>NC_139229.1:126936731-127608747 GCF_977018435.1 Lepisma saccharinum
AGCCAATTGATTAGCAAGTAGTCCGCCCATCAATTATCATTTTGGTTCTCTAACTTGAAGTAGGTCTGTACTGAAATTTTTAAGTTATTAGGGATTTGTAAAGAAAAACATGTGAAAATTCATGCAATTACACTTCATCTTAAATAACAACATTCCATCATGTGATGCCTCTTGATATTTATTTCCACTATCCAGGTTGTTCGCCAGAAGGGAAAGGTATTTTAGTGTGTTTCTTAATAATATCTTAACAGTGGTATTTTTCTTCTGGCTGTACAAAGGAAATACTGTTAACCATTAGCCCATGCAGGAATGTATCACAGGGGCAAGAGTTGCAACATAGTAGACTCGTGGGAAACCCATACTAGTTATCTTGATGCATGTACACCCTTGTTAAAACAACTTGTATAACACGGAAGAAGTAAACAGTGACAATATACATTGGTGTGCCAACTCATATGAGCTCGAGTGATGTGTGATAGATTGCTTATTGAGAGAAGTAAATAACCAATTTTTTTTAAAAAAATAGTAAGGACGTATTTTTGGTGTGCATTTATGATCCATGGACCAGATCAGATTTTTTGTGAAGTGTTTAATTGTTTGAGCCCACCTGATGTTTTTCAAAAGTTGGCACCCCTGACAATATACCCCTTAAATTTGAAATGAAAGCACTTACTTTCATGTCTCGTTTTATTAGAAATGAACTATGTTTACGTCAAAGTGCACGAAAACTATTTGCTTGCTCCAATGGTTAACAAGACTGAATGCTTATTTCAGGTTATTATGAATCATCCAAAATAAATCAATCATGGACTGCTTGCAAGAAGGGCTTGATAAGTTCTAAGGTGCTACTGCAAGAAGGGCATCATTGCTATAACAGTTCACATTACAATGCGCTGAAAATGAAGCCTGATTATGACAATGGTGCTAAGAAAATAAAGAGACTACTCACCTGTACTCTTCCGCAGTTTTATCTATTTCAAAATCTGGATTTTGAAACAATGATTTGAAACGGTCATCCTGCAATAAACTTGGTGCATTCTTGTTCTTTGGCTTCATGTCATTATCCATGAGCTTCAGTGCCAGCTCCTTGTTCACCTTAGGCATTTTCTGACAATAAAAAATAAACAGTCAACTAACACAGTTACAGACTGGGTCAAGGAATTAAACATACAGTTTTCTATGCTGTAAGTAAAATACCAGTAAAAAACACTAATAATAATATTTAAAAGTATTTATATTATTCTTATAAATATTGTTAATAATGCGGGATGTAGTAATATTGTGCAACGTTTACATTTATATACAGAGGATGAAGAAAGCTCTTCCTATTGACTTAAGAACAATTCTACACAGGTACTGCAATTAAATAATTATACTAAAAAATAAAGTTATTTTTTCTAAACATTCAGTGTAATTATTTTCAATGGTATGTAAAAGTAAATATAATATCACACATACTATAATCTCATAAGATTATTCAATATTATATATTTCAATTGCACTTTCTAAATGGTGACAAATAAATTTAACATCAACACAAGTTATAATATGGTGAGCAGTCTTACAATTCATAGCACTAACGACTGTATGTTACACATTAAGAATGCTACATTTGAACTTAAAACACAGTATGCATATCATATGGAACAAAGTTCTTTGTATTGCTCTCCTTTTCATTGGACCAATTAATTTGAATAGTCTACCACCTTAATTATTGTAGGTTTTACCTGTATCATACAATAATGAAGATAATGGACTTTCAGTCTATAAAGAAAAGAATGGTAGCATGGAAACACAGAACTTCCTTCCATACGAACTCCACATGCCTTATTCTTCCAACGTAATTTTAGTATGGTTTAGTAGTATTTTATGACAAATGAAATTTATGGTGAAGTTACATTCACAACTTCTAAGCTTGCTACTGCAATTAATACAAAATTTTAGGAAAGAGAAACATGGCTAAACTTACCTTCAGAGTAACTCTGTTTACTCTATCTCCTTCTATCTTTTCACGTATTTTCCTTTTCCTGTACTCCTCAAATGCAAATGGATCAGCTAATGACTTTGCTTTCCTGTACAGTCGAATGTCCATAAAATAACCATGCATGTAAGCTCGTAAAAGATTTGTACCTGTGCATGTAGAAAATGAAACATTTTTATGACAGCTTTAAAAATCGGTGATATTTTCTCGACTTCAATTTGTTTACACATACTGGAGAATTATGAAACACTGTAATACATGAAATGTAATAATTTTAAAAAACTTTTTTTTTTGATTGATATGATTTATTTTACTTCACCTTTTCTGCCAGTTTTGGCTAATTTTCGAAGATGGGGATGAGTGATGATTAGAGGCATGCAAATTTAGTTTTTGACGAAAACACAAAATATGAAATAACATGCTGTAATATTCATTCTTCATGTTTCTGAAAGGTGTGAGGTGCAATTTCCCTAACCTGTTTTGTCACGAAAGAATGCGAAATGCTGCAAAATGCGAAATATACTCTTAAAACACGAAATTTAGTTTATATACTGACACGACACTTTCTGAAGTCTGAAGTATCCTGTGAGTTATGCAATTCATGGAAAATTGATTAATTCTGCTGTAAATATTTGAGAAGCAAAAATGGACCCCTTTACACAGGAATAAACTTAATACTCTGGTAACTACATAAATGTGCTATTAGAAGGCATAAGTTTATTCTGTGTAGTAAGTGCAGTTTTTAAATCAAATTTAGGATTATATTCACAATTTTAAAACCAAAATGTCATTTTACATAGCACTTTTGATGTAATTATTCAACGCTATAACACCGAAATTTTGTTTTATTTACCGCTTTTGAACTCAAAATCAACTCTGTTTTTGTACCGAAATTTTGTTTTTTTATTTACCAAAAATATGTGCCTCTAGTGATGATATGATGAAATTGATGAATGGACACTCACAAACATCCATACCCAGGCCAGGATTCGAACCCGGGAAACCTGGCGTCGTAGCTCGATGTGCCACGGGGCCGGCTAACTTTTTTTTTTAATGCAAGATAATGTCTTATACTTGAATATACATTTTTATTCGCTACACATTATAAACACCAATATCACAGTTTTTTGTAGTTTTATGCTCCTTTAGGCTATTTGTGATGATGAGGATGAACGATTTTGCACTGTTACAGGCTTTTTAGAGAAATATTACACTGATAATTATTATTGGCAATTTCACCAATACAGTGACAACCTGCGTTCAGAAATGAATAATCTAAAAATTCTCAAATAGCCTTAAGAGTCCACTAACTTGAATAATTTGACACAATAGTGGGTTTAAATTACTGAATATAGGTGGCAAAAAAACAATTAACTGCTATTGTATTTTCATTTCTAGTGACCTGCAACATTACATCATCAATTATTTTTCCTATCTCGTTATGGTGTCTTTTGCTTTCTCACCTGACCAGAAGTAAAAGACTGATTCTCTATTGTTGAATTTTAAAAGATGGAAATAAGTTAACATGCACAAAACAACTGAGATGGAACAAAAAAGGTAGGTGGATCCAAAATACTGATTAACATGTAATAACAATTGATTTTTTAAAAATTAAAGTTATGGGTGCATCAGCGATCAGGCTATTTGAACATGTCACATTATTTGGGGTAAATGAGTAAAAATTGTACTCTCAAAAAATCAATGTGGAGTAGGTACGCCTTGTCATAGCTTTCTTTCTTGGAAGGGATGCAACTAATAGAAAACTAACAATTTACCTACAGTTGCGATGTCATCATTAATTCAAAACAAGACAGCATCCAACAATCATTACTTTGCAAATGAACAGCTGATATATATTCAATATATCATGTGGCTAATTGGGACACAATTTTTGGCAGAAAGTGAATTCTTTCTTCCATTCTGTTCTCTCACTTCTAAACTAATTCTTTCTTCCACCTAGAGAAAAACATGCATTTTTGCTTCCCATATTAAGAAAAAAAGTGTTTACTTGACCTTAGCTGCTAGAAATAATGTTTGTACAAAGCATATGCTGTCCACAGTTTTAATACAACGAAGTTGTTTGGTGTGCTCTTAACCCTCATTATTTGGCAAAAGTTGATGGAACAAAACAAAGAAATAACAATGTAACAATATATGTGGTACTTGATGTGAGAGGAACAGTCTTGTTTTTAGTGCAAATGTACTTAGTCTCACAAAAGAAAGAAATATTTTATTAAAATAAATGCAACCTCATACAACAAAACAATTTACTGCACAGTAAGTACATCACTGCAATTTACATTCATTGGTAGTACAAGGGAAAATTTGTACCTAATATAACAATTGGATTGTGCATACAAGCTAACCAGTCAAACATTTTTGCATTTCCTGACACTGCAGCTGAAGAAGAGGTGACAATACTACTTGTTTCACCTTCAGCCATTTGATGCTGTACTTTATTTTCTTGATCCATACTTCCCAAGAACTACAAAACATTGTGATTAATGATTCAGGTGATGGTCCTGTTCTGTCTGTGTAAAAACTTTCTTTTAGGACAAAACTACCCCAGTACCTCTACCAGAATTTTCTTTTACAGTAACAGTCCTACTTGAGAAATTGGCCAGAGGAGAGGCAGAATCTTGATGGGACAGGAAGAAGGAGAGAGATGTGGGCTAAGTAATGAAGAGAAATAAGATCGTATTGCTAACTTACCCAACAAATGAGCCATTCCCAGGTCCTCTAGATCTCTCTTTGTAACAAATTTATAATCGTCATAGACAGTCTGTGTGTTACTTTCTTCCAATTCTTCTGTTAAGTTATCCAAAAAGCTACACCACTTTGGAGCAGGACCAATGCTCTGAACAATTAAAAAAAAAAATTAAAAAATCATATTTTCATAATACTCATATTTACAACTTTGTGGATGATTCCAAAAATAAATTTCACATAGTAATATTTCCGGATGTAATATACATATGTGGAAATTATACGCTCTGCAGGTAAGGGACATTCATTTGTCTCACTGAGTTCATGTGGTCTCCACAGCCTGTGGCATGCATGCACAGGAGGAGGAAGAGAGTGATTTTCATGCTGAGCATGCCCACTCCATCATGCTGGAGTTGAGATGGCAATAAACACAGCATTACAGATGTATACGAAAGATAAAGTGACATGATTTGAAGCCCACTCGATGAAGAGGCCAGGTGTGAGACCTTGCACAGCGACAACAGCAGCCTTCTGGAGAGGTTCAATTGGGAACATATGGACCCCCCTCCCTTATAGCTCTGATATTGAACCCAATGACTTCCACTTGTTTCTTTCCAGCTTTAAAATGGAGCTGTCTAGACCCCATTACATCAGCAACTATAACATGGATGTGGAATGTTAGAAACTTCCTCCATAAGCAGGACACAGGATTTTATATGAACTGCTCTTTCAAACCAGTGCAAGGGTATGATAAGTGTCTCATTGTTGCAGGAATGTTTGTGGAAAAGTACACTAGATGAGCATCTTTCGGCTTTCCTGTATAAGTTCTGTGAATAAAAGACTTGTGAAACTTATTTTCGAAATCTCCCTCTTATATACAGCCAAGACATGAGATACAAACAATCCGTATACATTTTCAGAAATGTTTAGGTTGCCATGGAAAGGTATAAAAATTATAACGTGATATTCAAGCATAAGCATATAAGCTGGCAACCTTACAGGTTCAACATTTACTTTTGTCTTTTGCCTACACCTGAAAATGCAGCCTGCGGCCCCGAAAAATGTACAGATTTCCTATTTCCTTCTGACTTTATATATTTGCCTTCTTAGCCTTCCATCCTTAACCAGGTGACTATAATGGGTTTTGCCTTTGAACAAGACACTGTGTATTTAGACATTGTTTGTAAACATAACAAAATGGGAAAGTTTTGCAATAAATTACAGGCTATATTTTAACACATCAGATGGATAAAATTCTCAGAATTTTTTTAAAAAATCTCAAACTTACCGGAATATAATAAGTGAGAACCTTTTGGCCCTCATTTGCAATAAACAATAACCCTGTATCTGGCACAACACACAAGTTATTGAGATCATCTGAGCTTTCAATTGACGCATATGGTTTACCCTGAAAATACATTAAAAAAATTTACTGTATTTCAAAACATTTCATCCCATGTAATTGGGCTACTTTTTGGAATATAGTGTTAGGTCCTTGTATATTTGAATAACATTTAAGTGTTCCAAAAAATATATAACACTAAAATTATATTTGGGACTGATGACATTATAATCACAGTTGAAAGAGTCTAATGTATTACACCTGCAAGTAATTCACTAATGGGTCAATCCATATGAAGTCATACAACCTGGTTGCTTGACCATTTTTAAAAAAGTTTATTTTTTGTGTGGTGTGAGCCTCATATATTGACAGTTCAGAACCACTCTTATTTTATTTTTACTATCACCGATTTGAAGATGGCGGGCATTTTTTTATCATGGCGCACGTCATTTTCTCCATTCATAAGCATCAGCGGCAACTTTTTTATCTCAGCTCTGGTAAGTCCTACGACAATGAGACAAAATCTGTAATGTTAATCACATTATAGACTACAATTATATTTCTGTATAATTTTCTAAATATTATTCCTTCATAATAAATTTTAAGGTTAAAATTGTGTATTTGTATCACTCAAAATGACATTTTCGGACATTTTTTTTGGGGGGAAGGCATTTTGTTTGACACTTGAATTTTTTTGTGCAAGTACCTGTGTACCAATACAGTATGTCAAAATTATTTGAAGCTTGAGACTTTAATATTTGTTTTTCTACAGGATCATAAACATGTACTTTTTGTTAAAAAAATCCAAGTTCAGGGTTAAATATCTCTGGTGGGCAGTTGTTTAAAAATCTGAAATTTGTACACAATACAGTACTTCATGATAAGTAACTTCAGTAAAAATTTTGAGTTTGAGATTTAATTGGTTTAAGAGATACAAAACTCGTGAAAAATTCAACGTTTTGCATTAAATATGGCATGTCTAATTTCATTTCTTATTAACATTTTGTGTTGAAATTCTGCAAACTGTAATTTGGAATGTCAATGAACAACATTACAATCCTGAAATGGATCTGCAAGAAAGTATATGTACGAGGGCATGCTGAAAAGTAAAGCTTCCTATGTTTTTATTTTCTTTGTTACCTTGTAAATGCATTTTGGATTTTGAGTAACCATACATTGCACTTATAAGACTTTCCCGCTACTCAATTGAAGGTTTCAAACTTCTATCGCCAGGGTGTGCTGAACTATAGCGAGGAAAATGGCAGCATGTAACCATGCAATGTCGGTTGAGCGCCTGAAGTAGCGTGCCGTGATCGAGTTTATAACCGCAGAAAATGTGCTACAAATTGACATTCATCTGAGACTGAAGGCATTTTATGGGGATGAATGTGTAGACATCAGTACTGTGCGATCGTTGGCTGTTCGTGCTCGTAACGGTAACCCCAGCTAAAGAAATCTCAGCTATGTGAGAGAATGGAATGAAAGGCCGCGAACTGCAACTGATGGAGGTCATCGGAATCGTGTTCAGCTAGGGTTATCTTTATGAGCATGAACAGTCCACGATTGCACAGTACTGATGTCTACACATTCATCCCCATAAAGTGCCCTCAGTCTCAGATGAATGTCAATGTGTAGCACATTTTCTGCGTTTAGAAACTTGATCACTGCACGCTACTTCAGGTGCTCCACCGACATTGCATGGTTACATGCTGACATTTTCCTCGCAATAGTTCAGAACCCCCTGGCGATAGAAGTTTGAAACCTTCATTGGAGAAGCGGGAAAGTCTTATAAGTGCAATGTATGGTTGCTCAAAATCCAAAATGCGTTTACAAGGTAACAAAGAAAATAAAAACATAGATAGGAAGCGTTACTTTTCAGCACGCCCTCGTACATATACTTTCTTGCAGATCCATTTCAGGATTGTAATGTTGTTCATTGACATTCCAAATTACAGTTTGCAGAATTTCAACACAAAATGTTAATAAGAAATGAAATTAGACATGCCATATTTAATGCAAAATGTTGAATTTTTCACGAGTTTTGTATCTCTTAAACCAATTAAATCTCAAACTCAAAATTTTTTCTGAAGTTACTTATCATGAAGTACTGTATTGTGAACAAATTTCAGATTTTTAAACAACTGCCCACCAGAGATATTTAACCCTGAACTTGGAATTTTTTAACAAAAAGTACATGTTTATGATCCTGTAGAAAAACAAATATTAAAGTCTCAAGCTTCAAATAATTTTGACATACTGTATTGGTACACAGGTACTTGCACAAAAAAATTCAAGTGTCAAACAAAATGCCTTCCCCCCAAAAAAAATGTCCGAAAATGTCATTTTGAGTGATACAAATACACAATTTTAACCTTAAAATTTATTATGAAGGAATAATATTTAGAAAATTATACAGAAATATAATTGTAGCCTATAATGTGATTAACATTACAGATTTTGTCTCATTGTCGTAGGACTTACCAGAGCTGAGATAAAAAAGTTGCCGCTGATGCTTATGAATGGAGAAAATGACGTGCGCCATGATAAAAAAATGCCCGCCATCTTCAAATCGGTGATAGTAAAAATAAAATAAGAGTGGTTCTGAACTGTCAATATATGAGGCTCACACCACACAAAAAATAAACTTTTTTAAAAATGGTCAAGCAACCAGGTTGTATGACTTCATATGGATTGACCCTAATGTATTACACCTGGAAGTAACTCACTAATAGAAATCTGTTAGCAAAAAGTTTCTCGTTATACAGATATTTGTTAAAAATGAATTGAAGGTTAATACAATTCTAATAATTTGTCATGTTTATCTGTTGTATATTGGAATATTTTTAATGTATTACATTGAAAGATTGTCACTATGATGAAACCACAGAAGTATAAGATTTGAACCATGAGTATAAAAACCAAGATATTTCTGTCTCGGGATTCAGTCTAATTTAATCATTTCGTCTTCACAACCATTTTCAATCTCACTTTTAGATTATTTGGATTTTGGCTTAAAGTGGTTAATGAGTGGGGCCAAGTCCATGTAGGTACCCAAAGAAACAGTATTTTCCTCCATATCTCCAACTGGTAGGATCCAAATGGTAAACATATATGGATTTACTACGCATTAATCAATAGAATCTACACAGAAGTGGCATTTAGCAGTTTAGGGACTTGGCTTAAGGCTGTTCCTGACTGGGTCAAGTTCGCGAGATGTCCCACTGGGTTCAATAATTACAAATATTTTGCTTTCTTCATATCTTGTGTTCCAGTTACATCATTGTAACTAAGAAATAAAGAAAATAAACTGTTCGAAACTGAAACCTTTTGTGTTGAAGTTTTCTTCAGCCCTACCCTGAGAAGGCTTCAGTGCAGGTCATCCTGTCGTCATTCTCCAAGTAGCAGGAGAATTGATATGTAACTGGTTATGCAGCAAGCAACATAACAAAACATAGTGTGTGCAAAATTCTGTTACTAAGTTTATACTAGTCATGGGCCGATATGAAATTTTGGCCGATACTGATTAAGTACCGATATGAAATTTATCGATACCGATGATATTCTACCGATCCGATATAAAATTAGAAATGGTCCTTGAAGAACCTGAAAGGCTCATTGACCTCCTTAATAAATGTGTATTTCGAGGTGACTACAGTGAAAGAGAAGTTGCATATTTAGACACTTACTTTTTTAGAAAGTAGGGCATGGAGATTATCCATAAAAATTATAACAAAATGGCAAAATTTTGCACTAAATTATCAGATATTTATCGATATATCTGATCGGTAAAATAATCGGTAATTTTACCAATAAACCAATACATTGATATGCCTATATCGGTCGATACTGATAGAGTACCGATTAATCGGTCCCATCCCTAGATTATACCAATGTTCAGTTGTGGAAGATGGACTAATTGGCAAACTTGAAAGTAAGAAGAGCTGTACTAGTACTTTAAATAAGCTTGCTTTTAAGAATTTATACTGCCATCCAAATACATTGGTTTTATTTTTCACCATTTAATTTCCAACAGCTCACTGACTGTAATTATAATAGGTATTAGGTATTGCTTCACCAACTTCTTGCTTGCATCATCAGGTAGAACATCTAATCATGACTAAAATATATTCACTATCTTCTCAGGCATATTCAAAGTACTGTTTCTACACTAAATTTGATAAGTAATAGGGTGTCTGACTACCATGCGAGAGAACCCGGGTTCGATCCCTGGCAGTGGAGAACCGGGATTTTTTCCACCTGTTCAAGCAGCTCCGGTGCACACCCAGCGTCGTATAAAGTGGGTACCCCTGGAGGCAGCCAGGGGCATGGTGCTGATCACATCACCCCCATCTTCGGCCATGATCAAGGAAGTGTGGGGCCCTAACTCCACACCCCATATACACCTTCACAGCATGGTGCAAAGTGCAGGGGAGCTCTTTACTTTTCTTAAAAAAATATGTGAATGCAACTTTGCACCAGAAACAATTCAATACTGTGGTAGAAAGAAATGGAATCATTAGATCATGGAAGACTTACAATAATAAAACTGAATTTTTGCCACTAAAAAAAATTTCTTTTGGACTCCCAGATAAAGGAATGGTTGGTGCTCTCACCATTGATGCAAGTTCAATTCCTAGCAGAAGTTCCAAAATTCCAGTGTCGAGCAAGCATTGTGAGAACAATTCGGGAGTTACTTGAAGTAGTGGACTCTTGCCTAGGAAGGCAGAAAACAGTCACAGTGGAATTCAATGTACTGATCATGCATCACCCAATGAAATGCACTCTGGCAAGCCTATAACTTCAAAAGCATGTTGTGTCACAGGGAGAGAGTAAAAATCTTCAGCCACATACTGGATAGGGGATGCTCTTCCTTATTAAAATTCAGGAAAACAAATAGGAAACACACACACACACACACATTAAAACTCTGTTTTGCAAGTTAAAGCAGACTAGAAGGCTAGAAATGACTGAAACATCCCTTCTCCATTTCTATTCTTGGCAATGCAGGTGGGAAACCAGTCAAACATTGGAGTTTTAATGTGTTAATTTGAAAGCTTAGCTGTTACCACTTTGAACCAGTGATGCACTTAACAATTCCCACAGATACCAATGCTTGAAAATTTAAATTAAAAATGTTCACAATATTGATTAAGTATTCCAAAAAATTTACCAGAGTATTACTCTAAAAGTTTCAAGAAATATATCGGAATATACGTAGCTGCCCTATAATCACAAAATCCACTTATTTTTTTACACAAAATAAACAAAAACTTTGAATTTTGTATAACTTTCACAAATAATTAGACTCTTCAAAAAGAGCATCATGTGGCATTTTTGTGGGCCCTGAAAACCTTATCGGTAGAGGCACATATTTTTGGTAAATAAAAAGGCAAAATTTCGGTACAAAAACTGAGTCAATTTCGGGTTCAAAAGCGGTAAATAAAATAAAATATCGGTGTTATAGCGGTGAAAAAATGGATGAAAAGTGGTATATAAAAAGACATATTGGTTTTAAAATTGTGAAAATAATCCTAAATTTGATTAAAAAACTACACTTATTCCACAGAATTAACATTTCACTTCTAATAGCACATTTATGTAGTTATCAGAGTATTAAGTTTATTTCTGTGTAAAGGAGTCCATTTTTGCTTCTCCAATATTAACAGCAGAATTAATCAATTTTCCGTGAATTGCATAACTCTCAGGATAATTCAGACCTCGGAAGGTGTCGCGTCGGTGAATAGACCCTGAATTTCGTGTTTAAGAGTTAATTTCGCTTTTTGCAGTTCATTTCGCATTATTTCGTGACAAAATATGGTCACAAAATGCACCTCACACCTTTCAAAAACATGAAAAATTAACACTACAATGTGTTTTTTCAAATTTCGTTTTTTCGTTTACTTATCGGTTAATAAATGTTATTCTGATACTTTGTTTCAGTTTGTTTTGAAGTCCACTTATGTACAGAAAGGCTAATCGGAACTGGGCCTACGTTTAAAGTGGGATCCAAACCACTATGTGGTCCAACAAGTATCAAACCCAGGATCCCATGACTACAAGGTGATATGCTAACTTTCCAATAATGATACATCAGCATTGGTATCAGCTCAGTCCTAATAATACTTACATTATCTCTGTCCCATATCTTCACTGCTGAACTATCCATTGAGAAAACAAGATTCTGTGCTTCATGGAAGTGGATATCTGTAACTGGCAAGCCATACATGTGGTCTTTCACATAAAAGGGCTTATTAGAGCGAATGTCAAACAAAAGAATTTGTCCTGTAGCTGTGCCTACCCCCAGCGTAAGGCCTCCTTGAAAGTTTATAGAAGTTACAGATGGGAAACCTTCTACACTGAAAGGTGAACAAGCACCAAATTATAATCTTGCAAAAACATTATAAAGTAATAATAATAATCTGACAATTTTAGTAGTTTTAATCCTATTATGTACAACTCTTTCTTGAACATTCACATAAACAAAGGTAAAATGTAAAAAAAAAAAATGTGTGTACAGTGGAAACTCGATTTTACGTGTGTCAGGGGAAGAGGCGGAAAAATGTAAAATAGAGTTAAATTTTATAGCATTTTGCTACGTTGAGACCATCAAGATTGAATATATAATGCGGGAAAATGTAAAATCCAAGAACATAAAATTGGGAATCCACTGCATATACACAAATGTACAATGGTGTGCAAAACCTAAGGACGAGATAGATAAAGTAACATAAAATATTTCGTAGTCGGCACAAATGAATGAAAGCCCGGCAGCATGTTGCCAGAGGTTGACTACACATGCACAGGGACCAAGAAGTTGCATGGCATGACGCCAGCGTGACCATTGCGCCGAATGGGTCAGTGCCAACAACACGGAGCAGTTGAATGAATGGGACGAGACAGTGTGTGTGTTAGTCAGAGGGCTGTTAAGGTGCATTGTGGTGGTGTTACTCACAACAACATGGCCCGGAGACAACATTTGGATGCGTTCACATGGGGAAGAATCATCGGGAAACTGGAAGAAGGACGAAGTGTGACGAGTGTGGCCCAGGAGTTTGGGATTGCCCACAGCATTGTTTCACGTGCATGGAGAGCGTTCCGAACCACAGGCACTGCTGTGCAAAGAAGAGGTGGTGGTCGACCACGGTCAACTACAGCAGCGCACGACCGCTACATTGTGCAACAGGCACGCAGGGACCAACGTCAAACAGCGGGTGGAATTACAAACACATTTAACAGGACCGCGATTCGTCCAATCTCACGATCCACAGTGACACGTCGACTGCATGGGTGTGGTCTCTTTGCCCGACGGCCATTACGTTGTGTTCCGTTGACACCCGCGCATCGGTGGCACCGTTTGCGGTGGTGCCAATAACATCAGGACTGGACTGAGGAGGAGTGGGGTCGCGTTCTCTTCTCAGACGAGAGCAGATTCAGTTCGAGTAGTGATTCTGGACGTACACTCGTCTGGCGAGAGGTGGGAACACGCAATGAACCTAGGAACATTGTCGAGCATGATCGTTTTGGTGGTGCAGGTGTTCTTGTGTGGGGGGGTATAATGTTGCATGCGCGTACCGACCTCCAAATTTTTGAATGCAGTACAGTCACCGGTCAACGTTATTGTGACACTGTTCTCCTTCCCCACGTGCGTCTTTTCAGAGGTGCAGTCGGCCCTGAATTCATCTTTATGGATGATAATGCGCGACAGCATAGAACAGCGCAAGTGGCGGAGCTCTTGGAACGAGAGGATATTCGGCGTATGGACTGGCCTGCCCGTTCCCCGACTTGAATCCCATCGAGCACGTGTGGGATGCAATGGGGAGACGTCTTGCAGCACGTCCATATGCACCAACAACCATCCAACAGTTGACAACAGCGCTGGTGGAGGCATGGACTACTATACCACAAGAACTCATTACCAACCTTGTGAGCAGCATGGGAGCACGTTGCAGAGCATGCATCACTGTCCGTGGTGATCACACACCCTTCTAAGGACCATTTCATTACTTCTGTAATGTCACGGGGCCATCATGTGTCGCAGTGCCTTCCGTGTAATTTCCGGTCTATGCGTAAAAATGTCATTTTCTGTTCTGATCATTACGTGTTTTTCTCTGTTCTTTCCTGTGTCATACTGTAACATTACTTTGTATGTATGGTTCAAGTTTCACCGATCTATGCCGCTTGTAACTGACACAGCATGCGAAACTTACTTTCGTCCTTAGGTTTTGCACACCAGTGTATATAAGTTTACATGCGGTTACAATTTTACCTTGATCAACATTTCAAAATCAGCAATGGTGAACAAAAGTTATGTATGCTGGATCCAAACTATAAATATAATGCACAGTCTCCTGAATGTCTCGAACACATCAACCAGCAACATTACATCCAATTTGAGGTAGAGATTGTGATAACTGCTCATGATCTTACAGTTGAAGGTGATCCACAAATGCTGGGTACATGGCTAATCTTCCTCAGAGCAATCCTTGTCTGTAAGTTGGTATTTCAAAATACATCTCATGAAGGCAAAGCCGTGCTGTTGAACTTTGCAAAGCAGTGACGGCGATTGGGTTCCATAACTGAGGGGGGGACAAAGAGAGTTTACTTTCCTTGGTAGATAAGGTTTAGCATGGGAGCAAAATGGCAACTGCCCCCTTGCCCCCCCCCCTTTGCCGCCACTGATGCAAAGTCATCCATATACTCATAGGGATACATATCGGGAAAAGAAGAGAAATTTGGAGAATATGAGGAAAATGTGAAAGAAAGGAAGGAAGTTGTGGGAGTGGAGCTATGTCCTGCTGCTGGGAACACAGAAAATGCTTCTTTCACTGCTTGCAGATGCACGCAGATCATCTTGTTCAGCTCTTCACAAAGTATGAAGGAAACTGTGTCATTCACCCTTAATGCTATCTTGATGGTTCAACTGCCTACTTGGCAAACCAGAATTGTAACTGCATGTATACTTTCAAATGTTCTACATAGCTTATAATACCGGGTGTCCATAAAATCCCTTTACAACTTCAAAAATTCACTACAAATGCAAATCATGAGATATTTGAGTATTTTTTTTTTATTGTACTCGTTTACTATTAAAGTTTGTACTAATAGTCAATTTGTGTATTTTAGGTAACATTGTGAAAAAAGAGAGGTCCTCGAAAGAAAAATGGCTACTCCGCAAGAAAAGGCACAATGTGTGGCGTGGTTCATTGAAACAAAATGTGACACTCAGACTCAGCGAAACTTCAGGACTAGGTATGGGAAACAACCACCAGTACGTCCATCAATTCGTGAATGGCACAGGAAATTCATGGAGACCGGTACAATTTTGGATAAAGCAAGAAGTGGAAGAAAACGAGTTTCAGAGGAAGACATCGAACGTGTAAGACATGCATTTGTTAATTCTCCAAAGAAATCCATTCGCACTGCTGCCAGACAGTTACAACTAGCACGATCAACAGTGCACAAGGTCCTACACCACAACCTGCGATTGTATGCATATAAAGTGCAACTGTTGCATGCTATCGAGCCCAATGAAAACCCGAAACGCAAAACGTTTGCAATGGACATGCTTCATCGAATATCGGAGGATGTAATGTTCCTCAACCGAGTGTGTTTTACTGATGAGGCAACATTTCATGTTTCCAGTAAACTGAACACGTACAATGCGAGAATTTGGGGCTCAGAAAACCCCCATGCGACAATGGACCTCAAACGAGACAGTCCAAAGGTTAATGTGTGGTGTGGACTGATGTTCAATCGAATCATAGGTCCATTTTTCATTGCAGAGCAAACAATTACTGCAAATGTTTACCTTGGCCTTTTGACTGAATATGTGACACCACAACTAGCTGACCTTCAACCAACCGTCCTTTACCAACAGGATGGTGCACCACCACATTGGGGATTAAATGTTCGTGACTTCCTGGACCAAAAATTTCCCGGTAGGTGGATTGGACGGGATGGCCCTATTCCCTGGCCACCTTGTTCACCAGACATAACGCCCCTAGATTTCTTTCTATGGGGCTACGTTAAAGACACTGTGTATCGAACAAAGGTACGGAACATTACTGACCTCAAGCAAAGGATCACTGATGCCATTGCCACCATTGATGAGGCTATGCTAGAGCGGACATGGGACGAAATCGATTTTCGCCTTGACGTCCTTCGTGCAACCAATGGTGCCCATATTGAGGTTCATTAAGTTATGAAAAAAACTTCAGTAACAATATATACTGCTACTATGTGGCAAATTTCATTTAATTATCTCTTCATATGTGTTTGAAATAAAAGCTTGAAGTTGTAAAGAGACTTTATGGACACCCTGTACATTCAGCTGATACTAATACCCAATTCCAATACACTTACAGATTCCCAATATTTGAACATTGTAAGAATTTGAAGTTGTTCAGAATATTTAAGAATGTTAATACATAGGTGAACTATACCATATAAATCAATAAGAGTTTCTAACTTGTTTCAAAATTCCATGTATCTTGAAAAAAGAAAACCTTGCCTGTCAATTATTGGAATTATTATAAATATATGTGTGAATTTTAAACATGACTGTGTTATAAATCTAAATACAAGAGCATTATTTTTAAGTATTCATAATATCACATATGAGATAGAATATTAAAACAGCTGTCATTTTATCAACAATCATTTTCAATACATACGAAACTGATGAAAAATTAATTAAAATTCCAATTTTTTTCCATTTTGAAAATATTTAAACTCCACTTCTATGTAGCAGTTTTTAGGTAATGTGCGATACCCACATTCTAGAAAAAATATCGACCAGTATGAGTGTTAAATTGAATCTGATACTGATATATTGGTATTAACTCAGCCCTAATATATTATTATTTACAGTTTTAGTAAACCTGTCAAAGCAAAGCAAAACACCATCACAAATATACTCACTTAGTGTTTTCTGTCACACTATTCAAAGCACAATCAAGTACCCCAACAGATTTCCTTGTTCGAGGATCCCAAGCTTCCACTCGCCCCTCTTTTGTTCCACAAGCCAACAAATGATGTACTGGATTAATACAACAAACATTTATCTCCGAAGCTTGTGTAACAAAAGAGTTAAGAAACTGTCCTCTTTCCAAATTAAGGCGGTATATTTCTGGACTGAAAAAAAGAGTATGAATAATAATAACTATGCATACATAAAAGCATTAAGTTTAGTTTAACCACTTCTTATCTCTTTTCATTTATTAATATGCAAACCTATAAATAATAAAACTTTGAACGTTATTATAAATAATATTAGGCCGTATGTAGCTTAGGCCTATAAACTTCCAAGGTTTCACAGGACTTCACAGCATTATTTTTGTAAATTAATAGATTGTATAACATGTTTAACTTCCTTCATAAATCCTTTCTTCATTTTCAAATTTAGAATAGATCCCTATTCAGATATGGTACATGTGAGTAAATCAAAAACAAATAGGAAATAATGATTGATTGATTGATTTAGTTTATTTTACTTCGCGTTTTGTGCCTCTTGGCTAATTTGCGAAGATGGGGATGAGTGATGAAATTGATGAATGGACATTCACAAACAACCAAGTCCGACCGGGATTCGAACCCAGGACCCTTGGCGTCGCAGCGCGATGTGCTAACCACTCGGCCACAG
This sequence comes from Lepisma saccharinum, assembly GCF_977018435.1. Taxonomy (NCBI): domain Eukaryota; kingdom Metazoa; phylum Arthropoda; class Insecta; order Zygentoma; family Lepismatidae; genus Lepisma; species Lepisma saccharinum. Next base: position 126,954,402 of record NC_139229.1, read on the forward strand.
GGTCGGGCAAATAGGAAATAAATTTTACGGACCAAATTTCTATTTTCAAACCTCAACAATTTTCTTCGAAAAAGAAATATTTAGGATGAGTCAACATGTAGGTTGTTGTACTGACTATTAGTTGCGTCATGGCAAATATCATCAATCAAAATGCACATGCCCTTGGTGAGAGATGCACCCTGAAGTTTTAGTACTTTGTGCTGGTGATAGATAGTGCCACAACAGGTGTTATGGATTCAAATACTAGCTAAGAGTTTATACACATGGACAAGTGAGTAACTGTTTGGAGTGTTCTCGTCACATCTTTCTCTCATTTATACATCTTAAGAAGAAAAGGTGTTTTTAAGAAGATGGGGGTATGATTTCCCAGAAGGTGTGTACATTTATTTCATTGTCAAAATGTGATCGAGCATTAGCAAAAATAAATGTCTGTGTCTATGTTATGCATTGCAGTTGTCAGGAGAAGTTCTAAGTCGATTAAAGCTTAATGAAAATAACATTAATAAAGGCATTTCAACTTGCATGTATTTCTTGCAAAGAAAGAAAATGCTCACTCTTGAACTTTTCACTAATCACAACAATTTTTTGGCAGTTCTGCTTCAATTTTTCTTTTTTCTGATCATGTGCCTTGTGTAGTTATATTAAATAGCATGTTTCTAGAGTATATAAAAAAATAATACTTGCAAAAGCACCTGCATAAAAGATTCTATGTAACTTCTATCCAACACCAGGCTGGGTACAATATGTGGGAAGTTCCAATACCAACATAAACAATACATAAAAAACCAAAACAAAATCAGAAAATGTTACATATACAGTATTTACTCATGTATAATGCACACTTTTTCCCACAATGTTTGCCCCCAAAAAGTGTGATGCGTATTATGCACGGAATAATTTTTTGATGTTTACGGAACCCTATCATGTTAGATATCGTTGTAAAGCTTGAATTCTGTAGTTTCTGAATATGGCAACAGTATTCCATTTAAGATGGTGACACTAATGTGCAATGCAGTTGAAATAAGCTCATCACAAAATGAAGGAACATTCCGAATTTTGTGGTACTTTAGATGAAAGAAAAGATAAGGAGAAAGAAAATAATAATAAAATGTATTACTGGCCAAATAATATGACATATATGAAGTGTGTAAATGCTTTAATGAAAGAAATCTTGTTCTGCTAACTGCTACTTTGAGGGTCCTGAATGGGCCTCTTATAAATGTTACATTAGGCATGTAAAAAGTATATATATTTTGAAGTGTTTTTTTCTTTTCTCGAAAAAGTAAAGAGAAAATGAGCAAAACCATGCAAAAAAGTTTAAAGGCCATTTTCCACGATTTTTCACTTTGTAACAGCGGCTTAGTGCCCACGTAAGGCTTGTAAGTCCACCTTACATGTTGAAATTATTGAAGAAAACGTATTTCACTCCCGTATTTATCGCTTGAACACACATACCAATATCAGATTGCAAGTAGAACTTTTAACGAAACAATTGAGGACTTGTTTTGATTCGAGTTGTTTCTCTGTAAGGCTTCTTGAGAGGACTTACGTGCGGGTGAATGGAAGAAATGATTTGGACTTGCCCATGCCGGGTGTGTTTGCTTACGTAGTATCTTCTCAACCAATGACAGGGCACCCCGATTCTCACGCACTGTAATGCGCATTACAAACTGGCGAGATTTCTGTCCCCGCTGCGACTGTTTGCCACGGTCGGAAGAGAACCAAGAAAATCGACTCCTGTGTTGTTTCAACAATGCTTGACGGGAGGTGTAGCTAACAAAACGGGTGTAATTTTAAATGTGTAAAAATGTTCACAAAGAGATGGTTTAATGTTGGATATTACCTTCATTAGAAGCAGCGAAGTTAAAGATAAAAGAGGAATGTCTGGCAATCCTAGATCCGGCAGCGCCCGCAAAGTTAGGCGCGTGCATCCCAGTTGCCCGTAATGTTAAAAGCATGCGCGTAATACTTAGCGTTATGATTTACAGATTATTTTTTTTACCTTTTCCTTTGACAAAGTTGCTTGATATGCTTTTCAATATGTGCGCAAATATCGTAACCATGATAATGAGTAATATTCTCGAATGCACTTGCATTTGCAAATTGTATCCTACGCATTCCCCACAAATGGCTTTTTAGTGAAAGAAAAAAATAATAAGAATAAAAATATGACATGGCCTTTCCAGAAGAAGAGTTTGTGTCCTTAACTAAGCTGTATGCGAAATTTGTCAATTGCTACCAATTGAAAGTTGAGCTACAGGTAATTTATTCTGAAGCCGAATATCGAGTAAAGAGTGTGTTTGAACTTCATGAGTACTTGCGTACTACCCATTTGAATGAAGCTGTTGAACAAGTGTACAAACTAAGAGAATTGTTCCTCACTGTTCCTGCATCAAGCTCGTCGTTGGGGAAGTCGTTTTCTGCACTGTAGAGGATTCATACATTTCAATGCAGCACACAGACACAAGGGAATCTGACTTGGGACTGATATCCATTGAAAAGGAGCTGCTAGAGAAATTGACCAGGAACTCCCGATTCTACGACGACGTGATTGAGGTGTTCAGACTAAAGGATCGTCGGATCAAGTTACAGTATAAATGAGAATTTTCATTAAGTAATACATATGCTATTATTTTTAACACAGAGTGTGTGCATTTTATGTTTGAAATTGAGTATGCCCATGCATGACTTACATTCAAATAGATTCTATTTAGTTAAAATATCTTTGGGTTTTCTTTATCCAATATTCAGATCAGGTTTATCTAAGGAAGCCTTACACCTTTCATAGAATCACGCTACGCCACTGCTTTGTAATGTAATGTTCTGCAACACAAGAAAAGCAGTGCTGTTCTGGCAGCATTCGAGTATGCACCTCCCATCACATGGGATGTGTATCAGCAGTATTTGTTGGCCAAGAAATAACAGAAAATAACTTCCTGAGCACTGCAAATCCATAATGTAATTTTGATCTCCTTTTCTACTATTACAGAATAAATATAATGGTTAAAGAGTGAAGGCTTTGGGATGCTAAACACAGTGGAGGGAGATGGGGAGGTGGCTTGGGTTGGTGACTTACTGTCTACACAAGAGGATATTCTCCTCTTGGTCCACATAGCAACAGGTGACTCATTGAATAGGTATGATGTCACTAGCTCTTGATCTGCATAGCAACAGCTTTACGACCTACAACTAAGACAGCCATTTCTTGAACCTGGATTATACTGCGCATTATACACGAGATAAAATTTTAGTCAATTTTCCCCATCAGAAACCAGGGTGCACATTATACATGCGTAAATATGGTAATTACAACAGACTCTTGCTTTTTCTGCCATTCCTTGCATAGAGAGCTATCAGATTGCTGAAAATGAACAAGACTTTAGCTTCTTTTTTAACAAATTTAATATGCACAAGTTTACTGTACTACATAATGTATTTAAAAAAACATAAATAAGTGACAAATATATTAATCAGTACATATCACACTGCCTCATCTCAGTGTGGTCACTTTGAAGCATATCAATTATCTTTTTGCATGTGTTAATAAGGATGTTCTTTATGGCACATTTTGATATACAATAGCTTTACTTGCATACTTAATACTACTGTATTAAATTTATGTTGACGCTACCCACAAATAAATGGGTTCATTCAAGGAGACCAGTAGATCTTGAGTGGCATCAAAGATGCATTTTTAAGTGCATCAAATCTTACATTTTGGTTGCAAAATATGCACAAACAACCACTAATGAGACACCTGTTATTAGTTACAAGCTTAATAATAAAATTAAACTTTTTAAAAGCAGAAATTGCTAAGTATATAATTACCTTGCTCCAACAATAAATAGGTCACAAGAAGGCTGATGATATTGCATGCCACGACCAAATTTTGGTATTCGTACTCTGTAATAGCGGCCATAAGCTGCATGGAATTCAAGATATCTATCACAGTGGAGAAATACAACCTGAAAAGAAAGATAAGCCAAGAATCAATACTAATTTTCTGCACATGTGCACACACACACACACACACTCCCCCAAAACACACACACTCTCTCTTCAATAAAAGCATTACCACAATGGAAGAGAACTGGTGGTCAATGTAGAGGGCATCTTACTGCCAAGTAGAAGAAATGAATTTGATTCCCACATAGGGGAGTGGCATTGTATTATCGATCACATCACACAACTTTCACTACAGTTGAGATGAAGAATGTGTGGATCCCTACCTGCAAACTCCTTATTTATGGCACAAATTAATGCATACAACGTAATTTATAAATAAGCTTGATTATTGTAATTAATACAGAAGATGTAAAAACTAATAAAATGCAAGCATAATGTATACTTTGTAACATAATATACATGCTAAATAATATAAGTACACTTTCACTAACTTTGTTTTGTAGGTATTTCCAATATTTATGTTTCAGAGAGTATAACTTTACGATAAGGCTGGGTTGGTCACAGAAGAAATATCCAAATTAACCTATAACAAGACTAATACCTTTCTTTCTTTCTACTTTGGTTATTTCTAGGGCTGAGTTAATAGAACACATAGAAACTCTCTCCGATAAAGTAGTTCAGAATATTTATAACTTCAATACGTAAGTTTTCAATTGCAGCTACACCACAGCCATCTGCCAGAAATTTGCTGCAAAATATTAATAATTTAACATGAAATAATAATTTAACATGAAATAATAATTTAACATGAGATAATAATTTAATTGTAAAATCTATTTTTCCATACAATACTGTTGCAAAAGTGTGGTGTGACAAAAAGTATTGGCCGGTATTGGCTCAACCTTAGTTATTTTCCATCACTTGTCCATTCCTTTGGTTAATCATGACAATGAGGATGAATGATGAATTAATGAAATGGATGATGGGGCGAATGCAATGATACATCCCTAAACTGGGTTCAAATCTGGAACTTCTGGCATCATACCACATAATTCCACTTTGCCACTTAATCTTTTGAAAATTTGTAAATGTGTAAATGTGAGAAAATCAAAATATTTTGCCTGCATAATCCTCCAGCTACGATTTCACCAAGATGATCAGGTTCACAGCAGAAATTTTTAAAAAAAAAAATTTCCGTGCCAGGTGAGTGTTTCTTCTTTTTTCATTTTTACTTGTTATTTAGCCCTTGTGGCCCTCCTATGTACGTATATATGAAAGAAAGGAGAACCAGAAGGGCTAATATAAAAAAAAAATAAGAAGGAAAGGCAACACTCAGCAGACACTGGAAATGTTTAAACTTTCACAATCAATGCATGTAAAAGACAGTAGAAACGGAAGTTGGACCTGCAAGGTGCCACACCTCAATCCTCAGCACTGTCATCATCTGTAACATCTGCGGTGTCTTAAACCTGGGGGAAACATCCTCAGCCCTCAACCTGAGGATCAATAACCACAGCTCCTCCATCCAAAATCTGGACTTCAATGTCGTTGACCATATCAAGTCACAATACCACCTTTCAATGGCTACTTTCAGGTAGGGATCATCCACCCTTTACTCCAATCTGTCTCAGTACAAAAATGCTAGGAAAGGGCCTACATATCAGATATAAGTGTAAGCAAACCCCCTGGCCTGAATAAGGCCAAACAACAACTTTCCAAATCAAATTTAATCTCCACACCTCAGGTCCATTTACTCCTGTCTCCACTATCATTACCTCCATCTGAATATGTGGTCCATGGCTGGAAAATTGAAACATGTCCAGCATCCGGCCATGTTTCTGAAAATATATTCTTCATACATATTTTTCTGATATGAACAGTAATTCTAAAATGTCTCACCTTACTATAATCCTCTGACAAGATTTCAAATGTTACAACTTCTGAGTCAAAACACCGCTCAAATTTCATTGCCAGGTTATTCACATCAAAGCATTTAACTCGAGGTTTGTATATACCAGTAGCTAAGATATACTGGCCGTCTGGTGACATATTTACTGTTGTGCTCAAAGCAGGCATATCAAAATCCTGGATCAGTTCTATCCGCCTTCTAATATCTGTAAGTAAAGTAGGAAAAAAATTATGATTGATAAAATTCTACTTTGATTATGAATATTAAAACATATCATCCATACCAATGAAGAGACACATTTGGGAATTACTTAAGGACAAGGGGCATAGATATTAATTTTAAGATGAGAAGGCACTTTAGCTGGATGTACAAAGAAGCAGAAGAGTGGGATAAGTGGCCGGAATACAATAAGACAAGGCCCTCAAAGGGCTATAATGTGAAGGAAGGAAGTACGTTTCTTGGTATGGGCCACTAGAAATCAGGGCTGAGGTGTATCCATTTTGGTGTATTAGTACTGGTTCCAGTTAAGTAGATTCTAATAATTCTAATATTTCCCTGGGGTCCTTGAATCCCAAAAAGCATGAAAAATGCTCATCAACAGTTCTGGGAGATCTAAATGTTTCTGGGATCATATTCAAAATGCAGAATTTCACTGTATTGCACCAAAATTATATGCTAAAAGAGAAATTTATGAATAAATATCACTGCATTTAAAATTATAATCATTTTGTACGTAAATCTCAGATTTTACAGCAGATGTTTATTTTCTTCTAGTACAAATAAAGAAAGAATAATATTTTTGTTGTTGTTGTTGTTTATGTAAAAATTACAAGAATTGGTAGGGTTTTATAGTGTCATGAAATGCCTATTTTGACTTAATTTTAAGCTCAGTCCAAAGTAAATACAATGAAGTTCATTGTAAAGTAAAGAGGAGCAGATATGCAACTCAAACTCAAAACACTGCTGTTATTATTACTTGATTGTCAACACGTTACACCTAAAACCAATCCCCGTTCACTGACACTAATCTCCAATTTCATTCTCTTATCAGGTTTCTATTCAAAGATGTCTACATGCTGGTAAATGTTCCATCAAGTAACAAATTACACAGTCTAATATGAAAATATGTGTTATAAGAAAACTGCTTTGTTGCTTGATTGTAAACACTAGGACAAGCCTTGATATAAATATCTGGATGGCTGATCTGTTATCAATATTTAATCACTAAAATTGAGCTATGCAAATTGCCAGAATAATGTGTCATTCCACAGTGGTAATTTTTCACAACTATCTCTATTTAGGTTATTTTATGCTGCACTTCTACCTCTCTAAATTAATTATAATAATGCATACGAATGAAGAAATGGATAGCCAGGCATCAACGACGTATTTAGGGGGTATCAAGTACTAAAATTAAATAGTGAAAACTATATTACTTTATGGTGGTTGCGGTAAACGCGGTTTAAAATTACTTACGTGAAATTTAGAAGATTTTGTACTTCCGCGTTGCACAATTTAATGGTTCAATCCTATTAATTTCGAAGATCCACTGTCTTCAAACAAACAATGTAGTGACTCAGTACCATCTCCGCTTCAAACACCGTACCCTTTTGTGAATGAAGACAGTTGATCTTCGAAATTAATAGGATTGAACCATTAAATTGTGCAATGCGGAAGTACGAAATCTTCTAAATTTCACGTAAGTAATTATATTACTTTAGCCTTTGATGTATAATTTCCTCTGAACTTATTAGAATACAAGGATTATATTGGGATCATACAGCTTTAAAGGACAGGAAGGACGTATATAGGGGGTCCGGACCCCTCCCGCACCCCCACCCAAAAGGACTTATCAAGTTCAAAAGTTAAATGAAAATATACTCGTTTAGCATTTGTTGTATAATTTCCTCTGAACTTATGGAAGACAAGTATTGTATTAGGATCATACAGCTTTGAAAGACAGCAAGGACATACTTAGGGAGTCATGTTACATCATTTTCGTTATTCAATAAATATTCAATTATTCATTTATTTGACATTAATTTTATTGCCAGGCCATTTGTTTTTATGTAAATTATTCTGATCTTAACTACAGGTAAGCTACGTAATGAATATGCGCTGTTAATCTCTATTCTTATACAGTATTTTTACCTATTCGTGTAATAATAATATAATATTAACTTATGTATTGTATTCATACTATGGGAATGAGAGACGCGGTAATAGGTACTCACGTTTTCCGCGAAGCTGTTTTACATTATTTTCTATTAATTTCAGTGGCCACTGCCACCATCCTCGTTGAAATTTATTGTGTTGTTGCTTGACGCGTTTCTGTTGTCTTTTCTAAATCACCGCTAGGTGTGCTGCTGTCGCCTGTGTGTTTTTACGTATATGTCATCTGCTGTTCACCGGTGTTAATTGCTGCAGTAATGGAAGCCAGGCGTGGTGTGCCTTACCACTATCTATGTTCAGTTCATGGTTGTAGTGCATGATGGCGTGTGTTTCTTTAATTTTTGTGTCTATGAGAGTGTGTGCTTTGTATTTGACATGTACTTTCTCAATTTTATGGTTGTGGAATTTGATATGCTTGGCGAGTCCGGTAGTGGGTTGGGCAGTTTTTGCATTTGATAGGTGTTGCTGAATTCTCTCACCGATGGGCCTGATGGATCTGCCGATGTAATGAGCCTTGCACTCGCATTCAGCATCGTAGACGTCTGGATTGTTGAGGGGGGAGAGGAAGTACCATTCATGTTTGTTTAGTTGGTCAGCTATTTTCGAGGTTGATTTGTGTGCTATTTGGATGTTGTAGGGGCGGAGGGCTTTCGTAAGGCAGTAGGGAAAGGCAAACCACTTGGTTTTGCTACTAGGATCTGGTTGCGATGATGGAGCGGGTTGTGTTGATGGTGCACGTTGTCTGACTTGGATTTCAGCTTTGCTGCACCATGTGGAGAGTTGACATTCAGTATATCCATGGTTCAGTGCCAGTTCCGTGATGGTTGCTATCTCGTCCCTCAGGTCTTCTTCTCTGGAACAGTAGGAGAAGGTTCTTCTGAAGAAGTTTAGCCATACGTTGGCCTTTTGCTTGGGTGAATGGTTGGATAGTGCATGGATATATTGGTTTCCTGAATCTGGTTTTCTGAAAACTGTGGTTGTGAATTTGTTGCCCCCCCCCCCCCCCTCCCCGCGGCTGATGGTGAGGTCCAAGAAATTGATTTTGCCCTGCTTTTCATGTTCTATGGTGAATTTTAGTCTGGGGTGGATGCTATCTATTTTTTCCAACAACAGGTTGATCTCTTCGGGTTTTTGTATATGACTATGGTGTCATCAGCGTATCGTCCATATCTGATGAATTTGAGTTCCGGAGTTTGGAGTATGCTTTTTCAGACAAATGCATTACTATGTTTGCTATGGGAGCCAATAGTGGGTTTCTCATAGCAAGGCCTTCAGATTGCTCATAGAAATTATTTTCAAATTTAAAATAATTGTGTCTTAAGCACACTTTTAGCAAATTGGCAGTTTCGGCTATTTCCAGTGCTGGGACTTTGTTTATGGTCAGCCACCTTTCTACTGATGTTAGGGCTAGGTCTATGGGTATTGAATTATACATGTCCACTATGTCGATGCTTCCGATTTTAGCATTATGTGCTTGCACTATGGATGTTATCAGGGTTTTGGCATCGGCACTGTTGCGAAATACATGTGAGGGCTTGTGGTTGAATTGAGATATTTTGTTTTTGAGCCAGTTGGTAAGATGTATGGTAGGGTGGTTGAAACCAGCTATTATGAGGCGCATGGGAATTCCTGGTTTATGTGTTTTGGGGATGCCATAAGCAATGGCGGGTGAGGGGTGGGGGTTGAGGAGAAATTTGTGGTTTTCCTGTCTAAGCATAGCACTGCTTTTCACTGCACGTTTCACTATTTTGCTGTATCTGTCTGTGGGGTCCTTTGCGATGGTACTGTAGGAGTCACAGTTTAGTTTTTCCATCACTTTTTTTGTGTAGTCGCTCTTTTGCATTATTACAAATTGGTTTGTTTTGTCCGATTTTAGGCACCAGCAATCATTAGCGTTAAACACTTGCTAAAATCGGATAGAACAGACTTAATTTTCTGATGTACTGGGTTGGGTTTTCTTGTTTTGCTATTTGTGGTCACTTGTTGTTGTTCGAATGCTGTCAGAATCCTGAGGTTTGGGAGGGAAACAGGATGCTTTTTCAGCTGCACATCAATCAAAGAAACACATGCCATCATGTCCATAAATTTGAAAATAATTGAAATGGTTTTATTATGTATAAGTTTTTGTTTAGTTTTTCTTTCCATTAATATAAGGGTCATTCCACGTCAGTTCAACCAGGCCAGGGAACCCACGATCTCAGACTTTTATGAAACTTGGTACATTCAATCCTTCCATGGTGGTAAGAAACCACATAAAATTTTTCGCCTCTAACTTATCTGGTTTCAGAGTTATGGCCTCCCAAACTTTCAGCTGTGTCTCGTTTTCCTTCATTTCCGAAGCCCTCATTGAAACCTGCAGTGCTTTACAAAATAAATTCTTTCTCGCTCACACATGATTCAATCCTTTTGAAATTTCACAACAATATTAACCAAACAATAGGCATTTCAGAAAAAAATATGACATCACATGATATCAATATTTTAGTAAAACAAAAAATTAATAAAAAAAAAATTAGCGGGATTTTGTTCCCGAAAACATGCCTTGCTAAAATTTCAATTATCATTAAAAGGGAATGAATTAATACCAGCATAAGTATTTTTAAAATTAACCTGGATATGTATTCTAACTTACCCAGCAATAAAAGTTATGGTTATTTTATTCCTTCTATAAATATAATATACTTATGTCTGATATTTGGATGAAATGGCTTCCGGAGTATTAAAATATTTTGGTTAACTCAAAATCAATCAAATAATGTGTTATAAATTAATCAGTGAAGCAAACTAGAAATTCTATACTTTTGTTTATTCTTTGAGCATTGTTGTCTTATTATTTCCTTGCTTATTTATAAAATAATTTATCCATATATAAGCAAAATATATATGGTTCAAAAAAATCTTTGTTTAATGTTGTGTTCTTTGTAAGCAGCAGTTTAATGATATGTCAACATTACCTGAGAAAGAATAGCAATGAAGATGACAATAATGATAATAATAATAATAATAATAATTTATATTATTTTATTAATATGAAATCATCATTGAACAATATCAGTTATTATGGTATCCCCTCCTGCTTCAACATTTGGTGTTTGATGATTTATCCATATAGATATTTAAATGTGATTGACCAAAACACAGGTTTAAAAATTACTGAATATTCCATATATTGCCTATATACAGGGTGAGTCATAAGTCTCCATACAAATGGTGAAAACGATGACCAATGTTTGTTGTTTTTCCTTTTCAGGCAGGTGAGCCAATGAAAAAGAGATGCCACTAACGAAGGAAGAACGGATTGACATCATTCTGTTGGCTGGGAGTGGTACCACCCGTCATGTAGCACGTACATGCAATGCAACCCATAGAACGCAGATAACCCATGACACTTTGGCCAAAGTTCGTCGCCGACGAAAGCAGGCCTGGAAGACCAAAAACAGTAACAAATGAACCTGTCCTTCTGAATTTCTTGATAAGTTTGGCCACGGTGTCATGGGTTACCTGCGTTCTGTGTGTTGCATTGCATGTACGTGCTACATGATGGGTGGTACCACTCCCAGCCAACAGAATGATGTCAATCCGTTCTTCCTTCGTTAGTGGCATCTCTTTTTCATTGGTTCGCCTGCCTGAAAAGGAAAAATAAATATTAGTCACCGTTTTCACCATTTGTATGGAGACTTATGACTCACCCTGTATATTTTTTACCTTTCCATATATGTGCATGCAACATATACAAAAATTTACTTTGTGACACAAGTTGTATACTTTGACACGTTGGATTATCTTGTCCATTGAACTTAGAACCTTTTGCCATCCAAATGTATGATTCTTTCCTGCACTGATATCATGCAGATGTCTGAGAAGTGGTATGTCCTTCCAGATGTTTTTCCTGGTGGATCAACAACAGCCAGCACATGGGGAATTGGTACTGCACATGTATCTTCATGTCTTGGCCAATAGAATGATGGGGAAGGAGCATGGGGGTGAAGAAACTTTACAACATCATCTCCTTGATCTTCATCCACTTGATATACCATTCCAAAATACCACAACTGATCATACTTACAAGCAATGTAACATCCAGGAAAGAGTTCATGTACGGTTGCAATAAAAGATTGAATCCAATCTTTTACAATCCAAGATGAGGCCCAAGGTTACCACTGGACTTCTGAGTCATGTACTGTACATCCTGTGGTAGTCTACTGTAAGAACTCTGTTTGGGAAATGATTGTTTCATCACACTGTATCATATATAATGATCTGAAGCATGATGTAAACATGGTTTACAAAATTCAAGGAATAGTCGTGAGATTTCTGAAAGAAAATTTTTCACATGTCAAGAAAATACACTATTTTCGTGACAGGAGTGCTGCTCAATACAAAAACAAATATAACTTTTTCAACTTGTGTCTGCACGAAAATAGAGTTTACAGAGACCATTTGAGAGACAGATCACAACAACAGGGGATTTTTACAATTTCTGTGTGGAAAAAATTACAAATATTGCATTTCACTTTATTGAGAAAGGTGAAGTAGATTCAACCCATTTGACACTTCAAAACCGGTTTACAGATGTACAAACAGTTCCAGGCACTAGAAGTTTCCACAATTTCAGACCTCTGGATTCTGCAGGCACCATTGTGGCTAGAAGAATCAGTCAAGATAAGACCCCATCTCTCACGTACAGTCTGAAAAACCGCCAATCTTTTATTGTAACCGTACATGAACTCTTTCCTGGATGTTACATTGCTTGTAAGTATGATCAGTTGTGGTATTTTGGAATGGTATCTCAAGTGGATGAAGATCAAGGAGATGTTGTTGTAAAATTTCTTCACCCCCATGCTCCTTCCCCATCATTCTATTGGCCAAGACATGAAGATATATGTGCAGTAACAATTCCCCATGTGCTGGTTGTTGATCCACCAGAAACAACATCTGGATGGCAAAAGGTTCTAAGTTCAATGGACAAGATAATCCAACGTGTCCAAGTATACAACTTGTGTCACAAAGTAAATTTTTGTATATGTTGCATGCACATATATGGAAAGGTAAAAAATATATATGGGCAATATATGGAATATCCAGTAATTTTTAAACCTGTGTTTTGGTCAATCACATTTAAATATCTATATGGATAAATCATCAAACACCAAATGTTGAAGCAGGAGGGGATACCATAATAACTGATATTGTTCAATGATGATTTCATATTAATAAAATAATATAAATTTTTATTATTATTATTATTATCATTATTGTCATCTTCATTGCTATTCTTTCTCAGGTAATGTTGACATATCATTAAACTGCTGCTTACAAAGAACACAACATTAAACAAAGATTTTTTTGAACCATATATATTTTGCTTATATATGGATAAATTATTTTATAAATAAGCAAGGAAATAATAAGACAACAATGCTCAAAGAATAAACAAAAGTATAGAATTTCTAGTTTGCTTCACTGATTAATTTATAACACATTATTTGATTGATTTTGAGTTAACCAAAATATTTTAATACTCCGGAAGCCATTTCATCCAAATATCAGACATAAGTATATTATATTTATAGAAGGAATAAAATAACCATAACTTTTATTGCTGGGTAAGTTAGAATACATATCCAGGTTAATTTTAAAAATACTTATGCTGGTATTAATTCATTCCCTTTTAATGATAATTGAAATTTTAGCAAGGCATGTTTTCGGGAACAAAATCCCGCTAATTTTTTTTTTATTAATTTTTTGTTTTACTAAAATATTGATATCATGTGATGTCATATTTTTTTCTGAAATGCCTATTGTTTGGTTAATATTGTTGTGAAATTTCAAAAGGATTGAATCATGTGTGAGCGAGAAAGAATTTATTTTGTAAAGCACTGCAGGTTTCAATGAGGGCTTCGGAAATGAAGGAAAACGAGATTTGGCTGAAAGTTTGAGAGGCCATAACTCTGAAACCAGATGAGTTAGAGGCGAAAAATTTTATGTGGTTTCTTACCACCATGGAAGGATTGAATGTACCAAGTTTAATAAAAATCTGAGATGGTGGGTTCCCAAACCTCTTTTTTTTGGTTGAATTGATATGGAATGACCCATAAATCAATTAGATTTCATACTTTTATCAGGCTTGTATACTCGTTTTACTTTTATCTTAGCCATTAGCCAAAAGTGGCAGAAAAGCAAAGTAAAATAAAGCAAATAAATCAATCCTTTTCTTTTATTGTGCATATATTGTTATTGGTATAACTCCGTTAATAGTCACTTGAAAGGGAGGGAGAGAGAGAGAGAGAGAGAGAAAACATGCAACACTCAAATGCAGGTTTACGATATTATCCATAGTCTATATATTTGAAGTAAAAATAATTGCATATCTATGTTGTTCCAAGAACTCTCACCCTCTCGGGACATTTTTTTGTGGGCGGAAATCCCCTGTCATCCCGGGATTTCGCACCCTGATCCAGTGAACAGTTGGAGAGTAGTGAGGTAACAGAACTGGTGGCTAAAAATACAAAGTGCTTCCTTGAAGGTGAATTTATAAAAGAATGCACCATGAAAACCATGATAAAGTGCATGGTTCCTTCCACACGTCACCCACAGAAATATCTGCTTGGCAGGTCTTGGCCCTCTAGAGGCTGTCACACAAAAGAGATCAGTTCAGTGTTGAATTTTAATTTTGTTTGTTTGGTGTCTCCTTTTCTCTTCCCACTGATTCAGTTTCAACCATGCCATTCCTTCCACTTTTCCCAGTTCTTGATTTTTTTACCAAGAAACTAAATCAATTATAAACATAACAGTACTTACCAACATGTTTCTTCTGCAATTGTCTCTTCTTTTTATCTGATAGCCACTACAACACAGAAAACAAAATTTTAATTAAATTTATTCCATCATCATCATCATCATAATACATTATTTAAAAAAAAATCCATGGTCTATATATTATATAGTAGCTCACTGCAACTATGTAAATGCATTTAGAAAATAAGGAAAACCTGAAAATAATATAACCAGGAAAAAATTCACATAACAAAACATGAAGTAAAATACAAATACATAAAAACAGCTTCTCTACATGATAAGTAGTAAGCATTAGTGTGGATAAGGGATATAAATGTATGGTTTATAGAGCTAGTTCAAAATTATAAAAGTTCCACACATAAATTTTTCATATGAAGGTATTGGAGAATATTGTGGGTGGCTACAATGTCCAGTTACTCCTATGTAAATAATAGTTAGCATATATAGGTTTTCCTTTGTTTTACACTATAAACTAAATCATGGTTGATATTTCTAATTACGCTATTGAAGAATGTGTTATTGCTAGTAGTTGGGTGAAAATTTTCAGGCACCACGGTGAATAGATACCCTGTATTTTTCTACACCTAGCCCCCTCCGCCCTGCATTGCACCATGACATGCAGACAATATAGGGGTGTGTATAGATACATCTCAAGTACGAATTTTTACATGGTTCGATTTCCATTTATGTCTGTTGACACATACTTCACAGTCTTAGTGCTTACTTACTCCGTCTTGTCTGGAGAATGATTTTCCCTTTCATGCACTCCATTATGATGTATTGTTTGCAAGCAGCCATTTGTTTACTGTCATCTTGGATATGCCACTTGCCATCTACTTCACATGCGTGGGATGCAAGGAGGTACATTGCTAAATGTTTTTCTTGTTAGGTTAAGCTGGCTAGCTTTAGGACACTTAGCATTAATAAAACATCCCTGGCGGATCGTACTCTGAGCATGTTTTTCCTCTCCGCAAACTGTGTCATTGTTCTTCTAGTGTTTTGTTATATTTGTGTGTATCAACATCGTATTTTTGGAAAACAGCTTCCTAGTGTGTCAGTGTTGAGTATTGACTCTAAGTTTGATGGATGGAACCTGGGAAATAAGAGCTTTTTATTTCCTGCAGCTGGATGTGTACCTGGACTCTCCGCAGCCATGTCGTGGCCACCAACCCAAGGGGAGCAACCACGAGGTAAGCAAACCGTCGCCCGGGACTTTCACCTGCTCTGCCTTGTGCTCATATGCGGCGATATCCACCTGAACCCCGGTCCCTCAAATCAAAATGCTTTTTCTGTATATAATCAGAATATACAAAGCATAAAAAACAAGTTCTCTGATTGTGGTATAAACCTCAGTGAATTAATACAATATGACTGTTTAGTATTTACCGAGACCTGGCTGAATGATACTGTGAGTGACGCTGAACTTTCGTTTGCCAAGCACTTTAATATTTTTAGAAATGACCGTGTAAATCAAATGTGGGGGTGGTCTTGGAGATTGTGGAAACAGTACCCCAATGAACATACTTATAAAACATTCTGTGATATTCGGAGGCACTCAAAAAACCTATTCAAAAATAAGTATATTGATTATGTAAATAACTTGACATCAGAGTGTATGACTGATCCAAAGAAGTTTTTTTCGTTAGTTAATTCAAGAAAGCAGAACCTGCGTGTGTCGATGGAAATTGTGCATAATTCTACCACTGCTGTAGGAGATGAGAGAGCGCAACTTTTAATGTGTTTTTCATGAAAATTTCTCCTCAGAGACAATTTCTAAAGCTCTTCCTATAGCCAAGTCTGTCAGTTCACACACTCACTATTAGATTAAAACCTCCCCTGAAGAAGTAAAGTCTCTCCTCTTTGCCGCTGCACCGGTCCTTAGCCCCAGATGGAATCCCGACAATTTTTCTTCGTAAAACTGCTGACTCCTTGGCTCACCCTCTGTGCCTCTTACTTAATAAGTGTTTTTCTACAGGTGTGTTTCCCGGCTTGTTCAAACGTGCCAATATTGTACCTATCTACAAATCTGGAGACAAAAGTTCCACAAATTCGTATAGACTGATCTCTCTTTTGTCACCTCTCTCCATTGTCTGTGAGAAAATAATTAAAGACAGGTTGCTAAAGTTTACATCCGCCCTTATAAATACTGCTCAGCATGGTTTCCTTCCAGGCAGCTCTTGCTTGACCAATCTATCGGTATTACTTTCACATGCTACTCAGTCTATCTCAAATAATTCCCAGCTTGACGTTATATATTTGGACATTTCAAAAGCCTTTGATAAAATAAATCATAATCTCCTTCATAAATTACAATCCAGATTTAACATAAATGGGAAATTCCTATCCTTACTACAAGACTATCGGAGTGCACGAGAGCAGCGTGTTATCCTTCCTGGTACCTCATCCAGCTTTCTTCCTGTTTCGTCTGGAGTTCCCCAAGGGAGCATCTTAGGCCCACTTTTGTTTCTTCTTTACATGGATGATCTCCCCGACAGCCTGTCCTCTCTTCCTATAAATATACTTCTGTTTGCCGATGACTGTAAACTCTTCACAGAAATCTCATCAGAACACGATGCTTTAATCTTACAGAACTACTTGTGTGGTGTCGCCAGTGGAAACTTCAATTGAATCCTAAGAAATGCTCCTGCCTCACCATTTCCCTAAGAAGAAACAAACTCGATTCTGTTTATTATCTTGAAAACAACCCTATCAAAAAAGTTTCCTCTCAAAAAGATCTCGGAGTTATCATCGACAAAAAACTAAACTTTAATGATCACATTACGAACACTAGTAAAAGAGCAATGTGTCTTCTCGGTCTTCTGTACAGGTTCACTGAAATCCAAAACCAATCATCAATCAGCATATTTTACAAATCCCTTATCTCCCCCAATCTTGAATACTGCTCTCGTATCTGGAACGTGGCTTCAAAAACAAATCTCTCCCAGATTGATTCTGTTTTCAACTTCTTCCTCGCCATTGTTCACCACAGAATACCTTCTCTGAGGCACCTTTACAAAACAGATATTTTGTCTGTCTTCAATATCCAACCACCACACACTCGTCGCGAATTAGCAGACAATCATGAATGGTAAAATTAAATGCGAATCTCTGCTCTACAAATTTCATCTACCTGTCCCCACACGGCCAACCCGCAACATTAAGCTCTTTCACAATCCCACCACAAGGATCTCCCTTCTACAGCAATCTCTTTTCTACAGGCTTCCTCACTCATATAATAACCTGCCTCCAAATGTGGACATATTCTTGCCAAAACAAAGTTTTAGAAAATTGTTAACGATGTATGTATAATTTTGTTTTGTTTTCAGTGCCCTTTTGTACTCTGTTTTGTTGTTATTGTTATTTTCCTACTGTTACTGTTTCAGTGTAAAATGGTCATTCAGTACTGTATATGAAACTTTAGGTAAAATAAATAAATAAATGCTTTCGTTGTTCAGTTAGGTGTGTCAGGTTTAGGGCTCCTAGCATTAACATAATATCCCTAAATGTTTCCAATACCTGATCACGTAACATCTGGTCCCAAGCACAAAATGCCATCGAGCCTTACATGAAATTCAGCTGAACTCGGTGTCTGAAACGAATGGAAACCAAGAACAGCTGCTTTCTGCAAAGCATGGACAATACTTTTCAAATCATAATTTCTCCAGTAAATAATACTTTACATTTCAAATTTGATAATTAGTTTCTTCAAGCTTCGAAGTTAATGTACCCCATCGATAATTACATCGAATTTTCTTTTAATCGACATCTTTCAATGTTTTACGTAATGTAAAAGTGGATGTAAAAGTGGTTTCAGCATTAGGAATGCACAAATAACGGGGATATTTGATCCCAAAATGTTGCTCACATAAGTAAAAAAAAAAGTTTCGGAGTGCTTTCGCCGTTTTTTGTTAGTATAAAACTGTTTGTATGCACACCGAAATAGCGAAAGAACACATCAAACATGGAAAGTCAGTTTGGGTGCTATACTCACTTGTGCGAAGCCTTCGGGCTGTTCTGCTACACGGTAAAGTAACACACTAAGGTAAGAGACATACTATGCTTCACAATAACACATTTCCATGAGCAAAAATCCACTGACAACGTTTTCTTAACGATGCAAAATATTCAACTTCCTCCAAGGGGTACAGAGGGTCAAATGTACGTTAGTACAATAGTTTCCAGTATTCTAAAATACCTAGTCATATCATAAATACTGACACAACATTGAAAGTGAATTATGACGAAAGTGTTAAAGATACTTTAATGTCCTGATTGTATAGGTTACTTACAGGTCTAACAAACACATAACACCAATCATTTTTCAAAATGGCCACCTTTGGCCTTCACACAGGCCTGAAGTCTCTGCAGCCACTCATCTACAGCATTACGCACTGTCTCCGTAGGGAAAGTCGCCACTGCCTTCACCAGGGACCGTTTCAGACTGTCAATACTGGCATGCCTCCTTGTACAGACCATGCCCTCAAGCACTGACCACAATTTGTAGTCTAACGGGTTGAGGTCAGGGCTGCTAGCAGGCCAATCAGCTGGAGCAATGAAGTCCGGGACATTGCTCTTGAGCCCCTCCTGGGTAGAGTGTGCCCAAGACTAGTAGAGGAGAAGGCTGGGGCCATACCTGATCACGTGGTCCTTGATGTCAAGCATGACGTCACATGCGGACAGATCACTCTACGCTCCGGTTTCGCAGCCGAATCAAAGCAGTAATTATGAACAAAAAAGAGCCGTAATTATGCCCAGAAGCTAATTGGGAGTGAATACAAAGACTTACTTAGATCCGACATAACGTATGTCCTTACAGTTGGATTACACAGCCATTTACGCACACATTTTATCGGTAGTTTATAAGTCGTCACATTCCTCTGTGAAACATTTGTTTCATGTAAAATTGCGGTTAATATACATAGTAATGCATTTTGTTAGGGCAGAAAGAAAAATATATATGTTGAATGCGTAAAATAATTTTGTTAAATAAAGAAAGGCAGAAAGCCAAAATTATGGATAAGTTGAATACGTAAAAGAAAACAATCTCGTCTATTGCTCTCTTTTAGGACTGAGAGAGGAGCTGTTTTCACTTAACTTCTTCAAATTTGGTAACTTTGCTTAGAATATTGGTATTTATTTCTTAATTAATTTTCCTTATTCAGATTACAATTCTGAGTCTTATGAATCTTTGAACTACACAGGGAGGAATGTGAGGAAGTTCCGTGTGTATTATGTAACACACACTTTAAAAAACTTTTCACTGAACGAAAACTTGAGACATAGAACTGAAGAAAGTCGAGGGTCACTTTATATACTTATACGTATATATAATCAGTGGAATGTCGAACAGGGGTGCCCACAGGCGGGTATGTGAAAGCTGGTTGAGTCCACTTAACTTTGGGGGGGGGGGATTGTGATGAAAATTTGACTGAATAAATAATAGAACAATGGAGGACGGAAGTTGAACTACGTTGTCATTTAAGCATCACTCGTATATAAATAGCAAGTGGTGAATTTTGAAGTGTATGGTAGCCTGATGTTGTGTAATGAGACTACTGGTATTGCAATCCACTAACAAGTCTCGTTAGATGCGATGTGTTCAGTTATATATTGTCGCCCGCTGTTTTTATTTTTTCATCGGAGATCACGACGCGTCGCAACACCTCACTGAAGGCATTGTGAACTGCAACACCTCACAACCCACCAGAATGCGAAATCATTGAAAACTGGTGAGGGGGAGAAAGTTCGTAACCTACAACCCCCCTCCCCACAAACATATGTGTGAATTATACGATGTACATATTTGTAATGTTATTAAAAGTAAAAATAAATTACTCAATTAAAATAATTATTGTGATTATTAATTAGAAATAAATTTGTTACTTTCATACATATCAGATAGTGTAAAGCAGCTAACTAATTCCTTTACTAACCGGTTAAAGATGTTAATAAATTATGGCAGTTGAAGTGGTTTTATTATGTGTAAGTTTTTGTTTAGTTTGTGCACTATGTTAATATAAATCAATTAGATTTCATAGTTATTATTGTTTTGCATTCTTGTTTTACTTTTACTGTGCGTATTGATGTAGATTTGTTAATGATCTCTTGAGACAGAAAGCATTCAACACTCACAACTACACTAATTTGTGTGTGTTTCCAATATTATTCTTAGTAAAGTATATTTAAAATTAAAAATAATTGCTTATCTTTTCAATGTTATAACAAAAACTCTTTCCCCCGGGAAATTTTTGGTGTTTTTTTTGTGGCCAAGATTGTTGGTGGGGGGGATCCCCCTCGTCCCCTCCAGGATTTCGCACCCTGAACCCAACAATCCAGAAATACAAGAAAAAAGGAGCGAAAAGAACAAAACAGATCAGCCCTTCCACGTTTCTTTCCGTATGGGGTAAAGACTCAGCTGGGTTTTGTCCGCCCAATGACGTCACAACCGCGGCAGTCGCGAAAAGAGGCGTGTCTGACCCCAACCTTTCCTTCTAGTAGTCTTGGAGTGTGCCTTATGGGCTGGTGCGGAATCCTGTTGGAAGGTCCAATGTTCGTTCCTGAACAAAGTGTCACTCAAAGGCTTCACAACAGAGTTCAACACACTATTTTCCACTCTGGCTGACGTTTTCACCCCTTTTTCACAAAAATGTAGCTTGGTGGTGCCATCATACGCCACGCCCCACCAAACCATGACTGAGGCCAGATGATGACCCCTCTGGATCTTCGGGGCTATCTCCCGAGCTTCGTGGGATGTTGACGCATACACCCGGTCATTTTGGCGATTGAAAGTTTGTTCAATGTTGAATATCTTTTCATCTGTGAAAAGAATTTTCCTGTGGCCATTGTTGGCGTAACGCTGCAGGAGGCGTTTTGCTTTTATCACACTCTGCTCTTTCAGACGTGCATTGAGGAAGTGACCTGTACTTCGCCGGTAAGCCTTCAACCCCAAGTCACTTCTTAACACACGAGACACTGACATTTTGGGAATGTTCAGCTCACGAGCAAGCACTGCCTGCTTTCGTACAGGATTTCTCCGAATACGGGCTGCCACTGCTTGCACTAACTTTTTGGTTCATACGCTGCGTGGGCGGCCTTGCCTTGGGCGATCATCAACTGTCCCAGTCTCCGTGAATCGCTTGATGGTCCGATACACGAAAGATTTGCTGATATTCAACTTTTTAAGTGTTCTGAATATCATGGGGGCTGTTTGAGCCACTTTATGAAGCACTATTACTGCCACACGATTTTCGTAATCGCCCCACTCCATAGCTACACTTTTACGAACACACTTCCTCTATTACAGCTCAACTCACAATGGCCCACTCCAGCCTCTTGCACAGGAAGGTTGGCCGCGACCTTGAAAACCGGTTGTACACACTGCCTCAAACTTTCTGTCAGTATTTATGATACGACTAGGTACTTCCAAATACTCACATAAAACTTGCAAAAAATCATTAAGCATTCGAAACAGTTACCTAGAAATTTCACACGCATTCTAGTGAGGGGTTCTCATATACAAGCTCAACTGTTGTCTGTGTATAAAAATGATCACACTTATCCATTATGTGAATTTTGACACTGCATACAAGGCCTACATTTTGTTCAGTACTCTTGTACAGCAAGTTGACACTCCTGGAAAATGACACTTTCTTTCTGTCCTCTGTAATTTTATGGAGTTTCGAGTAAGTGATCTCAGGTGGTGTTAGCTTCCACACCGATTTTAACCTGGCTGTTAAACACTTGTTCGAATCACGTTGCCTGGAAAGCTACAATTCCCTATTCCTATTTTATGGAGTTTAATAAAATTGTGTGCAACTTAGTTTGATAAAATTTCTGCAATGTCTGTACTTTTTCCATGATAGCGAATTTTCTCCTTTGTTTAACGTAGTATTTATAATAATTCTTGTAATTCTGTTATACCTGTGGTATTTGAACGTGATGCTGTTGAAATACTTGATCACAAATACAGTGGCTCCGGAAAGTATTCGTCTGAGCACAATGAGACTGTCAAACCACGTATAGCACTTTGCAAAACAAGAAAAGCATGAGCAAAATGTAATACCGACACACGTCCACATTCGTTCTGCGAAAATCAAGAGAAAAAGCAAAGATATTTCCTGCTGTGTTCGAACACAACACAAATATCGAAAATCATGTCATATTACGCACCAAACTAGTATTTGTCTGCTACTGTAGTTCCATGATATCACGTCCCCTAGGTACTCGCTTTTGAGACGCAAGGTGAATCTCGTGTAGTGCAAGTACGAGCTTTCTTCCGTTGCAACAGGGAATGTGCGTGCTGAAGGCCAAGGTTGGACCTGTGTGGAAAAATGGGGCACAAATCGAAGAAAACTACCGAAGAGGAAAGGTGTATTGTGGTGAGTTTGTTTCGTAGTGGTAACTCTTTCACAGACATAAGCAAAACACTCAGTAGGCCAATCACCACAATTAAAAGTATTGTGTATAGGTTTAACAACACAAGAACATATAAAAATGCCCCAAGAAATGGCCGACCTCCAAAGCTAAGGTACTACTTTACTAGACCGGAGACACCTATCAATGATTTATTTCGCAATTTTTTACATTGATAACGTACTATTCTGCGTTGCAGAACATTTCTTTAGGTGAAATAATGGATTTCTAACAAAAATAATGTCTATTTCTTACATACGATAGCCCCACGAACCATCACGGGGACGAGGTATGCCTACTAGGTTAGTTTAGGTTCCATTAGCAACTCCTTTCGTTCAATTTAGCATATACGGACAACATCGGAATTACAAATTCCACGGCATCTACCACACCCGGCAACAACTTCACGACACATCATGTTGTAGCAGCAGCAATAGCGCGTATTGTGCTCTCATGCAGAAAGCAAATGGCGGCAGCAGCAATAGCGCATCGGAAATAGATTTTCGTAGAAAACCACATGCATTCACATTAAAATGGATCAAAACTACATTCCCGAACATCAACAACGCTACAGAAAATGATATGAGTAAGTACTTTCTCCTGTAAATTTGAAGATATCCGTCTCCGGTATAGTAAAGTGTCACCAAAGCTAACACAGAAAGAAAAACATGTGATAGTGCAGAAAATTGCAGAAAATCCGAAATTGAGTGCCCCAAAGTAAGCTGCTGAGGTTGCAAATAAAACTGGAAAAACAGTCTCAGCAGAAACAGTAACAAGTGTTCTCCACCAAGCTGGGTATCGGGGAAGAACTGCCCGTAGAAAACCGTACATCAACAAACACAACAGGAAGAAAAGGACTGACTATGCTAAAGCACACAAAAATGACACATATGACTACTGGAAGAAAGTCATATTCACAGATGAGAGTAAATTTAATCTTTTTCAAATCAGATGGACGGGTCATGGTGTGGCGGAAGAAGAACACAGAAATGGCTGAGAAGAATCTAACACCGACTGTGAAACATGGGGAGGTTCATTACTTGTATGGGGGTGCATGAGTGCCAGTGGTGTTGGGGATCTGTGCTTTGTGGAAGGCATCATGGATCATAACATACATCAACATCCTGAAGTCCCACCTTCCCAAAAGTGTGCATGATATGGGTCTATCCGATGGATACATCTTCACCCAAGATAATGACCCTAAGCATACAGCTCACAACACCAAGTTGTGGTTACTCTATAATACACCACACTGGATGGAAACACCCCCACAGTCTCCAGATGTTAATCCCATAAAGCATGTGTGGAATATGCTGGAGGAAAACAAACGCAAACACAACATTTCTAATAAAAATGATCTGAAGAAAGCTCTAATAACTGAATGGCGTAATATTTCACAGGAAACGACAAGTAATTTGGTTCGATCAATGCCACGAAGGATGGAAGCCATCCTTAAAAGCAAAGGTGGTGCCACCAAGTATTAACCATTTGTAAAGAT
This sequence comes from Lepisma saccharinum, assembly GCF_977018435.1. Taxonomy (NCBI): domain Eukaryota; kingdom Metazoa; phylum Arthropoda; class Insecta; order Zygentoma; family Lepismatidae; genus Lepisma; species Lepisma saccharinum. The sequence goes on from NC_139229.1 coordinate 126,979,097, forward strand.
GACACACTTTTATTTTTATGTATTGCAGACGAATATTTATTTGGCATCGGATGATGAGTGTTGTTAATGTATTTTTTGTTGTAATTCACTTTGTATGACAAGTACGACATTTCCTTTTGAAAATTTTTTGTGTGCAAACGAATAAGTAATCAAGTGTAATTTGTGTTCTTTTTTGTTGTAAATTAATGCCAGTCTGTACATCCAATAACCCATTCCTCTATACAGACGAATATTTTCTGGAGCCACTGTATATCGTCTATGTGATCATATTAAATTTCTACGATCTGTTGGATATTCCTTACATCGAAACAAAAATAATTGAATGTATAATTTAATCATCGTTGAATCAAAATGTGTGTAATCGAGGGGAAATATCTCGCCATGTTCACGCCTGGCAAACCCAAGTATTCGCATTGTGTGTTATCTATCATTTTGACTCAAGTGTCACATCGTAATAACTAAACTTACCTCAGGAAGAGATTTTCCTGCGCTTAAGTTATATATTTTAACGTTATTTGCATCTGAAACTTGCATTTTGATACGATGCAATTCAGCGCAGCTCCAACATGCGTTTTCCTGTTGTTACGAACTTTCGGTTCTTGAGACTAATTTGTTTTTGGACTTGAGACTCATTTGTTTTTGGACAGTTGAAGAGAGGAAAGGGTCTTTCACTTATTGCACAACATTTGAGCAACTTTGTATTCTGACGTCACGGGAGACAACTTTTTAAGTTTAGGCTAGATGCCTACGTTCTTAGGTTAGGCTACCTAAGCTTAGCTAAATAATAATTTTTCAATGTATTTATGCTAATTGAATCTAACCTAACAGGCCTAACCTAACCTCGTACGCTTAGATCGCATGACGTCAGAACACAAGGTAGTAAAACTGTTGTGCGACAAGGAAAATCCGGAGGAAAGTGGAGAAAAATAAAAGAAAACGGTAGCGGGTAGCCAGTCACAGACAACGCACGTGAATTCTACATGAGAGCAACAGGTAGTTTCTTTTCAGCTAAATCAGATGTTATAAATTTAAGAAAAAGAAATATGATATATATATTGAATTAATAGTATGAATGTGTTTGTTTTTTCTTCTTCTTTTGTAGAGCCATAAAAAGTTTCGTAAGGTCTTGATTGAAGTCGTACGTGTCGGGATAAAATGTCAAAAAGAACAGGGCGCGAGGTTCAAATAAATGTATTTTTTTTATTATTGTAAAAAGTGTCGGAGAGAGCAGTTTTGTACCCTAACTTAAGAATGTAACATACCAAACTTATAACACATTATTTTCGCGTGTTTTTTAATACCTGACAAAGCCGTAATATTTATTTTTTTGAATTTTTTTTGTTATTGACTGTTGCTTCTCAGCCACTTTGGCTAATCGCGACGATGAGAATGAGTGATGATTAGATGAAATTGCTGAAGAGACACTCATATGCTCAGGCCGAGACTCATTCAGTCCTTTATTTTGGACCTAACAGCTTTTATGCGTTTTCTTGTCCATACAATATGCATAATAGGGTAACACCTTTACTATACAGGAGACGGATTTCTTCACATTTACAGGAGAAAGTACTTACGCAAATCATTTTCTGTAGCATTGTTGATGTTCGGGAATGTAGTTTTGATCCATTTTAATGCGAATGCATGTGGTTTTCTACGAAAATCTATTTCCGACGCGCTATTTCTACTGCTACAACATGACGTGTCGAAGATGCGTCGTGAAGTTGTTGCCGGGTGGAGCGATTTTACAATACAGGGAATTTCTCCATTTTGTTTGAAATTCGGCATACTCACTAATTTTGGCCCCCTAATCACGAATCTGCAGTCAAAATTTGGCGCTCACACGTGGAAATAGCAAAATAATCTAAATTAAGTTCTTATTTCCACACCCTCGATTTCCAAATTTCCCGCCGATTTCTACTTACCTATCTGCTTCGCGGATCATTTTTTAACGTGTATTCACGTTTTTTTGATCATTTTTTTTAAAAAAGTGTTTTTGTAACTGAAGAACGTACGTTTCCGCAAATGGTTTGTGGGGCTATGTGTCAATGGTTCGTAGGGCTATGTGTCAATGGTTCGTGGGGCTATGCGAGAATGGTGTGTGGGGCTACGCATATTTTTTTCGAAACCAATTTTTAACTATTGTAACCTATTGTGACCCTACCTAACCTAACCTTACCGGAAATGGTTCGTAGGGCTATGCGTCAATGGTTGAATTTCCGCTTTGAAACATTCCCACATCACACAAAACACCTTCCAGATGTTAGACAATGGTAACAGTAGTATAAGCCGGAGACGGATTGCTTAAAATTTACAGGAGAAAAGACGAGAAAGTACTTACGGAATTGCGTTCTTGAGGACTTTCTGAAGCCGGGGAAATTGTTTTTTAGAATCGTGCAACGTATTTTGCCTGTAAATAAGGTATTTTTCATCAATCATGCATCTCCGTTGTACGATAGCTCGTGCCGCCATTACCGTCGACTACGTGAATCAAATGTTCCGTGCGTTCGGTTATGTAACCCCCTCACAGTGTAGCAACCACGCGGAACTTTGACAAGATGACGTGTGAGCGGTTCTTTTTTCCAATGTAAGGTAAGACTCTAGTTTACGTCCTTTTCCTAAGGAATACGTGTCATATATTGTTGGAAAGCTTATTTTATAAGAAATTCAACAACGTAAATCCCAAAGCGAGCAAAAATTTCTTGAAGGAGTAAATCGAGAAAAACCGATGTTGTCCGGATATGCGCAATTGAACGTAATGGGGAATTTTTTAGATGATGAAGCACATATTTAGGGGTGAAATGAGTACTAATGGAACCTAACCTAACAGGCCTAACCTAACCTCGTAGGCATACCTCGACCCCGTGAATGGATAGTGGGGCTATCGTGAACAGAAAGTGTAAAAAGAAGAAGGTACTTACCCGAAGAGATGCCGGGTGCCGCACCACGATCGTGCACCGCGAACGCAAAGAAGCAATCACCATGCAGATAAGGACGTAAAGTAGAGTCTAGCCTCAATTTTCGCTTAAAAACCTTTTGTGAATAGTTTGTGCGGCATTTATCGGTTCATAAGTTTGGAAACACTGCACATCAGCTGACGATACTGCATATCAGCTGACGATAGAGAACGTGAGTCAAAATTTGCCCGCCGAATTAGCAACGACCAATAAATGATTATAATGTTAAAAATAACGCTCTTTTCATGGAAAAAAAAGTGATCCCCAGCTTGAAAAATCTTCCGCTATGCATATGAGTTAAGTAGCAATGATTTTTATTTGAAAACAAACGAGTTTAATGTGTCTCCGGCTTATACTACTGTTACCTAGACAATACTACAGGAACTTATTTCAGTAAGTAGTTTCTTCTGTGGAAATGAAGTAATCTGTCCGAAGGATAGTAAACTAGTACCAAGAAAGGTTCTGCAACACAGAAAAGTACGTTAGCAATGTAAAAAATTGCAAAATAAATCATTGATAGGTGTCTCCGGTATAGTAAAGTAGTACCCATAATTGTTTTACATTAAAATTAAAAATTATCACTTTTCCCCCCTATTTTACACACATTGAGATTTTAAAAAAAGAGAATACGTTCCCCTTTACAACTGTATGTTGCACTTCCTTAAAAATGTTAACAGACTATAACCCATCCGCACATCTGAATTAACAATCAAACAAATTTATTAGAAACAACGTCACTCTCATCTTCAGGGATTGAATTAGCTCTCGAAGACTCGGAAGCCTATCCAGAAATCACCTGGCTGATATCCCGAGAAAACTTCATCATCAATTACATTTCTTATACCACTAACATGATGAAACCATGGTTTGTGTGGTTTGAATTCAGCAAATGGTCTGTATGATTCTCCAACTGTTACAAGTTCATTTCGACACCAATCAAACTATTCATTCAAAATTTTCTTCTTTACACTAGGGAGAAGATCAGTATAATATAATGATACGTTTGTAATATTTAGAAGGCATGCTGCTTTATTTACACACTCATCAGCACGCGAATTGCCTGTAATGTTACTACGTGCTTTAACCCAAGTAAACTTGAAATGTTTTTCCAGGTTTTTGTATTGTTTAGACTAATTGAAAACAATTTATTATAAGGGGATAATTTGTAAACACTCTTGTAAAAGTCTAAAAACCGTTCACTATTTCACAGTCAAGTTGTCTGCAACGAGCTTCCCTTGCGAACAACTTTGTTGCTGACTACTTTTTTTCACCCTAGGACAACTCAAGTCCATTGCAGCTGAGATAATTTTGACGAAATCCTCATCATATGTAATATTATATGGATTTCATCCATCATTCTCTGAGAATTAAATATTTAAAAGTTTATTATAATTAAACCAATTAGCTTTGGACACTTTCCATTTACGAATTGTTAATATTCTTTAGTTTGCTGCATGGCAAGAAGCCAGGTAAAAATAACAGGGAAAATGGTCACTTGTCCTCAGATCCATATCGGCTTCCCATGTAAAATCTGCACAGTACTTTTCTGAAATTAATGTTAAGTATAGAAGTGGGATTACTCCAATTCAACTAAAAATATATAAATAACTTACGTGAGTGAGTAGGAATGTTTCAGAATGACGTTTCGGAAGTCTGTACTACTTCCTTCATCTGGTAGTAAAATAAAAAAAAACTTTAGGTGCCAAACATGGTACCGTATTGTTAAATCGTAAGTTGAGGATAGAAAAGGTAAAAAACTTATGGTGACAGCATAAAAGCTCCGATGAAAGTCTTTGCTGTTTAAAAATTTCCTATGTTAAAAACAAAAACCACAACTAAAACAAATAAAAATCGAAGACCCATTACAGTCCATTGAAAAACTGGTTTTGAGGGATAATGACACCATTAGTAGTTTTGATGTTGTTAACTTATTCCCGAGTGTACCCCGAGAAAAAGCTGGAGGCTGCCTCCAGTGATGGCTTTTAGATAATGGGGTGGAGATTCTTGTTGCATGGGAGTATGTCCAATGGTTTTTTCTTGTTACTGAATATAATTACTTTTCTGTAAACAGTAAGATTTTTTGGCAAAAAGAGGGACTGGCCATGGGTAACCCAATCTCGGGTTTCATCGCCAACGTTTTCATGCATTATGTTGAAAAAGCAGCCTTAGATCAAGTGGGGGTAGGCTTAATTTATTATGGCAGATACGTTGACGACATCCTCATTATAGGGGACATCATTGCATTAAACACAGCTTTTGTTGAATTAGGGAAACAAGATGAAATAATCAGCTTTACCAGGGAAAATATAAAGGACGGAAGTATTAATTTTTTGGATTTAAGCATTACCAAAACTGAAAAATGGCTTACAACCGGTGTTTTTCATAAACCACTGGCAGGCGAACTGTACCTCAACAAAAAATCAGAATGCCCTAATGGGGTTAAACTGAACATTTTCCTTAATTTGTTTATCCGAGCTGAAAGACTGTGTAATAATAGCAATGAAAAAGAGAGAGAGATTGCCTGGATTAAAAGGGTAAGTCAGAAGAATGGATATAATATCCGAGAATTAGATACGATGGCTAGGAAACCGAGAAAGATTATTGTGAATGAAAATAATAATCAAAAAGAAAAAGATGATAATGAAGAATGTAATGAAGGACATTTCGTCGGAATTCCCTATTACAAGGGGGTTTCGGAAAAGATCGCAAAAACAATGGGAAAATACGGCGTAAAATGCGGGATGAAGGCCCATAGGAATGAAAAGAATTTTACCAGATACCAAAAGGGGGGGGGGGACAAGAATAACCCAGAACACCAAAGAGTGGTATACCAGATCGAATGTGAATGCGGTAATGAATATGTAGGGCAGACGGGGAGAAACCTGCGCACTAGATGGGACGAGCACGATAAAGATATTAAGGAAGGCATACCTAAACAGGCCTATCTGAACATATCATAATGAGCGGACATAGGATTATAAAAAGGGAAATAATTAGGAAAGAGGAGAATAAATTAAACAGGAACGTTTATGAAGCTGCATTTATATGCACGGGAAAAAGGAATAAGCTTAACAGAGACTATGGTAATCTGGAGGAAGGGTGGATCGCTTTTCTTAAAAAGTGGGATAGAGCTGTAAATACCGACACTAAAATGGGTTTTCATGTCACTCCCGAGGTTGTGAAGGCCGTCGAAGAAGAGAGGGAGTTCACCTTGGAATGGTGACGTATACGATCGTAAGAAGGGAATGCTGGAGGGCAAAATACACCTTCCATGCAGGGTAGGAGCGCTCACAGTCCGTGTGTTCTACCCAACACTGACGGAAGTCACTAGGGGACTGTGATAGGTCTTCGATTTTTAGTTGTGGTTTTTGTTTTTAACATAGGGAATTTTTAAACAGCGAAGACTTTCATCGGAGTTTTTATGCTGTCACCGTAAGTTTTTTACCTTTTCTATCCTCAACCTGAGTCCTCAACTTATGATTTAACAACGCGGTACCATGTTTGGCACCTAAAGTTTTTTTATTTTACTACCTGATGAAGGAAGTAGTACAGACTTCCGAAACGTCGTTCTGAAACATTCCTACTCACTCACGTAAGTTATTTATATATTTTTAGTTGAACTGATAGTGAGTAAAACGCACCATTGTAATATGTTCGATTACTCCAATTTCGAGGTATATGAATAGGAGATCCATCATTTATTTAGTTAACTGTTCCACCTCCATCCATTCAACAACAGTTCGACCCAACTTATCTGCTGCCTGTCAACCCCACAATTGGTGGTGGTAATTGAAATCTCCAGTTATGATTAATGGAGTCTTGAATGTAGTACATATAGACCTTAATTGCTTGACTGTAATTGTATGCGATGTATGAGAAGATGGTATATACGTGGTGTGATTGGAATCTTTTAAGATAGGAGGCACCACTGTTCAATAAGGGGGGCTAGGTTTGCCAGCCAGTGGGGAAAGTGAAGCTTATTTTATCCTTGAAATGTCCTGAAAAGATCACCGCGATATCTTTGTGCAGTAGAAAGTGAAATCCTTGTGAGTGGAGACGTGTTGTTGGTTCCCGCCGGATTATTGATGTTGCAAAATGGATAAAAAAAATGGAACAATGCATTTGTGTAAAAATTTTGTTTTAAAACCGGGAAATCAGCTTCGGAGACCTATGAACTGTTAAAAACAGCTTTCCGTGATAAATGTCTGAGCCGGTCAAATGTTTTTATCTGTTCAACAGATTCAAAGATGGGCGCAAATAAGTCGCACATGACCCCTGGTCCGGCCGGCCTTCCACTTCAAAAACAAACGAAAACATCGTAAAAGTTTGCGATTTTGTGCGCTCTGACCGTAGACTTACAATTAGGGAGATGGCTGATGAAATGAATTAAGTTTCTGTGCAGTTCAGTCAATTTTAACTGAAGATTTGAACATGCGTTGAGTGTCAGCAAAATTCATTCCGAAATTGACGTGTCCCAAGAACGGATTAATCGGGCTGAAACTGACCCAGATTTGTTAAATAGGGTAATTACAGGTAACGAATCGGTTTTATGGGTATGACCCAGAAACAAAGGCACAATCATCGCAATGGAATGTCCAAGTTCGCCACGACCGAAAAAAGGTCGACAAAGTTGGTCGAATGTGAAGACAGTGTTGATGTACGTTTTTTTTATTCTATGGGTATTGTGCATCATGAATTTGCTCCTAGGGGTCACAGTCAACCAGGAATACTATAAAAGTGTCCTGTGAAAATGTGTGGAAAAATAGGCATGCAATCTGGTACAACAAGAATTGGGTCCTCCACCACGACAATGCACCGGTTCATCCTGCCGACTTCTACCTCTCCTTAATTGAAATTTTCGCTGGAAAGGAACTGATTTGACTCAATTGAAGACATCCAGAAAAATGCAGAGAGGGTTCTTAAAACCCTTACGAAAGTAAATTTCCAGGACTGCTTCCAAAAGTGGAAACACCGTTGGAGTCGGTGTGTTCAGTCAGAAGGGGACTACCTTGAAGGAGATCCATCCAAATAGCCTGTAAGATCTGCCATTTTGAAATTACATGCCCAGTGTTAAAACTTTCCAATCACACAACGTAAATCGAGATAACAGTAAATGTTTTGTTCAAAATTTGAATTCCCACTACTTCCGATGCTCTCGATTGATTGATTTGGTGTTGTAAGTCCACTTTATGCACAGTGAGGCTAATCAGGACTAGACCTACAGTTTAAAGTGGGATCCAAACCACTATGTGCCTCCACCATGTATTGAACCTGGGATGCCTTGATTACAAGGCAATGATGCTAACTGCACCATCGGGGAGGCTAAAATAGTCTCGAAAAATCACTAAATTGCAATTGAATTATATAGGTTCAAATGCCAGACTTTCATGTACAAATATACCCACTCCTTTTCCGCCTTTTTGATTAAGTATTGCATGATATTTTTTTATTAATTTCTATAGAAACTCTTTCATCACCCCAGATTCAGACACACATATAATGAGATGGTGATTCTTTTCTATCAGTTTCATGAATTCTAATTTTCTTGAAGGGAACAAGCATAAATTCCATTGTACAAACAAGAACATATTTTTCATGTAATGTTTGTTGAATATTGTAGTTAACATTGAGCATCTGATGATTTGAGATCTCCAATTCATTTCAATAACTGTGATGTTATATTTGCACAATCCACCAGAATATTTTAAATTCTGTGGAGATTGTCATTCACGGATATATTCGAAGTTAGTTTCGCCATTACTTGTAAAAAACTAATCATAATTTCTTTTTGAGATTCATACTGAGGCATGTTTATCTGTAATTTTGTTGTTTCTTTTGTTTTCACAGGGGTTGAAAACACTTTGGAATCTGGCAAAATATGATCTGTTCTTTTTTGTTCCTCCATTATTTTAGCCTCGTCTTGCTGCTTCCATTTTTGCCTGCCTTTATTTGTTTGAACTTCTTTGTTCTTTAAGAGCTTTAACTGTTTTCGTTTAGCATAATTATTCACTTTATAAAATTGAGTCTGAATAGGTTTCCATGAGTATCTTGATGCATCTGGTTCCTCATCTCTTAGAGTGACCAGCACCAGGCCGAAACTCATCTTGGGAACTTCGGTGACGAAATTGGAAGTCAGCCGCTGAACGTGCTTGGTCAAGAATTTTCAGAAATTTTGTAATTTTCTCCATGAAACGAAATCTGAGTGGTGATGATGGTTTTATTCATAGTCCTCATTGTCCAGTGATGCTTCATTATTTTGATTCATTCTGGTTAGAACATTTCTTGTGACATCTCGAAATAAATATCTGCAGTTTCTATGACACCATTAACCGAAGCCATTCAGATTACAGAAAGATATTTCTCAAAGTTCTAATAATGTTAGATAATAGACCCAGAGTGCCAGATATGGTGAATGGGCTAAGTTTGCAGGGTGGCGACAGACCTGGAAAACCTGGAAAACCGGGAAAAGTCAGGGAATTTGAGGTGTCAAAAAAGTCAGGGAAATGTCAGGGAATTTCGTCTTCATTGACTTTTTTATTATTATTATTTATTTATTTATTTATTTAAATATATCGTTATGGAACTCTGCATGGGAACAGGAAATCTCGTTCGTAAGTTTCGGCCTCAACTTTTAGGTCCCTTTTATGCGCAACACAACCACGGCGCCAGAAACCAGTGATGGCAGGAAGAGAGAGAGAGAGAGAGAGAGAGAAATTTCTCTCGGCGGGAATTTTAAATTCGAATACTCTTTGCAGGAAAATTGTTATTACTCGGGCACTATGGGAGCAATCTACTTCGGATAACTTTTGTTTTTCAGCTAAAACATCAGCGCATGCAACCGTGTACAATTCAGAACGCCGGACCGAGGAAGGGGGGTTTGGGGGCACAACCCCCGGATTTCAATGGAAGAAACAAAAATTTGGAGTTTGCCCCATCTTCTCCTGCTATTTTGGGAAGAAGGTGCGAACTATAGTATTCTTTTCAACGAATGGACATTTCTCAAGAGAATGAAACATGTTTCATTTTGTTGGATGCCATACAAGTTGAATAATAAGCCAATATGTGAATTTTTATTTACGAAAAATGGGTAATTTGCATTTTTGGAGGAAAATTGTTATAACTCTGGCACTATCCGAGCAATCTACTTCGGATAAGTTTTGTTTTACAGATAGAACATCAGAGCATACATCCGTGTACAATTCAGAATGCCTAACCGAGAAAGGGGGTTTGATGGGCGCGACCACCGAATTTCAATGAAAAAAGAAAATCTGGAGCTTGCCCCCTCTTCTCCTGCTATTTTGCGGACAAGGTGCAAACCTTAGTATTCTCTTCAAGGAATGGACGTTTCCAAAGAGATTGAAACATGTTTCATGTTCCTGAGTGCCATACAAGTTGAATAATGAGCAAAAATGTGAAACTCTGTTCGGGAATGTGGCATGGATATGTTGTGGAGAGGGGGAAGTTGGTCATCAACATAAATTTCTTAGGCTTGCTCCAGACCTGTGTCAGAGTTTCCACCCAAACATAAGAGTATGAAGGTCCAAAAAGCACATTCATTTCGTAATCAGCACCAGGATACCATATGGTATCATCGGGCGAGTACGACCTTACTCTGATGATACCATATGGTATCATCGGAGGAGTAAAGGTAAAGCCTCTTAATATTAAGTGGAAAATGCATTGAATTATCATTTTTTTCTTGTTCGTATGGGAGTAGAAAGGGGACTTGTCAACAGATGGAGAGGGTGGCGCCGACCGATAGTTGTCTGACAAACTGAAGGAACATGGAAACAAATAGGTTCCATTGATACATACGATTTTTGTCGAATATCGCCACCCGACAAAGTATCTCACTACAACATGCGACAGAAATTGCATGAACTGCAACATCCAACAAAAATCGCATGCATAAACAAGAAGAGCGTTAGACTGCAAATATGCTGCAGGAATTGTATTACTCTTCTGGCTCACGTCACCTTATTTGATGTAGCATTGCTTACGAAGGTTTTCTTTAATCATCGTGACGTATTACTGGTTTCGCACAAGTTAACATACGTTTACAATGATATTGCACTATTCTTAGATATCAAGACCATTTGCATCACAGAGCAAAGTGGCAGGGTTTTAACAGGAGATCGAGTGCGTATCTACCGTCACACGGGAGCCACATCTTCGTATTTGTAGCACGAGATATATTTTGAATTACCAAGCTAAGTGCGCACCATCGGCATTTGTCGAGTGAGTAATAATCGAGCTCAGTCGTTAAGGCGTCTGACTACTATGCGAAAGACCCGGGGTCGATCCCCTGCGGGGGAGAACCGGGATGTTTTCCACCTATTCAAACTGCTCTGGCGCCCACCCAGCATCATGGTAGCCAGGAGCGTGGTGCTGATCACATCACCTTTACCTTCATCCGTGATCAGGAAAGTGTGGGGCCATAACTCCACACCCCTACTATACACCTTCATGGAAAAGTGCAGGGGAGCACTTTACTTTTACTTCCTCAAACATCTGTTCCAACATATCAAACTGTCACGAAAATACGTAGACCATGTGGCCTACAATTTAAAATAATAATTTAAAAGCATAATGGAGTATTACGTTTCGGTAATTTTGGGAAACGTAACACTAACATGTCAAAAAAAGATAATGCCACTTTTTGGTGCCATAATATATCGATATCTGTCACGTGAGATTGATTGATTTTATTTTTTGGGGTGTGTCGCCACTTATGGTCATTATGCATCCTTCAGTAGCCTATATACAGGGAAAATTCCATTATCTAAAATCCTTACCTTAAAATTAAAAAAGGGTTATTGAAAATAACTTTCCCAAAATAACTTTCAATATATCGAACTCTCACGAAGAGGCGTAAGCCATGTGACTTACAATTTGAGACAGTAGTTTAGAAACACCATGAAGGTAAAATTTCAGACATTGGCCAGAAAATGCGCTAAAATGAAAATGTGAATTTTTGGAAAAATAACACTGTATAGTAAAAAATAAAAAAATAAGAAAATACACCAATTTCAAAAAAATAACAAAATATCAAGGTCCCTACCTATTAGGCATAAATAAAACAAGAATATCAGTTGTAATTTATTGCATTAGTAACAGTGAGTCCTAACCTAATTTTCGGCATAATCACCACCGTTGTTCTGGCATTTGTCGTAGCATGGCACTAAATTTTGTATGCCCATGGTATATAGGGTGTTTGACAGCAAAGACTGGAACTATCTCTACCGCAGTGTAGCTGTCAAATCCTTGCCCTGCCAGAAACCTCTTCAGTTAAACAAAGAGATGAAAGTTGGTACATTCAAGGCCAGGGCTGTACAGGGAGTGGTCCAAGATCTCTCACCTGAAGTGATGCAAAGGACCTGTGTGTACTCAGCTGTATGGGGTTGTGCACATTCGATTGGCCTTCCGTGAATTGTCTGCACCATCGTGTGACCAAACTATCACTCACGACGTCCGGTCTGCACATCTCACACGATTGCTGGTGGCTCTGTGCCAAATTCTGAGCGTGCAATATAGACTACATCACAGTCGGTGGGAGACTGTATGAGAGCTGCAATCTTTAACCTAGAACTGTCCTAAAACGGCTGCATTGCAACTGTACCAGATTACAGCTACATGCCACTTCTTTTCTTGCCTGCGTGTGTATGTGTCGCTCTCCAACCACTAGTGCTACGTATAGGCACCATTAAAGCTTTTTTTCAGGATGCCCCTCGTATATGAACTTTCAGAAGTTTTTATTATTAGAATGTTCCTGTTTTAATGTGTGGTTAGCTAAATCAGGTACCTATACAATACAATTCTATAAATTTCTTGCATTAAATTTCTAATACAGGTAGGTCTACATACCCTTTTCGTCAGCATTAATGGTATAACTGCATGTTGTCAGTTTCAAAGCACTTCACTTGGTTATACTGTACAGAAGCAGAAATCCCATTGATAATGTAAGGAAATATGACACTTTATTTTGTTTGATTCAATTGTTTCACTTATATGCAAGAGTTAAGTTGTTTGCTTTATAGAGAAGAGAGAAGTAGCTTTATGCATTGAAAAATGAGTCCACACTCATGGTTCTTGCAAGCAGAGGGTTCCAAACCTCAGTGGAAATATCAACATATAATACCGAGAATGTAGAAGGAGACTGATAAATTACAAATTGTATTTCGTAATCATTCACTCTTATCTCATTTAGTCGTAACTTTAAAAATAATCAAGTAGATTCACTATTTTGCAGTTTGAATTCAAATCATAGACAATAGAGAAATTAAGTCAATTTCATAGAAGATAATATTGGTACTTAACAAATCCATACCTGGATCTGTATGATTTTATTATTTCCATTTGCAAAAACATCGATTTAGGTTAGTTTGTAATTGTCAGGGAAAAATGTAAATTTTTGTCCTGGAAAACCTGGAAAAGTCAGGGAATTTCATTTCTGCTTTTTTGTAGCCACCCTGAGTTTGTCATGTAGGTAAAGCATGAGAGTTACATATTTCTCCCATCATTGCTATTCCTTCTCTGTAACTGATAGGTTCGGAGTGAAGGATATGGTAATATAGATTAATATAAGTTGCACAAGATAAAAACCAGACGGTGAACAATTAACATATTTAATATAAACTGGACGTTATGTCCGAAACATTCAAATACATTGAACCCATGATATAACAAGAATTACACAGAATACATCTGCTTATGATTCCTCTTCTTCTGGCCATGAAGACCATACCTTGTAGCCATACACTTAATACCTGAACCGTATCATCCCTCCAGGTGTCCCATTAAAAAAAAAAAATCAGGTATGCTGATGACCGTATCGATCTGGTGGGTTGTGAATCCTGGTAGACCTTCTCAGAGACGAGCGAGGTGTGCTAGGACCTGGTCCTGGGTATCCGGCTCTGTCTGGGGTAGGTTTTGGTACTGTTCCACCGGGGTTGGCTGAATTACTATTTGGTATTGTAACGATGAAGTCGTCGTCATCTGCAGTATCACGTGAAACACGTCTCTTCAACCACCTGGGATGTACCACTCGTTTGATTCCATCTTCCAACATTATCTCGTAGAGGATACTATCCTCAATTCGAGGAATGACAACTCCTGGGATGTAATTTGGAGTACCGTGCTTAGGTGATTGAACCCAAACTGCTGAGTTGATGGCGAAAGTACCATATTTCGACGAAGAGTCGTTCCGAAACTTTGCTGACTTCCTCGGCTTGAACGGAGATTCACTCGACAGAGGCACATTGTTTGGTTCCCACCAAAATCTGGGTTGGTGTTTCAAGACCGAAAGTGCTGGTAGGCTTCCTTTTCCACCCAGTCGCCTGTTCCGAAGGATGAAAAGAAGGTTGGCGATCCCCATATCAAGTTCAAGTGTGGTCAGGTTGGGTTTGTCAGTTATAAGCTTGGCAAGAGAGGTTTTGACAGTACGAACGTATCGTTCGGCTAAGCCGTTGCTAGGGCTGTGATAAGGCGGTGAAGTAACATGTTTGATACCATTCTTAAGGCAAAAGTTACGAAATTCGAGAGAAGTGAACATTGGGCCGTTGTCAGATACGATAGTATTTGGTATCCCTAGCGTGGCGCAAGATTGCATAAGCCAGCGGATCGTTTCCTTTGTGTCCAATGTGTGTACAGGCCACACTTCTGTCCACTTGCTGAAGGCATCTACTATCAATAGGAACTTACGCCCTGCAAAGAAAAAGTGGTCTACATGCCATCTCTCGTTCACGTACGAAGCGAGAGGCCATGAAGAATCGGGTCCGTTGCGGACCTTAGGAGCATTAGCTCGGCATGTATTGCAGCTCGCTACAAAATTCGTAATCTCTGTTGACATGCCTGGCCACCAAAATCTGTAAAGACACAACTCTTTCATACGAGTTGAACCTATGTGTCCATCGTGTAAAGCTCTAAGAACTTCATTCCGTTTAACTGTGGGAATGATAAGTCTACCCGACCACATGAGCGTTCCCTGCTCGTACGTTAGGTGAGCTCTTCTTTCGAAGAAAGGTGCAAGCTTCTTCCGTTCAGTAGACGTGTCGTGTTGATCTGGCCAACCACTTACTACAGAGGACACAACTAATGAGAGCAGTGGGTCTTCTGAAGTGGCGTTCTGTATTGAGTCTCGAGAAAGAGGAGCTACAGCATCTTCAATGGACCCGAAATATGCATGAAGTTCTTCTTCCCCAGCTGGTATTGTGTCACGTGTTTGCGTAGGCAACCTGCTTAGCATGTCAGCTACTTCTACCTTGCTGGAATGAATTATATTATATTGGTATGAAGATAAAAGTAGAGCCCATCTCATCAATCTATTGGATGAATGTTTTGAAATGGCTCGATCCGGAGAAAATATAAACTTTACAGCACGTGCGTCTGTAACAATCTCGAACTTGGATCCGAGTAAAAATTTGTGAAATCGCTTGATACCATGAACTATGGCTAGAGCTTCTCTCTCTACCTGGGAGTATCTCCGCTTCGTCTCACTGAAGGTGGTAGAAGAGCAGGTGATAGTCTGTAGACTGCTTTCAACTCGATGACACAATTGCGTGCCACAGCCGAAAGGAGAGCCATCAGTGATAAGTACAACTGGCTTTGTTGGGTCAAAAGGCACAATAGGATTTACCTGTCGAAGTTCCGCCATGATGCTGTCGAACTCGTGTTGGCAGTTATCGTCCCAGTTCCAAGAGACGCTTTTCTTGAGTAAAAAAGCAAGAAGTGAAGTTTCGAAGCTAAGTTGGGAACAAACTTTCGATGAAAGTTGATCATCCCGATGAAGGAACGTAATTGTGATTTGTCTTGAGGTGGTGGAGAATTTAGGACGGCCTCCAAGTTCTTGTCTGACGGCCGTATACCAGTGACGTCAATCTTGTATCCTAGGTATTCGATAGATGAGGTTAGGAATTGGCTTTTGCTGGCGCTCGCTTTGACATTGTGTTTGGCCAGACGATTCAGGACATCACACGTGCGTGTGAAGCATTCTTGCAATGTTTCACCTCCAATGATGACATCATCAAAGTAGAAGGAAACTCCGGGAATGTCATCTAGAATCTTTGCTAGGACCATTTGAAACAGATCTCCACTTATGTTTATGCCAAAAGGTAGTCTGTGAGGTTTATATAATCCCCAAGGTGTGTTGACGACAGTGATGCGTTTGGCAGCTTCAGAAAGTTCCAACTGTCCGTAAGCCATTTGAAGGTCATTTACCGTAAAGTATTTACACCTGGCCAACTTAGAGAAAATATCCTTGACTCTAACAATTGGAAACTTGACGTTTTCAGTCATTTTATTCACCGTTCCTGAGAAGTCAGTGCAGAGACGAAGTGAGCAATCTTTCTTGGTAACAACGACAAGTGGTGAGGACCAATCAGAATATTCGACCGGTTCCCATAACCCTACTTTCACTAGATTTTGAATAGAATCCTGAACACGGTCTCGAATACCGTAAGGAACTTCGTAATGTCTATGAAATATTGGTGCAGAGTTGGATCTCAGTGGTATATCAACCAAATAAGGTGCAATTGGCTTGGACAAATCACCATCAAAGATTTTTTCGTATCTAGAAGAAATTTCTCGCCTTAGGTCGTCGGCACCAGCGTTAGTAATAGTACCTTGTACTGTGTTAGTTGAAAGAACACTGGCTGTAACTAATAATCGCCTCCAAGATGGTTGAATAATGTCCAACCATGTACGACCGATCAATGGATATAAAAGTTTCTCCTGACAGAGAAAAACAGGTAAAGTATAATCTCTATTGTCTAAGTATAGTTTGACGGATGTTTGTGCTGTAACACGTACATATCCTTCGTTTACACCTCGTAATCGTAGGCTAGAATTACATTTAACATAGTGTGGAAACAACTGATCAAAATACTTCTCGTTGAAAAGAGTAACAGCAGACCCAGTATCTACTTCACATTTAACAATACACTTATTGATTTGGAGATTTATTATGAAGTTATCCGAACTGATTTGGTGCTCCAAAATGTGTTGAGTAGAAGTAACCAGTGTGGAACGATGACTGAGCGCATCAGTGTTGAGATGGTTGAAGCTGAACGTAGACAACTCATCGGGTGTTGTGCTCCATGCGGTTGAACTGGACGTTCTATTCACGGCTCTATCTTTCTGCTTCTTTCTGCATCGTATATTCAAATGGCCTTGTCGTTTGCAGTAGCTACAGATTTCGTTTCTTGCCGGACATAGACCTTGTGGGTGATTCTTTGTGCAGTTGCCGCACTGGGAGTGAGGATTTTGCTTGGTAGCAGTTGAATTGTGATGTTGATTGTAGCTGTTCTGCCTCATTTCGCCCGAGCGTGAACTCGTTGAAGGGCCTGTTTGACGATCTGGATTCATCCACGTCAAATTTCTTGAGCTGGTGGCAAAAGTCACAGAATCTGCATTGTACTTATTTGAGAATAATTTAACTTCTCGTTCTAATAACTCACAATGCAAAGCAATTTCTTGACATTTAGCAAAGGAGAGATCACTTTCAGATAATAATCTTTTCCGAGCAGAATCTGAATGTATACCAACGATGAATTGTTCAACAAGTGCCTCATCTAAATACTGTTCATACGCACATTTGGCCGCGGTGGCTCAGTCGGTAACGCGTCTGACTACCATGCTCAAGGTCCCGGGTTCGATCCCTGGCCGGTTCAAATCCGGGAACTTTTCTAACGGTGGAAGCGGCCCCGGCGCCTACCCAGCGTCGAATAACATGGGTACCTGGGGGAAACCCTGGGGGGTAAAGGCGGTCAGGGGCGTGATGCTGATCACATCACCCCCACTCACGACCGGATCAAGAAAGTGTGGGGCGTTACCCCCACACCCCCTATACGCCTTCATGGCGTGGTGCTATGCACAGGGGAACACTTTACTTTTTTTTTTTTTTTTTACGCACATTTGGCTGCTTGTTGTTTGATTCTCACTACGAATTGAGTAACTGATTCTCCTTGAGACTGAATACATTTTCGAAACTTGAACCTCTCTGTAAACTTGTTGGTTTTGAGCCTGAAGTGCTGAACCATTTTGTTATGAATGACAGCATATGTTAGATTACATGGCATTTCAGGAGCCGTAATATTGCGAAGTACTTGGAAAGCCTTAGGACCAATGACTGCTAATAGAACTGCTGCTTTTCTTTCATTTGCCACATTCTGGGCAAGGCAGAGTTGATCAAAACGCATGAAATAACTCTCGATATCTTCATTTTCTTCAGCAAATTCGCTGAATGTAATGTTGAGAGCCATGTTGTTGAAACGTCAAATTACGTTAACTGATAGAAATAACTGGAAAATATAAAAGTTACGTACTTGTCACTATCCTGTGCCGATATGATTAGAATTTTTCAAATCTTCTGTTCACTGTCAATCCTCTGTTCACTGTCCGCAGCGCCAAATTGATAGGTTCGGAGTGAAGGATATGGTAATATAGATTAATATAAGTTGCACAAGATAAAAACCAGACTGTGAACAATTAACATATTTAATATAAACTGGACGTTATGTCCGAAACATTCAAATACATTGTACCCATGATATAGCAAGAATTACACAGAATACATCTGCTTATGATTCCTCTTCTTCTGGCCATGAAGACCATACCTTGTAGCCATACGCTTAATACCTGGACCGTATCAGTAACAGCATCCCAACACTGATGATGCACTCTAATAAGAGTTTCCACAATATAGAGTAACCACATATCCTGATTTTCGCAGGACAGTCCATTTTTTGAGGGTCATGTCCTGCAGTCTGCGATGCTACTCCAAAAAACCAAATATGTCCTATTTTTCAATACCGTCCTTCGAAATGTGCTGCAAGACATCCAGACTAATTGTTTACCTCTGTGCAACTGTTAGTTCCTTTTAAATTAATAGTATCATTAGTTTACAAAGAAATACTTGTAGATCTAAAAATTCCCATGCTCGCTTCGCTTGCAACCTTATTCTTACTATAAACAAAAATACGTTAGAGTATTCAAATTGGTCTACTTACGCAAGTGAGTATGTATTCTTACGTGGACGACGTTTCGGAAGCTTTACTGCTTCCTTCCTCAGGTTGTCGTTTTCAGCTCGGAATATCAAGCCATGTCAGAGAAGTGTCATGTAAGGATACTGGGTGAAAGGTTCGGGTTAAAAACACTTCATAGTGCTTGACCTATACAGAATTAAAACCACTTTGCTAAAAACCCCTTAAAACTCACATTAAAACATATAAAAACCACCGCTACGGTAAACTAGAGTGGCCGTTGAGAGTCTAAACTCCCTGTCAAGGTGAAGCGAGCGGGCAGATGGCGCCGCGCAGCGGAGTGGTACTTCCCCTCCCACGAGAGATCCCTCCCCTCTCTTTTTCTTCCCCTCGTCACCAATCCAAGGAAAATTCCCGTTCCACCTCGGCTGCTTTCCTTACTTCCGATGTGACATGGAAGCCCATCGGGGCCCTTTTATTATTCAAATTGTCCCACTTTTTAAAAAAGCTAATCCATACGTCATCTAAATTGCCATCGTCCCGGTTCAGTTTATTTCTGTTTCCCGCGCATATCAATGCCGTTTCGTACACGTTCCTATCTAATTTACTATTACTTTTTTTGATAACCTCTCTTTTTATTATTTTATGCCCACTGTTTATTATATGCTCTGCAAGCCCCGTTTTCGGATCCCTTTCTTTGATGTTCTTATCATGTTCGCCCCATCTAATACGCATGCTCCGGCCGGTTTGTCCAATATATTCCATCCCGCAATTGCATTCAATCCTATACACCCCTTTTTGTTCATCAGGGTTATCTCGAATTTTTACCCCCCTCTTATAATCTGTGAAATGCTTTTCAATATTTCTAGGTGCTCTCGTCCCGCATTTCACACCATACTTTTTCACTGTTTTTTCAATTTTCTCGGTGAGCCCTTTACAGTACGGTATCCCAACATAGTTAACTTTACTATATTTCAAAGGGGAACCCCGTTTCTGATAGCAGATTAGAAAAGGAGGAAAAAGAGGAGGGAGGGTTGGATAAAAATACCGTACTGTAAAGGGCTCACCGAGAAAATTGAAAAAACAGTGAAAAAGTATGGTGTGAAATGCGGGACGAGAGCACCTAGAAATATTGAAAAGCATTTCACAGATTATAAGAGGGGGGTAAAAATTCGAGATAACCCTGATGAACAAAAAGGGGTGTATAGGATTGAATGCAATTGCGGGATGGAATATATTGGACAAACCGGCCGGAGCATGCGTATTAGATGGGGCGAACATGATAAGAACATCAAAGAAAGGGATCCGAAAACGGGGCTTGCAGAGCATATAATAAACAGTGGGCATAAAATAATAAAAAGAGAGGTTATCAAAAAAAGTAATAGTAAATTAGATAGGAACGTGTACGAAACGGCATTGATATGCGCGGGAAACAGAAATAAACTGAACCGGGACGATGGCAATTTAGATGACGTATGGATTAGCTTTTTTAAAAAGTGGGACAATTTGAATAATAAAAGGGCCCCGATGGGCTTCCATGTCACATCGGAAGTAAGGAAAGCAGCCGAGGTGGAACGGGAATTTTCCTTGGATTGGTGACGAGGGGAAGAAAAAGAGAGGGGAGGGATCTCTCGTGGGAGGGGAAGTACCACTCCGCTGCGCGGCGCCATCTGCCCGCTCGCTTCACCTTGACAGGGAGTTTAGACTCTCAACGGCCACTCTAGTTTACCGTAGCGGTGGTTTTTATATGTTTTAATGTGAGTTTTAAGGGGTTTTTAGCAAAGTGGTTTTAATTCTGTATAGGTCAAGCACTATGAAGTGTTTTTAACCCGAACCTTTCACCCAGTATCCTTACATGACACTTCTCTGACATGGCTTGATATTCCGAGCTGAAAACGACAACCTGAGGAAGGAAGCAGTAAAGCTTCCGAAACGTCGTCCACGTAAGAATACATACTCACTTGCGTAAGTAGACCAATTTGAATACTCTAACGTATTTTTGTTTATAGATAGTGAGTAACACGCACGAAACCAATGTGTTATTCTTACTGTAAAGATTATATATATATATCTTAGAAGAAGATATTGCATGCAGTCTGTTCATGATGTGATATGCAAGGTACTGAGTGATGACTTAAAGTATATGAAGGGGCACTTTGATAAATTGAATATAGGGATTTGCATGTTTGATGCATTGACGAGATGATTACTACAGCTGCGGCAAGAGACAAATATATTCTCAGTATTGATTAATACTCTTTAATATTATTTTTTGGTAAAAAAGTAAGGAGACATACACACAAAAAAACAGTAAGAACGAGGGAGATAGGAAGATTAATCTGTAAAATTACAAAGATAAGCAAGAGGAGGAACGAAAAAGAGAGAAATGAAAAGGGAAATTTGTAAGAAGGGAAGATCTCCGTGGCGAAGTGGTTGAACACTAGGATGCCAGGGATCCTGGGGTCGAATCCCAACCTGGGCATGGATGTTCTTTGCGAGTGTCCATTCATGAATATAATCATATCATCGCTCATATTCATTGATGCAATTAGCCAAATGTGAGCAGAAGGCGATGTTAAACAACAAAAATCAAATCAAGAAGAAAACAGATTAACGAGAATTGTTTAACATTTCAGGAGACAAGTAAGCAGCATGGCCTTTCCTTTGCCAAAGAGGGGGGTGGGAGGGACACTTGCTCCAGTGCTCTGCAGCTGCAATACCCCCTGTCCGCATCCACAGATGTCCTGCTTTTCGACTCATAAAATCTGGTCACCCTACCACAATGTGAAGAAAAGTCCAACAACACTACACATCTTACATTCCAAAAATGGATGAGGGACCGGAATGCTTTCATTATATGCCGATTTTTATTTTGCATTTAATGTGCATATTTTTGGGGATTTAGCAGGATTCTTACTTCTTTTAGCTAAATATAAGGTTTTTCAAATTGGGAACTAGTTTGTATAACTAGTCAAAGACACATCTCCTCAATTAACTCCATTGCCACCAACCATTGTGTGGATGAAATCAAAGTCACCGAGTCAACCTCACTCTACTACAAGTCGAGTCATGGAGAGGAATGCGTCTTGCTGGATGACATGACAAGACATAAACCTTGCCATTCTAGGACTGGATTTTTGTGTACCATTTCTGTTATTTATGTACATGTTTTGTTCTCAACTTCCAAAGTGACTGAAGAAAAGTGCCCTTTGGAATCACGAAAGAGGACTGAGTACATTGGAAACCAGAAAACAGGGGCAACGAGATTTTATGAGATGACAACCTGTCACCCTATGAGAACCTAACTGTCAGGCCCTTCAAGGCCTGTTGTGGTGTTGTTTAGTCTAGGACTGACCACAAGCAACAACTCCATAAAAAAAAATGAATAGACAGGTAGAGGGGATAGGAAGGAGAGTAGAATATTTTGTTAGGAACATCACATTTCATTTACACTTAAATATGCAGTTTACATGTAATATTTGGGGTGACTGTTGATTGAAAATGTTTCTCCTGTTTGTTGGAGGGTGGGAGTCAAGGAAGGGAACCACATTGTTGACCCTCCAGAATAGATGCTTAATTCATTGGACAGCGTGGCTGTTTTATTGATGGAAAAGTCATCTTTGTAATATTTTGTAAAAATAGGCAAGAATACGTATTTACCTAATTTTCTTTACAAAATAAAGAACCATATATAAAGTGCCCAACATAAGAATCACTCCTGTTATGTTATGTAATGATAGAGGTATAAATCTTGTCTCTTAATTAAATGTTGCAAGTGGTTTTGATACGACATTTTCAGTAAAAATTGGTAACTTTGCATATTACATCTTGTTTGTGTGTCCGTTTTACTTTTTCTTTCTAATGTGCGAGATAGCTGTAATTTTTTTCAGAATTCCTGTTCATTTTAATTTTTATTTTTCATATTGTTAATGCATACGAATCTTCAGTCTAGTTTATAGTTTTCTTTACCAATAGTTAGTTTTGTGCCATTTTTTTCATTTATACACGAGAGAATTTTTATGGGAAAATGAAAAATATTAACCTACTTACAGGTTTGCCAAGAGAGAGCTGCTGCAGAGTAATGAGCTAGGAGTTGCAGAATGACGGACGACGATAATGGATCTCCAGATAGTGATGGCATCATGAGTGAAACTCCATTATACAATGATGCTCTGCCTTCAGATGCTATAAGTGGCAGTAGTATTGATGTAAGTAGGGTGCTAATGGTAATGAGCTAGGTGATCATAAGGAACATGATTTTTATGTAGCCAAAACACATGCAAAAATAGAGATTTTGTGTGTGTGTGTGTATTTCTTAGAAATTCCTCAAGGGACAGTACTTGAACATCTGACCTGCAGTTACTGTTCCCAGAATCAGAAGAGAAAAGTGGTAGTAGTGAAGAACAAAGTACACAGGGAGCCTTGCTTTTTGAGATATTTTTTCATGGCTTATAAGAGTTTAAGTAAAAATAAGGTAGCAGGTCTGTCACAAGCAGATACAAATTACTGAATTTTAGAGAAATAATATTTTGATTGTTTGTTCCAAAAATATATGTCTGCATTACTCAATGAAAATTAGACAAATGAAACAATTACAGCTTTTTATTTGAAAATATGGACTAACAACTGAAAAAATATAATATCTCAAAATAGTAACCTAAAAATCATATACTGTATATCTTTCCCAATAATGTAATTCATTGGCATTTTTCATTTTTGCTTGGCTACATACAGAAGAAAAGTATGCGATTACATAAAAATTCAGGCCCTAATAATCATATTGAAAGTTCTCCCGGGTTTCTTTAATGAGATCCCACTCTGCAACAGTTGTGATTGTGGATGTAAATTTTCAGACTGTAAAACATACATACACTGTTGAAGACAAATAAATGTCAACCTCTTTTCCACATAGTACACCCTGGAATGCATTCTTGCAGACTAATGGGGCTCGAACATCAGGACTCACAGCCATTATATCCTCTGTGATGCTTGTGTTGTGTCCTGTCCATGTGTGTTTATGATTGTCTTCTCATTAATTTCATCTATTACCATTCATCCTCACTTTCATGATTAGTCAAAAGTGGCAGAAATGTGAAGTATAATAAAACTAATCAATCAAAAACCATTAAGTTTGTAGCTTTTTCATTGGTTGATTTCAGTAGTATAAACTTGGGACAGATAAAAAAGCCAATATGGACATATTAATAGAATTACCTATAATATCTATAATTAGGAACGTGAAGTTTTACTGCAATTCGATGTTATTTTTCGTGGTTTAAGGCAAAATTTAGTGTTATTAATTTAAAATTGTTGTCATTTGTACTGTTCCTTCTATGCTTAAGATTTTCACATTGTTTTAGTTCTGGAAAATTGAGAGAAATTTTAGTTTTAATGACAAAATAATTATGTCTTGCCTTCGTGAGGAATTACCAAATTCTTTCCTTTGGAAAACTATTTCATCCATCAGCCACTAAATATGAAATGTTTATTGAATAAAAACACCCAAATTCTTGAAAACGATCGTACACATCACACTTCCCTAACAATGCTAAGATATCCCTCTGAGACTTCAAAATTCTGTTTTGTGTTCCCCCACCCCCTGAAACATAACAGGTACTACTTCTACCTGAAAATGTTCCCATTCCTACGAAGTTTCCCTTCTGGGAAGATCCCTTACCGAGCGAATTCTATTTCAGAATGAGCTTAAACACTGACAGTCATGTTTGTGCTAAACTGCAATAAGTGAAGCGTGACAATCTCTTTTGAATCGAACTATCACCATCTAAACTATAAACGACAAATCTCATAACGCTTCAGGTAGTTCTTTTTGAACAGAAAAAGTGTTATCCCAGTTTACGTTGCATATTTCACGTTACTCTGAAAAATGGCATAATTTGCGACTCCAAAACACCAAAAACTTGCCTCCTTTACCTACACAAATACATTGTAAACACTTTATTTTGCTTTCCTTAACTTTTCGGTGTTATTGTTAAAATGAAAAGTTCGCATCCTACCTATAATTTTACTCATCCAATAAACAGTCAGTAATTTAGTAATAATAAAATTTTCCATTTTTTTATATCTATGATTATAAACATTCTGTATGCAAAACATGGACTTGGTATTATGTGGGTCATTCGCAGCTGAAAATCTCAAGTGGTATTATTAAATACTTTGCAAATATTAATGTTTCCTTCTTATTCACTCTGATATCTTCAGTGTCATTGATGTTCTTGTCTTTTTATTCAATTTTTAAAATATTTTTAATTCTACTATCATGTTCAAATGCTATTTCTCATGTGAATGTTCAATGAAATAACTGAACATGCAGCATCAAAATCCTCTGGAAGAACAGTTGCCTATCACAAGTTCGTGGGTACAAACTATGTGCTGCCATCTGAAATTATATTTCCCTGAGCAGCTCCATTTGAAAGACTAACAGCTTTTGGTAGGTATATTTTTTTAACGTGAATGCCTATAAATTTGGATCTACTGTTCTTGACTGTTCATAGTGTTTTTTATGTTGTCATATTTTTACATGCATCCAAAATTTAATTTTTACATTTTTTCATCTGTGGGCATGACAGTGTGTTATAAAACCATGTATTATGTTTGTCAAAATCTGCAAATGTTCATCTGTGTTCTTAATGTCAATTTGCTGAAACATATTTCATGCTATAAAAGATACTTCAACGGTTGAAGTTACATCTGTGATAATTTTCTGTACAAAAAATACATTGATTTTCATTTCATTTTATTTATTAACTTTTAGATTGGTGAGATCACAGAGGAGCCAGACCGGGAAAGTGTCAGCACAGCTGCTCTCTTGCATTCTTGTAAAAGAAAGATTTTAGTACCATATCTTCGTCTAATGGCTGTTATGGGGTTAAGGCCGTTGACATTGTATTCTCCAGAACCAGGTTCCTGCCTAGGATTTCTCAACAGTGTATATTTAGTGCTTGTCCTGATTATCATTGTATCTGGTTATTTGTTGCAGTATATGGCATGCTTTCGGTAGGTATATTTTTTTTTTAACATGAATGCCTATAACATATATTTGGATCTTGTATTTCAAAATTTGTTACAATTCTGTGGAAGAAGCAGAAGTATTTATAAATATTTAAAAATTCTATCTAGAGTACCTAGGTTTTCATTTGTTGTTGATATTTTTGTTGATCAGACTTATCTAAACTTTAGGTCCACTCCAGATTAGGTTAGCTATCCATTCCGAGGTGAAAAATTGTCAGTAAAATCAACAAAAGTTATTTTATTTTTTATATATAAAAATGGCATAGGAGACAATAAACACCACAATTGAAGAAAAGTTTGATATTTTGAGGCCATGACCTCATTTTCACAGTAGGTAGAAAGTATGGAGTACAAAATACTGACGCCAGCGTCCGTCAGCACAGTGGTGCCAGAAACAAGTGATAGAGCAGGGGTTGTGCGAAAAGATCTTTTCACCAGTGTTTACTGTGGGATGGATGGTGGTTGGGGGGGATTGGACAAATACTTATTGGGTGGCTAGGTTGAGTCTGGGGTATGGTGGTGTGCATTCCTGAAATGTAGGCCCTTTCCCATCACCTGCGGGTGGAGGTGTCAGTGTGCTGGGGTAATAGGTGTATTATGGCTACATGGAAACAGTTGTTGAAGGTGGTGTGGGTGACGATGGTGAAGTTGGAGTTTTGGGTGGAAGCTCTGGTTATTGATGCGGAGGTTCAGGGGGGTAGAGGTTTCACCCAGGTAGAAGTAACCATAGATTTGACAGATGAGGGTGTATATTAGGTTGGAGGAGTGGCTGGTACCCTTAGGGTGAAGGGTGAATTCACCAGCTGCAGTTGGGGTCTGGAGGGTGGGGGAGGTGATAAGTATGGGGCAGGTCTTGCATCTGGGTTTGTTGCACTTGTGGGCTGGGGGTGGTGGGATAAAAGCGGTGGGTGTATTATGAACCAAGATGTTCTTGAGGTTGGATGGGCATCTGAGAACGACCCTCGGTTTTTCCCGAAAGATGTATCTGGTGACGGGTTCACTGTGGAGGATGGGAAGGAGGGAGTGGATGGTATGTTTAATTTTAAGGAGGTGAGGGTGGTATTGGGTGATCAGAGTGGGAGAGTTGGTTTTGGGTTGCATGGCACGGGTGCGAGACGTGGCTCTGGTTATTTGTTTGTTGGTGAGGGTGGAGGGGTAGCCCTGGTTGATTAGGGCATGGTGCAGGCGTAGGTTGTAGTTTTGGCAGGATGAGGGGGATGAGTTCAGGCGTTGGCCTCTAAGGGCTAAGGAGAATGGTATGGCTTTTTTGGTGTGTTGGGGGTGATCATTAAGTAATGTCTGTATTTTCGGTTTTGATTACTGGAATTTGTGATGCTGGCTTGGTGACCTAGTGTTGTTAAGTAATCAACTTTTGATCCCACCACAAAAGTTCCCAGGTTTGAGTTCAGGTTCTTTGTGGCTGTCCCTTCATCAATTTCATCTAAACTACTCAATCTTATGGTCGTGATTAGCCAAAAGTTGCAGAAATTCAATGCAAAATAACAAAAATACAAACTCGGCAATGTTAATTGTTTTTGTTTTCGTAACTCATTTTGGAGGATACTAGAAAGCTGCTGGAGAAAGTAATGAAAATTTGTTCAAACACAATACACATCAAAAAACAGCACAATAAAAAAGTCACTAAAATTGATCCCATACTTTCCACTGCTTCCCGTAGTCATCATCCCTGACTGCAATTTGTGAATGCAGATAATGTATAATGTTGTGCAGTAATTTATGCATTAATAATGTCTAAAGTTCTGACGAATCTTTATTGTTATTTCAGGAGGGATCGTGGATTTTATTATAGAATGGAGCCACTATTGCTGTTTAAGGATGAAACTGAAAGGCAGCGTGTCTGCTATGGAAATATTGTATTCAGTTATATAATGCCCTCTGTTTTGCATTTCTCTGCCTATGTATATGCATTATTTGTTTTTCGTGTGAAAGAAAGCGAGCAATTGCAGAATTTAATGGAACGTGTAAGTACCAAATGGAATATATATATTTTTGTTGGTTAACATTTTTGTGAGGATTTAGGTGTCTTATGAGGTTTAGAAAATATGCAACATTGATTACCTTATTTGTCAGCATATAATATGCACTTTTTCCTTTAAAAATAGGCCTGAAAAGCAAGGTGGGTCTTATAA
This sequence comes from Lepisma saccharinum, assembly GCF_977018435.1. NCBI lineage: Eukaryota > Metazoa > Arthropoda > Insecta > Zygentoma > Lepismatidae > Lepisma > Lepisma saccharinum. The sequence continues at coordinate 127,007,207 of NC_139229.1, forward strand.
GCCGATACTGAGATTACACCATCAGGAGGAAGGAAGAGTTCAAGTTCGTGAATGTGTCAAAGCTTCATGGGATGCTGTGAAAACTAAGACAGTGGTTAAATCATTTACGAAGTGTGGCATTAGTAATGCACTTGATGTTACAGAGGACAATTTTGTATGAGAACTCAGATTCGGACTGAGAAGAGGTTTCAAGTGACCCTTCATTCAGTACTGGAGGTGAATGTCTGGGTTTTTATGAAGAAGATTAAAATTTATACTTTCCTAGTCAGATTAGGTAAGTTATTTGTCAAAAGTAGACCTCCATATTACTTTATATGTGAAATTCTGTAAATTAAAAAATCTATGATAAAGCTTTTTCCTCAAAATGGTGCACAAAAAAGAGAGTGCATCTTATTCACCGGCAAATACGGTAATTCCAGAAATTTTGTGGTTGTCCTCAGACCACTTCTTTCACAAATAATATACTAATTAATGTTGTTATGTTTTTGTTCCCTGAGCATTTCAGCATGTCCTTAATGTAAGGTTTTGTAGGGGCAGAGTTCCACTCGTTCTTTATCTTGGGCATAGCAGGGAATCATAACCATGCCCTGGCTGTCTTTACGCACAGAGTTGCTACTAAGTTGTCATTGATGAGAGATTAAAGCCATGAATAGGAAATAAATATGTTGGACCATGAAAAATGCATGTGGTAGTGGTGTATCCTGGCACAATCCATGACTACCTGAGCAAACTTGAGCATAGCATGAAAGAACAGCTTGATCTATATCCAGTCTTTGGAACATTTGATGTATTGGCACATTTGATTGTGTATAAAAATATTTTGATTTTCACCATACAAATACTTTTCTAACCAGGTTACTAATATAATGATTTAATCCTACTTTTGATTGCAGGTGTTTCTTCAGTCATGCCAACCTTGCAGTGTGTCAGTCAGCCAAAAGTGGCTTGTTCGAACGTTGTGGATTTCAGTTGGAATTGGTCTACTGTGGATGGCCTTGTCACTTGTCTCTGTTAGCATGATGATGGCACAGGGAGCAATTGTGTTCCAGTGGATCGATGGAAGGTAAACTCAATATGATTTAGTGTTGTTGTTTTTTCTATTTATATTTTTGGTACTTAACATTGCTTTTCTACCTCTTCTTAGGTTTTTCACATTTGAGGATGGATGAAAGACCAAACAGTAAAATAACCATGTCCTGATTGAACCTGAGAACCTTCACTGACTACGCTCAGCCATGGATTTGACATAACAGATATTTTGTGCTGTAACAATAAAGCCATAATATGGCAAATCGTTACTGCAGATCTCAAATGGTATGTTTACCTCTGTAACACTCTGAGTTACATTAGAGTAGCATCCAAGTCCATAATTCTAATCTGCATAAATTACTACTTGTCCCGCACTGTGGCTGTGCGGTATAACGTATAAGGCATCATGCTTTGGGCTACAGGATGCACGCAGGTTCAAGTATTCTCGGGGAAGCTAACAACTTTACTCCTATTTCGACGTGTGTAATCACCATTGTGAGGAAATTGGGGAGCTACGAATGAGTAGCGTAACCCGGTCATGAATACCTCCAACAATGACTGGGGGTTCGTCGTGCTGACCACATGCCACCCTGTAACTGGTTGGATGATCTCAGGTGGAAGTGAGGCCGCCAGTCGGTAAGTAGGCCCTGGCCTTCACTGGCTGTTGCGCCATGGGATTTATTATTTATAAATGAATACTTGAACGGGTGTACAACCATTTCTTGCAAGGCACTTGGATGAGCTAAATGATATGATATCCTGCCACACCAGGTTTTTTTTTTCATTTTCATCTGTACAGAGTTTTGCACTTGTTTTTTGTTCATGAAAGTCTAAAAAGTAAAATAATTAATGGAACGGTGCATCTTTGAAACCTTTCCTTAAGACTTGGAAGGACAGAAATCTGAAGGGTAAAAAGTACTTACAAGAAATGCAGTAGGACCTCGATTTTACATTTTTCAACAGACCAAAGTGCAAAAAAACTTAAAATGGAGAAAGTATAAATGTTGAGAAAATTTAACTATTCTGGTGTATGCCTAAATAAGGTAACTAGTGATGAGTGTGGAAGTTTAGTTTTTCATAGGTATCAGCCATACGTCATATATACAAAAATAAATAGACTTGAGGAATGTCTGGCAACAGTGAGACTCTTCCAGTACATCATGAGATTGGGTCATCTGCTGTGAGGCTTACTTCCACTTTCAACCAGTATACTTTGCTCCCCCCCACCTGTTTCTAAGTTCATTTTATTCTTGACAATGCATGTGGTAAGTATTGGTATATAGTAGGGATGGGCCGATATGAAATTTTGGCCGATACCGATAAAGTACCGATATAAAATTTGCCGATACCGATAACCGATATTCTACCGATCCAATATAAAATTAGAAATGGTCCTTGAAGAACCTGAAATGATCATTGATCTCCTTAATAAATGTGTGTTTCAAGGTGACTGCAGTGCAAAATAAGTTGAATATTTACACATTTACCTTTTTAGAAAGAAGGGCATGGAGATTATCCATAAAAATTACAACAAAATGGCAGAATTTTGCACTAAATTATAAGATATTTATCAATATATCGGATCTGTAAAATAATCGGTAATTTTACCGATAAACAAATACACCATTATGCCTATATCGGCCGATACCGATAGAGTACCGATTAATCGGTCCCATCCCTAGTATATAGCAACAACACATAAAGTCAAGTGATGAAACACTACGTGTACAATGGTTAGTTAGTCTGTGACCAGACAGTTTTTTTTGTAGCAATCAATAGTCTGTGTATCTTGTCTTCCTCCAGAACAGCGTATGCGCCGATACGCATAGTATGAAATGATATGTGTGTGCAAATTAAAGGCACTTCTCATAGGAAGGTGAACTGTCATTGTGTCATTTTAACCAAATAGACTAATATAACAACAGGTTATGGGCCCAGTCATGTATATAATGTGTGTGAAGTTCGGATTTAGTTTTGGAAAGCACACGTAAGCCTTGTAGTGGATTACGAATCTACATGAAATGGCAGACACTGTGAAGTTTGGGATTCCAAAGTTAAATAATAGCAACTATCAGACTTGGAAGTACAAGGTAGACTGCTATTAATAAAGGAAGATTTGTGGGATGTCATGACTAGTGAGAAACCAACGGAACCAGTCACAGAATGGATTAAGATAATCAACTCGTGCATGTGCGTCGACTTGAATCAGTTTGAGGTTGCTGGGAAGCTTTCAAGAAATATCATGAAAAATTGTCACTGACCAATAACTGTTTCTACTGAAGAAACTATGTCAAATGCTACTGGATGAAAGAGGTGATATGGAAAAACATATCAACTTGATGCTGAATCTTGTGGATAAACCTACTGGTTTAGGCAAAGTTTTAGCAGAACATTTAGTGGTTGCAATGTTGCTGTGCGGTCTACTGATCACCTACCAAACCTTGGTTACAGCACTAGAAACTCGACCTGAATAAGACTTGACACTTGAACTTGTTAAAGGTAAGCTAATAGACTAAAATAAGTGAAGAAAAGAAGTGCAAGGTACTTGCATTGATAAATCGGAAGTGGCATTAAAAATTATGTCTTCAAAGAACAAAGGTGTGTTACTTTTGTAAATTATGAGGTCATTTTAAACTAAATTGTGATAAGTACAAGGCATATCAAAGAAATGCTCATAAGGTTAACAAAGTGAGAAGTTATGTGAAGCATGATCAAGATAGTGATGAAGAAGAGAAAAATGTTTGTGATTATGTATGTTTTAAAGTAGGGATGGGACCGATTAATCGCTACTCTATCGGTATCGGCCGATATAGACATATTGGTTTATCTGTAAAATTACCGATTATTTTACCGATCCGATATATCAATAAATATCTGATAAATTAGTGCAAAATTTTGCAATTTTCTTGTAATTTTTATGAATAATCTCCATGCTCTACTTTCTAAAAAAGTAAATGTCTAAATATGCAACTTCTTTTGCACTGCAGTCACCTTGAAACAATTTATTAAGGAGGTCAATGAACCTTTCAGGTTCTTCAAGGACCATTTTTAATTTTATATCGGATCTGTTATTGGTGTCAGTAAATTTCATATCTGTACTTTATCGGTATCGGCCCATCCCTATTTTAAAGCAAGTGAAGGAAATCTAAGTTTACAAAATTGGTATGTAGATTCTGCTGCTACGTGTCATATGACAAGTAATAAAGAAATGTTCAGTGTGCTTGATTCAAATTTAAAAGGCACTTCTTGTTGGAAGTTGAACTTTCATTGTGTCATTTATCCAAATTGACTAATATAACAACAGTAAGCTGATGAAAAAAGTTTTATTTGTAAGTGTTCTATGTTTTATCTTACTTCCTAACAGGTAAGTTGAACATGTTCTGCTCACCACATGGTGTTAAAACCTATTTGTGTGTATGAGTATTGTTTAATTTCTTTTTCTTTCTAGCCCAGCAATTCTGAAAATGGCAATGAAGGTGTTGCTTGTCTTTTCAACAATGTGGCATGATATGGTGCAAGCCACAATTATTACTAGCTATTGTCTACAAGGCCAGCTATTAATTTCCCACCTACATTTCTTGAGAGATAAGCTCATGCAGCATTTGATACATCCTCTTGTATGGATGAAGGTAAGTTTCCTTTTGTTTTACAAGAGAAGTTCAGACTCTCTGTCCCCAGTGTTTATTTCTACTATTTTGCAATAGCATCTTTATTTCCAAACTCCTAAGATTGTATTTATTTCTTCATTTATTTAATCAGCTCAACATTCATCTGCGTTAACCTAGAGTGCTAGAGAAGCAGTATTAAATAACTAAATGAAATTACAAATCTTTTAAATTCCATTTCATGCACAAGGGCTACTCAAGACTAGATCTACAATTTCAACTGTAATCCAAGCCACTGCAATTGTAACCAGGAACACTTATATTACATGGTGATGTTTAGGCCTTCACTCTATCAAACTGCTAGTTTATCCCAAGCATATGCTTTCAATCATCTTTACTTGTAATCCAATAGAAAATCACTGTTCTGCAAACTAACTTTTCAAGTGTGCCAGTAACCTACGTATTCAAAGAGTTAAATCAGTCTTTCAGAATATTTCCAGATCAGCAGTTCCTGTCATGGGACATTTTCGGAAAGAAATTCTTCAGAGAGCACTGTCATCATCGTAATGTCAAAGGCACATATGTGCATTTTTATTTGTTTTTACATAACTGTATTTTTTAAAGTTGTTAATGGATAGTTTATCACATCAAAAGCATGGATTATATTTCAAAAACTTATATTTTGATTGAAACTTACTTTTTCCATTGAAGTCATTAAAATTAGAGCTTTATGTGTTGTTTTCGCAAATCATGAATTTTGCATGCATGTGGCTTTGGCATAAGGGTGGTAGTATTTTCACCTAGCATGCAAGGTAGCAATATTGATGATGGAAGATTTTTTTTCACTACATAAACAAAAGAGTAACAAAGGCCGATAGGCTATTCAAAGAGCGCTTGGAACTGCTGTTGCATGTTTCTAGACACACACATTCTGCATTTTTACTTCATCTGTGAGAATGCTCTTATTACTCCATTGCACAAAGGCCAGAAGTGTACAAATCCAGACAGACAAGTTGCTAACTATTTTAGCCTGGAGGTACAAATGCATACAAAATATACATTACCACAATCCCACAAAAGGATTCTATTCATGCAGCCTACAAGACCGGTGATGGCTTCGGGATATATGTAGCAGTAGAAATGGAAAAGCTACCTAAATATCTTCTGGCAGTGTTGTAACCTCTTTGAACAGACAAAAATGTCACAATCTTAAGAAAATGCTAAGTAAAGTTAAATAATTTGCTCCCCTGCCCCCCCTCCTTTTTAGAAGGTGTGGGCCCTTGCACCTCTTTAGATAAAACTGCTACTTTAAATCATATTGTAATGCAATTTTAAAAGTGCTTATTTCATCCACAATTTGCATTGCAATGATTACAGTGCCATTTTTGTTTTCTTTCCAATTTATCACAACATTGGTCTTTTTAATATTTTTTTTCTTATTTGCAAAAATGCAAAACTAATGTATTTTTGTAATTTATCTTGAATGAATTATCAAATAACATAATCCGTGAAATAAACTTCATTTCATTGCTATATTAAAAAAAGATGGTAATGCAATCCCTACATAGATAAGAGAAATGTTACCAGTGTTGAGAAGATTGGAAGGAAGGAAAATATCTATTTAAAATATATTGAAAAACTGTCAGAAAATATATTATTTCTTTCTCTTTTTTTTTCCAAAAGGAAATTGGGGAATTCAGAAAACTATTAAAATATTACAATAAGGATCTTGGTCCTATCGTTTGTATTCTAACCGTTCTAAATATTGTTTGGGCAGCATCAGGGATTGTGTGGCTGATGAAATATGACATAGTGGACCATGAAACAATGCCTATAGAAGGTATCAGTATACTTAATGTGAGTCTATGGGTTCTGCTGGCCATAGTACCTTTTATTCAGGTGAGATATTGTTTCTTTTTCTTGTCTGTAAATGATCTTGGTATTTGAATCATATATTTTATGTTCACATGTGCTGTTATTAAGTGGTGCTTTATCAGTACATACTGTGGAATTTCGTTTGGTAAGGGTTACTGAAAATGTACTTACCAGTATACTGCCACTAGAGTGCTGCATCGAGGGCTTTTTGCATTGATGACACTAGATAGTGTTCAGAATTCACAGCTGTTTTGCTCGAGTGAGTAACGCTCAAACAGGCAAAACGATCGGTATATGCTCAAATCCCAGTAGTACAGACGAAATCAAATGAAATGTACTTCCATTTTCCTACCAACTCAGAAGCGAGTTGGAAACTCTTCATTGCTCCTGTGTAGAAAAGAAAGTGGGGGAGGGCAGTAGCAGACAAGGCCAGCATGCAAACTTGTTTCCAGCAAGCTTTCTGTTGGAGTCTTGGCAGTTTGTGGAAGGATTTTGTGTTCGTTCTCTCTCTCTCTCTTTTATAATAATAATAATAACCTGTGGCGCAGCCTTCAGTCGTTGTAGGTTTCCGTCACCGCGTCACGCTACTCATTTGTAGTTCCCCAATTTCCTCATGCCGGTGGATGGCCACCGGTCCCGGGTTTGAATCCCACCTGGGCATGGATGTTTCTGAGTGTCCATTCATCAATTTCATTACATCATCACTCTTCCCCATCTTTGCAAATTAGCCAAAAGTGGCACAAAAAGCGAAGTGATATAAAAGGAAATCAATCAATCAATTGTTAGGGCAGAACCATATATCACACAATACAGGTGAAATTGTTGTTGGTTGACGTGAATTTTTAATATGCCTAAACTCTTAAAATACTCTATTATCAGGTTTTCTGTTGCAATTATTATTTCAATTTTGAGGGCCTCCATGACTGAGTGCTTTGCATACTGCTCTATGAAACCGGAGACCCTATGTTCTACTGTATTGATTGATTTGCTTTATTTTAATTCGCTTCTGGTGCCACTTTTGAAAAAACGCGACGATGAGGATGGTCGATGAAATGATGAACTTAATGAAGCAACACTCACAATAAACACCGAACGAACACAATGCCAAGGCCGGTCATTAAGCAAGCTGTGCTAACCACTCTACCATGGAGGCCGGAATCCTTTTTAATGTATAGGAAAAATCGTTCTTTGACATCGAACTAAGAACAGTTAATATGCGTCACCTCGGAGTTATTATATTTTAAATTTCGAACAATCAATTGAGATTTATTCTTAACCATTCTTTTGCCTACATCAGAACTTTCACACAATAAGATCAATTACACTACGGACAACAGTGTTAGAGTATATGCTTTAAGGAACGATTAAGCACACAATGATGACGGAAAATAATTTACATGATTATAGTGATGCATTACATCAGTGAAACATTAATTTTCGGTCATGGTGATAAATTGAAAAACGCAGGGACACAATAACCTATTTATTTATTCATTTTGCTTTTCTTCCACTTTTGGGCAATGAAAGGTGTGTTAAGATGAAAGTTGTGAAAGGACAACTACAAACGTAGATAGATAGGACACAGTCCAAACCCCCACAGCCCATTATACTGACCTTATGTCTAGACGCCAGAACCTCGTTAGTGTGCAAAATGCACTCCATGGTCACAATGACGTAAGCATTCGTAGAATTGATTTCTATATTTTGTTTTTATTATTATTTTCGAAAAACGCGAGCCAAACTATTGCGCATTATGTGATATGCTCATTACTTCTCAGGAACAGTTGCGGCCTTCAGCCAGTTTTATCCTTAAACAAAATTACGGGTTAAGATGTTAACAGACACTTCCAAGACAATATCCAAAGAATACTGTCACATATGCGAAATGTAAAACATTTTTATTTTCTCGTTTCTACTACATCCCTGGGGAGTAAAAACGGCTGGAGCGTGATGCTGATCATTGACCTCCAAAATGGCCGAACTCTAGAATATGCGGCGCCCTACTGCCACATCCCCTAAATGTGCCTTCATGGCACGGTTCTATACGGACGACGAACTTTACCTTACCTTTACTACTACAAACTACTCATGCCATGAATTTTTGTATTTTTGAGCCTTCATTATGTCTCCATTGCTAACCTGGTTCATACCCAGTCACAACAGCAATTAGTCAATGCAATAAAATGCGTCAAACTTAAAATAAAACAGGTGTCAGCACGCACGCACACATACGCATACACACACAAACACAAGGGGAGGGAGGGAGAGAGAGAGAGAGAGGCAGGCGGGGAGGATAGGAACACAAAATCCTTCCACAAACTGCCAAGACTCCAACAGAAAGCTTGCTGGAAACAAGTTTCCATGCTGGCCTTGTCTGCTACTGCCCTCCCCCACTTTCTTTTCTACACAGGAGCAATGAAGAGTTTCCAACTCGCTTCTGAGTTGGTAGGAAAATGGAAGTACATTTCATTTGATCCCGCCTGTACACGTATAACCGTAATTTGTTTATGTATTGTGGAGTGAAAGATGCAATAAAATTGAAACTTAAGTCAACATAGCCATCGTCCTCCATGTTAAAATGTAGTATAGTATATCTTACCAATACATAGTGATGTATGAAAATGAATAGATAATTATGAACTGAAACTACAAGAGTGGATTTTTACATATATATTTCTTATTATTGTCACGTTGGAATGATACTTGATTCTATACATTCGAGTGATTATTGTCACATTGGAATTATATTTGATTTTATACTTTCAAGCACATCACGCTCGAACGAGTACGAGCGAGCAAAAGTGCTCCTATGCAGTACTCTAACTGCCACCATCATATTTGAAGCACCGGCATGAAAACAATGCTTGTGTCAAATATGTATGCTATGGGGAAGCTTGTAGTTCACATACTTTCCGAGGGCATAGATATCTTGAAGCTACTATAGCAGTAGGAATGGTAGTAGAAATGTCTATGGGAATACAAAAATACATGCGGTGGAACTGCAAATTTACATTTTCATGCATCATACATTCAGTGTTCACAGTTCCAATACAGCAAAATATTTAAAAATTTTACTGGGTTTTCATTTTCCTGCAATTTACGTTTTCTCACTTGGTCCCCTATAAAACATAAAATCTAGGTTCCACTGTATGTGAATAATTGTGAAATTACATATGTCTGTTCTACTTCTTAAACCAAAATATAATGCTCAGCAGAATCCTGTGAAATTGATATTCATTGAACCACCATGATACTGACTAGGCATTTTCCATAACATGCAAGTGGTTCCAAGTCATGTCTTACCCATTCACTCCTGATATTACAGGCAGCACGGCTTACAACCATATGTGGCAGCATGCGTACCATTGGACATGAAGTTCGTGTTCGGCCATTTGGTTATCAGGATACTCCTGGAGAAGACTTGGACACAATTCTACTGTATGCAGCATCTCTTAGAATGACCGCAAAACTGTTTTTTGTCCCGGTCACGGGCAAATATTTGTGTTTTGCTTTAACAGTGGGTGTCATTGTTCTCCTCACATTAGGGCAGTGCCATCTCCTATACTAAGGTTTTTCTCTCTCTACCTACAATTTTTAAAGGTGCAATTCATAATACTCAATGGTGCTCAATCTTAAATAATGTCTTCATTGTTGAATTAATGTATTGTTATCTTTTTATATTCCAATTTATACACATGTAATGTGTTCTATTGCATTTGTATACTGTGTGCATTTCTGTTCAGAATATCATACAAAAATGATAACATCTATAAACCATTTGTTTTATGTTGTATCTGTCCGATATTTCACATAGTTATTTTCAATGAAAAACATGTTATGAGAAGTGTAAGAGGCTGATATCAAATCAGCATCATAGAAGCAACGAATGACTATCAATATAAATGTTAAGATTTACATTGTCCATAATTTGTATTTTATTAAAGGGCATTTTCACTTTTGTAGTTATTGTATTGTTAATTTTTCTAATATTCTTGGAAACTGTAAAGTTGAAAATATTTTACTGTGATATTTTTTAATACATATTTGTGCAGCTAAGAATAAGATGCTTACTGAATATGGATCTGAAATACAGATTTGTACAAATAATGGAGAATCTCAATTACAGTGACACAGAAAGGTGTCATTCAACAATACATTTCTCTTGCTAAGTTTGTTGCTCAAAAATACTGTGATACTACACCTGGTGTGAAAGGGAAGAAAGAGGTTTTCTGTTCTATGTACATGAGTTAGGCAATGTGACAATGTTTAATGAATCTTTTGTCAATATTTCTTAATGTTATTTTTAACACTTTCTCTTTGAACATTTTGCCCCATTCCCCTATTCAATTTGAGATGAATGCTTTATAAGTATTTTAATTTCTTAAAATGTCAAGTGTGCCAATAGTAGCTGAAGTGCAATATATAAAATGAAAATAATTTTCACATTTATGACAGTGAAAATAAAATGTCATATGAAAACAATCCTGCTGAAGTTATTAAATAAAGCTCATTTCCTAATGAATTCTGGCAATAATTGATTGAGAATCTTGGAATATTGATGTTAAAGATTTTTCCAAAATAGTTTGTTATCCATGGCATAATTATAGCTTTCTAATACTATATATTGATGTACAAGTGTAAAAATCATATTTGATAGAATATGTAATATTCTTTATAAACTTGTATTAAGTTACAATATGTATATCATTTTAAATTCAAATAGGTGCTACATATCATAAGCATCTGTTTTGTTTTTTTGAGTAATAAGTTATATTTATTTCTATGAAATGAAAATACTTTATATTGTTATAGCAGTTGATCTGCTGTTAAATTGTTGTTAATGCACTAGCTGTCTTTATTTTTCATAACATATTCAATAATTTTACTGTTACTTTATTAACATGTTTGTTAACATTATATTCATTTTTAAGAATATTTGGTGTATATTTTAAGGGTATTAAATGAAAACAAATAAGACATACTAAACTATATTTTGCAAACTGTTAAATTGTTTTTTTAATTTAACCTTTTTAAAATTCTTATGAGTTCTCAAATGCACCTGGCAATTTTGAGTCTCAAAGGCCTGCAAGAAAAAATGCATCACATACAAATATTTCCATATTCACATTGTGAAGGGACTTTGAACTAAAGATGGCCTTTTTAATATTCATGGCATGAAATATAATTTAAATTCATGCATAAAATGGTAGTAATTCCTTGTTATATATACCTGTTCCATTTTTTGTCACTTTTCATACCCTCAAGATTCATACTGCCACTGGTAAATTCACCCTCCAACCCAAAGGGACCAGACATATCTCAAATGCCATCTATATCTTCATACACAACATCTGTGATGTATTTCACCTGGGGGAAACCTGCACAGCCCGCAACCTCTAAATCAACAACCACTACTACACCCAAAATCAGGAGGCCTCCCGATGGCACAGTGGTAGTGTTGTCACCTTGTAATCGAGGGGTCTCGGGTTAGATACCTGGTGGAGGTGCATAGTGGTTCGGATCCCACTTCAAACTGTAGGTCCAGTCCTGATTAGCCATACCGTGCATAAAGTGGACTTAAAAATCCAACCAACCAACTTCTGGACTTCACCGTTTTCATTCACACCAACCATCACAATATCCCCTTCAATGACTGTTACCAGGTAATGATCATCCACCAATACCTCAACATGGAAGAGAGCCTACATATCAGCCACAAGTGCAACCACACCACCTGGCCTGAACAAGGCCACCAAGTACCATTCACAAATAACCCCATCTCCAGCCCTCCCTTTTCACAATGAAATCCAAACATCCTGGATATTATGCAAAATGCATTATTTTCCTTGTTTCTACAACAATTTTGTGGAAAAGGGTTGATTTTGTGATTAAATGATCATCTCATGAATATTTTAAAGCAAACCTCTGGTAGATTGCTATAATATAGTTCCAATGGGAAATTTCCATATTCAAATTTATAAATATTATGAACTAATTTGAAATAAATATGGAGAAACTAATACTCACTTTTATCCACGAAGATGTTTTTCTTTTTCGATTAATTTCAGTGGCCACTGCCACCATCCTCGTTGGAACTTGCTGTACTGTTGCTTGGCATGCATCTTTTGTTTGTAGTTCTCTCGCTGCCGCTAGGTGCACTGTTGTTAACTGTGTGTCTGTGTCGTCTGCTATTTCCGGGCAATAACGAGAGGAGATAGCCACCATCACTGAAATAGCCCTGAAACAACTTTCCACTTGGTGCAGTAAAGCGGAAATACAGACCAGACACCCTAACCAACCACAATCAACCCATCCGCAAGCAACCTCCAGCGGCCAATATAAATGGTTTGCCTTCCCCTACCATCCCACCACTTCCAACCGCATATCCAAAGGCCTTCTCCCATATGGCATCAAAGTAGCGCACAAACCCAATTCCAAAATAGCTGATAAACTGAACAAACACTAACGGTACTTCCTCTCCCCCCCCCCTTGATGATGCAGAGTTTGAATGCAAGGCACATTACATCGGCAGGTCCATCAGATCTGTCAATGAAAGAATCCAACAGCACCTAGCAGATGCGAAAAAAGCCCAACCCACTACTGGTCTTGTTAAACATATCAAATACAATAGCTATAAAATTCAAAAGGTTCAAGTCAAACACACTGCCCACACGCTCGTAGACACCAAAATCAAGGAAACGCATGCCATAATGCACTTCCCACACGAGCTAAACATTGATAGCGGGTAAGTTCACCACACTTGGATTCCCCTACTACAACAGTTATCGCCCAGAAATAGCAGACGACACAGACCAACATGCAGAGTTAACAACAGCGCACCTAGCGGCAGCCAGAGAACTACAAACAAAAGTTGCACACCAAGCAACAGTACAGCAAGTTCCAATAAGGATGGTGGCAGTAGCCACTGAAATTAATTGAAAAAAAAACAGCTTCGCGGATAAAAGTGAGTACTAGTTTCTCCGTATTTATATACTACCACGTCTCTCTTTTCCCAATTATGAACTAATTTGAATTGTTACAATATTCAAATATTGGTATCTGTGTGAATCGATAAGAGTACTGTTAATGGAATTTGTATCAGTACATAATGGTATTGGCTCAACCTTAAAAAAAAATATATAATTTAAACTTGTTACAACAGTGTTACATTTCAAATTAGGCTCATAAGAGCCACGTGGAAATCAGAAATCTATTATTCCAAAAATAGGTGATGCAGACATGGGATGTTTGAGGACTTGTTATGCTCAGTTTCCACAAGATTTAGTCATGTTATTACATGAGACAGAACTGAAAATTCAAAAACAGAAGTGCGGATATTGAGATTCAGTAAATTCATAGCACGTATTGTAACAAAAATATATTTACATTTTATTTGTAATTATTAACAAAAAATTCCAACTCAAATATCTGTAGTTACTAATTTCAATCATTCCCTATGGTGCCATATCTCACACCTATTACACAGTAAATAGTGTTCTTGCCCAAAGTAACTTTGAATGTACCTGATATTAAAAAAAAACAGACATAGATTATAACATAGTTTTGGAATTGTAACACAAAAATGTAATCATAATTTTTACTTGTCAATGAAACATAAATTTAGCATATGTAATGCCAGAGTAGATGAAAAATACTGTAAGTTTGCAGTATTGTCAGTTAGCATCTTTAACAGATAAAAGATCTCCAAATGTGTGTAAAGGATACACTATCTTTTTATCTAAAATCTTTTTGAAAATAAATAAAAAAAATATGTATAAGAACACATCCTAATTCACATTAGTCTGCCGGTTTCAAGAATCTGGACTTTTTGTGTGTAGGAGAGCCATTTTCTATTTCCCCCTTCCATGCTGGATGCTGGGTCTTGTTTCCCCTTTCACGTTTCGTTGCAAATTTATTTCCAATCGTTCCCACTAGAGTACTATATCTCTTAGCCATCTCCTCATCAGATACACTTTTATCATCTTTGTTTATGTCCTTATCTTCTTCCTTTTTCTTGCCCTCATTCATGAGCTTCTCAATTTCAGGATTCATTCCACGGAATGACATTCGACCCATGACAAGATCTTCACATGCAACAAAGCTTGGTTCTATTATGTATTTGCTCCTGAAATAAAACAATTCATTAGGAAAGCACAATGCAATGAAATACAAAGCAATTATTCACACGTCTTAATTTATGGAATTTACAAATATTAGAGCCTTAGAGAATATACGATAGAACATTAAGTGTAGAATTTTTAACGACGTGAGACTAAATAATATGGAGATGGACTGACATGAAATATTGCCGACACTGATAATGTGCCGATATAAAATTGCAAATATTCCTTGAGGAACTTGTTTGAGAGTGCTTGGATGTATGACTTGACATCATATACGAGTACTCGTGACCGCCATTTTGTAGGTGAAAAACGTTGGTTGACACTTCAAATAGAATGGTTCTTATGGAATGCAGGGCATCACAAAATTGATTTTAATGTAATGGTCAATACTTGGCTATCACTTCAAAGATTAAGAAATGAAATGAATCAATATGTGAATATTAAACAAATGATGCCAACAAAATTTTCTGCTAAAAATATGTAAAGTGACACAAGGAGCTACTCACTCACCGATATACATTGCACATAATTATGTGTATGTAAACCTGCAACTTCGATGTTTCACGCATAGGATAGTGAGACATAATGCAGGTTGTTAAAGGTCCAGGAATTGTAAATAAATTCAATTGCGGTGCAGGAGAGAAATCAGCATGTGCAAATGGGTTCTGGACTGTTAAGAAACTTTTTATCTGTGAAGTATTTCATTTCAGCCCAGGAACCTTTATCTGGCTGATTTTAAATTTGGTCCAGCCACCTTTTTTTTCCAGCTGAATTTAAATACGGTCCAGGAACCTTTTTTTTTTTTTTTGGATCAATTTAAATATGGTCGATGAACCTTTTTTTCAATTAAACAATGCACAACTTGTACCGAATTTTAATTGTGTGGTAGACAGTCGTAGACAATGAAGGAGAATATATTAGTGCATTTACTGGGAATATTTCTGCATTTTCTGACTTATTTTTAAATTTTTATGACAAAATTACATACACATTTTACAGTTTTATAGAGCATAAAGTCCCGGGTCCTAGTTATAACATGTTTTGCACTAATGCAGAAAATTAATTTCATCACTCACTATGATGTGGTGGCAATAAAGCAATGGGTTCTTGCAGAGCTAGTCAATTCAGCAGGACTTTTGTCACACCACTCATTTCCATTGAATTAACTTGTCATGTGATGCATTCCTACGCGTATGCCCTGCACAGAAAGTGCTTTGTGCCTATGTGATAAAGAGTTTGTTTCCATGCAGTGCCAACAGATCAGACTTACTGTGCCATGACAGAGATTGAATGAGGAATGGTTTCAGCTTGTAGCAATAATATTTTGTGCAGATGACTGATCTATTGCGTAACCAGTCTTAGTGTGCTAAGAGACAGATTCACTGCCATTTTGCAGTAGTGATCGAAGTATTTGGAAAATGAACATAATTCAGCCAAGAATGTGCATACGTACCCAGCATTGATCATTTCCTGGGTAATGTCATTTGAAAACATTGCTTGTTGTTCTTCATCTTCTTGTTGTTTTTCTGCTTTCTCCTTTGTTTTCTTCATGAACTAAAAATGGAACATAAATGATATTAACAAGTGTATTTACTAATAATAAATATTATTTGACATTAACATCTACTGCATCATGAAAAGAACATATTTTAACCTTGAATGTGTGTTACTTTCGACTTACAAATTTACGTATATTTGCTCTTTTTTTAAAACATAGAACAAATAACAAAAGTAAGTGGAAACTAATAATATTTGCACAAGGCATTAGCGATCTATCTATTATTGGTACAAAGCTTTCAATATGATTATGAATGATATTGAACACAACAGCTTTGATTTTGAATTATATTTAGGCTCAAATGATTACATAAAGTAAATTACATAAAGTGCTGGCACTAATGAGAAAAACTAAAGTTCATGTG
This sequence comes from Lepisma saccharinum, assembly GCF_977018435.1. Classification (NCBI taxonomy): domain Eukaryota; kingdom Metazoa; phylum Arthropoda; class Insecta; order Zygentoma; family Lepismatidae; genus Lepisma; species Lepisma saccharinum. The sequence goes on from NC_139229.1 coordinate 127,023,761, forward strand.
TGGTATAAATCTAACATGTTGAAAGTGAAAAAATTCAAGATGCAAGTACTAACATTATCCACAGAAAACAATAACATGTTACTTGACAATTCTATTAGAAAAGTAAATAAAATAAAATATACAACTAAGGCCAGCCATACACCCGGTCACGAGGCGACAAGACATGACACAACGCAACACGACACAAAGCAACACAACATGATGAGTCACTTTGCTTCCGACAAAACTAAACAAATATTTATTATTGGTATCAGTGCTTTTTTTTCTGTAAAGAAAGTTTTTGGTACTGTACAAGTTTGTTCGTTGTTATTATTTGTTAATGTGAAATGATCATGCATACATGGGACTGGTATTATTGTTGCATCCAAAGTAAATGTATAAACACAAGATCTATGACATCTGTCATTTCAGGAATTTAGGTTCTCATTTTAAACGAACAGCACTCACCGCAATATAGATTTTTTTTTCTATATTTCCAGTCTGCCCATTGACAGGAGACAAATTTAGTATAACAACTTTCTTTTATCCCTTTCATCTATTATGGGAATGGACTTTTGTATGGTGCATTAAATATATAGAATGTATGTTCAATTTCGCAGCAGGAGCCAAGTTTTGCCAGAATGGAGTCCAGTGCATCCCGGCTCACTTTAAGTGCTGCCCCCTCCAAAAAAGGAAAAAGTTTAATTTGCGTACTGCAACCACATAGTTATTCGAGCAATAAATATCAAACTGGCCTGAAGATTGTTTTTCTTGTAGAATTTACAATATGTTTTGTACATCACAAGATAATTTGTAATAAGCTTATTTCTTTCACGTAATGTAATTCATCTCCTGTGCCACTTCATTCCACAGTGCATCAATTTTGTCCTTGTTATAGTGCTCAGTTGATGAATAATCGTACAGCGTAGGTCTCGCTTGCACAAGAACAATTAGCTTCTGTATCAAGCTCTATTTCTAACCTTGACTGCACTGTCAAACGTACATATATACCACGTGGTCCGGTCACATATCGTGACAAATACACATCGAATCTGAAAACGAAAAAATACGTGTTTAATAAGTGAAAGAAAGGTATGCAATGATATCACACTTGATTTTCCACCCCCTGGGGGTGGGGCAGGGGGCAACTGTGAAATTTTAAATGGAAACCCCCATTTTGTATTATAGAATCGGAAAGAGGACTTCATTCCGAGTCCAACGAGCTATCAACCATCCTCTAGCTCAATTAGAAACGGAGATATGGCGATTTTAAATTTTCGCCCAAAATTTCTATAATACAAAATGGGGGTTTCCATTTAAAATTTCACAGTTGCCCCCTGCCCCACCCCAAGGGGGCAGGGGTGGGGAATCAACTGTAATATCATTGAATACCTTTCTTTCACTTATTAAACACGTATTTTTTCGTTTTCCGATATTTCTCACGATATGTGGCCGTTCCGGGACTTCTGGACCACCCGGTATGTGTGCTGTTAAACGATACAGCGATGAGTCACATGCAGGTGGTGTGCTGAGAAGAAAGGATTCGCACATGCACAGAGCGTTTTGTCACATCATGCTCCTGTGAGTCCAAATTCACGGGACCTTCACTGTTTTGTCGCAAACCTGCGCAGCATAACTCGAGGTGATTCGAGTCAAATGTTTCGTCTGGTGAGCGGTGGCTCATAAGAGCCCCATGTTAAACGTTCCCAGAGTTGGTTTGCAACAAAAATGATTTGTTGCATCATGTCGGATCCAGTGTGAGTATCTTAAGTATCCCATCCCAGTATGTGCAGAACCTAGAATCACACAGTCTCATCTGCAAATTAGTATTCTACAAAGTATTTATTATGTAGTTGATTGAATAATGTTAATTTGCACTCTATGGGATTAAAATAACATCATGAATTAGACATAAGCAAGTTACTAACTTTATAAATGAAAGTTATTTGTAGAGGTTCTATTAATTTCGGTGACCCCTGCCACCATCTGGTTGGGAACCCTTTGCTTCACTGGTGGGATGGCTTGCAGTTCCTGTCGTTCCCCTGAACCGGAAGCCAGCCCAGCAGTGAAGCAACAAGTTCCCAAGCGGATGGTGGCATAGGCCACCAAAATTAATAGAACCTCGACAAGCAAGTTTCGTGGAAAAAGTTAGTAACTCGCTTATGTCTTATTATTATGAACTGCATCTTTTATTCCTCAAACATGAACATCATGAAATTATAGATTGGGGGAACCCTTTCTTTTTTCCATCCAATTACATTTCTACAGGCAATTTAAACACATTTAGAAATTATAAAAGTAGGACTGACATAAATCAAGGGAAAATTAAATAGCTACATTACTGTGGAAAGAAGAGCATAAAATATTGAGAACATACAACAAACTTGAACTCACTCTTTGATAAAAAAAAATGCATATCTTAACTAACTATTTACCCTACTTAATTTAAGGCAGACCAAAAATATGTGTGGTCTGTGATAAGATCATTTGGACAATAAAGCATGTAGTGAAGATAAAATAGGCTATGTAATAAATGTTTTTTTAAAAAAAACAGAAAGAAAACTGTGGCAGAACTCAAACTCATATTAGAAGATGTAACACATTCTTCAAGCTGCTACCCATGCCCACTTCACCAGTTTGTCACTGAGAAGCTAAGTATCGGAAGATTGGATGTCGTGCATCACAAAGTCTCTAGGGGCATTCCACCTTTACATGTGTGACATTTTACACATAGAATGTAAGGTTCTACAGATGAGATTGGATTAAAAGATTCATAATGAACTGACTTCATGACTTTGTGGTGTCTGAAAACAAATAAAAAAATTCAAAAAACTTCAGTATGATGGGATGACATATCCTGAATGCATGAAAAGCATTTATATTAATATGTCGTGTGTGACGCTTTAAAAATGTTGTAAAGTTTGACTTAATTTGTCTGTGAAGCATATAAACAGCAGACTAGTATTTTTTGTTGATGAAATATGAAAATCATATGAATTCACAAACATTTAAACCTTAATACAATTAAAAATAATAATAATTTTCCGATTGATTCATTTTGATCTTTACATAGAGTAGGACCAATTTTTTCGTGGAATGCCCTTCTAGCATGATCTTCCCAAGTGAACCACATTGCTTTAATTCCTTGCTAATATTTGCATTGGATAAACTTTGTCACACAAAACAGCCTTCTTCTGTGCTAATTTAATTTTCTATTGAATTATTTCTCTTCTCGTTTAAACTGATTGTGAAGTTTTCAAGTGTGCAATGCTGTTTGCTCAATAAGGTAGCCATGCGGCTTTCCATGTTCCACTTAAGCTACCTAATTGCAAGGAGTAAAGTTTAAGCTAAGTACTTCCAGTTACAAAGCAAACTGTACATAGAAAAACTAACTTGACATTTAATCGTACACTGAAAACTGGCCCTGCACGGTTTAATCAGCTCCTTAGTTAATGCATGTAATCAGGTAACGGCATTGAGTTTTGCACTGAGTAAAAGAAACTATTTATTTTTAAATTTACTTTAGAAAACCAGTACACATTAATCATATCTTTATATACATAAAAATAATAAAAGTACAGAATTTTGCATTGAACCATGGGCTACTTATAGAAACATCTGATCGGTAAAATTATTGGTCAATATTGACAAAATACTGATTAACATGTCCCATCCATACTAGTAGTACTGAAAGCATATAGGAGTCTAATTGGAACTCAAAGTCGTTGATTGAGATTGTAAAGGCTCTATCTCCAAATTGTACATAAATAAATCCAGATAGAATGTGATTGTTTCAATTCTGCTTTTGTCTGATGCCTACACACAAAAAATTGATATAATGAGAGTGATTTTGGTTCATCTACAAAATTTGGAAGCAGCCATGAGAATGCAAACTCCAAAACCAATGAAACCTTATGACAATTTCCCTCAACCAAACACAAGCACCACCCAAATATGAGATAAACCACTTGCATTCTACCCTCAGTCACTTGTAGGAGCTGCTTAGAAGTAGTAGTGGACTTCGGTTCTTACTTTTGTTAACAGTCAAAAATTTTGAATAATAGTGGAAACAAAGTAGTTGATTGATTTCATTTATTTATTTTCCTTTCCACTGAATGACAAACTTATACTGAAACTGTTTCATCTCCATTACAAAACAACTACTAATTTTATTTCTAAAATGCACTGTTCTATTTTCCCAAATCAGAGTGTTGCATGCAATTGCTCTATCTCAAATGTCAATAATTAATTACAGCATAAATACCTAATTAAACAAATACTTAGGTAACAGTTCGTTATATCGGAGACAATTTTCTTCAAATTTACAGGAGAAACTACTTACGAAAATCAGTTTCTGTAGCATTGTCGAAGTTCTTCGAGGTATTTTCTTTCATCTTTCGATCTATTTCACGTGGAAACCAATTCCCGTTGCTTCAATTTAAGCGAAAACGTAATCACACTGTTTTTTAACTATGTTTGCCTAACCTAACTGAACCTAACCTAACCTTCTGTGAATGGTCCATGGGGCTATCCGGGAATGGTTTTTGGGGCTATTCGTGGATGGTTATACGATCCCAAATGGTTTTTGGGGCTATCCGTGAATGGCTTGTGGGGCTCGCACCATGACGTGCATTCCGTAACACTTCGAGAAATGGCTTATTTTAGTGTAAAAAATGTTTCTAATCATGTGAAAACCTTAAAGGCACCTTCAAATATGTTCCGCAATACACATTGGTAAGTACGAACCATACGAAACACAGTGGTAACACTATAGTATAGGGGTGACGGATTTCTTCAAATTTACAGGAGAAAGTACTTACGGAAACAGTTTTCTGTAGCGTTGTGGAAGTTTGTGAATGTAGTTTTGATCCATTTTAATGCGAATACATGTTGTTTTCTGCGAAAATCTCTGTCCAACATGCTGTTTCTGCTGTCGCCATTTGCTTTCTGCACGAGAGCACAATGTTCTGTGTGTTAGATGATGTAATCTTGTAGTCAGTGTTTAAAACTCGCCATGTTTTCACTAGAACATGACGTATCGAGTATTTTTTTTAACTATGCTTGCCTAACCTTACAGAAAATGGTTTTTGAAGCTAACGTGAATGGTTTATGGGGCTAACGTCAATGGTTCGCGAGGTATTAGCATAATTTCAAATCCGGGCTCGAAAGTAGGTATTTTCCGGTGAACGAGGTTGCAACAATGCTACAGGAACTTATTACGGTAAGTAGTTTCTTCTGTAAAAATAAATAAATGTGTCCGAAGGTAGTAAACTAGTACCACAGTAAGTACTCATAAATGTAAGGAATAGAAATTATCTTAGTTAGAAATGCATTATTTCACCTTAGGAAATGTTCCGCTGTGGGTACTACTTTACTATACCTGAGACACCTGGGAATCATTTCTTTCGCACTTTTTTACATTGCTAACGTACTATTCTGCATTCCAGAACACTTATTTAGGTGAAATAATTGAATTTGTTAGGAAAGTAATGTATATTTCTTACATTTACGAGTACTTACTGTTCTTGTTTATTTCCACACACAACATGGCGATAGCTTACCGTTGATCGTTCCTTGTGCCAGAAAAACCATTGACGTTAGCCCAAAAATTCACGATAGCCCCACAAACCATCACGGGGATGAGGTATGCCTACTAGGTTAGGTTAGGCCTGTTAGGTTTGGTTCCATTAGCACTCCTTTCGTTCAATTTAGCATATACGGACAATACGAGAGTGTATTGTGCTCTCATGCAGGAAGCAAATGGCGGCAGCAGCAATAGCGTGTCGGAAATAGATTTTCGTACAAAACCACATGCATTTGCATTAAAATGAATCAAAATTACATTCCCGAACATCAACAACGCTACAGAAAATGATTTGCGTAAGTACTTTTTCTTGTAAATTTGAAGAAATCTGTCTCAGGTATAGTAAAGTGTTACCCAAAATAGTATGTTAGCAATGTAAAAAAGTGCGAAATATATGATTTATAGGTGTCACCCCCATACTATAGTAGTACCACACATTGGTAAGTACGAACCATACGAAACACAAAATATCCGATTTTAAAGTGTATCCGATATAACGAACTGATACCAGTCCAATAAATATTTCATGTCAAACTTTAAAGGTCTGTCCTGAAAAAATCGACATAGAACACTTACATTCTGAGAGGACGAAGTATCAAATCTGACCGACCTGACCTACTCATGTATGCATTTAGAAGCACTATACAATCTGAACTTTGGGCCAATATATCTGGCACACCACAGAGAGTGGCTATTATAGTGGTAGAAAATAACACTGAGAAAAAGGCTATGATATTACCAAATTCATTTACTCACAACTATAAATACAAGAGAAAGAACAGTACGACTAAGAGGCATGTAATGTTTGAAATTTTAATGCGCGAATAATTGTTGACACTTTTGTAATACACAATTGTACCAACTTAAAGCAATCAAATACAAACATACATGAAAGCAATTTAAAGGGAAAACTCAAATAAGCTGTACTTAAATTAAAATTCCGCAAAAAAATACCTTCATCTCTAAGAGATGCTTCGAGAGCTTCTTATGTGGGTTTCGGTATGCCATTATGCTCGTGAATGAAAATCTATCACACTGCAATAAGTTTTAGCCGTAAAGTTTTTGTCACGGAGCACTTTGACCACAGATGTAACACACGCTGCTTACAAACAACTAAATATTAAAAGTACACGCCATTTTACAGTCATTTGTTAATATTGTGGTAAGCATATCAGCCGATCAGTTATGCATAGAACAACTCAAGCTAATCTGGGGCCTCAAGGAGCAAAGAGAAGAAACCCCATTCTCAAATGTCAAGGAGTCCCCGAGTTGGGTAGCATCTCGAAGGCTCCTTGGCTCCCATTGTGATTCCACTTTAAACTGTAGGTCCCCCAGTAGTGGGAATCTGAGCGGCACGTGGAGCTTGTCGTGTCGCTTCGGTTCCAAAAATTTCATTGATCAGTGAGGATTCACTTTTAAGTGGCACGGAGATTACCCTATGGCCAAACCATAGGCCAAACATCGTGATGCCCGTTAAAATCCCTGACAATTAAATAAGAACTGGGTATGCTGAACGTTAAAGCTTGTAAATCAGTTTGTTTTATGTTTTGAGAATTGTAATTTGAAGAGATATATACATTGAGTATCGTAACTTTATATCCTGCTATGTAAATATGGATTGCTCTTGCTTCTACTTTATAAATCCGAAATAGTTTTTGATGTTTGGGTAATTGTATTTCCTGGCAGGCTACATTCTCATGGACATATATACCAATTCCCCGTTCCGTATCTTTGTATGAAGGTCCTATACAATGATAATGTGAAATTCTATATATTTCTTGCTGACGACCCTTAGTTTCTGTAAACACAGTATTAAAGGATGTCTTTCCGTCACTAGTTTTAGTAGATCCAGTTTTCGTGCAGAGAAACTATTGACATTCCATTAAAGTAATAATTGGGGGAAACCCTGGGGGGTAAAGGCGGTCAGGGGCGTGATGCTGATCACATCAACCCCACTCGCGACCGGATCAGGAAAGTATGGGGCGTTACCCCCACACCCCCTATACGCCTTCATGGCGTGGTGCTATGCACAGGGGAGCACTTTTTTTTTATGTCATATTAGGGGCTAACTATTCTATGATATTAGTCAACTTTTGTACAATTGATTAATTAAGAGGTGAGATTCTGTAAAACGGCCAGCAGGTTTGTAGGTAGGGTATTAATACGTTGTAAAACAAGTTTTTGTTTCTGGAACTCTTTTATTTGCAGAAAAGTAGACCATAGAAGCGGTATTGTCTCTAGATTATAGTAAACATTTTGCGCTATATTTAAAGAGGGCTTGCGTTCCGACTCAGTAGAAGAAGTGTCTGTAATTGATGATGTGGATGGGTTGGAGTCAGGGTTGGCGTGTTTAAAACACTTTGTTTTAAACGTTTAAAACACACGGCTTTGTTTTTTACAAATGTTTTAAACATTTAAAACAATGTGTTTTAAACATGTTTTTTTACAAGTGTTTAAAACACATTTTGGTGGTAGATATTTTATAGTCTGTGATATTGTTTTTGTTTGGCAACACTGTTTTTCGTTGAATCTGTGTCAATTATTCCGTGCTTTACAGTCTCACTTATCGCACAACACTTGAGCAACCTTATGTTCTGACGTCACGGGACAAAGCTTTTTAATTTTAGGCTAAATGCCTATGTTGTTAGGTTAGGCAGGCTAGCTATGTATGCACAAGGTAGCAAAATTGTTGTGCGACAAGAAAGACCCGTGCTTTAATGTAGAAATTGAAACCTCTCAGTTCCTTGTTAAGTATTGTCCTGTAAGTTTGAGACTGGTGGAAGCTGGAAATGGAATCTAATATCTAAATACACAATGCGTGATCTTGATCATGACGTGATTTTTTTTCTTTTGCGATACGATTCATTGGTCTGTATAACTGAATGAAGCGCAGATGCTTACTTTTGGTAACATAATTTTGTACTTTGAAAGATAAATTCATCTGGAGAATCTATTATGACGCTGCAGGTTGTTTTCTGCTATATAAACTGTTCAGGCAGCAGGAAATATTTCACCGTGATTTTTTCAGGACGAGGATAGTAATTCTATAATATTTAGTTTCTTGAAATTTAGATGAATATGAATCCTAACCTACTTCAGTAGTGGCGAAAAAAGGGGGGCTATTACCCACAACTTTTGTCCCTGCAGTCACGGGCGCCGACTTGTCAAAATTATTGGGGAGGCTCTGATCACTGAAATAAATTAATGAATGACTCACTCTCTCCCTTTTTTAAGTTTTGGCCTCAGTGTTCGGAATCTCATAAAAGCTAGGGGTGTGCGGGATCCCGAAAAGTCAGGACCGGGATCGGGAAAAAAAATTCCTGTTCCGATCCGGACTTCGGGAAATGATTTCCCGAATTTTCGGGATCCCGTGCAGTCGGGAAATACCGAATTGTCATTTGAAAATGTCGTTATTTCTCGACGTTTTCTGCATTGTCAATTTCTGGAACTTACCGTAAATTGTTAGTTTTTAATCCAGAAATCACTTAAAGTGAAAATGACGTGTATAATTCGAGATTTTCAGAGCTTCGGGAAATTTTGAACATTTCCTGACTCAGTAAGGAAATTGAAAATTTTTCCCGTCCCGCACACTCCTAATAAAAGCCCATGAATTCCTCAAAAATATATTTTTTTTATTCACAGTTCGAATGCAGAATATTAATTGTCCACGGATGGATATGTCACAAGTTTCGTCAACCGTAATAGCAAAATATTCCCGACTTTTATTATCTGCTACCACGGAGCGCGAAACAGATCTCCCTAATATATCAATGATCTCGTTCTGAATGTCATGCGAGAGCCATTTATAGTCCGAACGTCCCATCCACTACCCTAGTTCATGCACATCGTGTTTTGAAACATTTTTTTTTGAAAAAATTTTAACAATACTCATAATTACATACGTAGTATATACTGGTAATAAATCTTGCGTTTTGCTGTCTCAGGTCATAGCCTCCCCAAAGTTGATGGTTTAACGGTTTCAGTCCCCCAAAGTTGATGGTCTAGAAAATTTTAAATGTGTATTAAAAGTTAAGTTCATGTGGCACAATTCAGAGTAAACTTTACAAGAGAAGTAAAATAATACATTAGATCCTCTTAAGCAAAATTATTTGGGGGGCTCTGCCATCACATTGTTAATATTGGGGGCTCGAACCCCCCCCAAGCCCCATGGAGTCGGCTCGTATGCCTGCAGTAGAGGTGTGCGGGATCCCGAAAAGTCGGGACCGGGATCGGGAAAGAAAATTTCTGTCCCGATCCCGACTTCCGGAAATGACTTCCCGACTTTTTGGGATCCCAAGCAGTCTGGAAATTCCGAATGGTCATTTTAAGACTTCGTCAATTCTAGACGTTCTCTGCATTGTGGTTTTGTACCAGAAGTGCAAAGACAAGCACTTAAGATGGAAATTACGGGTAGAATTCGAGATTTCAAGAGCTTTGGGAAATTTCGAACACATCCCGTCCCGAAAATGTTCCGACTTTTTCGGGAAATTGAGAATTTTTCCCGTCCCGAATGTCGGGATTTAAAGAATTTCCCGTCCCGAGCCAAAAAATTCTGTCCCGCACACCCCTACCCTGCAGTATGGTAAACCTTATCTCCAAAGGTAAATAAACTGTCCTTGTCGCCAATGTACTCATAAAAATGAGTATTTTTTCTCTTTAACAACTTTAACTATAATTTACTGGGAAAAGGTTGAATTTGTTTTCTTTAAAACATGTTTAAAACAAAAAAACATGTTTTAAACAAAAAAAACAGTTTGTTTTGTTCTTTTTTAAAAAAAACACAAATTTTGCCAACCCTGGTTGGAGTGAGTATTGGCTTCCTAGAATTTTTCTTTTGATGTCACTCTGATATTTTTATGTACTCCTATCGACTTCCCTGATGTGTGTGGAAGAAGATGATGAATCGTTGAAGCAACTGGAGTTAGATTTGACCATATGATTTGACCCAACAGAATGTTATTGCCATGTGTTAGAGTGCCACACACGTAAATTTGCCGTTGCGTAGAAACGAATTTTCGTTTCGTCTCCCTCTCTCTTAGCATCATGTGTTCTACCCTGCTCGAAAACCTTCGCTATTGTTGCCACATTGTCATTCCATTCCTGGACACACTCGCGCAAACATCATTGAAAACAATTGAATAGCGCTCCAGCTCGCGGTTCCCACCGTTCGGTAGGGACGCTAATGTGGCAATATAGCACGGCGTAGTGCTTGCTTCTTTTATGCAGTGCATGTTCATTGGCTAGCTAGTAACTAGTGTTGCCAACTGTAATAATGAAGCACTATTTCTGTTACGGAAGGGGAAAAGGCAGGTAAAGTGGCGGTGAGGTTTGTTGGATTGGAAGCACCATATTTTTATTTTATACTAAGTATTTGACCGGTTTGACGTTGTGTGCGTGTATTGCGTGTGTGTATGTAAAAGTGTGTGTTTGCTAATGAACGTTAAATTCCATAATGCCTCCAGTTCTGTCGAAGTTGAAATCAAAAACCTTGCATAGCCAAGCTCGTTAAATTCTAAGCAACGTGCTCGAGTTCATGAAGGAGGAAGCCAGTCATGGTGTTAGCATCCCAATAAAGCATTTTGGCAAGAGAGCAGCGAACAGCAGCAACAAATTGTTCATATTTCATAATTTTGGAATTATTCAAAATAAGGTGGGTGTGCGCAATTTCGCCATGTTTTCAATTCTGCCAGATACCTGTATTTCCCAACACGTCGGCCTAAGTCGGCAGATGGTGCTAATGTATAGGTAGGTAGCGCACGCTGATCGTGTTTTGTCTCATTTTGATGGGGAGGAGCTAGACGGAAAAGACAGGCAGCCATTGTGTGTGCGAGACGTAGCGTTGTTATAAGATCGAGAGCAACAAAGTGCGGTCCTTTTGTCCAGGAAGGAGGGTTCGAAGCTATGTAGCAAGTATTGCATTGTGAAGACGAACGCTTTCTGCCTACAATGATATGTGTAGTGTTGTGTCGTATACATTGAGAGTCATATTTTCACCCCATTTGTGTAGTCATTGGAAGTGCTTGCAATTTCGCCATGTATCGCATGCCTACCTTCCTATTTACAAAACTGGACTTGTATCCAAGATGGCGGCTTTCAAGATGGCCGCCGTCAAGGGCACCCCCCCTTATGACTTCCCCCTAGGCCTAATGTGGTCACACATGGTTGTTATTCATCAATTTCCACTAAAACGATTTTTACAAGGGGTGGTAAGGGACTTTTGGCCCACCCTGTATATTATGTATGTCATTACTATCTATACTTTTTTCATTATATTCATGGGGTGAAAATATGTTTGTTTTGTAGCGCGGTTTGTCCTGTCCCCTCTGTTTACAGTGGGTGGCAAAATTGTGTACAGGGTGTATGCAATTTCGCCAGTTGCAAGGTTTTTTTCTTTTGTCTTTTGAAGTACCTGATTAATAGCGCATGAACGTGATTTTTTTTCCACACATACCGTAACATATATACTATCAATTTCCAGTACAGACGTTATCATCATACTTATCAGGAATTTGTAACGGTCGTTCAAAGCTTAACGTGGCGAAATTGCGCACACCTACCTTAAATAAATTATGTGGCTCCAACATCATTTCAACTCTGGCTCCGGCACGTGTTCTTGTAGAAATTGCATAGAGGAGGCTGTCATTTTTGCTGCTCAATGCGATACATATTGTTTTCTGTGTTAAAATTGCCATGCTTTGATGGGTGACCAAGTTCATAGCAGGGCCGGCGGAAGGGGAGGGCGAACCGAGCGGCAAAATTTGAAGAGAAGAAAAAAATAAGCCTATTGAAAACTGTGATCGAGCGAGATATTCTTTTGCGCTGAATAGTATTGAAATAGCATAAGAAGTTTCATTATTTATTTTATATTTTGATGTTTTAGTTAGGAATATATTGATTTTCAATTTTCCGTTGCTGCGTAATGACCGGGGGGGGGGGTCGAAATAGAGCGGCATCTGCCGCCACCTCCCAGGTAGGCAAAATGACTAGCGCCGGCCCTGGTTCATAACAAAAGAAAAAGCCGCGCAGCTTATCGTCTAGTGGCAGTATATGTATTTGTTATTGTTGTCGAAGCCGGCATCCTTTGTAAATGTACAACAAAGGCAACCGACTGTCGCAGATCTCAGAGAGGAAATAATAATAATGTTTGAGGAGGAGTGTTATGGTGCAATTGTAGCGGTTTAACACGTTGGCATGTTATTATCTGCCGTTGCAGTTCCATACCAGTGTATACGGGTTTTGGGAGTGAAAAGTTCGAACGCCACCAGTGCATTAATGCAATGAAAAATAATATATACGTATATATTTTTTTTATTTTGTTTGAAATCACTCAAATAAGGAATGGTATGAAGAAGTCTTCTTTGCAGCATTTTTGGTAATTTTACTTATGTGTTAGTTCATATTTTGCGAATTTTTAGATCATATGTATGTAGCTACATACAAAGCCACTTGTTAGTACATATTAATCCTAGTCCTGGTATAATGCATGACGTTTAAAACTCAACGTTAGATAGACCTGAATTCTCTAATTTTATTGTTGTACGTAACAGCTGTGCATCGGAGCACTGCAGCGATTTTTCTATCTGCTCCATTAGCAACACTGCTTCTTTAGTTGTTTCGCGCATCGCACGGCAGAATTAACTGTGCTGGACTCTAATGCTATGGCTGTGGTTTGCAATTGTGATAGGTTTAGATGTGAGGGTGGGTTGTGCATTATGATTTAGAATTTTTGAGACACTGGGTGAAGCATGTAGTCGGACACGAAACTGAATAGGAAGAAAATCTGTTTTGTTTGCAATGGGATTCAGAATTTCCTCTGTAGATGACGGTTGTATTATATATGTGCCTTCAATAATTTGTCTAACCTCACGGTAAGAGAGATTATCGTTCGCCATTCGCTCCTGTATTTGTTGCTCTCTTCTCCACATTGGACAGTTTCTATCACCAATGCTGCCTCCAAAACAGTCAAATAGAAAACATATGGCTGCACCTGCAATAATAGAACATAGGGGACATTTCATCGTTTACAACGCTGTACAAAAGTTACATACCTGGTACCTGGAACAGACGGAAGAAGTGGAGTTAATGTTTTTGTAGGTGTTTATTGTTGCCAGAATGGGACTAAAAAGATAAATGTTACAAGATCTGTATGTAAGGAATGGCTTAGAAGTGTTGTAGAAGGTGAGCTTTGTTTATGACAATCATTAAATATCAAACGATCGTGCTATACACGTAATCGTAAACACTTAAAAAGCAGAATGAAATTAACTGCCCGTTCGAAATGAACATTGGTTACTCTTGTTTTGTGCGAAAAAAATAATAATTATAAACACTAATAATTACATGTTGAAAGTTGTATGTACTATAAACTCAAAATACTTGTCGCATTACACAACAAAGCAGAGGAAAATTATAAATATAGGTTTCTCGTATTATTTGGAATTGGGATCCCAGATAACAACAACATGGCAAGTTTTTAGATTGACTATTGAACCTTGCCATCTATAGTTCACTTCAGTAGCCACAGATATCCGTGTTGGAAGTAATGAAGTACAGTTTTCGATTTAATGTGGAGACTGTTACTCAGCTCCTTTTTTGCGTTTGAATAATAATATATAAAATTATGGTTGCTAAAGGAGTGGAAATAACATTTTCACGTATATTTATGAGCAAATCGTATGGGCTATGTGAAGTAATTTTTTTCAAGTAGAAGGGGTTGCTTATCATTTTCTTAGCTCTATATTTCCATATTTAAAAATATGAAGTTTATTATAAGTCAGTGAAAATTCGTGCGACATTAAATATGAATTTTATAATTAGAACTGTCCTTTGATAAATTCTCCAAATATGACTTGAATACCTATTCTGTTGGGCGACTGCAATGTATTAGTTGGTAAAGAGAAAGTATTTAATGCACTGTTGGCAAGGAGATCCTTCTTGAATTAAGTAATGATAACAGTATCAGATTAATTAATTTTGCAAGTGAATAATTGTGAAAAATTCCATCTTTCAGCATAAAGATATCCTTAAATCAGGCACGTATCTAGAAATATGGGTAAGAATTTACAATACCGGAAGGATCTCCAATTTCTTTCCTACTACTTATACTCACTAAATAATGAGTCCTGATGGCGTATCTGCAGTTAAGATTTGGGAGTGACGTGTTGAAATTGTACATGGACGTGTACAAGTTGTAAAATAACGTTCTTAATTACCGCGATCATTCTCGTGCTCAAGCGTTTATTTGAGGAAAATGGCATCTTGCGTGAGGGAGTGCTAGTTCTACAAAACTAACTTTCGTTAATGGATGTGCTCGCAATTGGCCCGCAAACCATTTTCTGATATCCCCAGGAACCATTTCAGTAAGGTTAGCTTAGGCAACCATAGTTAAAATTTAGTTCGTAAAGCAATGCACATATAGCTCCAAAAAAACATAACCAAAAACAACTTAATTCGGCTTATTTTCCAATTTCCAGACGTGACCCCACAATTTAACTTCAGATTCGTGATTATGATGCCAAAATTAGCTAGTATTATGAAAATATGAAAAAATTTGGAGATCCTTCTGGTATTGTAAATTCTTTCCAAAGTATGCTTTTTTTTGGGGGGGGGGTCCAAACCAAGTGTGTCAAAATAATAATAATAATGTTTAAACGAAAGTAATTATTAAATGTTCGATCTAGCACAAACACATTTCTTCATTTTTACAGAAGAAACTACTTATGGAAATTACTTTCTATAGCATTGCGGGACATTGTGGAAGTGTGTAACGGTTTCGTTTTCTGTTTAGGG
The DNA here is from genome assembly GCF_977018435.1 of Lepisma saccharinum. Lineage (NCBI taxonomy): Eukaryota > Metazoa > Arthropoda > Insecta > Zygentoma > Lepismatidae > Lepisma > Lepisma saccharinum. Next base: position 127,039,113 of record NC_139229.1, read on the forward strand.
TATGTAGCCACACTGACCATTCACGATAGCCCCATAAACCATTCACATAGTGTTAGGTTAAGTTAGGCAAACATAGTAAAAAAGAAAAATCGTTGTTTCTTCTTTATGTTTAGGGTATGTAGCCACACTGACCATTCATGATAGCCCCACAAACCATTCACATAGTGTTAGGTTCAATTGGGTTAGGCAAACATAATAAAAAAAATTGTTGTTTTTTCTTTATTTAAGTACACATCTTTCAAAATACCTTCAAGAACTTGTACAATGCTATAGAAAGTAATTTCAGTAAGTAGTTTCTTCTGTAAAAATGAAGAAATGTGTTTGTGCTAGATTGAACATTTACCCAACAAGTATATTTTCATTATTAAATTTTAGTTATTTTATTATTTAATTTTAGTACTTAGTAAGTCTTTGGGGCAAGGGGTCTGGACTCTTCCCCCTAAATATGCCCTTGCCACAAATATACTTCTTCCCCAGATGGAAGGACACATAATCAGATTGATCATATTCTCATTGTTAAAAGAAGGCAAACTAGCATAATTGATGTGTGTTTATATAGAGGTGCTGGCTGATGTAAGTGATGATTACTTAGTTATTGCTAAATTAAGATTTGATATGTAAAATTTGCATATAGATTTAAGTAAAATTACCAAATTAAATTATCAGTAAATTTGAAATATTGTAAGATATGCATGATAAAGAAGGCATTAATAAATCAGATATTATTAAGAAGTGGAAATGTGTAAAATATAATACAATGAGCAGCTATTGAAACTCCATACCATAAACCAAAACAGAGTAAACTGGTTTGATAATGGCATAACCTACTAGAAGTGAGAAAAGCTAAACTAATCTGGTTAAATGACACTAATTATGTAAATTTAACAATTGTACTAGAATAATATATGAAGTTACATTAATACTAGTGATCAGTAAGTATTATTCAGACCATTCTGTCCACAAGATTCTACCTCAAGAAATTTATGAGATATTAGTGGCTGGCTTGGGCATTCTGCTTACTGTCTAGAAATTAATACCATTTGGAATGTATTAAAGCATTACTCTCTCTTGCATTTTTCACGTGTCCTGAAATTCTTCTTATCCAACTGTTCAATAACCTACCATTACATCACATTCCAATGTAGACACCAGAAGTGACAAATCAACAGCTCAAGGTAGATGCCAAATGGAGCCACATTGCAGCCTAATGATTACTGATAGTGCTCAAACCTTTGTTCTGTGATCCATCCCATCCTAGGTTCAATCATCTGTGTGCACCCCAAAATTGTGGTGGCTATCACGAGGATAGTTGAGAACAGAAAATACGAGGGATGATCGAAAAAAAAGGTTACAAAGCCTATTATGGCGTATGTGTTAGACATAGCTGGAAGATCAACACACCTGATGATGGAGGTCACTCAATACTAGTCCTCGATGTAATCACCTTTTTTGTTCAAGCACTTGTCACAACGGTAGATGAGGTTTTCCATACCGGTTGCACAGAAATCCGCGTCAAGTTCTCGTAGCCACCGTGAGGCAGCTCTTTTGACATCATCACATGTCAGATAATGGTGGCCAGCCAACCAAATGGTAGTAGTCCCAGCTCAGCTGATATTGAGCTTAATGTTCTTCTTCTGTCCTCACGAATACACTCATCCACAAGAGCACAGTTCACGTCAGTGGTTGAGGTACTCGGCCTACCGCTGTGTCCAGGGTTGTCATTAACAATACTGGTCTGTCCACTTCGCTACATGTTGCCTTAAAATTGTCCCCTCCCCATACACCTCCACAATCTGCCTACGGATGTCAGCAGGTGTAGTGTTTTTGGCCCACAGGAACCGCACCACTGCCCTCACTTCTACTCTTGACCAATTTTCGAGACGAGTCACCATTTTAAATGTCTGCTTCTCGGGTATACATGGTCAGAATCCGAAGTCCTCAAACTCGCAACAAGACAAACATGTTATTAATTTACACATAAATTTTCGTTATGTTACAGTGAATAAAACAAAAGTTATATGCTTTGTAACCTTTTTTTCCGATCATCCCTCGTAGTAGTAGATTCTAATCTTCAAAGAAGTGTTGAAGATGTTAGCATCTAAATATCTTTCTAGATTTTTTATTGAATCCAGATAATAATTTCGGGAAAACTTGTGTCCTTGGAATGATAGTCGGTCTTAGCTGCACCAAAGGAGGCGTTGCAAACCCACTTTAAACTTTTTGAATAGATAGGTTTATTTTAGCTTTTTTTTCCTACCCATAATTGAGCATGCAGCATTTGATACATCCATTTGTGTGGATGAAGGTAGCTTCTCATTTATTCTCATTTAAGTTTGCTCATTACCATTTTACGTATGCCATAATATGCATTCAATGGTGGCAACAGTATTAGCATCAGGAACTTTTAGAGTAGGGTGCATAATTATTACCAGGAGGCAAGTTGCCCATTGCCATTTTCATTCACTTTGTTTTAGATACTGCAAAATTCAAGAAATTGATAAAACTTCATCACAGCAGTTGGCAATTTAACTGTTCTTACTGGTTTTTCTTTCAGTTGACGACAAATTGATTTTGCAAAACAGTATGGATATGGATCAACTTCAACTATGACATACCAAGGTGAGTTTTTTAATTATATGAGAATATTTAATGTATGAAATTGTCCAAATGTTATTTTAAAATATATGTTGCATATAATGTATTGAAAAGTGGGTACTTTAGTACTATACGGACTACCTCCAAATTGTATTGTGCCAAATACGATTCCCACTTATGGAACCTAACCAAATGACTCATGTTTGAGAGGGAAATATAATTTAACGTAGACAAATGAGGTTTATTTATTTATTTCATTAAAGTTTCAGATACAGTACTGAAAGACCATTTTATACTGAAACTGTAGCAACAAGAAGAAAATAAAAATAACAACAACAAAACAAGACAATACAAGATGGCAGACTAAAAAAAAGAAATTGTTACACGTACATTCTTAGCAATCGTCGGGAACTGTGTTCTGACATGAAAATATCGGTATTTACAGGCAGGTTATCAGTGGTGTCTCGTGGCCTCAAATTTGGACGGGGCTTATTTTTTAAAGAATTTAAAATATAATGACAATTCACATGAATTACAAAAAAAAGGTATTTTTTTCTTCTAGACTACAAAACTGGACTTACTTTTTTGAAAGAATTTAAAATGTAATGACAAATTACATGAATTACAAAAAAATGGGTATTTATCTTCTTCTAAACTACAAAACTGGACTTATTTTTTTAAAGAATTTAAAATATAATGACAATTCACATGATTACAAAAGAAACAGGTATTGTTGTGAAACATACCTTTCTACGAACGTTGACTCCTGTTCTTCTGCTCAGCAAATTTTGTTATTACTTTTTCGTTGAAGCCCTCTATGTTTGAAATGTATTCTATCTCTATTGTAAGCAAGTGCCAAGGCATTTGGTCTGTCTTGTCCCATTGCATTTCTTAAGCAGGTTTTAATACGTTTCAATGTGCTGAAACATCGTTCAGATTCAGCTGTTGCCACTGGAGTTATTAAAACTATGTTTGTCATTTTTACTGTTTCTGAAAAGGTACCCTCTAAATAATTTTAAAATAAAATGAATGCAATATACTGATAGAGTTTATGTTTTTCAACTCTTCACTACAATAAAGAACACGAAGTTCCCTCTTTAGTTTTCCCTCTTCTATGAAGGGATAATAAATCTGGGAAGATGCCTCTGTTTAAAGATTGTTCTCTTTCATTATGTCCTCGTAGAGCAAGTTCATGTCGACCACAGAATTTTAAGCAATCGATAATTCTATTTAATATATGCCTATTTTTCCGGACAAATTCATTGTATCTTGTAATTGACAGCCTATGTCCTTCATCAATTTGTGTTCGAACATCAACCCTGCCAAACTCACTCAAACATAGCGAATGAAAGCCACCAAAACACTACAGAACAACATGCGAGATCGAACGCGACACAAAGGAACTAGCCCCGAATCAGCACTCAAATCCATTGCACTCTCCCCTCCTCTCTCTGCTAGCATGTGACCTTCACTGTAGCGTAGGTAGGTGTAGGCCATGCCTTCCTTTGCGACTTCCCCGGAAAACGATAATTGACATCAATGCCACTAGGAGCGCTGTCGTATCCATTGCAACAGACGATGAATTTTTCGTGGGTAAGAATCGCCTTTTAAAAGACTGTGTGGTAGTTATGCGTTATGGTGATTATTAATTACGTGAATACGTCCGTTTTTCTTTAGGGGCTAAGCCCCGGAAGCCCCAAGGGACGAGACGCCACTGCAGGTTATTATATAAGTGGGGGAGCCTATAGTAAAGAGACCGCTGTAGGAGAGAGAGCCTTGTAGCGGGAATGTGAAAGAGCTTTACATTGCAGGTTGGCCGTGCGGGTACTCGTAGATGAAATTGGTTGACAAGGAATTCGGTTTTAATTTTGCCATTAATGATTTTATGCAAAAATTTCATGTCTGCCAGTTCGTGACGAGTGTGTGGTGACTGGATCTTCAAAATAGACATAATATCTGTTTTATGGAGGTGTCTGAGAGAAGGAATTCTATGGCGAGCAATTGCGAGGAAAAAGCTGAGGACAGAATCAATCCTGAAAAGGTATTCCATATAATACTAAAGTACCGAAAAGTGCTATGTGATGTCCATGCATTGGCAATAATTTGAATATAGAATCCCTGGCTTCATAATATACTATGCTACTATGCTAATCAAACTGCATGGAGGGTGACTTATGGGCATGTATATGCTAATGTAATCTCCCTGCAACTGAGGGAACTAATTCAGGGGCCAATGGTATGTTCCAGTATATCTCAAACAGTATGTAGAACTTTTTTTAAGTTGTGGAAATTGTTGTAAGACCAGGGGTTGGCTTGACAGGATATTTGGTGTGCACGTGATTGGCATAGAATACCAAAGATCAAATTTGATCCCTGGTTTATCCACAATTTTCGCATAAAGATTCATGCAGTTGCAAGTTGCCATAAGCTACTTCTTATAGTTAGTTCAATTTGTATGTTTGACATGTAAATGGTGTTGAATTTCTGTATTTTGAATACAACCAACTCACAACTCACAGAAAGTATCAGTTTGAGTTTTATTACTGCTGTCAGCTCTCCTGGAGTCCACCAAATGCATAGTTTTTACTCATTTTTGCCAACCTCATTGAAACTTAACATTATGATTAAATAATACAATTTTTTTTATATATTCTGAATATCTTAAGTGTTAATCTTTGAGTATTAAGGAGCTAAACTCTTGATGATTGATACAGTAAAGTGTCAATGACATATGATATTAATATTTACTTGTTACAATGTTTATGAATCGATAATGGTATTTGTAGGAGTTAGTAAAGAGTACCAGCGTTAGAATTGTTTCAAAGTGGTATTTGCTCAGATCTAGTTGAAAATTTTATGCTGTTTCATAACCTATTTTAAAATCGTATTATAATTTCAGAATGGAGAAACTGACAGAACAGATACTTGCACAAGAAACAAGTGACCATGCCACCAGATGCAGTGTTGTCCAGCCAGGAGAAAGCATCACTGTGGCCCCACTTTCAGGAAAAATACCAACTTTGGAATGTGTATATGTTTGTGTTTAACACCATGAGACCTCGAGTGAAGAAAAAGGCTCATGTAAAAGCTGACTTTAGACTTAATGGGTGTTTGTCATCAAGTGTGGTGATGTACATTAGTGTTGTTTTATTTTTATTTGTTGGTGTAGCAGAATGTAAAGTTACTACATCTAGTCCATGTGATAAAACCCGAGAGATATTCAATGATACTTGGGGATATATTAGTGACAGTCCTTCTGGAAATTATACACAAGACTCACATTGTGAATGGCTTATTAGAGGTAAGTTACTGCTACCTTATCTGATACTATTTGTCTTCTTTTTGATACAATTTTGGGTATGATTTTACAATACCAGACCCTTCTCCAATTTCGTCCATATTTCACATTCTCACTAATTTATGGCTGCTAATCACGAATCTGCAGTTAATATTTGGTGCTCACGTGTAGAAATTTAAAAAAAAGGGGCTCCATGATCGCAACCGACAATGCATGATTGCTCATTATTTACGGGAAGATTTTGTTTCTAATACTGAAAAAAGAAATGTAATTTCTATCCTACTTCTTATACTTACAAAATACATAGTCCCGATGAAGTATCCGAGGTTAACATGTCGGGGTAACGTGTTGAAGTTGTTATTTGACATGTAGAAGTTGTAAATTAAGCTTTTCAATTGCCACGATCGTTCTCCATATACAATGATGGAAACCATGCACAGAATACCATGTTTGTTGTGAATCACTTCACAGAAGAATGGCGGAGGTTAGTAATCTGTGTGGTGTGAGGAAGATGCAACTTTGAAGGTAGGAAATAAAGTTCTTTCTTTTGTAAGTTTTCTTAGTAAATTTTACTTGGGTATATGTTAATAATACAGGCCATTCGTTCATATTTCGCATATTCAATATTTTAGGACACTTGATCACATTTTTGTAGTTATAATTTGTTGCTCAAGTGATAAGAAACTGAAATTTTTTACGGTGCCCCACACACCATTCATGCATAGCCCCACAAACCATTCACGGTAATGTTAGGTTTGGTTAGGCAAACATAGTTACAATTTAGGGTCGTAATTTTGTTCTTTCAGTATTGGAAACACTTAAATAATGAGCAATCGTGCATTGTCGGTTGGAATCACGGACCCCCTTGTTTCGGATTTCTACACGTGAGCGCGAAATATTAACTGCAGATTCGTGATTAGCAGCCCTAAATTAGTGAGTATGCAAAATATGGTCTCAAATTGGAGAAGGGTCCGGTATTTTAAAATTGCTCCCAATTTTGCATACCTTACATTAAACGGATGTCAACTTGACTATGAATACAAGGTTTGTGTTACACAAAAAAGATACATTATAGGTCGCAGCATGCATATTTAGTTTTTGACGAAAACACGAAATGTGAAATATCTAGAGGCACATATTTTTGATAAATAAAAAAACAACATTTTGGTACAAAAACAGAGTCAATTTAAGGTTCAAAAGTGGTAAATAAAATAAACTTTCGCTGTTATAGCGGTGAAAAAGCGGTAGATAAAATGACATTTTGATTTTAAAAATGTGAATATAATATAATAGGTGGCCGCGGTGGCTCAGTCGGTAACGCGTCTGACTACCGTGCTAAAGGTCCTGGGTTCAATCCCCGGCCGGTTCAAATCCGGGAACTTTTCTAATGTTGGAAGCGGCCCCGGCGCCCACCCAGTGTCGAATAACATGGGTACCTGGGGGAAACCCTGGGGGTAAAGGTGTTCAGGGGCGTGATGTTGATCACATCACCCCCACTCACGACCAGATCAAGAACGTATGAGGGGGTTACCCCCACACCCCCTATACGCCTTCATGGCGTGGTGCTAAGCACAGGGGAACACTGAATATAATACCAAATTTGATTTAAAAATTGCACTTACTACACAAAATAAACATATCCCTTCTAATAGCACGTTTTATGTCTTTACCATAATATTGAATTTATTCCTGTAAATGGGTCCATTTTTGCTTCTCAAGTATTTACCCCAGAATTAACAAATTTTGCGTGAATTGCATAACTCTCAGGATAATTCTCACACACAAAGTGTCGTGTCTGTAAATAAGCGTGTAACTGATTGTTTACATAACGAAGTAAAAGGAATCAAGACACACCTTTTTGAAAGAATAGACTGTCCCAAAGACAAAGGTTAATAAGCACTTGTGCATTTTTCGTGCGGAGAGGTTTCAGCAGTTGGCACGGAGATTTTGACTGGAAGGTGGTCGCACTAGTGTGCTCGGTCTTTTTGTTTTAATGGACCTTCGAGGACATTATTTTTGATCCTTAAGTTTCTGATGATAAAACGCCAAGTTCGCGAGTGATCAGCTGAAGTGAGTTGGCAAAGACTGTAAGTGTGAACAGAACTTATGTTTCCTGTCAGAAAAAATCAGCTGTATTGGAGATAAAGGTCGTTAAGGTGAAAGCTATCCAGGAAAGTAATTCAATTTCAGGTCGGAATCGATGAAGTAAAAGATGCTTGTATTGAGGTCTGTGAGAACAGTGAAAGGATAGAAGATAATTCTGATCAAATAGAAAATGAACAGAGAGAGACAGATTGGAAAGTACAGGTTGTAGAGGATAGAGTGTGTGTGCTGTGAATGAAAAGGCAAGTTGAAGATGAGTCACTCGGAATACAGCATTCTCAGGAAGTGATAAGTAGAGGCACATATTTTTGGTAAATAAGAAGGCAAAATTTCGGTACAAAAACTGGGTCAATTTCGGGTTCAAAAGCGGTAAATAAAATCAAATATCGGTGTTATAGTGGTGAAAAAATGGATGAAAAGTGTTATATAAAAAGACATATTGGTTTTAAAATTGTGAAAATAATCCTAAATTTGATTTAAAAACTACACTTATTCCACAGAATTAACATTTCACTTCTAATAGCACATTTATGTAGTTATCAGAGTATTAAGTTTATTTCTGTCTAAAGGAGTCTATTTTTGCTTCTCCAATATTAACAGCAGAATTAATCAATTTTCCGGGAATTGCATAACTCTCAGGATAATTCAGACCTCGGAAGGTGTCATGTCGGTGAATAAACCCTGAATTTCGTGTGTAAGAGTTAATTTCGCTTTTTGCAGTTCATTTCGCATTATTTCGTGACAAAATATGGTCACAAAATGCACCTCACACCTTTCAAAAACATGAAAAATTAACACTACAATGTGTTTTTTCAAATTTCGTTTTTTCGTCAAAAACGAAATATGCATGCCCCTAGTGATAAGTAAAGAAGAAAGTTTTCATGAAAAACCTGAGAAAAATGATATGTTTTCTAAACTGAAAGAATGTGTAACTAAAGTAAGAATCACAAACCTTCCGACCTTCTGTAAACAACCGTCTCACTTCGAGTAACTCCACGCCAGCTGTTCGTGAATGGTGCGGCCATCATATACTGCTCACTCGCAACCTTTAATTTTACTTAACATGGAAAAACGTATTCTTATTTTAACTGATAATCTACACATTGAAGTATAATAAATTTTCTACAAGTGATTAAATATGTGTTCTTGTTCAAGAATGAACATATTTTTCTACGCCAAAAGTTCAATTTATCTGACTCTGGCTTAACAGATCCCCCTTCCCCCCTCCTCTCTCAGTATGACAGCGCCAAAGTTATACAAGAGAGAGAGAGAGAGAGAGATTCGTTTCAGCCACCAAATTATTGACCAACATTGTTGACATGTGGAGTATTGTTTTCTCCTTTGTGCAACACAAATATACCGCCAGTTTTAACAGAAGCTGAACAAAGATAAGCCGGGGAATAAAGAGAGATTGTTTATCTTTCTCTCGGTTTCTCGTGCACTAGAAAACAAGAAGACGATAATAAGCACATTATTTACGTTCGTCTCATGCAAGTAATGTATTTTCTTACCTTGATTCAGCAGTTCCTTTTTTAACTTGAGGCATTTTCGGCGCTCGACAGAGTATGGTCTGTCAAATTTGCTTCCCAAAAAGGAACTCAACGTGGCACAAGAGGCGATTTAACGTCGACTGCTAAAATTGGGGAGATCGTCATCAATCATCATATCAACATCTTCTCCACAGTGGACAGGACGGCTCTTTGATTGAAAGAATACAAAAGCACCTCGCGTTGTATTGCATTTATCTCAAAATCGGTGTACTTGTTTATACGAGCAACAACCTGTTTTTTTTTTTTCGCGGGACTCACAACTTGACCGGTCGTTTTCCTGTCTTTCACCACACCGAAAATACAAAGACGCAGACACACAATTACACTTGGACACCAACTTCACTGCTTGCTTAGGATAGCACCGACACAGCATCACATAAACGTTAAGAACAACCTGCTTCTTGCCACTTTTCAAACGGCTGTATTTCCGAAAGACTACTCTGAAACCACGGGAGACCTTCCTGCACGCATGGAAGTCGCCATGTTCGAAACTGGCGCTATTTTCTTGCTGTTCACGTGATCGATTGTAATTTATACAATAATCACGTATTATTATTATAAATAGAAACCTTTAATGAAAATATATTTTAAAATGTATAATCCAATGTAATTTACACGTTTTTCTTCCATTAGCGTACTTTCATAGAACGGACTACATGATGCGGAAGAAATCCGTTATTAGGCTGTTGCCAACCACAATACTTCTCACTAAGTACAGAAACGGAAGTGGTATGTCGATTGTCGGCATATGATAGTATATTTTCACATTGTCAGTGACGATCCTCCGGGGATGGGGAAGGGGGTGGGACGCAGGAGTCGATCTATAATACAGAGGTATTCACCATCTGGATGGTGACATCCTTACACTCCTGAATACTTTTGCAGGTGAAGGAGGGAAGGCCGTAGGGTGAGGGAGGTTGATTTAATATGAACACCTCACAACAAGAGAGAAGAAAAATGTGACAATATTTAAAAATTCACCCCCAAATATGCATTTTATTTTATATGTAGCGTATAATAAAATGTGACTGCCTCAAAATATTTCTGTATTCTACAGTCTTCTTTCCCCACTTTTATGCATCTCTTAAGTTGCCGTTTTAGTTTCCCTTGGTGGCTTTGCTGCATAATTATTAATTTAGTCAATCAAATCATATGTATTAGCTTACTTTCATTATCTATAATAATAAATCATAACATCAAATAAATTTAATGACGAAACCCCGGTTTCAAAACGTAAATTATCTCATGTGTCACATTCTTCTAGCAAGTGTTTTTAGTAAAAGGTGAGAGAAAATTAATCGTTTGGTACGGAACCGTCTTACTTCTGGGGGATAAGATGTACATTTTGTATTTGATTTTTTTTAATTTAGCGTTGCTTTTCTTCCACTTTTGGCTAATCCCGACGATGAGAATGAGTGATCCTCAGATGAAAGGGACACTCACAAATAACACCCATGCTGGGATTCGAGCAAGGGAACTTCGGTGATGGGTCTGAAAGTCGGCCACCAGGCAAGATGTACATTTTTAAACTTTTTTTAAACATACATTCAATAACTTTCAACAGGTCATCACTCAGTGATACACTGCTTATTCCGCATCTGTTGACAAATGGAATGTTTTTATACCTTGTAGGCTATGTGGATTATTTTTTCTTTCATAAGTTTGCAACACTGTTAGGGTACACGTGCTTTTGTTTACAGAAGGTCTGAAGTTCTATGATTCTCACTATAGATGTGACGATACCGGAAATAACTCTGATCAGTAGAAGGAAGAGAAGTAAAATGATGCTTAGATATATTTCTGTGAAGAAAAGTAAGGAAATGAAGAGAAAAGAATTGAAAGCTGCAAAGAAAGTTGAGAAAGCATCAGTGAAAGTGAAGAAGAAACTACGAGAAAGATCTAAGAATGTCAGTGCAGAAAGATCAGACACAAGTATGAAAGAGATTAAACCAGAAACGAGAGCAAAGCTTTCATCTGAAGAGCATGAAAGAAAGTCCCAAAAGAAACGAGACAGAAAATAATGGAAGACAGTTAAGAACAAAGTTACTAGTGATGATTCTCATAGTGAGGAAAATATACTAATGGCATAGTCCATATGAATTCAGGCAGGCAAAGAAAAAATCTTCCCTTCATAGTGTCAGATGTTATTGAATTAAACATATGTTAAAATTCAGGACAAAGTAAGAAACCCATATTTTTTTATTTTGTCCAAAAAAATTCCTGGCTCGAGATATAGGCTGCCAAAGATGGCACCTCGGACATCATTTCTCACGTGCGATTTTCAGCAAAATATTAAAATGCTCTATCTCTGGAATTGTTCAAGATATTTTGTTGCTGTTTTTTGTATTTGAAAGGAAATAAGTTTTTGATTAAAATGATAAGCTCCGTTTGGAAATGTGTGTCCAAGTTCTCTTGATGTAGCCTGAATTTTTTTTTTTTCAAAAATGCCAATCCCAAATTTTTTTTATTTTTTTACTGTTGATCAGTACCATACAGTACTAGATTCCCTAAAAAGGAGAACTTCCACGTTTGGGTTTAACAGGTTTTATAAACAATTGAAAATTTTGCCACATGTTAAACCAGTTTCCATTACCACATTCTCACATATTGGTCTCATGAAATCAAAATCTAGTCTTATTTGACATGGCATTTTAATTCTTCATAAAGATAAGTAACAGACACAGCTTTCAAAACATATTAAAGCTTCCAAAATATATGTGCAAGTTCCAAAACATATTACAGGTTCCAAAGCATACCACTTCTATGCACTCTGCTTAGAACTGAAATTAGCAATTCAATTAACTAACAATTTGTTCAACTGCATCAGTATCTCCCTTTGATATTGAGTGATGCCTTCCTGTTGAACCAATAGGAACTGGGGTGCTCCACAATCTTTTAAACATCGCGAATTGGAAGTAAGCACTGTTGGTGGTGTTGCTGTCTTGCAGCTGGATATCTACAAGGGTCGTTCAAGGTTGACCGGGATTTTCGTACGTAAAAAATCGATGAATAGCCGGATCATGATGAAACGTGCAGGTGACGTAATGTATTCCTTCGCGAGTAACTAGCGCCCGGCATGACGTATTTCTCGCATGCGCAGCAGTTGCAGCGAACATGGCGGAAAGCAGTGTGTCTGTAGCTGTGGAGCAGCGGTGTGTAATCAAATTTCTCGTGAAAGAGAAAGTGAAACCAGCTGAGATTTTCAGACGATTGCAAGCACAGTATGGTGATCAAACGATGTCGCGGACAAGAGTGTACAAATGGTGTGAGCAGTTTCGCGAAGGACTGCAGCTGCTGACAAATGAAGCGCATGGACACATTCGCCCGACTGCAGGCAGTCACACCAGTGAATATCGCACGTGTTGAGCAAATTATTCTTGAGAACCAGCGAGTAACAGTGCGGGATATTGCTGCCGAGGTGAATATCAGTGTCGGGAGTGTTGAGACAATCATTCACGACAACTTACGCTTCCGCAAAATCTGTGCAAGGTGGGTTCCCCGCCAGCTGACATTCGATCAGAAGTGGACACGCAGGACGGTCTGTGAACAGCTTCTGAATCGGTTTCGAGCAGAAGGTGATGAATTGTTGCAATCCATCATCACGTGTGATGAAAGGCGTTATCCATGTGGATTTTCTGGACAAAGGGAGCACGATTAATGCCCAGTATTACTCCACATTGTTGATTGGTGCTGTACGAAAGTCCATTCGCAAGAAAAGACCTGGGATGTTGTCTGGAAATGTCATTCTTCTCCATGACAATGTCCGCCCTCACACGGCCAATGTGACAACAACAACTCTGGCCGACATGCGCTGGGAAGTTCTGCCCCATCCCCCCTATAGTCTGGATTTAGCCCCCAGTGATTATCATTTGTTTGCACCCCTTATAGACCATCTGGGAGGGAAGAAATTCACGACAGATGAAGCACTGCGGAGCGATGTCCTCGAATGGCTACGACAACAACCAAGTTCTTTCTATGCCAAAGGAATTCGGGAGCTGCCAGAACGATGGCAACGGTGCCTCGGCACGCACGGAGAATACTTTGAAAAACTGACATAGTTTGGTGTTTCTTCTGCTACCTATTTCCTCTGCAGAAATAAAAGTCCCGGTCAACCTTGAACGACCCTTGTATATCCAGCAGCCGGCCCATGTGGTAGCATAAAGTTCACGACGATTTCATTTAACTTGCAACTGATATCTATAACCTCTGCAATCCACCAGTCACAGTCATACACACAGGCCACAAACATCCCTCTTGGTAGGGTGTGAATCTGAATATTCTCCTGCCATTTCTGAGATCTTGGTTGGACAAATGAAATTTCTTCTATCTTGCTCTTTAAAGTTCGTGCAATATAGGTTTGCTCATCACTGTGAGTCCAGACATGTGTCTTCTGAATTCCTTTCACAGGGGTAGTTTGGTTGGACCATTCTTCTATTTTCTGCTGGTGGAATTGTTCAACTTCCTCTTTGGGCAACAGGATGAGGACTGTTGACTTGTATGACTTCACCACTCTTGTAAAATCCTCGGCATTTTGAATTGCAGCTGTACTTGGGCTGGAAAGATTATTTTTTGTAGCATGGTGCTTCAGCAGGCCTCCTACACCATTGCAAGGCCCCTTCCCATGACCAGCAGCACTGTATACCCACTCCATTGGCACAAGCGAGTTAGTCAATTCAAACAGTTGGTAACGATTTTTGAAGTGACTAGGGGCACCATCAGAAATCACTTCAAATTTGCGATGTTTTAAAGATTGTGGGTGCCCAAGTTCCTATTGGTTCAACAGGAAGGCATCACTCAATATCAAAGGAAGATACTGATGCAGTTGAACAAATTTTTAGTTCATTGAATTTCTAATTTCAGTTCTAAGCAGAGTGCACAGAAGTGGTATGCTTTAGAACTTGCACATATATTTAGGAAGCTTTAATATGTTTTGAAAGCTGTGTCTGTTACTTATCTTTATGAAGAATTAAAATGCCATGTCAAATAAGACTAGATTTTGATTTCATGAGACCAATATGTGAGAATGTGGTAATGGAAACTGGTTTAACCTTTTGGAGCCCAAGGCCATTTTCACATGTAACCCCCTTGATGCCCGAGCTGATTTTGAGCAAAATGCAGAGTTTCAATTAAATGAGTGTAGATCGGAAGCTAATTGCTCTAGAGAGATGAGTGATATACCGTTGTACGTGGAATGAACCAGAGATTCAGACTATATAAAATTTATGCACATTTGGCATATATATGGAGGGGGGAAGGAAGTATCTCCCAAAAAATATTTTTTTAAAAAGAAATGGGGTTCCCCGCCCCCCCCCCCCCCCAAAGGACATGAAAAGGTCAACATGCACATAGAAATTATCGCTGGCATGTAAGAAACAGAAAAATATTTGCATCATTATCATATGACCAGTGTAATGCAAGTTGTACCCCTGAAACGAAAGGCCTGCGCCCCACTGTCTCAAGCTTCGGTTTTCTGCGAAATGCAGGGTTACATTGAAATGAATATAGCTCAGAGGCTAATTGCCCTAGAGAGATGAATGATATACCGTTGTACGCGGAATGAATCACAGATTCAGACGATATAAAATTTATGCACATTCAGCGTATATATGGAGGGGGGGAAGGGAGAATCCCCCAAAAAACATTTTTTTAAAAGAATGATGTTTCCCCCATTCCCTCGAAAAAAAGGACATGAAAAGGTCATCATGCACATGGAAATTATCACTGGCATATAAAGCAAAGATGGTGATAAAGTCTTGGGAAGAGTCACACTTCACTCAAAAAATCTTTGGCACTTGGGCACAAAATAAGTCTCACGTAAGCACAATCTTCGAGGAGGAAAAGCTAGAATGGAGTAACAAAAGCGTGCCAATTCTTGGAGCTACTTCCAAATTCTATTTTTAGACAATGCAGGGTAACCTTTGTAGCCATATGTGAAATACTGTGCTCACGAACAAAGACTTTTCTTCAGCATGCCTCGAACTTACATTATTACGATGCAGTTTCAACAACCCCACTTTCCCCTCCCCCAACTACCAACCCCCACTTGCTCCCACACGGAAAACATTCCTTTTGACCTCGGGTACCGATATACAAACTTCCTTCCAATCCAGTTTACAGGGGTGAGGGAAACGCATTGCTTTAGAACAACAAAGCCGGCCTTCCTTTGTCGGCAAAATTTTTCCCTTGAAAAAAGACGCAAAAAAGAAGTCTCCTTTTTCCCGCCATTTTCATGAAAAGAAAATACTTGCAACAATCATTTCTGTTAAATACATGTGTTAACAACAATATGAAAAAAGAAAATCGAAATTCTAGCCAAAAATACCGAAGTTATAACGTAAAAACTACGACCTTCACAGAGCGTTTCGATCGCCCCGAGGCCTCTCCGATGGCGCAGTGGTAGCGTCGCCACCTTGTAATCAAGGGGTCCCGGGTTCGATATCTGGTGGAGGCACAAGTGGTTCGGATCCCACTTTAAAATGTAGGTCCAGTCCCGATTAGCCTTACTGTGCATAAAGTGGACTTATAACACCAACTCACCTCAACTCGATTGCCCCGAGGGTTACATGAGAGCGTCTCGATCGAGACAATCGGGCTCCTAAAGGTTAATGTATAGCAAGATTTTCAATTCTTTATATAACCTGTTAAACTCAAAAGTGGAGTTCCTTTTCAGAGAATGTAGTACTGTATGGTACTGATCAACAGTAAAAAATCAAAATTTTTGGGATTGGCATTGTTGAAAAGAATATTATTTTTGATTTTTCAAAAAACAACTCAGAAGGCTACAGCAAGAGAACTTGGATACATATTTCCAAACTGAAATTATCATTTTAATCAGAAACTTATTCTCTTTCAAATACAAAAAAACAGAAACAAGATATCTTGAACCGTTCCAGAGATAAAGCATTTTAATATTTTGCTGAAAATCGCACGTGAGAAATGATGCCCGAGGTGCCATCTTTGGCGACCTGTATCTCGGGCCAGGAATTTTTGTGGACAAAACAAAAAAATATGGGTTTCTTACTTTCTCCTGAATTTTATCACATGTTTCATTCAATAACATCTGAGACTATGAAGGTAAACCCCCTGCCTGAATTGATATGGACTATGCCTAATGGACAGCCGGATATGAAAAGAAAAGACTTTAGGGAAAAGAGAAAATACAAATAGTTTTGGCAGACTAATAGTTTCTCTACTTGACAAAAGTTGGAAGAAGAAGAAGAAAAATGAAAAGCAGAGAAAAGGGAAGAAGAAGTGAGAAAAGAAAATGAAGAAAAGGAAAAAGAGACTTGATAGTTACGACGAACAGGGATCTTTATAAATGGAAGTAACAACCAAGATGGATAATTCAAGAAGAAGAAATATTCTGAGTTGTCGATTGATATTGATGTGTTCCTAAAGTTGGTATATTTTAGTAAAATATCACAAAGTTTCCATTTCACTTGTAGAAATGTTGATAATCACTAATTTATGTAGATTTTTGATAAAAGATTGGAAATTGTTAAATGTAAATAAGCATTTTTAGAGTTGTGTATATACTATGAAATGCTGAGCATATTGTAATCAAGAGTATTTAGGAAGAAAAAAAGGTTCTTTATTGTCAGTTGTTTTAAGTACAGGTTACGTGAAACTTGTTATGGTTCAATTTAAAATGTTTAATGATGGTTTTGGTACAAGCGCTGATTTTTTATTTGTGTTAATATGCATCTGAATGAGCGGGTAGATAATGAAAATTTGAATTTGAAAATAACTGTAAAAAGAGTAAGAAAGAAAAATGGAAGTAATAAGATAGGAAGAATGGAAGTAAGTCTCAAAATCGTTAAGAATAATGAAGAACAAATGAGATAGAAGATAGAACAGTCATGCTCAGAAGATAGTTATTTGAGGAAATTCTTCAGAAAGCAAGAGAATATAGCATTAACGAAGGTTAAATGGCATTAATAGAATGATGAAGTGATGAGAGTTCTTGGACATGTATGAGATAAAAGTCAATGTGTATTAAGATAAAATAAAAGTGCAAGAGAGGCACACAAATATAACGTCGAAGGCGGACCAGAAATGTTTGAAAAATAGTAGGTCGAAGGCGGACCGAAAAATTATTGTAGTTACGTAATATAGTACCTGCTGATATTAAATAAAAGATTATGTCCCGAATTCTGTCTTAAATCTGAAAATTATATGCTGTTATGAGATCGTTTGTTAAAGAGATTAGCGATATATTGTAAGAGGTAATTTCCCGACATCATTAATCTGAGCTTTCTACTACTTTGTGGAAGATAGGAGAAAAGAAAGGTAAAGGTCATAAGAAAAAGCGAAAGGATTTACTCTTCAAGATTATTTTGATGAAGTATGGTAATATTTTTGAAAGATAAAAGTATAGTGATGACAATTTTTAGAACAATTCTACCCAAGCTTGCTGAAGCAATTATGTCATGTTGTTAACTTTAAAAAAAAATGTTTTATTCAACAAAGTTCTCAAGAGTCAAAGAGGATGTTAAAGTAATGCTTGCGAACTTTAATAAAAAAAAATGAAGAAGAAGCAGTAAAATTAAAAGAGAATTAAGGAAGAGTTTTATGTAACTTAAATAGAACAACTTTTAGTTGTACGTAAATTGTTGAAAGGTTTATGTATATAAAAAGAAAATACTGGAATGTCAAATGTTGTAAAGGTATTGATTAGGAATATGTAATGTATATATGTAATGAAAAGAAATTGAGTAATATGTGAAATTGAAGGAAAATCTGTGTGTGTTTACTATGTTAAAAGATATTTTGAAATTGTAACCTGAATTTTGAAAAGAAAATTGTATATACGAGGGTTGGACAAATATTCAAGGAGAGGAAAAGACTCTAAAAGCCAAAAGCTCTCCTTGATCAGTCCATCTAATGTCTCTTCGGGGAGGGGTCATCTGTAACTGATTGTTTACATAATGAAGTAAAAGGAATCAAGACACCCCTTTTTGAAAGAATAGACTGTCCCAAAGACAAAGGGGAATAAGCGCTCGTGCATTTTTCGCGAAGAGAGGTTACAGCAGTTTGGTGCAAAGATTTTGACTGGAAGGTGGTCGCACTAGCAGACCCTCGAGGACATTATTTTTGATCCTTAAGTTTCTGACCATAAAACATCAGGTTCGCGAGTGATCAGCCGAAGTGAGTTGGAAAGATTGAAAATGTGAACAGAACTTATGTTTCCTGACTCATTATTGTAACAACTATGGAAAATGGCTTAGCCAGTGCAATCCTAGATTAGTGGCTCCACCACTAAATTCAAGCTGTTCCCCGTGGTGGAGTGGTTAGCACATTCGCTAACCAAAAGTGGCACAAAAAGTGTAGCAAAAGAAAGCAAATCAACAACACTATGCTCCACCATGAGGTATCAATGGCACGTCATTTAAGATGTCTGTTATCTCAGAAATAAGAATGTGCAGTTATTTTCCCCCTAACTTTATTTGGTGAGGATATTTTGACAGTTGAAGTTCACATTTGGCATGTGCATGACAAGATGTGCTATATGTTTGCCCATTCTGTGCCTCATAAATTGCAAGACTTTTCCGCGAGTCCTCAAGGACATGCAGTAACACTGCAGGGTCTACGGAGTCACACGCTTGCTGAATCCAGTGCTGGAAGATGTCAGAGATCATTAATTTTTGTCTTGATAAACCATGGCTTTAAGATGGCCCCAAGGGCGTCAAGGGGCGTAAGGCCCGGAGAACAAGGGGGCCAGTCAATGGGTCCTGCTGCATTTGAATTTCTTTGTTGTTGATTTGCTTTCTTTTACTTCACTTTTTGTGCCATTTTTGGTTAGTGAATGTGCTAACAACTCCAACACGGGGAACAGCTTGAATTTTGTACTGGTGCCACTTGTTCGAATGCATCATCCTGAGTATGGATCTCTGAGTGACTCCTGACACTGATGCCAAACGTCGGTTACTGCATTTCGAGGTTTTGACTAAGGATACCACAATTGCCGTTGCTGCTTCTTCATCGGTAGCGGTTCTTGGCCGACCACTATGTTCTCTGTTGTGCAGTGATCCCATCATTTTAAACTTCTGCAACATGCAACACTGTGGTATGTGAGATGTCGTCTCTCTCTGGATGCCGGGCATTGAAATCCTCTGCGACGACCCTGGCATTGCACTCCCCACATATCACAACAATTTGAATCCGTTCATGGAGGTTAGTGCCATGTTACATCACCGGGAACAAATAAATAACAACCCAATACATTACACCAAATATGAACTTCAACTGTAAGAATATCCTCACCAAATAAAGGTAGGGGAGAAATAACTGCATATTCTTATTTCTGATAAAACACACATCTTAAATGACATGCCATATAACTCCTTTCCCATTTGAAAATCTGGAGGTAATTCCAAAATGGCGGCTTTCAAGATTGGTGCCATCATGCTTACTGGCCCCATCTGGTGTGCTCCACCCCCATTACCCATGTCCGAAGTTTCATCATCCTCCATCAAGCCATTTTAAAATTTAAAGAGCGGTGCTGGACTTTTGCCTCACACTGTATAATGTTTAACCCTTAGTACGCCGCACGGTCTGACGAAAGTAAGCCCAGTGACGCCGAGGCTTTGAGCGGGAAATTTGAATTCGTATACATAATGGAGAAAAATCGTAATAACTCTGGCACTATGGGACCAATCTACTTCGGATAACTTTTGATTTGCAGGCAATACATCGGTGCATGCAACCATGTAAAATTTGGATGCCCCAACCACGGGGGGGGGGTTACGAGCGGGGCTGCATCCCCCCAATTTCAATGAAAAAAAAAATAAAAATGTGTAGTTTGCCCCTTCTTTTCCAGCTACTTTGGGGAGAAACCGGAACTTTTGCTTTTTTTTCAAAGAATGGACCTTCCGCAACAGAATGAAACTTGATTCATGTTCGTGGGTGCAATACAATTTGAATAATAAGGCAAAACGTAAAACTCTAGCGAATTTTAGCCAATTTTCATATTATTCATAAAATTGTTATAACTGACACTATGGGACCAATCTACTTCGGATAACTTTTGTTTTGCAGGCAGAACATCAGTGCATGCAACCATGTAAAATTTGGATGCCCCAACGGCGGGGGGCTTACGGGCGTGGGCTGCATCCCCCCAATTTCAATGAAAAAATCATAAAAATATGGAGTTTGCCCCCTCTTCTCCAGCTATTTTGGGGAGAAAACCGAAACTTTTGCTTTTTTTTTTTTTCAAAGAATGGACCTTCCGCAACAGAATGAAACTTGATTCATGTTCGTGGGTGCAATACAGTTTGAATAATAAGGCAAAACGTAATACTCTAGCGAATTTTAGCCAATTTGCATATTATTCATAAAATTGTTATAACTGACACTATGGGACCAATCTACTTCGGATAACTTTTGTTTTGCAGGCAGAACATCAGTGCATGCAACCATGTAAAATTTGGATGCCCCAACCGCGGGGGGGTTACGGGCGTGGGCTGCATCCCCCGAATTTCAATGAAAAAATCATACAAATTTGGAGTTTGCCCCCTCTTCTCCAGCTACTTTGGGGAGAAAACCCAAACTTTTGCTTTTTTCGTTCGCACTTGCATCTTGTGTAGCTACTGTGAATCTATTTCTCCCTTTTGACTCGGCTCTTTGTGGAAATATGTCCGGAAGGAAACGTTTGAGCGTTAGGGAAATCGATGAGCTGTTATATGATACGAAGTGTTTATGGTGAGGCCTTTGTTAGTCCTAACAGAGGAGGGAGGGAGCCTTTGCAATCCTTTCTTTTGTCTATACATCTGGATAGACGCACGCTTTAGACTCATGCTTTTGGCCTCTGGCTATCGTCAAGCTTCATTGCATTTCTAACATAGAGGCGACAGAAAGCTGACACTGCCAAACCTCATCCAATCTCCTCTCTCCTTGCCCTACCCCCCCACCCCCGAAACTACTTCAGCTCGATCACCAGGTCTAAACACAAAGAAGAATGTGTACCTTATCAGTACTAAATCACAGCGTTGGAAGCTTGGAGGAAAACAGCATCGTAAATACCAAGCATTTATTGTGTCTGCCAACTGAAGAGCGAACACGTGTTTGGGTGAGCCCAAACACGTGACATATTCCGAGAAAGGAGGGGGTGGGGAGATTTGGAATTTTCGAAACACAATTGCAAAACATATTCCCGAACGAACTGTCAGTGTTTCAACCTCAATATACAAATATAAGTGTGGCAAACCCTCGATAATTGTATCTAAAGCTGTTTGTAACATATGTGTTACAGCGGCTACAAGGGACATACTTTTTTTTGTAACATATGTGTTACGGCGGCGAACTAAGGGTTAAAGAAAATATACAGGAGCATCTCAAAATATATCTACCAAGTTTAAACCGAGATAATACCACAGTGAATGTACATGATGTAACAAAAGAAATTGAACAATCAAACATCTTATTAATTGCTTATAGAGCATTATTCTTGGGAGGTATATTTATATGAGACACCCTGGATATGGTCTGATCCTGTCCCAATCCTTATTGTTTTGAAAATTCCAATTCAGTTTAATTCATTCTGTGCTGTTGACCAATACATGTGTATGTGTCAAAACATCCAACAAATGAAAAAGTACAATTTTTCTATTGGTGCTTAATAAAAGGTCCAGTAATATATACTCCATGTGATCAAAAATATCCGGACACTCACTGGAATTAAGGCGTGAAGTTCGAAGCATCCTCCCATCGGATGCACTGGCAATCAATACCGTGTGGGGCCACCCTTGGCCTTGATGACAGCCTCCACTCTCAGAGGCATACTGGCAATCAGGTGGCGAAAGGTATATTGAGGAATGACGGCCCATTCTTCGCGGAGTGCCAAGATGAGAAGAGCAGTGGATGTTGGTCGGCATGGTCTGGCACGAAGTCGGCATTCCAAAACATCCCAGAGATGTTCAATGGGATTCAAATCAGGGCTTTGCGCAGGCCAGGTCATAAGTGGGATGTTGTTCTCTTGAAACCACTGTCCCACAAGGCCCGCATTGTGGACGGACACATTGTCGTGTTGAAACACGCAATCATCATCCGCGAACTGTTCTTCGATGGTAGGCAGCATGAACGTTTTTAAAATGTCAACGTAATGATGTGCCGTGACAGTACCGTGCAAAGTAACGAGGGGACCAAGCCCCTTCCAGGAAAAACATGCCCACACTGTCACCCTACCTCCACCGAATTTCACTGTCGGCGCAACACCGGATGCTAAATGTCGTTCATGAGGCATTCGCCACACCCACACACGACCATCGGATCGCCACATGGTATAACGTGATTCGTCACTCCACATCACGGATTTCCACTGTTCTAACGACCAGTTGCGCCTCTCCTTACACCATGCGAGGCGACGCTTCGTGTTTCGTTGGGTGATGTGGGGCTTATGGGCAGCAGCTCGTCCATGGTAACCAAGTCGACGTACCTCACGTCGCACAGTCATGCTGCTAGAATTACATCCTGCCCTGGTTTGGAATTCCTGTGTGATGGTGGTGATCGCTGATGCCGGTTCTCTCATACTACCCTAACAGTTGGGCTGAAAAGTTCGTAGGCTAACATAGTAAAAAATATTTTTTTGACAAAATTCGATTTTATTATTCAATATAGTTGCCTTCGAGGGCGATACAACGATTATAGCGGTCATACAATTTTTCGATGCCATTTTTATAGTACGATTTCTCTTTAGCCTCAAAATAGGCCTCAGTTTCGGCGATTACCTCTTCATCAGTGCTAAATTTCTTTCCAGCGAGCATTCTTTTAAGGTCTGCAAACAGAAAAAAGTCACTGGGGGCCAGATCTGGAGAATATGGTGGATGGGGAAGCAATTCGTAGTCTAATTCATATAATTTTGCCATCGTTTTCATTGATTTGTGACACGGTGCATTGTCTTGATGAAACAGCACTTTTTTCTTCTTCAAATGGGGCCGTTTTTTCGTGATTTCATCCTTTCATCCTATGTAATAATCGCTGTTGATGGTCTGGCCCTTTTTGAGGTAATCAATGAATATAATACCATGCACATCTCAGAATACTGATGCCATAACCTTGCCAGCCGACTGTTGCGTCTTTCCACGCTTTGGATTCGGTTCATCACGTGCAGTCCACTCGGCTGACCGTCGATTGGACTCTGGAGTGTAGTTATGGAGCCATGTTTCATCCATTGTAATATATCGACGGAAAAATTCGTGTTTATTACGGTTGAATATCGCTAAACATTGCTCCGAATCATCAAAACGTTGTTGCTTTTGATCGATTGTGAGCACGCGCGGCACCCATTTTGCACACAGCTTTCGCATGTTCAAATATTCATGCACAATATGTCCAACACGTTCCTTTGATATTTTTAAAGTCTCAGCTATCTCGATCAACTTCACTTTACGATCATTTAAAATTATTTTGTGGACTTTTTTGATGTTTTCGTCGGTAACAGCCTCTTTGGGGCGTCCACTGCGTGCATCGTCTTCGATGCTCATTTCGCCTCGTTTAAATTTAGCAAACCACTTCTCAACGGTTGATTTTCCTGGTGCAGAGTCCGAATAATGTTTATCAAGCCAAGCCTTGGCTTCAACAGTATTTTTTTTTTTCGCCAAAAAGCAATGCTTTATTAACACACGAAATTCTTTTTTATCCATTTTTTCACAATAACAAAAGCTGCTTCACTCACAATGCTATATCTCACGAACTAATTATCCGGCAGCTGTGAAATTTATACACGTATCTTTTGAAGGTTAGTACTAAGTACAAATCACATGGATTTAATTCTAGTAACGCCATCTATAAGTCAGCCTACGAACTTTTCAGCCGAACTGTTATTCAACACTCGGCGGTCTCTGTCTGTCAACATGGGCACTCAACCAGAACGTTTTGCGGTTGTACACGTCCCATTACTTTTTCACTTTACTATCACATCGGCGACAGTGGACTTCGGGATGTTTTGGAGGGTGGATATCTCGCACACTGACTTGTTACTCGTGTTGCACCCAATCACTTCACCAGTTTCGAAGTCTGTAAGTTCTTTCAACCGACCCATTCTGCTGTCTCGTGCACTATGCTGCCTGTAGTGGTCCCTTGCTTGCCTCACCTCGCTGTAGATGGCACCACAGAGTGGCCTTCTAATGCCAACACACATTTTGCCTGGTGTCCGGATATTTTTGATCACATAGAGTATCTACCACTTTCAAAGTTTGGTATTTCCTTGGGACCTGCAGTAGGGATGTATCCGATCATCTTAAGTAAGTGCATGAGGAACATCATTTCTGTAGCAATGGACTGTTAGATCCTGAACACCGTACTTTTGTGGTAGAGGCATATTTTAAAAATACACATTGTATGGTAGCTCCGCAGCATAAATTTCTACAGCAGTTTAACACTTTGAGACATGGAAGAGTCAAAACAACACACATTACAAATGTCTGTAGTTTATTTCTAACAAGACAGAGCAACTATACATACTGCTCAAGAAACGATGGCAATGTTATGTATTGTGTTCACAGACAGAATCATTAAATGTCTCTGGGACATAGTGTGGCCTCCAAGATCACCCGATCTAACTCCATCATGTTAACTATCAGTTACCACTATCTTGCTTTACATTCGCTGTATTGTGTTACTATAGGAAATATATTAAAATGGTAGATATATATTGCTGGACCCTATATAAAACTACTGGTTACACACAATCTGGGAAGATCTGTATATGTGTGCTTATTAAAATTGTTTCTTTGTAGGTGTATGCTGTATATTTGATGAGTATTATAACTTGCAAATGATTTGTTTCTATTACAGCTAAGGATAGTAGACAATTTATAACGTTGAAGTTCCACAGTATGGAAACAGAATGTTCCTTTGATTACATCTTTGTTCATGATGGCCACTCCTTTGATGCTCCACTTTTGGGTAGCTTTAGTGGCAACACCATTCCACAGCCAGTTTTTGCTCAGTCTGGTGCTGTAAGTATTTCAATGTCTTTTTTCATTGCATTCTAGAGATTTGACATTAATTATTAGTCTATCAGTAATGGGTAAAAATAGTACATTTTTGTTAATTAGTTTTTGTTCGTATAAAGGTAATGCATAATTCATGTAGTTTCCCAGATAGAGTGGGGCATTTAATGGACCCATAAGTTTCTTCTAGTTAATGTTCTTAAATATTCTACAACAGTTTTTTTTAAATTTATTGTAATACACACATGTCAATTGCATGCTTCCATCAGTAGTTCACTTTAATGGTAGATTATTTAAGCGTAAGTTCATTTATGTTGTCACATGTGTTTTTGTGAATTTTCTCTTTAAATTTCAAGATGAGCTTAGAATATTAACACAGGTATTGCAAGTGATGCAGATTTTAATCCTCTCCATACAGATGTGCCCTTAACATGATGTTCTTTTATTATCACCAAATTCATAGGGAGAAGCTTACGGTTTACATTTCAGCAAACATGCTATTCATAGTCCCAAGGGGTGAGCTGCTAGAGTCCATTGGAGAAACACATTGTTTTTCAAAGCTTTTTTAAAGATATTATTTGGAGTTTCTTCTTGAGAACAATTACAAATTTTACCACAAAGTAAGTGTGAATATAATAGTATCTGTAAGCAAGAGGAGGCTTCTCCCTTCGGGAGTTCTAGGGTTTTTCTTTGTTATTGCATTCTGGAGATGTAGATGAACATGTGAAATTTAATTTCCATGTTTTCGTTATTTTGAAGTGTGCTTGAAGTAAGAAATGCAGACAAATTAGAAGAAATCTTCTCTTCTGTATTTGTAAATAATAATAACATACATTTTTTTTTTTCAGATGCTGATATTATTGTACAGTGATACAAATTATGCTTTGAATGGTTTCCAAGCAGAGTACTCGATAAGTGACTGTCCAAATAATTGCACCGGACATGGGACATGTGTAAATTATACTTGTGTATGTAGTGATGGATATTATGGGGGTGATTGTTCTTATAAACTATGCAGTGAAAACTGCGGTGCATCTGAGAGTAGAGGCATGTGCGTGGATGGAAGATGCATGTGCGCAGCAGGGTACTCTGGGGAGAGCTGCAGTTTAAATAGGTCAGACCCAAATGGTAATAATTGGCATTGGTTATCCCACAAAGAGTTTGGTCTGTCTCCTAGAGCTGCTCACACAGCAATTTATGTAAATGAAACTGACTCTCTGTACGTGTTTGCTGGTTACAATCTCAATGACGTTCTTGGTGATCTCGTAGTGTACAATTTTAATACCAGTGAGTGGCACAATATGACTGATAGTAGCAACAGAACTACAATAAGACATCCAAGAGTTCATGTTCACAACCCAGTTGCACACTCAGTAGAAGACGATCGCAGGGAGAATGCTTCAGCAAGCTCATCTCGATTGAAAGATATTTTGTTCACAGTCACAAACAATGCTACCGTCAGTATACGAATGAAGGCTCTGCCGGAAAGAACTAACAATCATATACGATTCAAAAGAAGCAGTGAAACGACCAAAACCTTCCTGAAACCATCTTCTCGATATGGCCATGCAGGAAGTCCTTATCCAGGTGGATTTGTAATATTTGGAGGGAGACTTCCAAATGGCAGCTTGTCAAATGAGTTATGGTTTTATAATGTGACCTCGAACCTGTGGACTCTCAGGGCTGTTAACAGTACTGTGAAACCTTTGAAGTTAACCCGTCACACTGTGACGGTGGTAGAGAATCGATGGCTGTATGTTTTTGGCGGGAGCACCGAGAGGGGGGAATTTTCTTCTCGCATGTACAGGATCGAGCTTGGTTTTAACGAGCAGTGGAATGAAGTGAAGGCAAGGGGTGGTAGGGAACTGGATGTTCGAGTTGTGGCACACAGCACAGTCTACCACAGAGAGAGCTACTCGTTGATTGTGTATGGGGGTGTCGTGGCAGATGGTGCAAGATTTTCCAAGCTTAGTGACCGCATGTTTGCCTTTGATCTGAAGCAGAGATACTGGTCTGAAATCTTTTACCCTAGGACTCACTTTGGAGGCACTTTTGTACCTGGCGAGAGAGCATTCCACACAAGCACTGTAGTAGGTTTGTACCAAATGTTGTTTCTTATTAATTTTACTTAAAAAATTAGAAATTGTTCATGGACTAAAGTTAACAGTAGCCACTCTGCTGGCCTAGCATGTGGAGCAATTCGCTGTCTCCACACTGAGGGTTTCAAGTTTGAAACCTTGCTTGAGTGTTTCATCTCATCAACATTCATTATTATCATTGCAATTAACCTAATGCCGATCTGTGGTGGAGTGATTATCGCAGCATTGAATGATGCCAGGACCTGGGCATGGGTGCTCTTTGTGAGTGTCTCTCCATCAATATCATAACTCATCGTCATCTTCGTGATTAGCCGAAAGTGGCAAAAAAAGCAATGCTAAATAACAAACATCATATCAAATCAAATTATCCAAATGTGAGAGAAATGCCAAAGTAATGGTACCCACTGCAAATTGTTTTTTTTTTCTTCAACATGCTGTGAAGTCATGGTGGGGTGGAGATAGGGCCCCACACATTCATTATATTGGCCTTTTGTGGAGGTGATGTGATCAACATCTTGCTCTGACTAACTTTACCCCAAGGTTTAGCCGCAGATACACATTTATTAGAGGCTGAATGAACCCCACATGCGGAGACATGGAGTGAACAAATACCTACCTGAAATCACATGCTCCAGGAATCGAACCTGAGTTTTCCACATGGCCATCAATTAAGAAAAAATAGTGGTGTAAGGGGTGACTTTCCACGTAGTACACCCAGTTGTCAACCTCACTTCCACATACACCCTGGACTGCATTTTGCAGACTAACGAGGCTCTGGCATCTGGCCCTATGGCCAGTATAATTCTGTGGGTTGTCCATGTTTTTTGTCCATATGTGTGCTGAGTGCCCCTTTACAGCCTCAGCTTTTAACCAAAGTCAGAATATTATAATATTTAGTTAACGAAGTTAACAGTTATTTTAGTTATGATAAGGGGCTGGACCCCGAATAACATGATGGGTGCAAAATAGCCTTTTAGTGCTGACGCACCCAAAAATTAAATTCAAATTCAAAATAAGAAAAATGCAAATACTAGATTTGGACAAACTGATATTGATTTTTAAATATTGATATCAATATTTTATGTACCTAGATGTTCATGCTACAGAAAATAATCTACAAGTAATGCTGATATTAGATTGGTATCAGTAGTGCAGTTCTAATCCAATCATTATATGTTTTCAGGTAATTACCTGGTTGTCTTTGGTGGTTATTCACATCGTCATCATAAAGAAGAGATATGCTATGATAGCCAAATTTACTTTTATCATCTTGGGTGCCATACATGGATTAATGATAATATTCTTTGGCCAAAGAATAAAGGTTTGTTCATCAATGCTATATTTTTTCTTATTCATGAAATTGTATTTTCCATACATATTTGTGTACACTGTTTGCTGTGTTTAATGGACTTTCCAATTTTAATAACTTTTTTTCAGTGTTTTACACCCCATCGCAAAGGTAATAGTAGGCAAATTTCTATCACCATATTCATTCACTCTTGTTTTCTGCACTAGTGTACATTTGTGGTTATTTTATGTAAAAAATGTAGCCTCTGATTTAACCACCAGAGCAAATAATAAATTCACATGAAAGACTCGAAAGCATACATGTGATGCCTCTCAGGGTATGGGGTAATATCTCTCTTCGTTGTTTTTGCACTAAGAAAAAGGAAGTCTATTTTACTTCTTTGCAAACTAAATACTTATATTTCTAACATATAACAGTTGGGCTGAAAAGTTCGTAGGCTAACATAGTAAAAAATATTTTTTTGACAAAATTCGATTTTATTATTCAATATAGTTGCCTTCGAGGGCTATACAACGATTATAGCGGTCATACAATTTTTCGATGCCATTTTTATAGTACGATTTCTCTTTAGCCTCAAAATAGGCCTCAGTTTCGGCGATTACCTCTTCATCAGTGCTAAATTTCTTTCCAGCGAGCATTCTTTTAAGGTCTGCAAACAGGAAAAAGTCACTGGGGGCCAGATCTGGAGAATATGGTGGATGGGGAAGCAATTCGTAGTCTAATTCATATAATTTTGCCATCGTTTTCATTGATTTGTGACACGGTGCATTGTCTTGATGAAACAGCACTTTTTTCTTCTTCAAATGGGGCCGTTTTTTTCGTGATTTCATCCTTTAAACACTCCAACAACGCTATGTAATTATCTCAGCTATCTCGATCAACTTCACTTTACGATCATTTAAAATTATTTTGTGGACTTTTTTGATGTTTTCGTCGGTAACAGCCTCTTTGGGGCGTCCACTGCGTGCATCGTCTTCGATGCTCATTTCGCCTCGTTTAAATTTAGCAAACCACTTCTCAACGGTTGATTTTCCTGGTGCAGAGTCCGAATAATGTTTATCAAGTCAAGCCTTGGCTTCAACAGTATTTTTTTTCGCCAAAAAGCAATGCTTTATTAACACACGAAATTCTTTTTTATCCATTTTTTCACAATAACAAAAGCTGCTTCACTCACAATGCTATATCTCACGAACTAATTATCCGGCAGCTGTGAAATTTATACACGTTGAAGGTTAGTACTAAGTACAAATCACATGGATTTAATTCTAGTAACGCCATCTATGAGTCAGCCTACGAACTTTTCTTCAGCCCAACTGTTAATCCATGTCACTCAAAGAAATTAAACTTCTTATAATTCAACTTGATCACTCTATTCAAATACTGAGCCCGAACTTCCAAAGTCAAGACAAAAGACACTCGTAATTGCCATGGCAACAGCTCTTAACAAGATAAATATATACAGATTAGTCGCTATCCTGATATTATCAGTGATAGGTAAATTACAGAAATTATGATTAAAGAACAATAAACATTTGCACAAGAGAAAAGATAATTAATAACAATAAATATTAGTGAAATGGGAAAGGACGTATCAATTGCCCCCTCCGAAAAGAAATCAAAATCGACGACGAACTGGAAAACTTTTACCAGTCTAGGAGATTTTGGTTTCAATCTCTGGAAAACAGTTTACAATTCTTCATGTATTTAGTTCACAAGTTCTGAGATAAAACTGGACGCTTGAAGAAAGATTCAATGGAATGGGACTTCTGATACAGAATTTCCAATAAACGATGAGACTTCATACAAATAAGAAAACCAGATCATGTAAACAATGAGCAGCTTATTCGAATATGGCCTCGCTCCATAACGTGTTGTAATCACCAATTCATTTAAAACGTTTCCAGTGCCAGGCCTTTCCAAAGACACCTTCCTATGGATCGTGAAGATTTCAACTTAAATCGGTTCTTTGTTTCATTTTCAGTAATTTACTAGAATCAATCTTCTTTTTCATATCTTCTGGTGAAGGAATCCATTTCTAATGGCTAGCTTTAAATTTCCGGACCCTCATTTACTTGTCTACGGAATTATTCTTCTAGTTCCTTTTCAATCTACACTCCATCCACCATTAAATATAATATTCTATATATAAGACTGATCTCAGTTTTATACTTTCGCAGAAACAAATAACCAAACAGTAGATTTTATGGTAAATCTTTAACAATTAAGATTTCCATTAGAATGATGCTTTCAGTAGTTTCGAGCACTGAGTTACGCTTGCCTACAAATTCAAGTTCTGAAATCTAGTTCTAGCTCACTGAATTTTTATACTGAACGATCTGCCTTAATGTACAGGTAAATTCTGATTTGTTACGAGTATCAGCATAATATCTTTGTCACCAGACTGTAAAATCTCTCTTCTTGCCACCAGTTTCCTCCGAGACTGCTTAACATAATGGATAGTTCTATGCTAGGCGAGGGGTAAAGTCCCGCACCTGATCCAGATTATATCCGTTATCCCAACAGAAGTTCCTCATTACTTCCACACTACGCACTTGCTCAGTGCTGGGATATGGTCCAACAATGTCTGTCTGCATGCCACTGCTCGTCATTTGAGTCCCGGGAGCATTATTGCTATCTCTCGGTGGATATAAACGTTGTTGACTTGGTGAAGAAAACCTGCTGTTAGGATACGGTCTATCGTAAGGATTACTTCTGGAAGCTGGATATTCTCGTCATGATCTAAACTAACGCTGTTGACGGTAATTATTTCCATTTCTAGGGTATGGACTCTCAGCTGGGTTACTCCTATTTTGTTGCTGAACTAAGCAAATTCTAGACCTTCTTTGAACATCTGCTGTTTAGTTCAGCTCCAATATCTCGTCTCCATGTAGACCGCCAAGCATCTTGTTCCTCTGCTTGCTCATATATCTTGACAAAATCCGCCAAGATCCATGGTGTTCGGAGCATGAGCCAAGCACAATTGCTTTACTTTCCAAGGCAACTGTCCGATGATTAGATTAACTACTTCCTGCTCGGTGTAATGATTACTCAGATTCCTATAGGCAGAGTACACAGACCAAACATATTCTTCCACATTGTTATCATTCTGCTTATTGTACCGCCTATTCCTCACAGACGCCAATTCTCTCTCTTTCGCTTCTGTTGAAGCAAAACGCTTCTTGAACTCTCTGCAGAAATCATAGTAAGTGCGAAAATCGTTCTTATGCGAATAAAACCAGTGATAGGCCTTTCCAGTTAACAAACGTGGAATGATTTCAAGCCTATAATGTTGAGGAATCTGTAGAATTTCAAGGTTTGTATTCAATTCCTTTAAATATATTTCAGCTGAAGTAGCAATAATATTGCCGTCGAACTTTCTCATAGAATTGATGTCTGCCATCCTAGGAGTTACACCAGTGTGTACAATGTGTGAAGAAGACTCACTTCTGTTTCTTCTGCTGCGAGAAGTTGATTCACTGTCTGAATAGCTGGATTCGTTCATCTTCTTGTACCTCTTTTTCCGCCACTTTTTCCGTTGGGTTTTTCTTTGCAGGTTTGAAGCTTCATCTGAACAGATGGGATAAAATGTCGATCTTCCAGAATCTTCATCAACACGGTGGATTTTAGGATGATCAGAGTTCATCTGGATCTGTAACCTATTCAGCTGATCAGAAATATGAACAATTTCACTACAGATATGACCAACATGTGAGGGAAATTTGTCTTGTTTAGTTTCAACTGTTTTCGTCCATTCTTCATCAGCTTTTCTGTATCCCTCTGTTTCATTTATATTCTCAGCAAGTTTCTCTGCCATTTTCTGGTTAATGGTATCTTCTAAGTTATCTGTAGTAACAGTTACCTGATGATTCACATTTTCAAATACTTCATTCGTGAAACTGCTCTGTTCCTCAGTAATTTCCTTACAGAAGTTACCCTGAGATTGTTCAACCTCTTCTCTCAACAGGGCAATTTCTTTTTGCACATTTGATTCCACTTGTTGAGAGTTTGTTTCACATGTCTGATGTAAGTTAAAACAATCTCTGTTTGAATGCTTTCTTTTATCTTCTGTTGATTTTCTTCCACTTTGGCAGTCAAATTGTCCAGCCTCTGCCCAATCTCCAAAGCAGATTCTGTAAGCTTCGAATAACCTTGTGAAATCTTCTCTTCTAAGCACCTTTCTGATTCCACCAAATTTCTGCCACTTTCCTCTAACTTTAAGTTCAAACTGCATTGCAACATGGCTACATTCTCCTGAAACTTAGCTCCCAGACTTCTAGAGTTTTCTTGCATCTTTGCTTCCAGCACACTGGAGTTTTCTTGGATCTTTGCTTCCAGATTGCTAGAACTTTCTCTAACGTTTTCCTGAATTTTAGATTCCAGAGCACTGGAGTTTTCTTGCATCTTTGTTTCCATAGCCCTTGTACTTTCCTCCAACATAATCCGTATTGAAGAAAGCAGGTGTGCTGTAACTGGAACTGACTGCACTGGAGATTAATTTTCCTCAGCCGATTATTTACTTGCACTTCTCAACATCTTCTTATCCATATTCTTCTAGTACAGAATTTCCATCACAATCACAAATCAATTACACTTCACGAACACACAAAAAATAAACACTAATAAAACAACATATTTCCGGCCCCGCGTTGTTGCGCCAAAATCTTGACACGTTCTTTGGTCAAAAGAACATGATTTTATCTACCAGAGCAAATAATAAATTCACATGAAAGACTCGAAAGCATACACGTGATGCCTCTCAGGGTATGGGGTAATATCTCTCTTCGTGGTTGAAACCAAATAAAAATCAAAGTTAAGTTTGCACTAAGAAAAAGGAAGTCAATTTTACTTCTTTGCATACTAAATACTTATATTTCTAACATATAATCCATGTCACTCAAAGAAATTAAACTTCTTATAATTCTACTTGATCACTCTATTCAAATTCTGAGCCCGAACTTCCAAAGTCAAGACAAAAGACACTCGTATTTGCCATGGCAACAGCTCTTAACAAGATATATATATATATATATATATATATATATATATATATATATATATATATATATATATATACAGATTAGCCACTATCCTGACATTATCAGTGATAGGTAAATTATAGAAATTAAGATTAAAGAACAATAAACATTTGCACAAGAGAAATGGTAATTAATAACAATAAATATTAGTGAAATGGGAAAGGAAGTATCACCCTATACTATTTCACTGCTGTGTATCCAAACCCGTGTAGGCAAACAACTTGCAGGAGCTAAGCTCTACTTATAGAACTGTTTATAAAGCAACTTGCTTCTTCTTCAAAACAACAGTGAACTGACTCGAATAGTTTCCTATCTTGTAATGTACTATTCACACTACTCCACATTCAAATAAATGTTATTAAATGAAGCACATAAAGTAATATTAGCATGCTTGTTATGATAATGGACATTAATTTTCATGTAGATTTAAATTAATTATCAAATTATACATCCTTCTATCAACATACGTCTACCATGAATGAAGAAAGTGAGTTTTGATAAAATACTATGTTCATTATGAAAACGTTAGCTAGTTTACTTACTGTCTGCTGGCAATGTAAGTGTTCAACCTGTTCCTATCCTGGACAAGATGATTCCACCCTTGACCCGCCTACAGGTCTCTTGCTTTTCTATCCTGTCCCATGCATATTATTTGTCGTGGCCACCAAAGTCTTCTTGGGATGAATAAAGATTGTGCAGTTCTGTATTATATAACTGTCTCCACTCATGTGTTGTTTCATCTGTTTTAGGTGCAAATATCGTAGCATTTTGTGTCCAAGTACCCTTTTATGTTTTAGTGTAAATGATCACAGTTTACTTCCATTCGAAACAATGTAAAATTACTGTGTTTTTTTATATTTTAACTTTCAGATTATTTAGGTACTTGTAAAGGCATATAGCCACTTTTGTAATTAAAGAAATACCTTAAATACTTTAATCATAAAATTGTTGAACTGCCTTTAGAAATAATGAAGCAGAGTTTGTGTATGTGTAATTTCCATGTGATACCTTTTGTTTCCCATTCTTGGATGATTCTCTTTCAATATATTTTCCTTATTTTTGTTCCTAGCTGCTCATTACCCAAAACAGCAAGGGGTATTTGCACATGCTGCAGATCTCAGAAATGGAAATACTTTGCTGATAGTTGGTGGATACCATGGGAGTGTGAATGGTGATCTTCTTGCGTATGTTCTTCCTCCTACACTGGCAACAAGTGAAGGAGAATCCAATGATCCTGAGCAAAATTGTTGGAGGTAAGCAGCACCCTTATGATTTTAACTTGAAGAGCTTAATGTATAAATTAATATTGGTATGTATCCCAGTATAAAACTTTTGCAAATACTGATCAAATAGAGATACCAATAACTGATTCCAGATACATTTGCCAATCTCTGATTCATTCATCTCCTTAATATATGTAATTATAATTGCTTTTGCCTTAGTAAAGCAAAATGTGTATTTTGACATACCTTCTTGTGGTTTTCCTAAATTTTGGATCGACCTCAATTCTTCTTTAGGAGTGGAAATGTTAAGTGGAAGTCATGGTAAAAGGATGAAAATGATTTAAAATTTGATTTGAAACAATGATGATGTTGATAGTGCCTTGTATCTTCCAATGTAGAGTTGTATATTAGTTTATGTGGACACATGCACTATTGTAGAAATTTAAGTAAAATATACATTTCCAACCAGGACTTGAGCCCAGTAACTAAGTTGGTAGAGCAATGACACACTATGCCAGAGACCCAGATTTGAGAATGCAGAAAAATGTAAAATCTGGGAAAATTTTTATAACATTTTGCTCCATTAGGACCATGAAGAGTGAATGTATAATGTGGGGAAAATGTAAAATTGGGTTTCCACTGTATTTGTTGTTGTTTTCTAACTTTAAATGTTCTGTTAAAATTTAATTAAATTTAATTGATATTTTGTATTGACTCATTCCCATTATCTGTATCTCCTTACATGTCGCATTCAGATCATTGATGATCAGCATTTCCTACTAAGCTGTTGTGGGTGTGTTATAGAGTTTAAATTTTAATAATTTATTTTCTCTCTTAGGCACCGTAATCTCAGTGAATGCATAGCAAATCCAGAATGTGGCTGGTGCTCCGCAGACAAGATCTGTTATGGTAGAACAGTTGGAACTAATTGCACAACAAACTTACAAACCACCCAATGCCCTGGTGTGTGTCCTGCCCTGGCTGATTGTCATTCTTGTGTGATCCATGGCAGTGGAAAACAACACTCTTCTAAGCAACCGTCTGCCACCATTTCCGTAGCTCAGAAATTGAAGCGGGGTCAGTGCACGTGGTGTGTACAGAATGCTCGCTGTCATCATGTGGAAGGTATGTACTTTGCTTATGTTGTAGAATGGATCAAATGAAGGCATGAGCCAAAACTGATGTTGATGTATTGTATTGTATTGATATCATCCAATACTACAGTCGGGCCGCGATAAGAAGCAGTGTGCAATCAGAACGCAAGATGGCAGAACTTGACCAAATTCTGTCTCCTCGTTGGCTGCCATGTGGCTGGGGGTTTTCTGCGTTGCCACGTTCGCAAAATCAGGCAGACACGCTAATCAGCTGTTGGCAAGCTCGGGAAGAAATAAAACGTCACGCGAAATTAACACATACGTATTAGTGTGCTATTATATGTTATTTCCGTCGTAAAGTGATTAACGAATTTAGAAGTTTGAATCTGAAGTTTCTTGTAGGTTAACGTTAACTTCCTGTGTAAATTTTACTTTCTGGCAAGCATGAAACATTTTCTCTTCCTGCTCTACACAGGAACCGAATACCTTCACTGAAAGAACCTTTGTTGTGTTTTTATTATGGTACATTGCAAGCATCAGCTACCGGCATATTTTTACTTGTGTTGTATAGTATCACAATTACGATCAAGAGAAAATGCATCTTGTGTTATGAACAACTGTGGCAAATCGTTCTCCTTTGATTTCATGCCGCCTTTCTTTGCCTTCTTTGTCACACCACGGCATTCGTCTTTCTCGCAACTCGATACCGACCACAGCTATACCTGCCTATTGTTTTTGTATACAAAACTCACCCTTATTTTGTAAAGACATGGAATTTATACTTCTGTAACATTGTTGAAGCTTCAGAATGTACAAATGAAATGTATTTCTTGAAAATTAGAGTGAATTACGTATAAACAAATTACGTACAACTTGGTTTGTTAACACGTTTTTAAATTATATTTTGTGGAACCTACAAAAATTCACCTCTAAAACAGAATTTCACAGAACAGAGTTACTGTATTACGGAGAAGAATTTATCAAGAACAAATCAATTGTGTGTGAATTGATTGATTGAGTTGGTGTTTTAAAGTCCACTTTATGCACACTACGGCTAATCTAGAATGGACAGTTGGAAGTGGGATCCGAACCACCATGTGCCTCGACAGGGTATTGAACCCAGGACTACTTGATTACAAGGCGACGACGCTTACCCTACCACTGTACCATCGGGGAGGCACATGTAAGTGTGTGAAGTGAGATAATTTGGGAAGCTACATGAGAATACAGGCTCTGGCAATACAGAGTTCAATAAATTACAACAAAACGCATGGCAATTGCTTGATTTTCATAACATTAATGATACATTTGATACATGTGTTTTCGAGCTACCTGTAGGCTATGTAAAAACATAAAAAAATGAATGAAAGAACAGAAGTAGTTAACGTTGTTCCTTCAAATATGAACAGAGTTGGAATGAGAACAATGGAAGGGTCCCGTTGTTGACTGTTTAACCAGATGTTTAATCCTACACGTGTTTCTGTGGGCTCGCGAAAATCCTGAAGTATAGGTCAGTCCGGCAACGGCGCGTCACTACCTGACCGGGTGGTTCCACGCCAGTTGCTAGCACATCCTGACTTTAGTTAATACTTTTCCAGCAATTTAGCATATCACAGGGTTCACAAATTATTTTTCTTGTAGCCTACGGTTGTTACAAGCATAGGCTACAAGAGAAATAATTCTAAAATGCAAGCAATTCGTACATCCAAGAAAAATTAAGGTTCACAAATGCCATGAGACACTTTCACCAATTCTAATTATCCTGGAAATTGTGCACCATGGTGCAGATCCAAAGTTTCTATTTATTTTGCACCATTTTTGTGTGAAACACTGTATTTTGTGATTACATAACAAAAAAGGTGAAGTTCCCCATGCATATAGCACCATGCTTTGTAGGCACATTTAGGGGATATGGAGGTATGGCCCCACACATTCTCGATCTCTGTCATTTTGGAGGTGATGTGATCATCACCAGCACCAACTTCCTTTACCCCCCCCCCCCCCCCCAGGGTTGACTCCAGGTAACCAATCTGTTACAATGTGCTTGACCGCTGGGCCACAATTCTTGGTTGATCAAGACAGTCGAGGAACTACTTGAAAGAACTAGAAACAGATTTCAGTGGTGTTGGGATTTCATTTGCTGACCAAGCATCTACCAATGAAAATTCATTTAGCAGGTGTTGTCCATCAAGTACCATTGCACTAAGGAATTTTACATGTATGGTGTCATTTGTTGATATATTAAATTTTATATCAGCATTTTATTAGTGTTGACAATGTTCTTCATATGTAGATACATCCATAGTACAGTGAAATCTCGATTTTACGTTCCCGCATTATACATTTTCCCGCTTAATACGTTCATCCAGTCAGGCGCCGGCAAAAGGCCGTGTTCAATAATAGGACGTTCACCTCAATCTTACGTTTGTTCTAACTCCCGTTTTCCGAGCAGTAAAGATGTCTTGAAATATGGCAGAAACCTGTTCTGTTGACCATGCGAGTTATCCCTCCTTTTTCTTGCTTTCGAAGCTGGTTCATTCACAACGCGACCTTGAACTTCCAGATGTTAGGCTTTCATGCGAGAGAAGGGAGCCAAGAGGTATGTTTCAGTGAAAGGTGGGGGGGAGGAGGAGGAGGTGGGGCACAGCTTGCATTTGTCACACCTTTCTTCACAGACAGGAAGGGAAAATGGCACTTCTTGCATTCCCGGTAAAGATACAATGGGCCGATTCTTCTGCCTCAGGATCAGACAACAAGCGCACTGTTGCCAAATCGATTCTCGCTAAATGATGCCTGCCTTAGAATTTGGACAAGGAAAGTTCACCCTCCCCACTCTGAGTAGAAAATTGACAACAGGACTCAATCATCATTCACTTCTTTGCCCACACAGATTTACAGAATCCTTCCTAGTTGACGGGAAGTAAAAAGAAAAGCGAGAAGGATGCTTGTGTGTGAAAACTTTTCCTTTCTTCTTGTCTGCAGCGTTGGAATAGAAAAATAAAATAAGAAGGTTTTGCCAACCTCCGCTATCCGATACTGAATAAGAACTGCGCTTCTTTAATGGGAAGTCGTTTAGGTTCCTAAGGAAACAATTGGATCTAGTCTATATTTCACTGTAAATTATTTTTAATCTGAAGTTTTTTCATGGATGCTAATGTCATTTGATCATCAGAATGAAGCTAACTTGATTATTTTTTTCTATGTGTAGATGAGCGATATTTTACTCACTGATTGAAAAATATTCTTGTCAAATCAATTGTTTGGGGAAAGAGGGGGGGCGAAGTTCGGACACACATATTTTTCTGCATGAAGCAGAGAATGGATTATTTTATGCAGATTACGTGACTCGTGTGTTGTAAAGTGATGGGGCCAGGAAAAATGAGTGAATAAATGAGGGGTGCGGCAATATTTTCCGAGAGCAGCCAAATTTAGTGCACATCTAAATGCCATTAAAATGCAGGTGATCTAAGCTACCACATAAAGTGGCTCTGGAGCTCACCCAGCCTAAAAAAAATTACCTGGGACAACCTTGAGGGGTAAAGGCTGCCAAAGCATGGTGCTGATCATGTCACCTCCAAATTGGCAGAGATCAAAGAGTATGTGGGGTAAAGATGACCAGAGCATGGTGCTGATCACATAATCTCCCACATCCCCTATATATGCATTACGGCATGGTGCAAAGTGCATGGGGAACTGTATCTTCACCTTTTTCTCATTTGAAAGGGGGCGGGGGGTTGCTTTCTCATGCCCCCTATGGTATCATCACTAGTCTTGTAATTACTGAAAAGTACCAAGTATTTCTGCCCCGATTTTCTTGCTCGTGTCGAAGTGAGCCCCCTTACACGAGACATCTTAACCAATTAACATAAAGGCGAAAAGCGATCTCCCATCTCTTTTCCTCTGACATCTAAAATTACGCAGTTGCTCTTGAACCTGAATACGCACATTCAACGAACATAGCATACTGCAAGTAAAAGGAAAAAAAAGACTTGAGCCGGTTTCTCATTCTTTAAATGCCCTGCGTCTGAAATCTTGCTCCTATGTCTGAAGCATTGACATGACAACATGGGAGAGTGTCAAGCAGTGATCCTTCCTCCCCCTCCCCTTTCCTTCTTTTCTTTCTGCAACTTGGCCAGGTGGAAATGAGCACACTTCTGATAAGACGGCATGCCGCTCCACCACTTGTTCTTCTCCCCCTTCCCCTCCCGCCATTACAAACTGGTCATAGGGTTGTGTGCGAGCAGCTGGCAACCGGCGCCAATGTTTCGTGTCTTGGCTCCTGAGCTATGACTTATTCAGTCTGAAGGGAAGAAAAATGGCAGTATTTTGAATCTCGTCTCAAAAGATTGTTTTGCTTTGGCGATTAGGAAACACGAGCTGCAGACACAATGCGAAAGCTAAAGAAAAAGGACGAGATCATTTTTTTTTCTTTTTCTTGTTCTGCCTTCTGATAAACGCCTGGAACACACAAAGCAGTGCAGGAAGGAAATGCTATAACAGTACTAGAATTCGTACCATTATAGACAAATAATGTAAAATGCTTGACACTCTTATTTGAGGTGATCTTATTCTTCTAAAGAAATTAAAATTGTAAATTTTAGAAATTTCTTATATTGTGGACTAGGAGTACACTTCTGATCTTCAAGCGTTTATTAATATATTTAAGATTGGCAATGTAATTTTGGTCGTATTTGTTCAACCATGTACTTACGGTAAGCTTGCAATATTCATAAAAACATCTATAAGTTGAGAATTACTAGGTTGTGGGTGCTTATCTGACTCTACCTTCGTACTGCCTGCGATATGAGATTGTATTCTATCTAAATTAAGTCATATTAAACTCAAAAAGCAGTAAAATTCACTATTCAATAAAGGAAGCTCCATAAACTTTAATCCTAAATAAGTAAAAATTATCATTATTGCCAACTCTCATAAAGGGAAAAAAACTCTTATAGAGGGAACAATGTATCTCACATGGGAAATCCCTTTTTCCCACAAAAGATGAGAAACTTTAAATTAACATTTATAACTTAAAAGAAATAATACAAGCAGTTTAATAACTTTTAAAGTAATTTATTATCCAAAGACTATCTTACAACAAAATTCAGATCATTAATAAGTACAAAATAAAATTTCTTTCATGTAAAATGTTTAGTAGTTTGTATTCTGTGAATATGGTGAAAAGTGTAAGGATTGAGATACACTGCATCTGTCTTTAAGATGGAAGCAGATGAAATCTGAGGATTTTTTTTGGGAAAACATCTCGTTGAAAACGGGATGAAATTGTACAGTGTTATGTCTTATTAAATCTGCAATGTCAATAATGGAATAAGGAAGACATAATACAAAAATTGGTAAAAAGGGAAGTGTATATTCTTAAATGTGAAAATATGTGATTTGACGAGTATATAATCTGAACTTGGTTTGCATGTTGGAAATACGTACAGATAAGTATGATTGGATTGACTTTTACAATTTTGAATACTTCAAGACTTTGAAAATGTTTACTACAAATATTTAATCCATTTTCTGAACTTGGAAAACGATAATATTCCACTGGATTCGTCCAGCACTTCGAGTAATAAATCTTGAACTTTGATTTGTTCGAAAGATATTTTATACATCTGTGATGTAATTTTGACAATGTATATTTATCTTTCTTCGCATCGATTCATACTGTCAAACCTTGTGTGTGAAAATAAATGATATGTGAAGCAACTGACATCTCCGAGTGGGATGAGCAATACTTATAATTGTTCATTTTTTTTTATAACTTACTTACTTAGTCGCGTCCTCTTCTACCTGCCGGTGTCGAGGGGTTACAGAGAGTTCTCCAGACGTTTCTGTCCATCGCCTTTTCCTGTGCCTCTTTCCATCTTATGCTTCGTTTCTCCAAAATCTCTTTGACGCTCATATTCCATGTCTTTCTTGGTCTTCCTTTTGGTCTTGTTCCTTGTGGACGTGCTTCCCATATATATTCCATGTCTTTCTTGGTCTTCCTTTTGGTCTTGTTCCTTGTGGACGTGCTTCCCATATCTGCTTTGGC
The DNA here is from genome assembly GCF_977018435.1 of Lepisma saccharinum. Taxonomy (NCBI): domain Eukaryota; kingdom Metazoa; phylum Arthropoda; class Insecta; order Zygentoma; family Lepismatidae; genus Lepisma; species Lepisma saccharinum. The sequence goes on from NC_139229.1 coordinate 127,081,416, forward strand.
AGTCTCGTCTCACTCATTCTGCTCAAATGGCCGAACCATCTGAGTTGATTACGTTCAACTGTTTCTTGTAGTGGCTGAGCATTTAAAGATTGCCAAATGGTTTGATTCCTTATCCGATCTTTCCTGGTTTTCCCACTTATTCTTCGAAGGTACCTCATTTCCATTGTTTGTACATTTTGCAGGTGTTTTCCAGTCATTGTCCAATTTTCACTGCTATATGTAAGTGTTGGTATATAAATTGTTTTATATACAGTGAATTTTGTTTGGGTAGATATTTCTTTTTTGCCTATAAATCCTCGGTTTATCATTTGATATAGCTTTCCTGTCTTCATGATTCTATCTCTTATTTCTTCCTCTTCTTTTCCTTGACTGTTTATAATTACTCCAAGATACTTGAAATTTGTCACTTGTTCTAAAGGTTTGTTATTCAGTTTTAACTTACGGTTTGTCTTTTCTCTGCTAATTATCATTGTTTTAGTTTTCTCCGTATTTATTTCCATATTCTTTTTCTTTAATTCTTCATTAAGAATATTTAGGTTATATTGTAAACTAGCCTGTGTATTAGCTATTAGTATAATATCATCAGTGTATATGAGCTCTGTTAGTTTAATTGATTTCATATTCCAGTATCCTACATGAAATTGTTTCATTTTTATATGGCATTCCTTTATTACTTCATCTAATAGGATTATAAATAGATATGGTGATAGTATATCTCCCTGTTTAACTCCTGTTGTTATTTCAAATTCCTCTGACTGGTGGTTTCTCATCCTCACGTAGCATCTGCATCCTTTGTACCAACTTTGGATTGCTTTTATTAGGTTTTTATCCACTCTTTATTTCTTTATTTCGTCTTCTTTTACATGGCGAAGTTAAGGCTGTGGAGCCTTTTCTTCCACTTGACCATGTTTACAAAAAAATTGAATATGAAATAATTAAAATTTTGAAAAAAAAGGAAGAAAAAAAATATATAAAAAATTACAGAGAAATAAAAAATACAAAGAGAAATTACATATAAGAAAGGTAATCTAACCTATAGATACGGACACACACACTCACACACACACATACATATCTTTGCCCTTACACACGAACAAGCAAATACATAACACTACACTTACTTAAGCACAGTCCAATATTACACATACTTAAAACACAGTCCAATACGGTATACTTTGACGATAATTCATCTTAACTATTACTCTAATTCATTTTAGTGCCTTACGTCCTTCTATCATTCTCTGCACCCGCCATATTAATAGGGAAATCAAACATTTAATTTTCATTGTATAATATGTGTAACTTTAACAATTTTTTGAACGTCACAATTGAGGAAGAGACATGAATTTCAGGTGGCAACTTGTTCCAAAGGCCTGCTGAGGTAACAGTAAAAGAATTTGCATAAGAGTTGGATTTGTGGAGTGGAATGGACAGCAGAGACCTTTCGCGCGATCTGGTGTTGTGGCTGTGAAAGTCGGAAAGATGTTGAAATCGGTTATAGAGATATTGCGGGTCTTTTATTTGGAGGATTTTGTACAGTAAAATTAACTTATGAAAATTACGTTTATCGCTTAATTTAAGCCACTCGACCTTCGCAAAGTACGATGTCAAATGGTCTGAATATTTTAGGTCGAAAACGAAACGAATGCAGGCATTTTGAATTCGCTGCAGTCGTTTAGCTTGCTCGTGATTGACATCCAAGAAAGCAATGTCGCAATAGTCAACAATGGGAAATACAAGAGACTGGACCAGTTTAATTTTTATGCGTTCAGGGAGGAAGTTTTTGAGCCGATAGAGTGAATGCAATGCACCGAAAGCTCTTCTAGATACAGAGTTAACTTGCTCTGCCCAGGTGAGATGTTGGTTGAGTATCACACCCAGATTCTTAACAGTAGTGGAGAAGGGCAGATGAATGTCATTTATGTTGAGTCTAGGGAGGCTAGATTTATCTATTTTGCTCAAAATTCTAGGGGAACCTACAAGAATACACTGGGTTTTAGTCGGGTTTAGATGTAAGCCATGGTGTGCAGACCAAGTACTTATTTGTTTAAGGTCATTGTTCACAATTTCTATTGCATGCAGTATTTCTTGCGGGGGGAAAGAGAAATATAACTGAAAATCGTCGGCATAGATATGGTATTTACAGCCGTTAAGCACCGTTTATATACAGAGCAAATAAGAGGGGGCCGAGTACGGTGCCTTGAGGGACACCACATGGAATGTTTTTCCACGACGATTTTCCATATAGGTCAACGACACATTGTCGACGTTCTTGTAGAGTACTTTCTTCTCTAAAGATTTCCATATCTCATTCCAAGGAACTCTATCAAAAGCCTTTTGTAGATCTATAAAACATACATGTGCCTTTTTATTGTATTCTATTGTCTTGTCTGTTATTTGTTTGAGGGTGAAAATATGGTCTTGTACACTTCTTGCTGGTCTAAAGCCTGCTTGACTTTCTTCCAATTGCTCTTCGACATATTTTCTGAGTCTGTTCTCCAGGATTCTTGAATATATCTTCCCTGGCACACTGAGCAATGAGATTCCCCGATGGTTTCTGCATTCTCTATTATCCCCTTTCTTGAAGATTGGGATTATTACTGATATCTCCCATTCCTTCGGTAGTTTTCTTTTCCCATATAGCATTCAATAGGTTCAAAAACAGTTGCTCTCCAGAATTTCCCATGTATTTAAGCATTTCTGGTGTTAAACCATCATGTCCACTAGCCTTACCTAACTTCATTTTCTTTAATGCTGCTTTTACTTCTTCTACTTTGATATCATTTATTTCCTCTTCTTCATCCTCCATTTCTGTATCTTCTGTTCTTTCGTTTCCTGTTTGAACCTCCGTCCTGTTAGTTTGTTTCATCCTTCAGCAATTCTTCGAAGTATTCCTTCCATCTTTGCATGATTTCTTCTGGTTTTGTTCTTAGTTTACCATCTTTTCCTTTTATGTATTTTAATGGGCTTTCTTTATCTTTTCTCATAGTCTTTAAAACTTTGTAGAATAGTTTTTGATTTTTTCGGCTGTTCTCTTCCATACTTTCCCCAAATTTTCTCCATGAGTTCTTTTTAGCCTCTAACACTTTCTTTTTGACTATATCCCTTTGCCTCCTATACTCTTCGAAGCTTTCTAAATCATTAACTGATAGGTACTTTTTCCACAATATTTTCTTGTGCGTGACTTCTTCTTTCAGCTCATCTGTCCACCATGCCGTTCTTTTCATTTTGTTTCCAATGTATGTTGTCCCGCAGCTTTCCTCTGCAGACTGTAGCAAAATCTTCTTAAATTCATCCCACAATTTATCTACATCTCTTTCTTCCTTTTCATGTTTCTCTTGTATCTTTGCTTCTATTAGTTGCTGATATTTTTCTTTAACTTTTGTATCTTTTAATTTGTATGCCTTTATTCTTATTTTATTTTGTTTTTCCTGTCTTCTTTTTCCTTTAGTTTTTAGCACTCTACTTCTTTGTACTACTCTTTCCATTATTAATAGTTTATGGTCACTCCCAATTTCCGCCCCTCTTTTGACTCTGGCATCTATCTTTCTCATCGTATTTCTCTCTACTATGAAATAGTCAATTATAGATTTTCCCCTTGTTGGTTCTTCCCTAGTGTATTTATGAATTTCTTTATGTGGGAATTTAGTATTTACCACTACCATGTCATTTGTTACACATAATTCTAAGATTCGTGTACCATTATCATTTAATGTCTCTTCTCCATATTGTCCTGTTACCTGTCTCCATTCTTCCGTATTGTTTCCTACTCTTCCATTTAGATCTACTATCAATACTTCTTCCTTTCTTTCATCTATGATTTTCTGTAGTGAATCATAGAACATGTTTTTATTCTCTACTGTATCATCTTCATTTGGACCATAAACTATTATCATTGCTATATTTTCTTCTTCTTCTTTAATGTTAACAATCATTATTCTCTCACTTATGAATTCCCAATCTATTATATTGTTTTTCTTTTCTTCGTGGATCAGAAGTGCCACCCCTCCTCTAGCTCTTTCCATTCTCGGTACTCCACTATATATCAGTACATATCCATCATCTAACTCAATTTCTCCATTTCCTTTTTTCTTGGTTTCAGTTAGGGCTAAATATTTTACTTTGGTGTTCTTCATTTCTTTTACTATTTCAACTTCTTTTCCATTAAGGCCTCTGATGTTCCAAGTTCCAAAAGTCGTATACCTTAGTCCTCGCCAATTATCTTTCCTATAGATCTGTCCGGCCAACTCTCTGTCTTTTCTTTTAATCATCTTTATTTAAGAAGTGTAGGTGATTGGCCTGCAGCTTCCTAGCATAGTGAAGGGGCTGCCTTCTTGTTGCTGCTATGCCAGCAATGGGGTTTGGATGTTTCTCCCCTCTTTCTTTTGTGGGCTCTATGCTCCAACCTCCACTTCCTTGGAGGACCTGGGATTTTCTGATAGGGGTTTACTCCCCTTAGAAGGATCGGCTTCTCTATGCCTACGAGTTCCTTCCACCCTTTGGTTTTCTGTTGGGGTGACCTTCCCCTAGCCTTTGGAGATCCCTTTCCTCCCTGCAAGGCAGTAGGGGCAGTGCTTATTTAATGGCGGCACTTTCTCGCCATGTCGTAGTGCTGTTATGGGGCTTTTCTGGGATTTTATGAGGATGATCTTGCCATAATCCTTCCTCCCCAGACCTCAACAGCACTACCGCCTCGGTCCGGGACTGCTTATTAGGTATTTCCTTATTCGCAGCTAACCACCATATCTGATGGCCGTTCGCTATCCGCCACCTGCGACCCGCCCCGTACCTGAGGCTCGCCCTCAGATTTTAAAAATGAAGATTGTTTTTCCTATGAATTACACCTAAACATAAGTAGACAGCATGCGCTGCAATTTTACTTTATTCTCATGTAAGAAAGGGATAAAGGTGTAATCAGTTTTGCATGTGGATTTTGTAAAGTTGTTACCTTCTGAGTTGTCGAAGGTTGATTCAAATGTGACGTTAGCAGCACTTGATAATTTATGGTATATGTGACTGAAATTTTCATGCATTATATTTGAGGGTGGTGTATTCTTATGTATTCTATTAAATCACACAGTTGCATGACCACTATGCTTTCTCTTCTACACGTCCATGCATTCGTCCGACGATCACATTAGATAATTGAGACTCATATTGGGTCACATAATGTGTTTCACTGGGTAATACAGTTGAGACATCAGTAACGTTTTCATATTACTGGAATATTGTGACTCGGATAGTCCATGAGATCGTTTCAATGCACATGATGCTAAGAATGATACAATCGCAGTTTTCTTCAGAACCATTCACGTGCTGAAAATAAATCACGCAATATTAAAATGTTGACGGCAAGACAAAAAAAAAGGAAACACGTTATTCATGGGGAAACTATTGGTGGAAGGGGTGTTTGCCCTCCACAAGACTTCTAAATCCAATAATAAATCTTCGATTAATATGGATGTAAATAATATTCAGTGGCATGCCCAAGGCTCCCCCCCCCCCTTTTGGCCAGTATTTCTGAAAAAAAAAAAAAATAGTACGTCATAGGCAGAAAAAGCTGGCGAAGTGAGTGCTGACTACTATAAAAAGTATACGTAACCCCATCTCCTCTTTCGATCACTGATAAATTCTTGTGACGTCTAAAAATACGTAAGTTTGACAAAGCTTGTTTTGTTCACTTCATGCTGTTGGGCTGATCGGGACTGGATAGATATGCAGCTCAAAGTGGAATCTGAACCATTCTGCATGTCTTCAGGACAATTTGATTATAGTATTTATAGAGATGCTTGACGTCCAGCTATAAATGATCACCTACCCCTTCAATTATCTGGGACTTCAAAAACTAGCAACTAATTGCCAGTTTACAGAGTAAATGGAGATCCTGCACAATCAAATGCATCAACTTAACCTGCGGCAGTTAGAAGCAGTCATCCACCGTCCCTATGCTACGAAAGTGGGTCCGTTAATCCGTCATTGACTTTCACAGTAGGTCTTGCTTTTTTTCTTAGAAATTCATAATCATACTTCTATCCCATTGTTAAACAATTTATGACATAATATACCCCTAAAAGTTGATTGTGTAATTATTTCTTACTGACACTTGAGTTTCATCGCTCCCATATGCTTTCCTGCTTTTTACTTTTCCGCATTTTAAGTATTTTTATTTACGGGCCCCTGAAAAATGTAAAATTGGGGTATGACTGTAAGTACTTTTTAAATCTGAAGTGCATTGTCCCCACGTTCTAATCAATTGTCACAAATAATAAAGGTTTTTTAATAAATACTGTATTTATGTATTGTGTTTAACTGTAAATAGAAATACACAAATCAAAATAAAGTTTATCAGTTTTTGTGTAATGAAAATAGAGGTAGTGAGTGAATGTTATTGAATTATTTTTTTTTTCATTAACATCAAGACAGTTGTGAACATTTGGTATTAGTTCTACTCCTTTAAAATTTAATTTAATTGAATTTTATTGGAGAACAAACAGTGATTGTTTAGTGATTATTTTCCTTTACAGATAATTTTGGAGTATGTGGTGATACACCATCACATGTGACTGGATGGTGGGGCTCCAAAGGTGCAGAAGTGGTGCAGGTAGAGAAATGCAGAACAATGGATAATCGTCCTGGTTTTACATTTCTGACATACGATTCTCCTGCAAATTTTTCACAGCCGGATTCTGTAAGTTAATTACATTTCATGTGCTTCCAGTAGGAGGTAAAAAGATAAAGTTCCGAGTGCATATAGCACCCCGCCATGAAGGCACATTTAGGGGATGTGGGCTGGTAGGGCCCCACACATTCTCGATCTCTGCCATTTTGGAGGTGATGTGATCAGCAACATGCTCCAGCCATCTTTAACCTCCAAGAACCCATTGATTTGAGGCTGGGTGAGGGCCAGAAGCACTTTATGCAGGGACAATTGAATTGTTGTTTCAAGTCCACTTTATGCACAGAAAGGCTAATCGAGACTGGACCTACAGTTTTAACAGTTTAAAGTGGGATCCCAACCACGGTATCGGACCCAGGACCTCTTGATTACAAGGCGATGACGCAAGAACTACTCCCATCAAGGAGTGCAGGGACAAGGCCACAAAAATTCCAACCTTAGTGGGTGGGCCCTGGGGAATCAAACCTGGGTCTCTTGTGTGGCAGTCAGATGTCCTACCAACTAGACACACCGCGACTCCACCAGTTGAAAGAAAATAGGTAAATATTAGAGATGGTATCAGTTCGTTGGTTGACTGGGTATCAGTATGTTTACCAATAAATTCACCAATGTAATATTTTTATAAATATTCTATAATTTGATTCAACAATTCATACTATTGTTGTGAATTTTAAAAAAATATGCACTTCTTTGGCAGAACTTATCAGGGTTATCTGCTCATTCACATTGATTAAAGAAGTGGATATATCATACAGATTTTTCATGAAATGTTTTTTTTTTATGTCAGAGTGGTTTGTTATGAGATATCAGTTCTTATTGGTATTATGATTACAAGCCAGTCTCTACGGCAGAGTGGTTAGTGTATCATGCTATGATATCAGGAACTGTAGGCGAGCAATGAGTGTGCATGCGTTCCATAATTTACTTCATCAATTCATTCCTACCATCACAGTTAAGCTATTTTACTCTATTTGATGTAAAATAAACAAAATAGACCTGATTACACCTGCAGGTTCATTACAAGGAAGATGCACACACATTAAACAAATATAATGTAATTGATCTTCAACTTCAGATACCTCATGAAAAATTCATATTGCTACGTTACATAACAGAATATCCATCAACATATTTATAAATAAATGCATCATGCTTATTCATACATGTAAATATGAGCACATTATACTCAAAACATACATACACATCCAATAGCCATATTACACGTAGTTACCTGTGTAGAAAGCTCCGATGTGATTGCCACATGAGAGGTTTAGGAGCTAATCTGTTCAGAAAGTAGATTGTTGTATTGCATTGCCTTTTCAATAGAAGTACCCTAGTGAGGCGGCCAGAACTTACTGCTCAAAGAGAGCTGCATGGCAAGATGATGCATTTAATACACTAGGGTTCCTGGACATGTTCATTTTCCTGTTCAACAATTGATCAGAGCTTTCTATGTGAAAAGTGTTGCCAAACTGATTAGGCTAGCAGACTGCTTTGGTAAGTCCATGTTTATGTTTCTGTTATCACCTAATTTTCCAGTGCAAATCACACCTATATTACTTTGACAAATAAGCCACAAATTATATTAATGCAATCAATATACATAGTTACACTAACTACACCTTGTCATGCCAACTCTGTAATATTAAAAAAAATTGAAGTCTTTAACACTGATACTCTGTATTTCTTCATGCCCTTTACATCACTATCAGGGTCCGCATGCAATACAGCAATAATAATTTATTTGTCTTGTATTTTGTAGCATAATGCTGAGAGAGAAGGATTTTTCATAACATTTGTTGCAAGAATCAATTATTATTAATTTCCTATTAGAGAATATTAGTTCAAAATTTAAATTATTAACTTCTCATTCTATTCCTGTGCCCCTTTTTTTTATCAGTCTTCATTATTTGATTATTTGTTAATAATGCTTACACCTATCAGCCAATGGAAACCTTCAAAACTGTTCCAGTTGCAACATCAGTATTTGTGACAAACAGTTAAGGATTGATTTTTATTGTATATATATTTTTTTATTCATGTACATTTATATTTTGAATTCTTTCAGGTGAGTATAAATAATGCTACTTCTGGGGAATTCAGATATCCACAGCATTCCATAGGACATGGAGACATGTCATCAGCAGGGGATTACGTAGCTCGCTTACTTGGATTCTTGCATGTGCCAAAGATGTGGGAACATTCTTCAGAGTCCTTGATCATGTGTACAAGTTACTCAAATGCTGTGCTAAAATTATCTTCAGACAGCACTATGGCAGGCTTGGTAAGTATTTTGCAGTTATGTTGCCTTGATCAATTTATTTTGTATCTCTTATTACTACCAAATGGCATGTTCATGAGAGAAATGCTTGCAAACATAAAGTTTGCAGATATAAGAAAATTCCCCGTGCATATTGCACCATGCCATGAAGGCACATTAGGGGGATGTGGGGGTTGCGGCCCAAACATTCTCGACCTGAGCCATTTTGGATGTGTTATGATGAGCACCATGTTCTGACCACCTTTACCCCTCAGGTACCAATTTATTTCAGGCTGGGTTAACTCCAGAGTCGCTTTATACAGGAACAAGCTGAATAAATTCTGGCATTAGATCATCCACCCTGGGAATCGAACCTGGGTCTCCCATGTGGCAGTCAGACACCCTACTGACTAGACCACCAGATATATGTGAATAATATGTTATGTGTGTGTGTTTGCGTGTGTGCATGATTCTGTGTTGTATTATTTTCTGCAACTCAACCACTCCACAAATAAGTGTAGCATGCGATTTGTTCCAGACAGTGTTGTGCTAATTTTTGCTACCAAAGTTGCAGTGTGTGTATCCTTTTGCTTTTCTGCTCTTGTTTTACATAGTTATATTTCTTACACTTTCATGTATAGTTGCAGGTTGCTGTAGCAAACCATACTTCAGAGGTTGAACCATGCGTCTTTGCAGAAAAACCTTCAGGCATTAAAGTTGTTTTGAAGCCAGGAAGTTATTTAGTAGACTTTGAATCACGCAAACCCCTGACTTCAAGCCCTTCAATCACCAAGGCATCTTCAAAAATGCAATTGCAGCATGTTGGTGAACATGGAAGTAAACCAGAGGTATGTTATATGTAATCTTTAAAATTACTTCTTAACATGTAACTGACAACTACATGTTGATGCACAACATTACAAATGAAAATGTGCACTTCAGGGCCAGTTACTTACCCTTGCTAATCCAGAGTCTCAATTGTTTGGCCTCCTCTGATGGGGTTACCCTTCCTTTGGATAATCTAATGCAATTGCATGACTAGCGTGCCATCATTGAGCGAGCATCTTCATTAACTCTTAGTTGCCAGGCTTTTCTCCACAGTATGAGCCTCAACACCAAAGGCTGTTTTCAATATGAAATTTGAAGTTATGTACTACTCTAAATAATTTTATTTCTTAAACTAATGATAGTAGAGTCACAAGTGATACTACTTCTTGGAATAAGATAAGAAGAAAAAGGAAATTTTGCAACACCCAAGACTTTAGGGTTGTAAATATTGCCGACGTATTTGCATAGTAAAGTATACATATTTGGTTTAAGTAAATTTTCCAAATATCATACAAAAGTATGAGTCTCGATCTTGATTTACAACTTTGGAAGTCTCATTCTCAGTATCATCTAAGCAAATATCAAAGGGTGATATGGTTAGGCCAGCGATACGAAGCAGTGCAAAGCTGAAACTACCAAATTGTCTCATTTCATTATCTAAGTGTTAAAGCAGACAACAATCTGTAACATGTTTGGAAGTAACTGCAGTGAGATGAATAACTGAGACAGTATGGTGCAGACAGATCATGCTTTTTTGTTAACCATTATCATATGTTTTGTCTCTTTATTTGTTGTATTTTAAATACAGTACATCATACATTATATGTGTGTCATTAAATTTAATGAAGAATTAAACTAAAGCATTTTTTGCATTCATTATCACTAATATATTTTTACTTTCAATTATCTGTTTGTTTTTCCAGATCTTTTCCTTTGAATATCTGGAACCTTACAGAAATGGGTCATGCAGTCTGTATACTAACTGTCTTCAGTGTTTAGCAGATTCACTCTGTGGATGGTGTGAAATAAATAATAAATGTTTCAAAAGGTCAGAAAATGAAAAAGATGTGTGCACAGATGGTGAAGAGTGGCACTACTTAACACTGCTGCCGTCCGGTTGTTCCAATTGTTCTAACTTCATCACGTGTACAACCTGTGTTCAGAGTAATCTCTGTGAATGGTGGACAGAGGATGATCGTTGCACTAGAAAAGGAAGGTTAGTGTGTCTTTATTTTATTATAGGACAATAGCATTAGGCACTATGTTATTAGGGAGCCTCAAGAAAGTATTCATGTGATGTCATTGATATTTTAGTGTATTTTGGGCATTGTTCGTATTTTGTTAATTTGAATGTTTGCAAGATAAGTTACAAGAAGGAATATAGTCTTTTTAAAATTTGTTAAAATTATTAGTCCTTCATGGCATGATCAAAATATTATAATAGTTTAAGTTTGGAAAAGTTCTGGGAACTAGGACCAAATGTCACCAGATGAATAAAAGTCATTTTCAAAACAAGATTTATTGTATAATTTTGTAATACCAAATAATTAATGCACATCTCTCCACGTAAGCACCAAATGGATATTTTTAGATACCGTATTAATGCATGTGTACAAATCAAAAAATAAAATTTAAAATAAATATCAAATACTTGATATTTATTCAACTTATTTTTTTCTTATTCATGGTGAATATTAAATTTGGAAGCATTTGAATTCTACACTTTTAAGCTTACAAAACACATGAATCAAAAGAAGAAAAATTGGAAGAAGCATGGAATTGTAAAGTTCTTATTTTTAAAGCCAAACTTTCGACTTAATATCTGATGTGTAGATCCAGTTACTGTAACAATTACCTACTATTTCTGCTGTGCTTTTTTCCTTTTTCTTTCATTTTTAATATGCATTGACAGTTTTGGCATCTGATATTAAACTGTATCTCCTTCACTTTAAGATTTCTTAGAGAATTCATTACTAGTTTAGATATGAAATAGTAGGGAAGGGACCGATTAATCGGTACTCTATCGGTATCAACCGATATAGGCATATTGGTTACCGATTATTTTACCGATTCGATATATCGATAAATATCTGATAATTTAGTGCAAAATTCTGCCATTTTGTATTTTTGCCATTCTGTAATTTTTATGGATAATTTCCATGCCCTACTTTCTAAGAAAGTAAATGTCTAAATATGCAATTTCTTTTGCACTGCAGTCACCTTGAAACACACATTTATTAAGGAGGTCAATGAACCTTTCAGGTTCTTTAAGGACCATTTCTAATTTTACATCGGATTGGTTATCGGTATCGGTAAATTTTATATTGGTACTTTATCGGTATTGGCCAAAATGTCATCGGCCCATCCCTATGAAATACATATTGAATGAAAGGCTAGAAGTGCCAGTATTTTTTTAAAAAAATGTGAAGGAAGGAGGAAGCATTCACCAGAACACGGCAAATCTTTAAATTTTAGTCGCCACAGGCTGCATCTTAAGTCGTAGGTGAAAGACAGTGGAAACAGAAGTCTTCCATTTCTGTCATATTTTACCATGTCAGAAAATTTATAGATTTCCAGTTTTCTAATGAGTGTTTATTTCATTCACATTTATATATGAAGGGTTTGACTGTTGAATGGTGGATGGGATGGAAAATGTCAGAAATATGTGGCTTAGATCAGAGGAGTCTGTATAGGTGTGGATTGACATGGAGTGGCCAGGTTGAGTCCAGAGTCTATGTTGGCATATCCGCATTTCGGAAGGGGTGTGTTGCCTGACAGAGGTAGTTTGTAGATAGTGGCCACTCAGAAACCGTTATTAAAGTTAGTGTTTTATGGTTGTTGTTCTGTTGGCAAAAGTGAAATCTGATTTTGTGGTAGATCAGCGGTGAATGAAGATTCTGAGGTTCAAGCAAGGGGGATGAGCAGGTTTCAGTTTTCACTCACATAAAACCAACACAGATCTGGCAGATGAAAATGTTTATCAGGCTTGAGGAGTGGAAATTATCTTTGGATGAAGTTGACCACAGCATGTGAATATTTACATTTGTTTGGCTACACTGCAGTATGATCCCATCTTTTTTTCTCATTTGAACATGTAGCCAGGCTACAAAGTATAATAAATGTTAATTTTGTGTGGTAAGTGTTTACTGTTTCCTTACTTGTACACAACACACACACACACACACAGCGAGAAAGAGAGAAATAATCATATCTGTGATAAAATAACTGGAAACAATGTAAAAGATATATATATAAGAAAATGTTGCAACTAATTTCTTTACTCAGAAGTTATTGTGTCATATTTATCTCAGTTAGTTATTTTGGTTCAAGAATGAACACAGGTCATATGTGATATCTTTTGCAGGTCTCCTGAAGCTGTGACCAATGTTTCGGTATGCCCTGTTCCATGTTATGAGAGGGAGACTTGTTCTCAGTGTCTTGGTGGTGAAGGGCGTTGTGTTTGGTGTGAAGCTACACAGGTAATTTGTACATGTATTTGATAGGCCTTTATAGTTTATATACTTCATGAGTTACTTTGGAAGTTATTTTTTGAATTGGAAATGGGATAAATTGAATGATACAATTGAAAGTGGATACAAAATCAATCAGATTAAGAACTTATGAAATATATTTATGACTACACGATATTAAGTACAAATAACAATATATTTATGTCATCAGTTACCAACAGTGTAAGTGTCGGAATGAATTTGTTCAAATCTTATCATGCGATGTCTAGTGAAGAATAACTATTTTAACTCCATCTTTGTTATTACTCACCTGATGCAGAATGTTTGAAATAGTTGAAATATTATGTGAAATGTACAGAAATAATAATAAAACAAAGTATTTGTAAGATATTTATCATTTGATGTGAATTATATTTAGTTTGGTAAATGTTGTATGTAATTATATTATATTTTTATGTGTGAATGTGTATCCTTTATATCTATATTCTTGCAAGAAGACAAGGAAAATATGAAGGTGCGAAGATTGTATTAACTTTTTCATCTTCTCGGTTACAGGAGTGCTTCCTCTTTTCTGTATACACCTCAGAATATCAGTTTGGAGTGTGTCGAGAATGGCTAGACCAAAACTATTACAGCAGACCTGTGTCTCAACAAGTGGCTCCACCAGTGTTGCAGCCAGACCAGTGCAAAATCTGTGATCGCCATGCTAATTGTTCCAGTTGCCTTCAGACCCTGGGCTGTGGCTGGTGCTTCAGCAAAGAAAATCCCACACTTGGGATTTGTGTTAAAGGTGACTTCAGCAAACCATTTGCAGGTAGGCAGACCAGCTAATTAAATGTAATCTACCACTCTTTATCTCCCTATTATTGGCACACATTTCAGACAAATAAATTGTCGAGATTTTGATACAAAAATGAAGCAAAGTGGCATTTCAGTGTTAAAATGGCATATAAAATCCCAAATTAGATTATTGAACAATTATAGTTATTACACAAGATAAAAAACATTCTGTTCTAATAACACATTCCAAAACTTCAGGTGTGCGAAATACAAGAAAATAAAAACCCTAAGGTTCTCTGGTTTCATGATAGTACTGTATGCAGAAAATCTATATTTGGACAGAGAGCTCAAAAAGCTCTCATAACATTTAATGAGAAATCAAAATACTTTATATCTGAAACTAAGCTGATACTAGTGCATATCTTCTATTGGTTCCATCAAACATGCATGCTTGGACATTTCTCAGCAATTGAAATTAAGCTATGAGGGGATGCGAAAAAATGATTTTACCCTCACCATGTTGTAAGTAGGCAATTGACCTGTAATTTTACACAATTGTAGGTTGGTATCTTCAAAATATGTGCACCTCTGTTTTTGTTGTGTTAAATACTATTACACCAGAGTTAGAGCCATGACAAAGGAGAAGGTGTCATGTCACAATATGGTTCCTCCTCCTTCAAGGAAACTAAGCAAACAATCCACATAGAGAAGTTGCTGTGTGGGGCTAGGAATGCTCATTATATGAGATTATAAAACAATGTAAACAGAAATTCAGGTGCAATTGCAATGGTCTACAGGGTGATCCAAGAGAAGGTTGTCCATTAACAGCTACAGAAACAAGTGTGGTGGCAAAAGATGAGCATCTGGTGTGTGATGACGGATGTGTAGCACTAATAGAAGGTCTGTTTACAATACATAGCATTACATCTTACACACGAGTAAAGGTGATTGAATGGTGAATTTCCAGGTTGCTGATCCCTTTCCAAATGCAGCAGTGTGTGGAATGGACACAACACATTTGAATCCATACCACAAGAATGAAGGGTTCTTTTAAACTGATTAGTTACCATGGATGAGTGCTGGACATACCTAAATGATCCTGAAACAAAAGAAATGAGCAAAACATGGAAACATGCCTCATCATCCACCCTCAGAAAGGTTGAGGTGGAATAGTCAACCAGCAAGGCCATGTTGTCTGTGTCTTGGGAAAGCAAAAGGTGTAATATTGACAGCTTACTTAAAACAAAGGTCGACAAAAACAGGTATCTATTATAGGAACAGGGTTACAAACTTTACTACTCGTTATCAAGGGTCAAAATTGTTATCAAGGGTCAAAAGACATGGTCTGGTATCCAAAGGCATGTTGCTACTAGCTGACAATGCACCTGCACATTAAGTGGATTAAACAGTGCAATTATGGCTGTGAAACCTGCACCAACACCCATATTTACCGATCTAACATCTTCAGACTTCTTCCTTTTTCCAAATACGAAAGAAAGAGAAAAATTGCAAGGCAGATGTTTCCACAATGGTTGATTGATTGATTTGGTGTTTTAAGTCCTGTTTATGCACAATAAGGCTAATTGGAACTGGACCTACATTTTTAAAGTGGGATCCAAACCACTACGTGCCTCCACCAGGTATCAAACCCGGGACCATTTCCACAATGGTGAGGATGTTATTAGTGCTAGGAGAGCAGGTTTACCTAAAAATCTACAGATTGCTACAAATATGTTATTAAAGTATTGTTCCATAGATGTGATATACCCCTTTAGGTAGATGAAAAAAAGATGAAAGTGGGTGTGGGCCAAATTTCAAGTTCTTAGCACACATTTGTATCCTGGTGAGGGCAGGAACTTTTTGTGCTCCCCTTGTAATGAGTTAAATATGTGAGAACACACAGTACAGTCTATACCAGTATAGAAGAGTTTTGCTATGAAATATAATTTGATACATTTATGTAGTTATTGGAGTATTATTAAGAATATTCCTTTCTAAATGAGCCGATTTTTTTCATCTCAAATGTTCTAGCAGAATTAAATCAATGTTCCAGGATTTTTGCATAACTCACAGAATAATTCAGGCTGGAAAGTGTTATGTCAATAAATAAATGTAAATTTTGTGTGTAATAGTTTTTTCATGTTTTGCACTTGATTTTGTGACATAATATGGTAGAAAAATGAACCTTACACATTTCAGAATCATAAAAAATGAATGTGTGTGTAATTTCATGAAAAACTAAATTTTCATGTCCCTAATCATCATCCTTCACGGTTTCCAACCTCTGCTATGGTTTGCATAGATATGAAGCTTCTCATCTCATTAGTATTTCTTTTTAAATGCTGTATTTCAACTGTATCCAACAGTCATCATTAGGAGATTAAAACAGGATATATTGTCAATATTGTGATTCCACAGTGTGTGCTGAAAGTAGTTGAAGACTTTTAGAAAATTTCTGTTGCTGGATGCACATGTTAATTGCATAATTGCTTTAATTGGTAATCTCTATATTTCCATGAGTTCGGTGTAAATGACCATTTTTAAAGCAAACTATTTTTTTCATTAATTTTGTGACATCAAATCATCTTGGTGAAAGCTTCCTGAGTTATACCCGAAATGTTCCATGCAGAAACTTTAAATTAGTTGTGGTTAGTAGAGATGCAACTTAACGGTAATTTCTCCTTTTCCCATTAGGTTCTTGCTTGTCTGCTGTTAAAGAGAATCTCACAATTTCTGTGGAAGATGATGAATGGGATTGGGCTTATGCAGAATGTCCAGATGTTGACGAGTGTGAACTTGGGCTCCACGATTGTCACAGCAATGCCAAATGTGCAAATACCCATGGGTCTTACATATGCCAATGCAACCGTGGCTTCATTGGAGATGGAAAAAGTGTTTGTAACAAAACGTGAGTATATTTTCACTGTTCTGCTCTACTTGTTATGGATATTAACAGTTTGATGTAGTAACAACTGTGGTAGAAAAGCCATAGAATTTTGTTTCAACTAAATTAACTTGAACCCACTCATCAGGTGTATTTGTGTATAGAGGTAGGGGCTGCAGGTAGTAAAAAAGGAGGACGAACTAGGGCCAGCAGTAAGTAGAAAACTATAATAAATTTAAAGGAGACAGCACATCGAACACCGGAAAATTTTAAAAATTTTGCAGCAGCTGGCTTCACTGTCAGTTGTGGACAAAATGATTCTTGAAGCCTACCAAGCAATAACACATGTTACCAGATGATTACTTCAGGGCATGTAAATTATGTGTTTACTACATCCATAAAAATTATAACAAAGTGGCAAAATATTGATCTAAGTTATTGCTAGTTGGATATTTGTAGATATATCAGATCGGTAAAATTATCAGTAATTTTACCGATACATTGATATGCCTATATTGGCTGATACCAATAGAGTACCAATTAATATGTTCCATCCGTAATTTGGAGTATTTTTATCTTGCATTTCATTTTGAAAAGTGTAGTACATATTTACATTTACTGTGTATGTATTATACTTCTTTAACTGATTTGTTTTACTTCAAAATGGTGCAACATTTTCATGGCACATAAATTTTGAATGCTGAATCAAGTGAAGTGGAGTGGGTTCATTTAAAACTTTATTTTTATTGGAGGGATGTTTTCTTGGTAGTCATTTGATAAAAGGTGATTGTTATTTAAAGAAAAAAAAATCATGACTCAGTGATAGAACTGAAAAAAGAACTTGAATAATAATTTATTTAAGAAAAATCGAAAATGAAAGTGAGTGAGTGTATAATCAGTCTGTATCCCTTACTTTTTTAGTTGTTTTGAAGAATGCATCAATGGGTACTGCTCGGGACCTCCAGATTTTGTCTGTAGGTGCAATTTGGGATGGACTGGCATAGACTGTGCAACCAATTGTGGTTGCAACAATCACTCGACCTGCACCAAAGGAATTGGCATCTGTGATGAGTGTCAAGATTGGTCTGAAGGAGAATTTTGTGAACGTTGCAGGTATGTGTGATCCGTGAAATTCACTATTTTCAAATTTAGAATAAAATTTAACCCTGAATATTGTATGTTTTGTAGAAACCGTGATGAATGACTATTATGCTGGCAGGATACATTGGAACTGTCCCTGGTGCTTCAATTTTTCCCTCTGGTTTTGAAAGCCAGAAAACAGCAGCAATGGGTCTTGATGCATTGACTGCTCATCGCCCAATGAAAAAGCTGCTTGGCAGGCCATGGTTCTCAAAAACACTATGCGCCAAAGAGTTTAGTTTAGTGAAGAAATAGGAATAAAGTGTATAAAGTGGAAGCAAAATATACTTTTGTAAGTTATTCATTAACAGGTAATCAATATTGACATTCTTAGTAAATGCTACAGAGAGGACATATGAAATGGAAACAAATAGATTTTCAGAGCTTGGAATGTTTCATATCAGTTCTACCACATTAATGTCCCAGAGTTTTGCTTTGATATATTTGAAGAATGTATAAGAGATAATCATAATATTAAAATACATGCTATTTTTCATGAGAATCACTTCTGCCATGCAATCTTGATGTAAAAATGTAATAAAAATAAGCATTTTGCATAATTTCGAGGATGTTTGACTCCGTGAAAGTGTTGTGCAGTATTGTGAGACTCCAGAAACATATCACTAGGGACATTGAATTTTCAGTGTTTTTTTTTCTTTCAGGTGTTTTTTTTAAAAAATTAACGTTTTTATTTTAGCATATTTTTCTTCCTAGTAAAGCTAATACTGTACCTTCATTGTGTTTTTAAACTTGTATTTTAAATTGCATGTCACATGGCCTATGCCTATTCATGACGGTTTGATATGTTGGAGACAATTTTTTACGGAAGTATGTAATTTTCCTTTATTTCTTGTGTGACAAATACCGATTGTATGGGGTGATGGTAGGTGACCACTGGATCTCTGCCAAAATTGCACTCTATTATACCACCAATATGTCTGCAGCCTCAGAAGATATGCAAACTAAAGAAATGCCCCCCCCCCCCCCCACTTTCTCTTTCAGCCAGGATACTCACCATAGCGCTCTTAGGGCAATGGTCTTGCCTCCTCTCTTCACACAGTTCTGTTAATTGCACTTTTTTCCTCATTCTTCTATTTCAGCACAGTTTTATGGTTTTTGAATCACCACAAAATGATGGTCCATTACTCAGAATTTAATATTCAACCTAGAGATATTTCCAAACAATAATAATAATAATAATAATGAATTTTACAGCAACACTTTTATGTCATATGCTACGTATGACCACTTCTAGATTTGGCAACACAAGTGAACCATGTGCTCCAGTAGCACATTCTCACCACTGAGTCCTATATATTTAATACTAGCCCCACTGTCTGAAGGTCAGAGCTAAAAATGGTAGGTCTGTTATTGTTCCAGACAAATTCCAGATTTCATTCTGATAAAACTGTTTTTTCCCTCTTCATCAAACTAATGCTGCTTCTGTATTTTTCACTCCAGGGCTGGAAGCTATGGAAATGCAACCTCATTCCAAGGGTGCCATGTCTGTAATTGCAATGAACATGGGAATGCAACAGCTGGTGTATGTGATGAGCATGGTGGGATTTGTTTCTGCCAAGATAACACTGAAGGAGATATGTGTGAAAAATGTAAAAGTGGATTCTATGGAGATCCAAGGTAACTTTTTGTCCTACTCTAAGTGGTATGGGTGTTCTATGTGAGTATCCATTCGTCAATTTCATCATTATCACCCTTTCTCATTGTTGCGATTAGCCAGAAGTGGCACAAAAATGACACTAAACAACAAAAATCAACTTCAACATATTCTATCATCATTGTATACTTTCATTTTAAATTTCATTGCCATTTCCAGCTGATATCTCTCTCTCTCTCTCTCTCTCACTCTCACTCTCACTCTCACTCTCTCTCTCTCTCTCTCTCTCTCTCTCTCTCTCTCTCTCTCACTCACTCACTCACTCACTCACTCACTCACTCACTCTCTCACTCACTCACACTTCCAGGTCTCCCTTGAAGTATTGCAATGTGCCAGAACATTTATTTTACTGCAAAATATACATTGAAAATAGAGTTCTGTAAAAAGTTAGCTAATGTTATTACTACAGGCTAATTATAAAAGAATGTTTTATGATAGATGAACAAGTTGAGAATCAGTGGGTAGGAAAACTTAAAGTTCATGTACTCTGTGAAGATTCACAAACATTCATTCTCAAAGTTTTCAGAGTTTACTTGCGTCAAACAGATTCACAAACATTCAATGTGGGAGCCGCATGTCATGGGATGATAGTCAAGTTCTCGCCCTACATGGGTCAGTATGTGCACACATATATGCTTTTTATAATTGTAGCATTACACTGTTGTAACTGGCAGATTATGTGGCACATAAACAGCATCCTTCACAATCCCAGATTCTGGCTCAGTAGATGTTTTTTTGTGGGCTTCATTGCAAGAATTCTCTGATTTTGTTGACATTTGGAACTCACTAGAAATATTGATTATTTTCTTATGAATAATAGGTGTATTGAAGAAGATGATGTTTTATACATTCTAATATTCTCTTCCAGGGATGGTGGCATGTGCTACTACCAGTGCACTTCAAGAGGCTTGCTGACTGGTTTGCATGGGAAAGGGATAGGCAGTGGACTTTGTGAATTGTCACCATGGCAACTGAGGTTAAAAAGGCCTCCAGGGCGGGATTGTTTGTGGATTATCTCTCCATATAATACACTACAGAAATCTGCAAAGTCACAAGAAAGGTAAACAAGTTTTCATTACATACCACAGTGTACTTTTGTTTTTTGAAAGGATCTTGTATGTGACTTATTTATAAGGTGTACTTGTACTATTGGTTCCTTCGTGTAATATCACCATTTGTGATTTGTCATAAAATGTTATTTTACATTTATATAAGGCTGAGTCAACTCGAAGTAAGCCAACCTTCTCCTGGCATGAATGGTTTCATCCAGTCAAGTGGCATTAGGTGGACAGGTGGCAACGGCCTCTATGCTCATTCTGCACATAGTCATGCAGCAATGCACAGTGGCTCTGAACTTGGTGCATGTTAAACACCAGTCCATCGTGCAATGGAGGCTCCAAATGAGGAACAGAGTGGTGGTGTGATATTTTTCACCATGGAAGGTGTGTCACAACACAAGATTTATCACCATATGTCTGCAATATTCGGCGATCATTGCATGTCATTGGTCACTATGAAACAATGGTGTAAACGATTAAATGAAGGTCATGTCAGCTGCAGAAATGGCCCAACTACCAAGGGAGTTTTATGAGTCTGGTAATGCCTGAGGTGCATATGTCCAATTACTGTATGTGTGTTTCTGTAAGTGTATAGTTCTCTTTCTGGACTGTATAAGAATAAATATACTTGTTTTCCCATATAAAACATTGGCTTGGCTCACTTTTATTTGACTCGCCCTCAAACATAAAATGTAATTTCTGGCACGAGGAGTAAGACTAGGGCTGAGCAACTTGTAATTGATATCAATACTTTCTCCTTCATCACATCACTAGTATTTATAAATTTAAATGTGTCAGGATTCCATTGGAGCTATACTGTATCAGTCTACCCAAGGTTATACTGTAAAATTAGGGCTGAGCTGATACTGATACCAATGTACGGGTTGGGGTATCCATATCAGAAAGTGTAAGAGGTTATTTACCAAAACCAGTGTATACTTTTCTAATGTTTTGATTTGATCTTTCATGGAATCTGCAAAAGTCGCATAACTCTTTCATGGAAAATGTACAAAATTCTAAATTTTCATTTATGGTGTGTGTAAAGACTGTATTTTGTGATTATGTCGGATGTATTTTAATATTCTGATGTAATTTTTTAATATTGTGAATCAAACTGTGGTAAATTGATGCTTATAATTGAGATGAAATACTCGCCCACTAGTATTAACCAATATTTCAGACATCCTTTAATTGTTACAATATTCAAGCATCAGTATTGATATTGATGAAAATCGGTAAGGGTATCAGCATTGGCATATGCATCTGTTGAAAGTGATATCAGCTCAGTTTATTTAAAGTTATCAGATGAGATAATCAGTATATTAATATAGTTGTCATTTAGTCACAAAATATTTTTCCATCCAATACTGGCGTATTAATAAAATTTCCTTGTATGGTTGAGATATCACTGCTGGAAGCTTTACTAAGTTAATATACAATAAAATGTAGATACTTAAAGGTACTTATGATAGTGAGTATTGATTTTAACGAAAACTACGTTTCAGGATTCCACTGATCCCTTCATCAGGTTACCAAACTAGGCCAGTGTAACTACACCTTAGCTCCATCAGATATGACAAGTACTTAGGATTTTATGGCGAGGCTGGGTAGAAAAGAATAAAAGGAACATTTGGTCAGCTGACCCCATGTACGTAAAACTGACATGTTCCCAACTGTAAAACACTGATCTAAAAAGCCATTTGAGCACAAGGCTTAACACACAAACACATTAAAAGAAAATAAAAGTTTTTTTAACGTGTTTGTGTGTCAAGCCCTGTATTCACACGGCCTTTTAGATCAGTCTTTTAATGTGTTTGTGTGTTAAGCCTTGTGCTCAAATGGCTTTTTAGATCAGTGTTTTACAGTTGGGAACATGTCAGTTTTACGTACATGGGGTCAGCTGACCAAATGTTCCTTTTATTCTTCTCTACCCAGCCTCAACATAAAATCCTAAGTACTTGTCATATCTGATGGAGCTAAGGTGTAGTTACACTGGCCTAGTTTGGTAACCTGATGAAGGGATCAGTGGAATCCTGAAACGTAGTTTTTGTTAAAATCAATACTCACTATCATAAGTACCTTTAAGTATCTACATTTTATTGTATACTAACTTATTCAACGTAAGTCGCACGAGCACTAAATATGAATGGAAGCTTTACTTCTTCAGTGTCACAGTTTTAAAAATTCAGAATTGCTACTTGTGTATCCTTCATCCAAAATTATTACACATTTTTGGTTGATTATTCACTTGAAATTTGCATTTTCTTGTTCTTATAGTGTTATGCCTACAGTCATCCAGCTCACTCTCCATGAGGAGATAAACATTACTTGTCCAGACAATAGTGTGTTGGTATATGATGGACTACCAGAATTTGTGTCCCAGGATAGTCAACATCATGTATTAGGATCATTTTGTAGCCAGGATAGCATGTACCCTCTTACTGTTCAGGCTAAATCAGGTAAGATACAGTGTTCATTTAGTGTCAATTCATTAGTTGTATAATTTTTGCTTCACTATGTGGCGATAGTAAGGTTAACCAGAGTATACTAATGTATACCGTCAACTACATACTTGGTTATAACTAA
The DNA here is from genome assembly GCF_977018435.1 of Lepisma saccharinum. NCBI lineage: Eukaryota > Metazoa > Arthropoda > Insecta > Zygentoma > Lepismatidae > Lepisma > Lepisma saccharinum. Next base: position 127,104,773 of record NC_139229.1, read on the forward strand.
CAAAAACCAAATGTCATACAAACAGCACAACAATCAGCCAGTGCTTGAAAAATTTTCTTTAAAGCTAGGCGCCAGCTCTGAAAATCAGGTGCCAGGAAACCACCTTCTAGCAATTGTGCATACTACAGAGTGGTTCAAAAGTCGCACAACCCAAACTTTAAAAATATATATCATGAAATCCTTAAGAGATATATACACCGGGTTTTCTGCACTAAACTGATCATGTAGGCTATCAGTGGGTTAATAAATTTATGTTAGCATTTATCCAAATAAAAGCAATTACATTATTAAAAAAAAAAACATTGTAAATTTGCTGAAAACATCTGAGAACTGATTTTCAACAATAAATACCAACTCTTAAACAATTTGTGGGATCATTTGTTGGTGTTTGCCTGGTTGTAAAACAGTTGCTTTGTGAGCGACTCTTTTTATTTGAAAACTTCTTGCACATGAGTGTAAGAATGAGTAGTAAAATACTCTTTAGCAATGCACACGCACTGCTCCAATAAATACGGCATGCTAAATCAATTTAAAAGAACTGGCACAGTAGCGGCGAAAGTGAGTGAAGAGAATTCAGGATAACCAGGGGTAGTCTTGGCTTCTCTCAAGAGTTCAATTTCGGCACAAAATCTTGATTTATGATTTTTCATGTAAATGTAAGACCAATGCTTAGGCATATGTTGCGTGCGTCTGTTGACAATATTTCAACCTGCTAGTGTTGCCATCTACGGAGATATGTCCCAAAAATGTCACTTTTTCACTCAAACCATAAAATCGTCAAGTCAAAAATCCATCAAATGTTGCACATGACCAGTATTGGTCATAAATGACAGATTGGCATGGCATCAGACATCTATTTATGACCCTTCGGTAATTTCTTACATATTTTTCTCTCAAAAGTGAATTTCTGGAAAAAGTGGAACGCTGCCTTCCGCCAGTTATTAATTTATCTAATTTTCTGTATGGCGTAAACTGATAATTTTTTGCATTGAAAAATGTCTTAATGGATGAGGCTTTATAATGCAGAAAACCCGGTGTAAATATCTCTTACTGTTTTCATGATATACATTTTCAAAGTTTGGGTTGTGCGACTCTTGAAACATTCTGTACAAGAAGCTGAGTATCATGGTATTCAAAACATCGCTAAATCGTCTGAGAAAGCAGGAAATGGGGAACAAAGTGTAAGAAATTGTTACTGATTCTGTGGAATGTCCACAACGTTGATAAAAAAAAAAAAATGCTAACGTACTCTGTACCGCAATTTGAACTTAGAATCATCAAAATTTCGTACATATTACAGCATAAAATCAGTTGCCAGGCTGAAATTTTTAGTCGCCATGGCAACCTGGCGACCGGGATTTTTCGAACCCTGACAATCAGTAATTCTGCTTCTCTTAAACATTGTTCTTCAAAATGCAAGTTAGGGCCTCCCCGATGGCGCAGTGGTAGTGTTGTCCTCTTGTCCCGGGTTCGATACCCGATGGAAGCACCTAGTGGTTCGAATTCCATTTTAAACTGTAGGTCCAGTACCAATTAGCCTTACTGTGCATGAAGTGGACTTAAAACACCAAATCAATCAATCAATCAAAATGCAAGTTACATGGTGCAAATAAAAAGGCTGCCATCTATCCATGAAAGGCACAACATTGTTCCAATGACTCATTCAATTGATTAATGCATGTAATGAATAATTTTGAAGTGGGTTTTGCCTCAGAAAACAAGCTATATACTGGGTGTTTCATAAATACTTGAGGGGTTACAAAAAATTATTGCAAGTAATGGAAACCAGTCCAGAACGATCGAGGAATGCAAACAAGTTTGTGCATGTATATTTCGTTAAGCTGAGAGAGTTCACATCCATGCCGTTAGGCAACACTCAGATCAGCTACATCACTCACAGTGTTTTGTACAATGTTTTGGCCCCCAAGATCACCAGACCTTACACCATGTGACTTCTTTTTGTGGGATTTTATCAAAGACAGGGTATTCATCTCACCGATGCTGCATCATATCGCAGCCCTAAGGGAGCGTATCATCACAGCTATAGACACTATCGACAGGCATATGTTGATGTGAGTGTGGTAAGAAGTAGAATATCGTGTCGATGGATGCTGTGTCACCCATGATGCACACATTGAACATTTGTGGGTGTAAAAAGAGACTATGAGTTTCTCGTTCATTCTGGACTGGTTTCATTAACATAAGTTCAATACTTTACTTGCAATAAATTTTTGTAACCCCTCAAGTATTTATAAAACACCCAGTATTTAAATATTTACTTTATATGAATTGGCTTTACATAAATAAAAACAAAGTGGCAGTAATTTATACCAAGTTAAAGTGTCACAAGCCAGAAACAAATGCTGTGTAATCAAAAAAGCCAGCAGTCCTCGGGGGACGAGAGGTCGCCGGGAGTGTCTTGATTGAGAGAGCGAAGTATTAAGTGTGTTGCGAGTGACAGTCTTAAGTTGGTCCTTTTAAAAGGTTTGACAAACCCACTGAGGACACCTTCGATGGACCGAAAAGGTGCCACGCCGTGACTCAGCCGAGGAACCACAAAACAGGTACAGTGTTGACACTTTGAGTTTATCATTATCAGTGTTTTGATATTTTGCTGGCTCGTGCGTGATCTTCCTCCCTCGCGTGTGCGAATTCTATTCAATATTGGTAAAGGGCAATGAGCGTAATTTATTCCATTACTCATACACACATCCTCTTGCAGCCAAGCAGTTTAAGCTGGTGAACGGCCTAAATGTAACGAGCCTATTTACAGAAATATTAGATACCTAAAATATCAGTAACTGGACCATTAAACCGATATGTCTGTATTGGTTGATGCTGATAGAGTTTTGATTAATCTGTCCAATCCCTTAATTATAGTATTTATGTTAACACTAGAATAAATATTCAGTTTAAAGAAAACTAGAAAATCATAATTTTCCTTTTTTTTTTTTCAGGTATTATGACAATATATTTCAAACAGGGAGAACCACCACAAGGATTTAATGCAAGCTATGAAGTTCTTAGTTGTCCATCTGAGTGTCGGAATAATAGAGAGTGTAAGCAAAGTCAGTGTGTCTGCAAGCATAATTGGACTGGACCAGAATGCAACATCCAAGTTTGCCCAAACAACTGCACTTTTGATAAGCATCAGGGCATTTGTGACAAAGTGAGTGATACATTATTTTGAAGGGGTATAATTTTATTTATGATAATTCACTTATTCTTATAGAAATCTCAATTGCTTTGTTCATCGTGGCATGCAATGGCATATTCTTCCATGTTATCTTGGTAAACCAACTTTATTCACATACAGTGAAATCGCAGTTATGCATTTCGTGATAGTACGTTTTCTTCTGTTGGCCTCTGCCAATTTCCATAATGCTGCATACTATGATATTTCAGTTATACGATTTTTCCAGTTATACGTTCAGCGATTTTAGTCCCAATAAGGAAAATACTTCAGTTATACGATTTTAACTGTGCTTGCTCGAAAGGATGCTGCTCTTGGAGTTCAAGATTTCCGTGATAATAACATGTGCCACCCATTCCCAAACATTTTTCCTTATCAGCTGCAACCATGGAACCGTGCTTCCCCGATAGCGCAGTGGTTGCGTCATCGTCTTGTAATCAAGCTGTCCCGGGTTCGGTCCCCGGTGGAGGCACACAGTGGTTTGGATTCCACTTTAAACTGTAGGTCCAGTCCCGATTAGCCTTTCTGTGCATAAAGTGGACTTTAAACACCAATTCAATCAAGCAACCATGGAACCAGAATCTCAACTTGGAATTCTATTTTTGTCATTTGAGTTAATAGCAGCTTGCAGGTGGAGAAAAGTTGTGCTGTGCCTTTTTACCATAATATAGGAAAACCTTGTTAATACAAAGTTCAAGGGATCAAAAAATGTCAACTTCGAATTAAACTACTTCGAGTTATCCAAACTTTTCAAGATAAGCCTGTTTTTCAGGTGTAAATAAAGTAGAGTATAAATTACCCCCACAACGGATGTTTTATACTTGGTGGTAGCTCAGAAAATAAGCTTTATATGTACTGTATAATAATATTGTACGTTTTAAAGAAAGTGTAAAAAATGTTACACAAAATGAGAACACGGAGCTTACGCGGACACAAAGATTTCAAGGAGATGGTTAACACCATTTATCCTGCCTAGTTATACAACCGGTTATGCATGGGATGCATGTTGTGGCAAAAGGTCTTTTAAAAAACGGTATTTTCTTTTAATTGTGCAAAGTCGTTGCTCTTCCATGAAATTCTTACAATATTAGTTCATAAGAAACCCATTTGCACGGAGACCTACGTAAAGAAAAACAAACTCGTTTATTGCAAGAAGTGAAACTCGGAAGAATCTTGACAGTAGTCACACTGGCGTGAGCAAGAGAATGGAGATAATCGGACAGAATGAATATTGGATTTTATGTGCGTTCACTAGAACATTGTCCGTTACAGGATTAACTGGTAAGAGAAGATTCTCTTGGGAGAGAACACAACCTTTCCCTGTCAAAAAAAAAAAAAAAAAAAAAAAAAAAAGAATTGGGGCTGTAAATTTCGTTCTGGTTCGGCTGTCTAAAACACATCGTAAAAAGGTCACGTTTTCTTTGCTTCAGTTAACTTCATATTCACCCCCCCCCCCTTTCCCCCTTTGCAGGGAGCAGTCCAAATTCTTCCTCAACTTGCATTGTAATCCACTCTGAAAAAGTAAACACACATCTTGCGATCTGTTTGCACCGAATGTGTATCTTAGGACACATTAAACAGTGCCGCAGTCTATAATCACTTGTTTGGATCCCACTTTAAACTGTATATTTAGTCCCGCTTAGCTCATCAGCATAAAATGAACTCAAAACAAGATTCACAAAACTTGCGTATTTTCAGATTAATCGACAATTTATTGTAGGATTCAGGAGTATTCTGGAGGTCAAACACTCACTCCACCAAAACTTTTCCTCTCGTATTCCTACATTGAGCATTGTTTTTTTTTTTGTTTTTTTTTAGTTTTTTTTCAGCTGCATGCAAACAAGAAAGAGCGACCTGAATTCTGCAATTATCGCATTACGATGCACATCAGTGGCAGATAATGAGCTGTTGTAGGAGAAGGGATGGGGTCACTTTTCTTTTACTTATCCTGCGCACACGAGCAAGAAAATTTGTGGCCAAAACAATTAGCAATGGACACCCCTCCCCTTTACTGATAGAAAAAGGGAGAAGTCACTCAGTCAACAGAACACTGTGTTGGCAAATTTTATGACCGACACAGTTGGGAAACGTATGAAGCGGGAAACGGGAGTTGCAACATATGTAAGATCAACGTCAACTTTTGAGGGAAACCTAGATGACAACGCATTAAGCGGGTTGACGATGTTTAGTTGGCCTATGTGGCTTCGATTATCTGTAACAGTTTCTCTTTTTTTTATGAAGTTCTACAGGGCACAAAGAATATGCTTTTAATGAAACTGGTTACCAGAAGTTGTCGGCTACCAGGCCAAAAGTTGCTCGCTCACGGGAAATTGCTGAATCTCGAGCTCAGAGCTAGACAGATGGGTGAGACTTCCAGGCACCACTCAACTGGCTCTGGTATTCAAAAGGATTATTCCTGTGTTATCCACAAGATAAGAATTGCGGTTTTGTTATCAGAAGGCAGGACAAGAACGAAATGTTGCATCCTTGACGTGGGAGTTTATGAATTATTGCTGTCAGAAGTGATATCTGCAAGCACTGCTTTGGAACTGCCAGGCATAACACTGGCGCTGGTAGAAGCCTCCCTCCAGACAGACTGCACCAACAAACAGGTGGCGGAATAGAACGTCCTGCATGAAAGGGGGAAGGAATTTTGTAATGGATACGAGAGCAGTGTTTCCTTATGAAATTGGTGCTGCATTAAAAAAAAAATAATAACTACAACTGCTACATGAAATAATTGCATAGCTGTGCACAGTAGTTTGCAGATTAATGAGTTCTTGTGAGGGATATTGGTGACTTTTTTTTCCACTGGTTCCTAAACCAATATCAGTTAACCGGGGTTGGAAAATTCATCTTACTTTTTCCCTGGCAAACAAGAGAGAGGAAAGTTTTGCAAGCAAGTTCCCCTTCCTTCCTCTCTCTCCTGTATAATAGGAAGGATTACGTAAAAGTGTCGATAAAGAAGTGAGAACAGTGATTGAGCCATGTTCTCAATTGTACACATACATTTTTGTGGAGGAAGGAGAACAAAGACACATCAGTCACACTTTTAGAATGTGTTAAAACTTAAAACTAGTGTTAGGCGATATATCATTCAGAAGATATATCGTGATATTGAAAAAATATTGTCCAGGCAATATTAACTAGACCAATGTTTCCCAAACTTTTTCATTTCACGGCACCCTTAGTTTTTTCAAGATTTTTTCCATGATGCCCAAGACTGAATGTAGGCCTATGTAACACTTGCAACACTCAGTTAGTGTGGTTAAGTTGCTTGCCTTATAAACACATATTTCAAATTCTGAAACATTTTATATGTAGAAAGTACTAACAAGTAAGTCTCATTTTTTGCAAATATTGGAACATTTCGCAACACCCCTGTAAGTTAGCCCAGGGTGCACCAGCGTGCACTTTTGGAATCACTGAACTAGACGATATATCGTCACGATATTTTGGCGATGTGTATTGTGTCGGCATTATATCATCATGATATTTGACTATACATATCATGTTGGTGATATATCGTCACGATATTTTGGAATATATATTGTGGAGATGATATTATTGCCGATATCACAATACTGAAAAAATATCATCTGTGAAGATATTTTCTTGACGATATATCACGATATCAAATTTCCAATATCGTCCATCTCTAGTTCAAACCCTAGAGAAAGCAGCTATTATAGCGACTATCAGTTTGGCAATAGTGCGCTTGTTCCCGATCGTAAGGCAGGAGTTCAAGGTCGTATTTTGAATGAATGAGACAGCTGCAAAAGCAAGGAAGATGGGAGAGAAAGGTCACCTGTCATACGGAACAGGCTTCTGGCATTTTTTGTCATTGCCAAGTTTTGAAAAATGTATAAAGCAGTAAAGGAGAGTTATGGTAAACATAAGATTGACATAAATATCCTAATGTTCAACATGTTTTTTTGCAAGGAATTGGCTGAACGGATTAAGCGGGTGAACTTGCTTGGATTCCTTCCACCCCCTGGCACCTTCACTGTCTATTTCCCGTTATTTTGTGAATTTACAATAAGGATTTAAAACAATTAGTGCAATATAGCAAACTTTAGTGTATATGCAGTACACCTTTTCTTTCTTTCTGTGCTTAATTTTACCATTTTAATTATCTTTCATAATAAGTTTTTCTCAGTTATACATTTTTTCCCTTCTGTCCCCCATAAGACGTATAACTGAGATTTCACTGTATTAGAAACTGCCAGAAAATTTGACATTTTTGGACTTATGTTTTACTTGCATGCATTTTTTTCCTAGTATATCATTAATATACAGGGTGAGTCAAAAGTCTTTGGACACCCTTTTATTGTGAAATCTGTAATGGGAGACAGTAGAGATGGGGCCGCAACTTGTAGGGTACATGGTGACCATGGCCGCCATCTCGAAATCCGCCATCTTGAACGCAGCTTCGAAATTTCAAATGGGAAGGGGGTCATGTAGCATATCAAATTACACTAGCATGAGCTCAGGAATTCAAAAGTGTAATTGTTTCTTTGATATCTTGTATTGTTTTCAAGTTATGAACACTCAAAGTTTGAAAATCACATACCAATGGCACGCTACATCACATGTTCTATGGGATGGCCATTACGTCCTATGGACAACCGTAGATGCTGTATCCACTCCGACTGCACCGACATGCATTCCTGTAGGTGCCTTATATCACAGGGTTTCTCAGCATACACCATCTGCTTGAGATGGCCCCTCAGATAGAAATCGATGGGAGTGAGGTCAGCTGATCTGAGCGGCCATTCCACGGGACCACGGCAAATGATTCACTTCCCTGGGAATTGTGCATCGAGCCATTGACGCACACCAACACCACAGTGGGGAGGGGCCCATCATGTTGAAAATAAGGATGCCAGTGATTGGTATGCAATATCCGGACAATGGAGAACTGGCTGATACCACTTTCCAGTGAGAGCTGACGAGTACTGTGTTTGGGACTCTTCACAAACGTTGCTAGAACCATCGTTGCAGTCTCCTCATTGGTGGCAGTCTTTGGTCGCCCACTATGTGTCCTATCTTCCACATTGCCAATTTTTTTCGGAATTTGCCAATAACATACGCGACCGTGCTGTGCGATACTGGATGTCTGTCTGGGTGCTGCAGTAGTCTTCTGCGATGTCTCTCAAACTGAGTACCCCGGATATTAGGATGATTTCTATCTTCTGTTCCTTTGTCAGAGGCATCTAATATCACCTGAAACAATAAACGTCACAATGAGACTTTTCAAACTTTGAGTGTTCATGACTTGAAAACGATGCAAGATATCAAAGAAACAATTACACTTTTGAATTTCTGAGCTCACACTAGTGTAATTTGATATGCTACATGCTCCCCTTCCCATTTGAAATTTCGAACACGTGTTCAAGATGGCGGCCATGGTCACCATGTGCCCTACAAGTTGCACCCCCCCCCCCCTACTACCATCTCCCATTACCAGATTTCACATTTTCCTGTCAGGTTTCAAAATAAAAGGGTGTCCAAAGACTTTTGACTAACCCTGTATAATAAATATATATACAATAAATAAGAATTGTTGCTGTAAATCAGGTCAAATTTTCAGAGTATGCACTGATGGCATGTGATAGTAAACAACTGAACATGGCTCAATTTACATATGGTGTTGCTTGTTTATTTCTTTAACATACTGGGTCAGTTGTTCCAACTAGAACACAGCAAATGTCCTGTAAAAGTTTGGTGTGTTCTGACAATCATGAATTCACACATCAAGGCACAAGTCAGCTCATATAGCCCTTCATATTTGAGAAATATTGTTGCAAAAGTGCAAGTTAGATACAATGTTTCCTTCCTTCTTGGGCTGTACTAAAGTGTAAATCACCAACCCTGAGACCTTCTGTAAACAAACAGTCTCACCGATTCGATGTATCACTCCGCGTCAGCTGATTCATGACCGCAATCATCTGCTGTTACACTCATAGTTCGCCGCACCTATTCATTTTATATAAGAGCCTCTGAATGTGAGAACCCACTCTCAAAACATCAGACTAATATGCAGCCGCATACATTGTTACTCTCCCGGTCATTCTCTCTTTCATAACCCTCAAAACTGCAGACACTAACACACCACTGCACTTGGATACCAACTTAAGCACTTCATTTACTGGTTTCTCAGGATACCACTGACAGAACGTTACATAAATATTGAGTACAATCTGTTTCTCACCCCTTTTCAAAGGCTGTCCTTGCTGGTGTTTTGAAAACAAGCTCTGAGAACATGGAGACCTTCCCGCACGCATAGAACTCTGCATGTTATTTTTCTAAGGATAAGTCAGGCAATATTACTAAGTTGCACTACTTCCTTGCTGTTCACATGATTATTTTTAGAAAATAACCAATGTTATAAAATATCATTATGTACACAAATCTCTAAGCTCATTGAAAGTTACAATGCATATTACTACAAAATGTTCACACTTATCTTGCCTTGCCATGTCGCCAAGTTATTTTTCGAAGTGCACTATATTTGGCGGAACAAAAATCGTTATTAGGATGCTTGTCAAAGTTTCCAACTGCAATAAATTTACAAACTTTCTTTGTCTTGTTTTGATCATCATCATCAATATATTTATTGGACTTACAGCAATGCATATGGCTTTTTATGCCCATTATATATTTTATTTACATAAGATACAATTTACATAAAATCTACAAACATATTTCAAATACACTCCTATCTATATCATCCTTAGAAGTATACATTACCATGTTATATCATTTTGTCTAAAAAAATGCAAGTAAAATATATTCAATTCACATGCAAGAAAGAAGCCAAATTTATGGGAAATGATTACTGGTGCAAAGAGTTAACCATAAAGGTGAAGCAATAAGTAAAAAAAGAAAGAGCATTGGGTTTAAAGTGAGATGTCATTTGCGGCAACGTATCCCATACTACAAATTGGCCATTGTTTTACCTTACATAATGAATCCTGTAACAACGCTGGATTTTCGTGTGGATTATTTTACTTCTATGAGTTTGCAATGCTTTCTGCATGCAGCTGGTTTTGTTTACAGAAGGTCTCAGGGTTTGTGATTTGAACTTTAGGACACAAGAATCTTCAGTTTTCAATATTTTCAAGGTGGCTGTTCAATTGGGTGTGCATTTTAGTAAGTATTATAATACTGTCAGGACAAATTTAATTGTTAAGAAATTATTAAAAAACATTAGGAAATTATTAAAACACACTCTAATACGTGTAAAGTTCAAACCTCTTAACTCCTGTGTATCTATTATTTGCTATGGGAAAAAATGCCCTTATGCACATACAGTATATTTTCAGTATAATATTGGGTTTTCTTCTTTTGATGAACTGCAAAATGTATAATGCAGCATAACACCATATGCAAACATTTTCCCACATGAAATGTAAATATTGAGACAGTTAATCACACAAAACACAGTAAGTGTTACTAAGGATCTCCAAAGTATTCTCCTCTGAATGCACTTGTCTCATCTGCCTATCTCCTTTTTGGAGAGACATTGTTCAGAATACCCATTACAGCATTGTTCAGTTCATCATCATAAATAAATATCCATCCATAGTCGTTTCCCATCTGGAAAGCTGATAGTTATTAAAGAGGCATGGATGGGGAGAACGCATGCTATTTTTTCCAGTAATTAATATGTCTACACAACCAGTGAAAGGAAATCGTTTGTCTGGGGGGTAGTTGCCATGATTACACCTCACTTCTAGGAGTTGAAACTCATTGGTTATGGGTTATAAATATCTTACCATGCTTTTATATTTTTCAGGATTATGGACGGTGCTACTGCAATCCAGGTTTTGTAGGAGAAGACTGTTCAGAAATATTGTCAGATTCCCAAGTTATTTTCACAGAGCTCTTCAATACGGACAAGTTAAGCGACAGTTTTGACCACCTTCGTAAGATGTTGCCTCGCTTTGGTCACACTCTTGTATCAGATCCTCGTGGTTCACTCTGGATGTTTGGAGGACTTTCTCTCTCACATGGCCCACTCAATGACATGAGACTTTTTGATACAAAAAACAATACTTGGATGCAGGTAACATTTTTTTTTCTAAGTCATTCTGCAAATTTGTATGAGAAGTGATTATGTTAAAGGGGGTAAATTAATAACAGCATAGCAGTTTGAAGCCTAAGATTATTTTTATTGATATAAACATGGTTTTCATATACCATAGCTTTTTTTTTCTACATATTCAGCATCTATTTCAAAGCAGGGCTCGTTTCAGTCGCCTGGTAACACATTAAATTAGAGATTAATGAACCATTGATGCTCTTCATGGAACATTTGATATTTTGTATTGGATTGGTAGAATCTGTGAATTTTATATTTGTGACTTGGTATTGGTTGAATTTTCATGTCAGTCCATCTCTTTATGTACAGTGTACAGTGAATTCATGCTCTTCAGATTTTCATATTGTTTTATCTGAAAGTACCGGGAATACAAATTTCTGATTTTTTTCCGGTCATTAGTTTTATTATCATTGATTGATGAAAAATTAAAAATCAGATTGTTCACTATTTGAAAAGTAAGGGAATTTGATTTGACAAAATAAGTGTGAAACCTGTTATACCAACTTTTCAAATAGCCAATATTGTAGTTACCTTCTTGTTAGAGTCAGTTCAGTCTGTGATCAAATAGTAATTACAATATTATTTAGTGTACAGTAACATTTGGATTTCTATGGTGTTTGCCTTTGTGATGTGGGGGTTTATATTTTTAGGTTACCATTGATACTCTTCAAGGACCCACAATGCCTCAGGGCAGATATTTTCATGCTGCAGAAACTGACCATACTCGAACAATAATATATGTATTTGGAGGATACACTTTGATAGATAATAAGAAGAGTGTTGTGTTAAATGACTTTTGGAAGTTTGACCTTAAAGATCGTCGATGGCTAAATATCACAAAGGTAAGAGGATAACTAATGTTTGAAGTGCTAATATAAATTACCAGCTAGTTATCATGATCATCCTTCGCTGTTTCCTGCCTCTGGCTGGGTCGGCATAGAAGTCGACCCTCTCCATTTTTTCCTGGTCTTCCACCACTCCTCTTTCCATGGTGTTCCAATCTTGTCCTATTCTCCTAACTTTCTCCGCTATCTGCTCTTTCCACCGACATCTTGGTCTCCCCCTTGGCCTTATTCCCACTCCTTGTACATTGTAAGTTCTTACTGGTAGTCTTTCTGCACCTATCCTCTTCATGTGTCCCGAACCGTCTCATCTGTGCTTGATCTATCCTGTCCTGAAGCTTCACCACACCCACTGTCTGTCGGATCTCCTCATTCCTTATTCTATTCCTTCTAGTCTTCCCCAATATACTCCTTAAAAATTTCGTCTCCACTGCCTGCATCTTTCTTTTGTCTAGTTATATTGATATAAAATGTTAGTCATGTTGATTCAGATTATTTAGAATATAAATGATATTTTATATTTGCCTTCTTTATTTACAAGGTCAAATACACAAGTGGGAGGTAAGTAGAGGAAACAAAGAATTCACATTTCATTTTAACAATTTAATACCCTTCATTCAACTGATTTTATTCCTTCATTGGTTGATTGTAACAAACACATTTACTACAATTTTAACAAATTCATTTGGTGCAGACCTGTTTTACTGGCTTTCTCTAATTACAGTTTCATATATAACATTAACAGAAATTAGAATCAAACAAGAAAGAAAAAGTTACTGTTGTTAATATTTACATTGACCCTTCTTTTCCAAGCAGAAAGTCACTTAACTTTTAGTCTCTCACATGAAGAAAGTAAAATGTACCTCCGAGTTCATTTTCCAAAAGGAAAAAATAAAATAAGAAAATTGCTGAAATTTCAGCATTAAGAATAAAATCTTTGTCTAGTTTGTTGTAACTGTCTTCTACATTCGCAAATAACAGTACAGGAAAACCTCGTTAATACGAAGTACAAGGGACCAAAAAATGTCAACTTCGAATTAAACTACTTCGAGTTATCCAAACTTTTCAAGATGGCGCCTGTTTTCAGGTGTAAATAAAGTAGAGTATAAATTACCCCCACAAAGGATGTTTTATACTTGGTGGTAGATCAGAAAATAAGCTTTATATGTACTATATAATAATATTGTACGTTTTAAAGAAAGTGTAAAATATGTTACACAAAATGAGAACACGGAGCTTACGCTGACACAAAGATTCCAAGGAGATGGTTAACAACCGGTTATGCACGGGATGCATGTTGTGGCAAAAAGTGTTTAAAAAACTGTATTTTCTTTTAATTGTGCAAAGTCGTTGCTCTTCCACGAAATTCCTTACAATTTTAGTTCATAAGAAACCCGTTTGCACGGAGACCTACGGAAAGGAAAACAATCTCTTTATTGCAAGAAGTGAAACTCTGAAGAATCTTGACAGTAGTCACACTGGCGCAAGCTAGAGGCATTGTAATCCACTCTGACAAAGTAAATACACAACTTGCAATCTCTTTGCACCCCCCTCCCTCTCTCTCTCCCTCCCCTCTTTTTCTCTTTCTTTCTTTTTGATTATTATTATTATTAATAACAGCAGCATGCTAATGGTTCTGAAGAAAAGCGGACTTTATGTGCATCATGAAGTTGTTTTAACTCTTGTTTTTCTTTCTGGAGATCGAATTTCGTTATCGTCAAATCATAACAGCTTTGCGAGATTCAAAACAATGACGCTTATTCCTTCGTGCTGGATGAGTCATTGCTGATATCAGCTCTGCATTCAAACAAGAAAGAGGGACCTGAATTCTGCAATTATCGCATTACGATGCACACCAGTGGCGGATAATGAGCTGTTGTAGGAGAGAAGGGAGGGGGTCACTTTTCTTTTACTTATCCTGCGTTTTTTGTTTGTTTTGAAGAATGTATTCGGAACTGGTTGCTTTATTTTAGACGCCAAAGGAAAGGAGACCGCATGCGCATACGAGCAAGAAAATTTTGGCCGAAACGTTTAGAAATGCACCCCCCCCCCTTGTTTACTGATAGAAAAAGGGAGAAGTCACTCAGCCAACAGAACACTGTTTTGGGAAATTTTATGACCGGCACAGTTGAGAAACGTATGAAGTGGGAAACTGGAGTTGCAACATGCAACATATGTAAGATCGACGTCAGTTTTTGCGGGAAACCTAGATGACAACGCTTTAAGCAGGTTGACGATCTTTAGTTGGTCTATGTGGCTTTGATTATCTGTAACAGTTTCCCTTTTTTATGAAGTTCTACAGGGCACAAAGAATACGCTTTGATTTTAATGAAAGTGGTTATCAAAAGTTGTCGGCCACCAGGCCCAAAGTTGCTCGCTCACAGGAAATTGCTGAATCTCGAGCTCAGAGCTAGACAGATGGGTGAGACTTCCAGGCGCCACGCGTCTTGTATTTTGGAACATTCCTGCGATCTTATCTTGCATTTCTCATCTAGCAATGGTGAATATTTCCAAGGTGGTGCATTCAGCGGAGAAGAACTTGACCTGCCATGCACATTGACAAAGAATGTCAATGTCCAGCGGGCATTTCGAGCTGCTTCCCTCGAGTTGTCAGCAGCTCTTAGGACAAGGAAACATGTCAAGGTCAAGTTAAAATAACTTCCAAGCTCTCTCCACATTTAATCTTCTCTTGTCGACTTACGCAGTTGTCTACTTCGAATTAAGCAAAACCAGTTTTGTCGAAGGGTCTTGTAAACAACTTCGTATTAAAAATTATCCGTATTTCGATTTATCCGTACTGAAATACATTATAAATCCTATCTTATCGGCTGGGGAATGGGAAGAACTTTGGATTAAAGGGTACTTCGTATTAACCAATATCGTATTAACGAGGTTTTCCTGTATTTACTTATTGTACACATGTGTATAAAATTAACAGGGAACCATTGAGATCAAGAACGCTGTATCAGTGTCAATATTTTTAAAGTTGTTGATTTGGATTTGGTTTTGTTATGTAAGAAGATTGACTTAAATGTCTTGTGTTAAAAGTCACAAATGAGTTTGTGTCGGTGACAAGAAATAATAGTTTAAGGAAAGTAAATTGTGCTCTTTTAATTCTTGCAACGTAAGTTATATAATATTATAGAAACCCAGTTGAGCTCTGAGGACATGAAATTAAATCTTTAAATTACATTAAAGTCTGATCATCCTTCGCATACTATATATATATATTCAGTGTAAGGTAGTACTGGAATTGTAATTTACTGAAAAGAATGGTTTTTACTCTAGCAGGTCTTTACAACTAATAGTAGAAAGCTCTGAAATAGCAAAAAATTGACATGCATTATGAAGGATGCAGGGTGGTATTTGTAAGGGTGGTATGGAAGGGATTTTCCCCCCTCTGGGTACTTGTGTCCCCCCCTGCTTGCTAAATTTTATCCATGGGGGGGATATGTTATATGGCTTGAAGTCATTATCTCATGCTGTCCCTGGACAGTCATTAGAATTTCCTCCCCACTGGAAATTTCTTAAATACCACACTAGGATGTGACCACTTATACAAATAAAATATATTAGAATTTAAAAAAATATATATTTATTTTGAATTACCAATGTAGAAAAAGAAAATAATGAACCAACCAATGCATTCAGCATGGCCTATAACTAGAGGCATGCAGATTTCATTTTTAACAAAAACACTAAATGTGAAGTAACACATTGTGATGTTAAGTTTTCATGTTTCTGAAAGGTGTGAAGTGCATTTTCCTACCCTGTATTGTCACACAATGATGGAAATAGACTCTTACATATGAAAATTGTAGTTTATTTACCTACGTGACACTTTCTGAAGTTTGAATTATCCTGTGAGAAAATTGATTAATTCTGCTGTAAATATTTGAGAAACAAAAATGGACCCCTTTATGCAGGAATAAACTTAATACTCTTGTAACTACATAAATGTGCTATTAGAAGGGGTATGTTAATTTTGTGTAATAAGTGCAGTTTTTAAATCAAATTTAGGATTATATTCACAATTTTAAAACCAAAATGTCATTTTATATACTGCTTTGATCCAATTTTTTACTGCTTATGTAATGTAATGTAGCACAACATTGCATTTAGTATAGGTACTGGTAATTATAAAGTGTTTTTTTCTATGTTCCTTCAGCTAGAGAAAAATCCACCACCCCTTGCTGGCCACACATTAACTTTGAGACACAACATTAATTCAGAAAGTCTAATTATAATTGGTGGGTTCAGTCCTGCTAAGGGGTTCCTGGACACCATATGGGAATATGATTTGAGAACCAAAGCATGGAGCACTCTTGACGTACTTGGCAACAAACCTCTGGGTAAGTACAAAAATTTCTTTGCATTCAGATTTGAAATAAAATGTTAATTTAACATGAATAAAAGTTATTTTTCTTGACTATTTTTGTAATTGGTAGAACATTCTGTTACAGTTGTGTTCATTGTTTATATTAAATTATTTGGCCCAAAGAAAAATGTAGTGTGGAAGTTCCAGTCAATAAAAACAATATGCTAGTTTGTAAGGATGGATCAATTACTTGGTACTACATCATTATCAGCTGATATAGAGATATCTATTTGTTGGTAAAATTGCTGATAATTTTCCAGGTCCAATGTAGCCTATAATTTAATGCAAAATTCTATAATTATGTACCCTAGATTTGTAAAGTGAATGTCTAAATATCAAGTTTCTCTTCCAGAGCAAAACTTATTGCAATCACCTGGTGCCATATTAGGTGGCCCAAAAGTCCGTTGACACTAAGCCAAGCGCCAGGTTAACCTTGCAGCAGGTTTTCGCATATGTAGATCCAAACGTGCGCGCAGAATATAGTTCCACTGAGACGGGTTCTATTCCGACACAACTGCATACTTGCAAGAAAACAGTTATTTAATTTGTAAAATACAGACAAAATAATACATCCATTAGGAGGTGTGGACTTGATCGGTTGCAATCACTGTGCAGACGAACTTGGATCCGCAGATTCGCCAACTGGAGTTTGTATTGCGCTGAGGAATCACTGAAGCCCAAATGCGAGCCGAGCAAGACTGAATACGTTGCAGAGCGCGTGGAATCCGTGATACCAGTGTTGCACATCCCACTATTTTAACCCTATGTTTATTGTGATTAATAATCGTGCTATACAGCGGCGAGAATGGCTGAATCGAGGTCTCCTGTTCAGCAAGTGTTATTTTGGGCTTCATCCGAAGGGAAAAGCTCTTCAAATCAAGCAAGTTGTTTAAAATGCATAATCCTCCTTACGGAAACAAGATCAAAGTATAACAGGGCGTGAGGTGATTTGCCGTCAATGTGCGCACGAACTGTATCCCGGGTGTTGAATGATTTGCGGTTTGAGTTTAGGAAAAGGAAACGATTGTTTGTTGTTTGACGACAAAAGAATGTCCCCGGTATTAAAAGATATCCCCGTGAGAAGAAACATGTTTATTATTTTGACCAGACGTGCTTTAACTCTGGGAGGGGCGTGGGCGTTACATTGAATTTTTTTATATATACCACCGTGCAAAACCACCGCCAGGGCTGAAGAAACCGACGAGAAAGGGAGAGGGGAAGGGGGAGGCTTATTGTTTCACCTACTGGCCGTAATGACGTCTTTGTTGAAGGCGCATATTTACTGTTCCGTGCAAAGAAAGGGATGGATGAAGAAATGGACAGACCAAGATTTGAATCCTGGTTTAGTGAAGTGATTCATAAATTGAAACCAGAGTAATAGTAGCAGACAATGCACCTGATTGTATATATCCCCAATAACAAATCATGCTTTTTTTTTGCTGGTATAACTTGAAGTGCGTGTGTCTTACAGTAACAAAGGTTTTCATAAATGAATTTTTTTATAAACAAAAAACAAAAAAAATGTCATTAAATTCAAGAGGGCTTGTCGTTGTTTACTTATATCTTTGTTTATTTTTTATTTTTGCGTGCTCGAAATATACACACATGCTCATGGGCTCCGGAAGGTGGGGGGCAAGGGGGCCGTGCCCCCCTGGAAAGTGAAAGTCAACCAAAAATTATGTATTTCACACATATAATTTCATTTTAGCCACAATAATATGTGTTAATTATTGCATTAATACCATAAATTCAAATTTAAGCAATGTTTTTTAGGGAACTACACTCTTTTGGGGGGAAATGTGACTTGTTTGCCCCCCTGCGAAAAAATACCTTCCTTGCCCCTCCCTGGAAAAAAATCCTGCGAAAGTCCATGCACATGCTCTCATGTTTCGAAGATATTTTGCATTTATATTAAGTAATGACACATTTTTTAAATAATTTATGCGCCGAAAGTACTTCTAAAATGTTATGTTTCAGGAGACAACAAGAAACACAAATATATTCCGCTTGACATGCATGCGGGTTTTGATGTGTTGTGCGGTTGGCAATACTGTGGATTTTCTCAGTGTCTGCGATGTAAGCAGCTCGGCGGTTGAGGCAAGACTGGCACGGAAGATTCTGTGCTCAGTTCTCGCGCGGATTGATACATAAAACCTGCTGCAAACTTAGCCTGACGCGCAGCTTAGTAGTTATTTGCATCTTCATTTTTGTCATATTGCACTTGAGTTTAGGAAGTGAATGGAACATACAGAGCCTTCATGGAATATTTGCAATTTTATGTTAGATTGATGGAATGTTGGTTATCAGTAAATTTTCTAACAAAACTTTGTCATTATCAGCAAACATTTCATAGCAGTTCCTCTCTCTTAGTTTTACAATTTTGTGAATCAGTAATGACCAGATGTTTGTCACTTTTGTAAATCATAATTAGTGTACATGCATTTATAGCTTTATGTACATAAAAACAATAACAATATCTGAAAACTGCACCCAGTTACGTGCTATTTATAGATACACTGGAACAGTAACATTTATTGGCAACATTGCCAATACATATGATGTTAAAAACATTACCAATAGATATGATGTTAAAAACTTTTTACATCACGTGCCAGCAACTTTCGTAGTAGCCAAATCATAAATTTTATTGTGAAAAACTCACGTATGGTCTCAAGAGTTACAATGATCAACTCACATGTATTTTATACTGACATCATGTACAACATATTTTTCTTGTTTCTTTTCAGGTGTGTATGGTCATAGTACTGTGTACCATCCAAATACGGAAAGTTTCTATGTATTTGGAGGCTACATGTACAAAGTTAATAGAACAATAATATCAAATGAACTGTATATGTTTCATTACCCAACTCGGTATTGGTCACAGCTTCCTGTTAGTAAGAATCAGAATCCACCTATCTATAATCTGGTAAGGGCTTGTATAATATATTTTCCTTTTTTTTTAAATTCTTGAGCAATCCAAAATTGCAAAAATAGATTACATTTACATGAGAAATATCACTAGTTTCAAGCAGGTTGAAGTAAGCAGAATGTTAAAACCAGCAACATGGCTGACAGTTGTAACCTCAGAATTTTGAAAATATGTTGTCTTTCAGAATTGAGGAAAGTGGGTGTTTTTGAAAATTTGAGGTTTGTCTGGTACTGTCAGTTTTATTCAAGATTTCCTTATCATGTCAACACAAGATGTGAAATATGTGTCATGTTATGTGCAGACTGTAGTTTTAGAGTACGTCTGTCCATGTATTGTTCTGAATACCTTTTGGACTCTTCCATGATAATACCTATCACACTAATCAGTTCATGATGGATACGGTAAACGTGGTTTAAAATTTCACTTAACACTAATCAGTGTTTTCAAACTCATGACTCTCCTCTAAAAGAAACTTTTTTCCTCCAAAAATATATTTCAGCTCTCACTACTGCTTACAAGTTTATTGCCACTGCTTTTCTTTTTCTCTGTAGAGGGTAGTAAAACTTTGTCTTCATCGTCAAGAGAGGACATCTGACACCATTTTATGTGAGCAAAGCATTAGCCGTGTATTTGTATTTTCCACTGCCATGAGCATTCAATATTTCAAACCTATATGTGTATATGTCATTTTGGAAAGATGAGTTAATTAACTTTTTATATATTCCATAAAATATCAGCTCTGATTAACAATATATAACAAACATCAGTTGCTTTCTGCTTTCATTTCATTCATCTGTCTCCTTTTCACAGCCCCGAGCAAGGTTTCTCCACTCTGCTGTTACTGCCGAAGATTACATGTTGATATTTGGTGGGCGCACTGAACCCCACAATGCATCTGACTCACTGGTTGCATATGTGTACTCTTGCAACTTGTGGCTGAGATTAATTGAAAAAGGTAAGTAAAGAGCTTTATAAAATGCTGAATTTGAACAACTTAAAATGGTTATGGTCCTGCATGTACTTTTCTTCCTGCGATAAATCCAATTTGTAACCCATATCCTTATCAGGGTTGTCACTGGCCTAGAAAACCTGGAAAATCTAACTAACTAACTCTCTAGCCTTCTTGAACCCAAAGGTTCATGCCTGCAGCAACACAGGCCTTCCATCTGTCCCCTATCCTGAGCAAGATCTATATACTCTTTTCCATCCCTACCTATTTCCTTTAGGTCCATCTCAACTTTATCCCTCCATCTTAATCTTCCTACTGGTCTCTTACCATCAGGTTTCCCAACAAGAATCCTGTAAATTCTTCTTTCCTCTCCCATTCGTGCCACATGGCCTGCCCACCTAAGTCTTCTTGATTTAATCATTCTAATAATATCTGGACATGAATACAAATTATGTACTTCTAAATTATGTAACCTTCTCCACTCACCTGTCTCCTCATCCCTTTTAGGTCCAAATATTTTCCTAAGGATCTTATTTTCAAATACTCTCAATTTATGTTCCTCTTTCAATGTAAGGGACCAAGTTTCACATCCATATACTATTATAGGCAAAATTACTGTTTTCTATATTTTAACTTTTAGTTTCTTAGATATTAAACCTGGAAAATCAGGGAAATTATTTTTTAGTGGAAGAGTTGGGGATTTTTTAAAATAAATTTAAACTCCTGGAAAGTCAAGGGAACAATAATAATAGTTTTATCATAATTATTTTGTACTTGCCATTATAAGAGAATGTACTTACAGAAGGGGGCTGTGGAACTTGTTTAAATGCCTACTTACTCTTGTGCATTACTTCATTTGTTCCTGTCGTCAGCTAATATCTTCTTTTCACTGTGGTCTTTGCAGTTCACACCATAAGCAATTAGATATACTCCATCCTGTGCCTGCCAATATGTTCTTTTCTCTTCCATTCTTCCTTCAGTTGCAGTTTCCATTACTCCTTCATGTCTCAGGATATGGCTTACCATCCTACATCTTGTGATTAATTTCCCCAGGCTTCAAGGCATCTTTGTTTGTCTATCCATTTTACCTTCAGCATTCTCCTGTAGCACCACAGTTTGAAGACTTCTTGTCTTTTCCTTTTAGCTTCAGCCACTGTCCTTGCTTCAAAATTATCTACAATTTTATGATACACCAATATGCATATACATTGGTCAATACTGATAGAGTACTGATGAAAATCATGTTTTGTGCTTAAAGTTCTTGTATTTGCTTGTTTTAATTTTTATCGTTGTAAGTGCAACAGTTTTTTGAGTTTAAATAGGAGGAATTGAATGGGTTTTTGACACCAGTATTTCAAGAAGTACCAATCATGATCATATGTAGTTCTTTATTTTACTATGTATTGTGGACAGAGAAGGAGATCTTGAAATTGGAATGCAGGTGGGACCACCTATCGGGCAATGTCATTGCTGGGTAGTGGAAACTGGGAGACATTGGCTGGGAGGAAGTCATGGTTGATCGAGAGTTGCGTTTGGGGATCGTTGGGAGAAGGTGGTGCCAGGGAGAGAGAATGGCATGCTGGAAGTGAGGAGGTACCAGGAAGGAGAGATTGTGTTAGGTAAGTGAGGAGTCTTCTTCCTGTTCATGTCCGGGTCTGTATGGTCTGGGTGTCGTAATAAATATTGGGTCAGAAATTTGAAGCAAGTGTCACTACCTCTATATCCCCGTAGTGCTAATTAGGCAGTTCAACAGTATTGTTCATTTTAACTGTTTATGTCTTCATATCTGCCATCATTCACATATTGTACTTATACCATTTCAGATATTGATATAGTTGGCACTCCCCCTCCATCTACATATGCCCAGGCCATGACACGGGATTCTGAGACACGTTCAGTGTATGTGATTGGTGGATTTGATGGTGGAATTCAAAGCTACGTTACAAGGATCAATCTTCCAAATGATTTGTGTGCACTTCGTCAGAGTAAGGAGAGATGCAGGAGCTTCTCAGGCTGTTCTTACTGCACTGTTATTGGATCTAATGGGGAGAATTCTAGCTATTGTTACTCCAATCGAACATCTGCATCGGAAAGGTAAGTAGAAAATCAGGACTGAGTTGATCTATGCATATATAATATATATGCATCGGTATGCCAGTGGTTGGTGTTGCTATCAGAAAATATCAATTGGAATTTATTCACCAAAATCAGTAGTTACTTTTCTGAAGTCTGGGTATATCGCATGATCAACAAAAATATCATGCAACATTTTTACACAGTCTAATTATGCTGGAAATTATGCAAAAATCAATATTTTCATTATTTTGCACTAGAATTACGTGACGAAATATATTTGGAACAAATCTTCTCGAGTTACCAGCCAGGTTAAGTCTATGTTGGCTTCCAACGTTTCGAGTGCATACATTGCTCTCATCATCAGGGAACTCCTGAATTCCTGAACCTGAAAACACTTGTTCAAATCATGTCCCCAGGAAAGCTGCAAAATATATTTGGTGATTAAAAGACAGTTATTATAATATACACTGTCAGGATATACATGTATTCTGTATGATTTATTTGGGTTTGTACTATATCTGGGGCTCCCACATAGCCAGATGGTTAGCACTCTCGTCTTTGAGCAGTTCCCGGAAGGAGTTCCCAAAATTTTGGTGTTGACCAACCATTGTGAAGACACTTGGGGGAGCTACTTGAAAAGAAGTAGACTCTGGTCTTGGAAGTCAGAAAACAGCAGCGATATGCTGACCACACGTCACCCAATGAAAATGCTGCTTTAGTTTAGTTGTACTATATCTGTGTTCAAATACTATAAATACTTTTTATTCAAGAATTAAAATGCCATTCATTTTATTAGTAAAATGTTTTCAAGAGTGTGGTGCCTCTTTCCATTGGGAATATTTTTTCCTAAAAAAAATTCTTCATATTCTCCATGGCAAAAGAGAAAAAAGCCAGGAATTTAATACTTCGTTGTTCATGCTCTTGCAGAAATATCAACTGTTTGATTACATGTGTGGAAGATTATCTCTTAAATTTTAGTGTAAAATTGCTTGTTAGCTTGTTGAGTTAAAGTAATGGTTGTTTCTTTTGTACATTAACAGTTGCTCAAGTATTAATGGCTCAGTCAAATACAGCAATGGTGTAGAGTGCAGTAGAGAATGGATGGCAAGAAGAGACTGCAACCAGTATTCGAGCTGTACTGAGTGTCTTGCAATATGGCCAAGTAACGAAGAACAGGAGAGTGTAAGTAATCTATTTCTGTAACTTTTTATTACTTTATAATAATTGCTCACAACCATGGGAATTTTTTTTTTCAAAATTTGAAAGTTACACATGTAGTTT
Organism: Lepisma saccharinum; assembly: GCF_977018435.1. Classification (NCBI taxonomy): domain Eukaryota; kingdom Metazoa; phylum Arthropoda; class Insecta; order Zygentoma; family Lepismatidae; genus Lepisma; species Lepisma saccharinum. Next base: position 127,128,531 of record NC_139229.1, read on the forward strand.
GCAATGCTGAATTTTGTACATTGAAGTTTAGCAACTTACAACATTTAAATTACAACCCTTCCCCCCATTATTTTGAAATAGAACACTAGCCAGTGCCAGCTCGCAGTTTCCACGGATCAACGGACATCTCTGTGTGCCTTGTTGCCACGTTCCACATACTGCTGTACTCTGCTGAATAAAAATCTGTATAAAATCTGTTTCGCAATGTGAGTTGACAACAATAATGGATTTTATTAACAGATGCTAAGAGCTTCAAAACAAGACCAATATTGTATTTGTAGGACTACCCAATACGAAGAAAAATTTGTTTCACAAAATTGATGATAAATTTTTTTTTACAAGTTATAGAAATCTGAAAATTAAGATTTGTGTTTAAAACCTTTGTGCGTGCACCATACAAAAATTTCATCATGAACGGACAATCCGTTTTTGATTTATAGAATTTCAAAAAGAGCAATCGTTTGCAAAACTAAAAGAACTGCCCTTTTTGTTTTCATGGCGATAAAAAATATATGGCATACCCGAAAAATAAAATGGTTAGCATAGATTAACGAAGAATTGAATAATCTAAATTTTGATGTAACTTGTTTTTTCATAGGTCTACTGGTTAATTTTTAATTTCAGCCTAAACTAGAGTATCTATAATTTTTAATCCGATAGTAAATGCAATGCATTGTATGCCAAATAAGGAAAGTTTAGAATCTCTTACAGTGGCCTGATCTGGCATAGACAGATAAGTCAAGAATCTGTGTAGAAATTACCAAGAGACATCAGAAAAACTTGAAGAACTTTAAAGGTGAGGATACTATGCTACTATTTCACCCTGGATTCCAATTTAAGTAAAACATTTTTTTTTAAAAACTACCAAACTACTTTTGTGCAAAAACTCATGTTTTATTGCCTTTCATTTCTTTTTCTAGGTATGCACTTGGTGTTCCAGCTGTCAGAAGGGTTATTGCATACCAGCAGGAGAGAAATGTCCAGATGAAAACAAGTGCACCTTACATCCACGGGAGACCAAAATTGTCACTCTTTGCAGTGAATTGCAATGTCCAGCATCAGATTGTGACAAATGTCTTAAAGCTGGCCATTGTGTGTGGACACGACATGTATTACTAACACGTAAGAATGCTTGTAATTCTCAAAGGATGTGTTAGATTGCTTTCAGAGGGAGAGAGAGAGAGAGAGAGAGACAGAGATGGCTTACATAGTGTTTTTCTTTCTTATGGCCATTTACTACTGAAAGGCTGGTGATTTCTAGAAAAAAGACTGTAGTGGAATTTTTAAAGTAGCTAGCAATGATAAAGGAATTTTAATATCCAGTCAAATTATCTCTTTCTGACACTAAAGTGATTAATATATTGTAACAATTCGCTGAATTGATGGCTGTACCAACTTTAACAGATTCCCACCGATTCTGATACTTGAACATTGTATCAGTAACAAGTTCTTCACAATAATGATCAATATTTATATTCAAAAATTTACATTATTCTGAATTCCATTGTCAGTACATCACCACAAGATTTACTAGAGTTTTACTTTAAAATATACTAAATATTAAAATAGTTGCCTTTTAATCACAAAATCCACTTTTTCCAAAAGCATTTTAAAGATATTTGGGTGGTTCATGCCTTTTCACTCACCCTGTGTCTCCATATAATACATATACAGTAGAGCGTCGATTATCCGAACGTCGGTCAACCGAACGACCGCTTAACCGAACTGTGTACTCGCTCACTTTCAGATATCTGTAATGAAAAAAGTACGTGACTTAGCTGCTCGTAAGCGTGTAGGCTTGCTTAGACAGACCAAAATAAAGGATTTTTTTTAAACGTTAATTTTGTGTACTGTGTGTATTGTTCATGCAAAATGCGTATGTAATATGTACATATTTTTGTTTAATAAACTGTACCACATACTATATATTCCTACTAAAGTTGCCTTTGTACGTTACTTTGTAATACATACTTAAAGAGATGCCTGTTTTTATGAATAAATTTACTGTACAATACTTCTTTTTGGCAAATAAACATGTACAGTTCGATTATCCGAACAAACCAGTTTTCCGAACACCCATGTCCCCCAATTACTTTGGATAATCGACGCTCTACTGTAGTTTCAAATTTACATTTTTAAGAAGTATATGATTGAATGTAACTATCGTTACATTTCTTCATTCCCCAGTTCCACGTGTGTGTTATTTAGTGTCGTTAACAGACTAATTTTGTCTAAATTGAATCTTACATGTCTTTCTTATTTTTTTTTCTTTTCAAAATTCTCAATTTTTTGAAGCTTATAGAAGAAAAGGGGGCCCAGGTACCTCCTATGTTTAACAATTTTCAAACGTGTTGGATTCATTGTCATAAAACATAGAAACTTCTAATCTGAGAGCAAGAGGAGTAATAAACAAAATGAAAAAAAAAAAACATTCATTTATGAAGAAAATAGTTTTTGAATCATTACATTTAAAATTACAGAACAAAAGTTACAGCTATTTTCATAAGCATCTGTAAATGCTGGTCACCACATGCGACTAATTGAAAATGACTACCTGATCTAAATACAAGTATGAAAAAATTTTCAATGTCTGAACACTTAAAGAAGATAGAAATACGAGGCACATTTCAAAAGAAAGGGCCGATTATTTATAGAAAGTGATTGGCAACAGTGATCAGATCATGCCTGCACAGCAACATCAACTAGTCCAGTGTTCCGCAACCTTTTTTTACTCACAGCACACCCCAGACGGGCCTAGACTCAACACGGCACACCAAAATGTCTGTCTCCTCAAAATCATATGAATCTTAATATAATTACGAAATATTATGTCGTTATGTAATCAATTATTATTTTTATCATTGTTGTTGTTATTATTATTATTATTATTATAAAACATGAATAGACTTATGCATTTATTAAAAATTTATTAACTTTAATTCACTGTAGAAAATACACATTTCAAATGCGAATTTTAAAGTAAATAACTCTACTCATACCTTCAATGTGATACTTGAGCCTGCTTAGCTGCACACTGACGGCTGATTCGTGGTGGAATCGTTGACAAAGCAAGCCTCATTTCTTCATCGATGGACTTGAGTCTCTCTCTGTTTGATGTTTTAATTGCAGTCAACGTCGAGAAGCCCAGTTCACACAAATAAGTAGTTGAAAATGGTAATAACACATTAACTGCCATCTTGGAGATAGCCGGGTATTCACTAACTTCCAAAAAAATTAATTTCAAGTCTGCTTTCAAATCTGCCAGTTCCTCTTGTAAGCGTAAATTTTTCGGAAGATATTTCTAATCCGTACTGAATGGATCACGAACCCAGTCAAAATCTTCAACGCTCCCTCCAAAATATTTTTTGAAAGTCTGCTGCAAGAGTTCTTTAATTAAGTCCATCAACACCGTTGTCGTCAGCAAGGGACCATACAGTTTGGAACATCTCACACGATCCATTTTCAATTGTCTGTATCCACAAGTTCAAATTATTAATAAATCCTTGATTGATTGATTTGGTGTTTTAAGTCCACTTTGTGCACAGTAAGGCTAATCGGGACTGGACCTACAGTTTAAAGTGGGATCCGAACCACTATGTGCCTCCACTGGGTATCGAACCCAGGACCCTTTGATTACAAGGCGACGACGCTACCACTGCGCCATCGGGGATGCCCTAATAAATCCTTGAATCTTATCCATACTAGTCAGAATATTTTCGTTTCTACCTTGCATTTTTCTGTTTAGTTCATTCAAGTGTACGAAAATATCGGAAAGATATGCCAACTTAGATACCCATTCATCATCTGTAAATAAATCCGCATACTAATGCCCCTCAATAGTCAAAAATGAAAGTACCTCCTCTTTAAGTAAGTTCAAATATTCGCGTTAACACTTTACCTCAATATAACCATCGTACTTCTGTATGTAGCAGAAGTGTAGTGTGCTCTGATCCCATTTCTTGACACAAAACGTTAAAAATCTGCATATTTAGGGGCCGCGATTTGATGAAGTTCACGACTTTTACTACTTCATCCATCACAATTTTCAGAGGAGATGGCAAAGACTTAGCAACAATGGCTTCGCGGTGAATGAGACAATGGTCGGTTCGTAAGTTAGGATTTACTTCACGTACTTTACCCACAAATCCTTTCACTCGGCCTGTCATAGAAGTCTGTACAAACACTAACGCAGTCCTCCCATGTTAATTCATTATGGAGCACATATTCATTAGTCGTACGAAACATTTCTTCACCGGTTGCTCGCTCGGGTAGTTCTTTGTAAAAAAAAAAAAAAATTGCAACTACATCCCCATCAACATACCTTATGTAGGAAAGAAGTTGTGCGTGACCGCCAATATCGGTGGACTCGTCGATCTGAAGTGAGAACTTTCGACTGCTCTTTATTTTCCCCTTCATAATGTCTTTGATGTCACTAACTCGGCGGCTGATTGTGTCAGCAGAGAGAGCAATTTTTGAAATTTCAGTAGCAGCTTCTGAACCCAGGACTATTTTTACCGTTTCTTTACACGCGGGCATTAACAACGTTTCTGCTATTGTGTGTGTTTATTTGGCCTTTACGATAAGTTCGGCTACCTTATAGCTAGCTTCCTGTACTTTTTGCGAAACACGTACCGACGTAGTCATGGGCGTCACTTGTTTTGTTATTTTGTTCCAACAAGCGACGAAAATAATTCACATCTTTACTTAACAGAGAGGAATGTTTTGTTGAAATGTTTTGTTGACAAATGTCGTTTTAATTTACTGGGAACCATAGCAGCATTACTGAGTTTTTCACCACACACAACACACTCAGGGATTGGGCATGTTTTGTCACGACACCAAAAAAAACCGTAAGATAAATAGTTATCACTATATTGTCGGTGAACTACTTTGTTTCTTTTTTCGGGCTCAATAGTTTCACTACTTGCACTCGAGGACGAACCACTCCGTAGAAGGAACTTATCCATATCGGAAAAAGAAATAGTAAGACTGGGGTAGCAATCCAATATTCGCACTACTGCAGAGCACAGCTGTGATAGAACTGATCTGAAATACTGTAATTGTTTTCTGACAATGTGTGGGTCCCTCAGCCAAGGAAAAGAGCAATAAAGTTTAAGAAGCGCCGACAAACTGGCACAAAACAGCCAGACGTACACGAAAGATGCAGTGTTACAAACAAAGAACTCGCTTGAATAGCTCTATTGTATGATTGGGGTGGGCCGCTAAAAGGCTTGCTAAAAGTCTTACGTGGCTTTCTTTGCGGTGAACACAAAGCTTGCCGCCTGTAACCCATCAAACCGGCCCAATATTACAGGCAAGAATACATATAAGATGAGCAATATTGAGTAAATAAATTACATTTAATTTATATGAAAATATAACAGTTATCAGCAAGAATAAACAAGCACCTTCTTACTTAAAAGCGACAATTAATTTCTTACAATATTACAATAGTATGTAAAAGTTTGCATCACACCTTTCACCTTGTGACGGCACACTAGTGTGCCACGGCACACCGGTTGCGGAACACTGAACTAGTCCATTGGTGACCCAGCAATCATATTTTCGGTAATTAGCTGTCGGTTATTCTGTGTGTTAGAGCATGTTAAAACGGCTGCACAATTACACAATCCCGCCAGTTGAGAAACACAGTCTGTGATTCGATTTCTTAATGCCAAAGGTCATGATTCTGCCTAAATTCACTCAGAATTGTGTGAAGTGTATGATCCGAGTGTAATGAATGAAGGAAAAGTATGGCAGTGGTGTTTTAATACACACGCACCAATGGCAAAGAAGTTCAAACGAACTCCATATGCAAGAAGAGTCATGTCAACTGTGTTCTGGGACCAGCAAGGTGTTCTTTGTGGTTTTCATTGAGCCAGGGCAAACAATCACATTGCAGATGTCCTGTGAAACTGTTCAAAACTTAGACGTGCCATACAAAACTGGCGACGTGGAATACTGCACTCAGAAATCCATGACAACGCTAGACCACACACTGTTGCCCTCAGTCTCCAGATGATTGAGAGGTTCGAATGTGAACTTTTTGATCACTCCCTGTGTAGTCCGGACCTTGCACCTAGTGACTATCATGTCTTCCTGCACCTCAAAAAGTGTCTTGCATCTCAACGATTTGAAGAAACGGAGGTGTTGAAAACGGCAGTGTTGTATTGTCTGAATACCAAGGCGGTGAACTTCTACGCAGAGGGCATAAAAAAGCTTGTATCACGGAACCAAAATTGCTTGGAAAATAATGGTGAGTATGTTGAGAAATGAAGTGGATATGTATGTGTTTGCAACCACTAATACAGTGTTGCTACACTTCTTTCCTTCTTTGATATAATCAATTGACCCTTATTTTTTAAATGCATCTCATAAGTGGTTCAATCATTAATATATTTAAAAATGGTGAAGTGGCAAAATAATTCGAAATTTGTTGAAATGACCCATATGCCTTTAAGAAGAGAATTGATCTACAAAACAGGATTCCATACAATCATACAGTTGAAACATATTAACCCATTAACACCCATGATCCCCATTTGGGGATCTCGCATATTGCTTCACTGAGAATAATATATTGACATTTTTTTCTTTTGCACACATGAACACATCATTGAAGGTTTTCCTTGCATGACAAACAAAAAAAAAAAACAGTTAACACAGAAAATTTAAATATATTTATAAATAGTCATGTTCAAAAATGCAATATTTTCATCAGTCAATTTTTCTCATTTTAAAAATATTTTTAAATGTAGTTGTATAAAGTTTTTGATTTTGATTTTTTAACATAGCATGTTTATTCTTTCTATATATATCACCTTCATCAAAATCTTCATGTATATGAGATGCCATTTTGTTCTACAGCGTAATTTGTCATGATCCCCAGTGGGGATCATGGGGATTGCCATGCAAAAAAAAGGAACTTTCTGTGGACGTAAAGTTCCCTTTTGTGTAACAATAAGAGTTTAGTCTTTTATTTCAATCAAGAAAAAACTACCTAGCAACATGTACATTCCTCCCCACAGTAAGCATAATGGACTCTCTCATAAAATCAATTATACTCTATCCCTGACATCTCTGGAGCATGGCCGAGAAGAGGGGCAGAAAGGAGGGGGGACCTAGTGAGCAGAACAAGGCAGTACACGCTGCTGCAAAGGCTTGTAACTGCAGTCGCTTTCCTCCCCTCCATGCAATCCTATTCCCTCTCACGTCTTCATTGGTGAAGCCGTCTCACGTCCCTACTTGTGCAGAAACTTCTTTTCTTTCACTTGTTCCAGAGATAGACATAGAATTGTGTAATCACACTATAAATCAACAAATGCAACAATGGTGTTTCTGAGCTGAGTCACGTTAGATGCAACAATGAGTCTGCATATGTGTCTGATCTTGAATCAAGCTTTAGATCTTTTGGAAGACCCCAACTTTGGTGTTAGCGGCAGTGATTCAGATGAAGAATATAGTGGTACAATAGATATTGTGGAAATTCCGCCAGAAGGCATGAACATTATTTCAACTGAAACAAATGGGAATATGTGTTACAACAACTGTTCGCATCAATCGAATGAGTACGTTGCCAGTATAAACCAGTATAAACATAAAATAATGAAGATAGAACCTCGTGGTACACATGATTTTAAATTTGGAATTAGCAATGAGGTCCTCTCTAACATATGAAAAGGCAACAACATAGTGAAAGTGATGTCAAGACATTAGACACTGCATTCATTTCCGCAAGTGAAAAAATAGTCAAAGCCAGAAAAGAAATATGTGCCCATTCCCCAACCAAAAGCAATTTTTAAATATAACGATCATATGGGCAGAGTCGACATGCTTGATTGGTCTATTCGGAAATATTGCACAAAAGTTTGAGGGGAAAAGTGGTATTTTTCTTTGATAACAAATGCAATTGACGTAGCTGTGGTCAATAGACATGTACTGTATTTATTTGTTCAAGGCAAAATGCCACTTCTCACCTTCCGTTGGATGATTGCTCGAGCGTATCATCAGCCAACCTCTTTAACTGACATCAAAATCCCAGGGAGACAATCTTATCCTAAAGGAGTAAAATGTGTTCTGCAGAATATTCTAAAAGTTCTATTGGGACACTTCATTCAAAGGACTGAAGAGGGAAAGAAAAAAAAAATGGAGTTTGCAAGAAAAATTTTCCCAAAGAGTGCAAGAAATGCAATGTTGATTTGCAAGTCAGTTGTTTCAAAATGTGCCACAAATAAATATTTCAGTCGAAAAGTTAGCATGTTGACTGTTTTAATGTGTGGAACAAATAAACACTTCTGTGAATACAAGAACATTACTGCATGTTCATAATAATAAATCTGTGTTGTATATTATTGTCATTGCCGACGATTTGGTTCCAAAACTGGTGGGCCAAGAACAGTTTACTTTCCCTTGGTAGATAATGTTTAGCATAGTGGTGGGGCAACTGACCCCCCAAGCTCCTCCTAATCGCTGCCACTGAACGTTATTGTACATTTATGTTATATATGTATGTATTAATGTATGTTAAAGGTAAGACAAGATCGGGAATTAATTGTGTAAATGGAAATTGAAATGTGTTACTAATTTACACGCTATTGCCCATGATCCCCAAATGGGGATCAGCCAATAAAATGCTTTTATGAACAAACTATGACATTTTTCGTTCTCTCATAATAACATTCACGATCAGGCGACCAAATGCAAACTTTTTTAACAAAAAAATCGGAGAAAAAAAATTGGGCTTTAATGGGTTAAAGGTAAAAATGTCATATGTAAATATTAGAGTTGTGTAATGCAATGGCTTTTTGTGTTTCAGCTGAATTGAGCCTGAAGCTATCATCAGAACCAACATACAATTGGAATTGCATTGATGAAAACGTTTCTGAGAAAACTGATTTGAAGATGAACCTGAGTCCACCGAGTGCATGTCCAGCTCACTGCAATGACCATCTCGACTGCAGGAGCTGCCTGGAGTCAGGGGGTGGTGAAGGAGGCTGGCATGAGTGCCACTGGAGTGTCAGACTGAATGAGGTTGGTATTAATATAATACATAAACAGTTCTTAAATCTGTAAAAATGTGAATGTATACTTCAAGTATTATAACTAGGGACAGTAATAAGTATTGTTTCTGTCAGTGATTAAATTTGTTATTTATCTTTTTTTCATATATTTCATGTGTTAACTTTCAAGAGTTATAAATAGAATGAAATGCAATTGAATGTTTAAATATTCATAATATATGCAAATCACTAAAAGTGCAATGGTTAATATAATGTGCTTGGTTCTATTTATATATGAAGGAGACCCATTAATTAAGTCAAAAGTTATAATTAAACAAGAGAATAACCGCGAGGAACATGTACAGAGGGTTTGTTCCTAACATTTTCATTAACCACCAGTTACCCTCTTGAGGAGATGAAAAAAGAAGCTAAAAGCTTAGATACTGATAAAAAGATAAGGTTAATGGGGGGATGAAAGAACTAAAGTGCACCATCTGGAGGTGTACCAGTGGTCTGTTAAATGGCTGTCTGTGCTGATTTTAGAGGGGTTTTTTTTTGTTTTGTTTTTTTATCCATATCTCTTAAAGATAGACTGTGGTTGACTGTGCATGTTGAATTCCATTGTCATTACATGCACAACATTCATATGAGAAATCCAGTGTGAAGGTTGCAAAGTACTGAAAATCTGTGTGTCATTTATGTTCATGTATCAGAACTGAACCTACAGTTCTACTTTGGATCTGAACCATGGTACACTGTCTGACCACCAGGAATCACACCAGGATGCCCTAATTTGAAGGTGACGGACAGTGTCTGCATCAGGGAGACTTGTGAAGATGTGGAAATTACAGAAAGCCAAATCTGGGAGTTTATTGGAGATGTTAAGTTCCCATTAGCTTTCAAATGGTTTCCATAGTTTTCATAGCTGCATGCAGTTTCGTGTTATCCTGCAGGAGTGAGTGATACCCTTTCAGTTCCAGGTTCTTCACCACCATACATGTGATTGTTTTTCTCCACATTTGTGTCCTGTTTTATACACTTTGCATCACTCCAGCACATGAGCACATGAGTTTCTTCACCAAATTACACTTTAATGTAGTTAAAACTTCAGTCAGTTTATTAGAAACTTGATGCATTTGTGCAAGATTTTGGTATATCACGCTCCAAGCTAGTCCTAGCAATTGTGGGATTTGGCCTACTGCTGGTTTGGTATGTTAGGTCATAATTAGAACAATATCCCACCCTCTTTCTCATACTAACTGGTGCAAAGTAGGTCCGTAGTCTTGTTTTTATTTGAGCTACTACTCTAGAATATCAAAGTAAAACTTGCAGTCCAAATATCTGATTGATAACTAAAGTATATTGACAATATGATCATAATTCTTGGAATGGTTGGTGAAGATGAGGTTTCTCTTCTGTTATTTTATAGATCTTAGTCTTGTTGGCATTTGCTATAGAATTCCTATATGCAACAAAAATAGTTAAGTTTATTAAATTACATATCCCTGATGACATAGTGATAATTTGTTGCCTTGTAATCAAGGTGTCCCTAGGTTTGATACCAATTGAGGCACATTGTGGTTCAGATTGCACTTTAAACTGAAGGCCCATCCTGATTAGCCCATCTGAGCATAAAGTGGACATTTATCTGATTAATATATGTGCTTGTTTACTTTCCATTTAGTGTATTTCTCCAAGCTACCAACCTCTGCATTGTGCTGGTGGTGTTTGTGGATTAGTTTTAAAAGGATCACCCGAGCAATGCCCTGTACCATGCTCAACATACCAGCAGTGTTCGCTTTGTCTACAGCATCCTAATTGTGGGTAAGTTGTGAATCAGTTAAATTATTATAAGGGAGCTTTCAAACTGAAGTGACAATTGGAAGCAAACCTTCAGAAATGAATGCAACTTTTCACAGTGAAGTGACATGACAAGCTTCACATGTTGCTTGTGCCTTATACATCACTCTGACTGGTCTGTTTTCTCAATAGCGTGGCAATGGGCCAGTATGAAATTTTTACCAATCCAATATAAAATTCCAAATGGTCCTTGAAGAATCTAATTGGTTCATTCACTTCTTTAACAAATGTGAGTTATCAGGTGGCTGCAATGCAAAAGGAACTACATATTTAGACAGGGTGTCTACCAGTCAAGAAATCAACCGATAGGTTGAAGAAATTATTCTTGTGTCGAGAATTTTTGCCATTTTTTTTAGAGTATAGTAAATTTACATTGTTACATACCTGTACTGAGATTTGATAAAAATTGAATATTTGGAGATTAAAATTGTATTGAACTGTGGTTAAGATTTTTCACTTTGTTTCTTAAGAATTACATTTTTGTGTGCGTGAAGTTTTGTAAAAATATTTAATTTATATGGCCATTCCCCATCCAGGATGAAGTCTGAAGCATTAATTTTTACATGCATTAATAATTAAAGCAAGTGTAAATCTCTTGTTAAAGTACAGCTTCAGTTTTCATCATAACCTGTCTTGTGGTAGGGGTTTTTCATTGAATAAAAATATATTATTTCTTAATTTCCAACTGTACCTAAGTAGGGGGAAATTAAATAAATGTTAAGAAAAAGGGGAATAAAATGGTCAAGAGAAAAGAAAGAAAGGTAAAAAAATAGTCATGAAAAAGTCAAGAATTTTGGATTTGTTATTTTGGTACACACCCTGTATAACAAAATGGCAGAATATTGTACTAAATTATAATATATTTATTACCAGTACACCGATATGCTAATGTCAGTCGATACTGATAGAGTACAAATTAATCTATCCCATCCCAGGGGAAGGGGGGGGGGTGAAAGTGATCGGGGCATGGTGCTGATCACATCACCCCCATATGGCATAGATTGAGAATGTGTGGAGCCCTGTTGCCACTCAACCTATATGCCTTCGTGGCATGTGCAATGTCCAGGGGATAGCTTAACCTTTTCCTAACCTGGTTACTGCAATGAATCGTAGGCCTCCCTGGTGACATAGTGTAATCAAGGGACCACCGGTTCAACTCCTGGTCCAGTCACCATTAGCCTTTCTGTGCAAAAAGTGGACTTCGAAACAAACTGAAATTCACAAACAAAGCAATAGATTTTGTCTTAGATAAAGAAACTGCACATGTAAACATTTAAAGAAATTACATGGGTATTTAAATTAACTATGACATTCAAAAAATTACGACAAAATCACATCATTTTGTAATGAATTACAGGTTTTTTATAGATATATAATGGATCAATAATATGATCATTAATTTTACTAATACAGTGGTATTGTAAGTTTATTGAGATAGGAGGTTTTCAAGTGTGCACCTTTCAAATGTGCAGTCTATATATATAGAAGAACTATATATATATAGACAATTTGGTTTAAGTCCCCCCCCCCCCTCAAAGAGTCATGCTCTTGTTGGAAGTGAAATTTTGGGATCCCATTAAAAAAATTTAGGTTAAAATTCTTATGTGGAGACAAACTCTGGCTCCTACAATAAACCAAAGTGAATAAAAAAAATTCAAAAACGTAGTGCTGTTTGAATCCTACAACCATGCAAAGTTGTGTTGCTAATCATTCAGTAGTTCATCACAAACAAAAAAAATAATTGTAAGTATTATGCAATACTAAAAATACTGCCCCCTTTTCCTTTCTTCTTTTTCTAATTGTGATGGAATGTCAACCTTGTATCCCCTGAGAAAGCCCTAGCTATTCCATCTAAAATATGATGAATAGTTCTCATTCTACAATTCTTGGAAAACAAAAATTCATATAAACTAAAAAATAAAGCCAGTTTTTGACAAACATCCATCCGATACCTGTATTGCATTGTAAATTGAGTATGCCATACCTTCACATGTTGGTAGGTTTGGAGACATAATGTGTCTTAAGGTGGCTTTTGGTGTCAATTTCAGATGGTGTGCCCAAGACAAGAGTAATTCTACAGGAAAAGGTGTGTGTGTTGAAGGAACACTGGATAAACCTCATAACACAACTTGCGATGCTGTCCTCAGTAAATTTGGTATGTTTCGTTGATGGAATTAATTGATATATGTACTTCATTATCATCTACCAATCAGCAACAGTAAAGACAGAGTAGATGCTGTCTACCCTAAAATTGTATTATTCTAATTATTTCACTTTGGTAAAATATAGAAATGAACATTAATTATCTGGCACATAAAGAACTCCGTCTAGTAAAAGCCACAAAAGACAGGTTCTCAACCTTCCTGAAATCCTGTATCTGCTGTCCCATTTGCAGTCCATGCTTGAAAATGTCTGGCACACAACCAGGTGGACTGCCTGCCATCCTGAGATGCTAGGACCTAGGAAAGGACATGCCATTTATGGCGGCAAAAAGTCAGGTTTTAATTTTGAACTTCACAGAACTAAGAAGTATATTGGTGGGGTTTATTGCATCTTTTTCCAGCTTTTCTCTTGTTTTCGTGGAATTCAGATTTTGTGTGCCATATTGACCACCAAACGGTTTGGCACTTCAGGAATCTAACAGTTTCATGTGACACTTGTTAATAACTTTTCAGCCATGGTTAGAAGCAATATGTTTTGGATTTACAATAGAAAGTTTAAAAAACTAACAAGTCTCTACTTTTGTGTGGTTTATAAGTTCTATACTAATTCCAATGTTTCAGATCTGTTGCCAGATTCTTCCTCAAGGATGTCCAGAAGTCACATTAAAGTTTTTCTATTAGTATAGAACTTATAAACCACACAGAAGTAGAGACTTAAGCTTTGTTAATATTAGTAAACTATGGTTATGTAAATCTTAAACACTAAAATGGATTTGAAGAAAACAATTATTTATACAGTAGCATGCAAATTAATCTGAACAAGGTAATCAGATCTTTTACACATTTAGGCATGGATGACACTAAATTTGCACAAATGTTTTTAATTTCTTCATCATGGTACCACACGTTAACAAGGGCACAAAGCATTTTCTCCTTGGTTGAACAATCCACTTTTGACATCCTTCTTTTGCAGATAGACCATACATTTTCAATTGGATTTACATCAGGTGAGTTTCCTGGCCAGCAGAGTACTTGTACATTGTTATTATCAAAGAACTCATTGACTTTTCGAGATGTATGACATTTTGCTAGGTCCTGTTGGAAAACACCATCACCATCAGGAAAATATTTCTTGAGATGAGGTATGAATTTTCGTCGCAGTGTGTCAATATATTTATCACTCTTCATCATCCCCTTAACAGGAACTATTGGTCTAGGCCCTTCAGATGTGAAACAACCCCAGAACATTATTTTCGGGGGATGTTTTGGAGTTTGTTGCATGTGTTCTGGTGAAAATTTTTCACATTTTCCTTTATGAACAAAAGGGACCTTGTGACCATGCACTTCAAAATGGCATTCGTCCGAAAAAAGCACTTTCTTGCAGTCACTCACAGTCCAGTCCCGATGACGTTTTGCCCACGTTACATGCTTTTTACACATTTTTTTTGTAAGCAACTGTTTTTTCAATGGCCTACAAGCTTTTCGTCCAGATGCAAGCAGTCTGCGACACACTGTTGTAACGTGGACGTCCACTCCACTCGACAATAAATCACGTGTTAAATCAACAGCAGTCAGTCTGGGGTTCTATTTGCTTTTTCTAATAAGAATTCGATCATTCTGCAACGAAGTCTTCCGTATGCGATCACATTTTCCCTTTCTTTGAGGCCTGATGGAACCAGTCTCTCGGTATGGTTTAAAAATTGAATTAATCGTACCCAATCCGACACCACATTCTGTAACAATTTGTCTCTGTGTCATTGAAGTATGCTGTGATAACGTAAAAATTTTCGACCGTTTGCGTGACGTTATATCCATTTGGGTAGCAGCCGAAATAAGAATCACTCACACAAAAAAAAACCAAAAAAACGAGCTTGTCACATAGCTTGCAAAACACAACTGACTCTTCGTCTGTTGACGATAACAAAATACTTCAACAATAGACTCCACTTCGGGTCTTCAACAATGAACTATTGAGTAAAAATGGATCATTGTTCATAGCACAGGCCATTATCGAGAGAGAATGTGCAGTTATTTAAAAAAAAAGTGAAACTAAAGCTTAAAACTGCAACATATTTTAAAATTATTGTATACCTGGAAAAGCATGCATCTTGTTCGGATTAATTTGCATGCTACTGTATATTTTTTAATGCATGTACCAAGTGAGCTATATTTTCCCACCGAGGTCAACAAGAGACAATTATAATAACTTCCTGTGTGACTATTGCCAGTTCATCACTTGAAGTCAGAAAATAATATTTTGCTATATTTAATTTCACTCAAGAGTTTTCTTACCTCCCATTTTCTACATTTGTTTGTCCTGAGAAGCAGTTTTCAAGAACTTAATACATATTCGTTAAGATTTGGCACACACAAGAGATGTACTATGTAGAATTTTTAGCACTTGGTCAGGCCTTCATTTTTTGTTGAAAATTCTACTTGATATCGTATTGTTTTACTTAATATAGTGGGTCAGTGTACTCGAGTAAAACTTGGTTTTTTCTTTAGTTTTTGTTGCTTGTTTGCCTTCCAGTGACTTTCACTGATTTATCTGTATCCTGTTTTGCTTGTTACTTACTTTTTCTTTCTTTCTTTCTTCTTTTTTTTTATTTGTTTTGAAGGAGGGATACCCACGATGTTCTTATTAAAAAAAAGCATATGTACATGGTATGGGTTGTTCTGGAAGCTTCCCTGGAATGGCCCTGGTATGAGATGACCTGGTGTAATCTCTCTGGAATGGCCCTGGTATGAGATGACCTGGTGTAATCTCTCTGGAATGGCCCTTTCATGGGTTGTCCTGGTAGCCTCCCTGGGGTGGTTGGGCTTTCAACTTGTCTGTGGGTGGCTGGCTTGTCGTTCTGTTGGTTCTTTTGAAGTAGCCTCTCTGGTAGTTTAGGTCGTTCTTTTGAAGTAGCTTCTCTTGTAGCCCTGGATGGTATTCTGCTGGTCCGGAGGTGGGTCGCTGTTCGGGGAAAGTTCATTATTTTACTGCTTTTGGAGTCGTGTGTTCAGTGGATCAGGTGTCCGTGTGTGCTTGCCTTGGGAGGGGGGTTGGTTATGGGAGAAGGCTCTTTATGTTTTGGCGGAGGATGTGATGGATTGAATAGTTGAGGTCGGGAGGGCTCGGTGGTGGTGTTTTTTGTTGTTTTTTTTTGTGGGGAGGGAATTGGTGGGGTGTAAGCATGTACAAATTTTATGACAGATTTATACTATGTCTAAGCTGAGGACAAGTTTTGATAGTAAGTGTTTCTGGAGGCAGTGGGGTTGGATTAGGTATTTCCTCCTAATCGTTTGTGTAATGCTATGGTTGAAGAAGTTTGTATGTGTTACTGTGTAGAAGTTTTGTTCCATTAATGGTGTCTCTAATTCACCCTTTTTCTTAGAATTGAAAATTACTTGTGGAAGTTACAATTGGGAAAAATCTTGTGGGGGAGGGTGTCATTGTTCGGAAAAAGGGAGGCAGGAGGATACTTGGTAAGCGGTTTATGACTATTTATATGCGCAATTCGTTTTATTTACATGTTCATGACCTATATTTGTGTCATTATTTCTTAGTGTCAATTTAAGGAGCATGGCAATGGGTTATTAGCTCACTTTCACTTGTGCGCACAGTTCGCCTGACATGACTTTTTTTTTTTGTATTCATTATGTATGCATTTTTTATTCATCTAGCAGCTTCCTTTTGTGGGTGCATGAGAAGTGCAGTTCAGCTTGTGTCATAGCTTTGTTCTAGTATAGCAATCTTCTTTTTTTCCCTTTCTTTACCAAGGGAAGGGGGGGTTATGCGGCAACTACTTGGGAACAAATGTGAATTCAGTGGACTTCTTACACATACGAGTAGTTATAAGCATTCTTGAGCCTGAGTGTTGGTCAGAAATAGAATTGGAAAGGTAGTGGCCTCCTTCCATTTTTTCACTAGTATTCTCTTTTCCCTTTGTATCTGCTTAGCCTCATCCTACTCTATGCCATGTCCTGTTTCTCTCGTGTGTTTAAATATTGCATTTCTATCTCTCTTTAAGTCGTACATCGTCCCTATGTTGTTTCAACATGTCTTTCAGCCTCTTTTTTGTTTCTCCTATGTACACACTCTGACATTCTTTACATTTCACTTCGTAGATAATCCCTTCCTCTTCTCTGTTTTCCTTTTTCTTGTTTGCCAAGGAAATGGAGAAGAAAGGTGAAGAAGACAATGAACTGGAATGGGGGACAGAAGATAAACAAGGAATGGAAGAAGGTGTTAGAAAGAGTGGAAAGGACAAGAGAGAAAGAGGAGAGAAGAAGGAAGAAAGAAAGGAAAAAGAGCGTGAGATAAAAGAGTCCAACCACCTTCTAGATAAAAGGAAAGGTTTAGCTAAATCGCCTGTCAGGTGAAAGTACAGTTGACAAGGGAAGGCCACCTGCTGGAATGTTCCAGGAAAACAACTTTCTAATAGTCTTGTGTCTGGAGGGGAGTAATTTTTGTGTATGTATATCATCCTGTTTTGTACCTTGTTTCATTTGTACATGGTACAGAGTCTGAAGAAGACCTTGATAGAAGGTTGAAACATTACGTTTAGTTTGTTTTATAATAAAATAAATTTCTGCCTTGGTCAGCATGTTGAGTTTTTCTTATTCTGAGTATATTATAGGTCGGTCGATGAGGTAGAAAACTGTTTGTAATGACATAAAAACGAGGTTGCTCGCTACGGTTACGATTTGTGACTAGTGTTCCCTCCATTTCAACTTGAGTTACTCCCGTTTCCCTGATTTTAAAAGTGAAGTGTTGCCATTGGTTAGGTTGCTGGTGTGTATGTATCTGGCTATGTCTATTACACTACGACACAGAGAGAGTAGAGTGTTATTAGTATATATGTTGCGTAGGACAGAAGCTAAAGCATCGACGGGGTTCGTCATTTGTATGTCGGGACCTGTTGCTGTTAGGGTGGAGGCGAGTGTTAACATGAAGGTTTAGGGGTGGCTGGTTATGCTTATTTATCGTGGGGGAGATAGGTTGATGAGGAGCATTAGTGGGTAGTGGCGTATATCTATACATGCTAATACTTAGTGGGTGGGGGAAGTTAGAGCTTTTTGGCGATTAAAAATAGGAGGAAAAGGGTGGGAAGCAAAAGAAAAAAATGACTGGTGATGAGGGGGTATTAACAATATGTAGCAAAGTATCTCAATCATGTTGTGACGTGGAGGGGGGGAGGGGGTTAGAATTAGTGGTAGGAACCCCATATCTACCATTTTGTGTATCACTCGCATTTGCTGAGTTGAATGCTAGAGCATAATTAGTAGCGATTGATTTTGAATGTGGGGGTCAAAATTAAATTAAATTAATTAAAGGAGTACAAAATTGAGGACGTAAAAATTTCGAGTAGCATGTATTGTAGGGTATAAAAGCTACAACAAATCCCGCAAATCCACCATGTAATGTGACAAGGATTGGACGAGGTAAGAGGGATGTCACTTAGGGATGTAGCAGTAAAACAATGTTGAACTAGGTTTGACAGGTTGTGGATAGCCCTCCTTGACCCGGTGAAGAGGTAAGGAAGGCAGATGAGCATAGCACACTCACCTAATCGGGCAGTGATCCCTCTGGCATCTCAGACTCTGGTGATGACCCCGGCACTAGCGAGGCAGTTAACCCAGGTAGCAGGTGTTGGCTGTCAGCACCTGAATGGTGGCGCATGTCGACCACGATAATGTTTGAACACTCCAAAAGTCCAGGGTACTTATCTGACTTGCCACGTGCCATGTTTTTGATTAGCTAGCAAGCTACCGTGCCAGTACTTCCCTCTTTCGATCAGGAAGAGCGACCCGGTAGTTGCAAGCTGGATTCTGTCTAGCCAGAGGAATTTTGTTATTGTCACTGCCCTGATTGGGTCAGTGTGCTCGAGTTAACTTGGTTTTTGCTTTTAACTTTTGACGTCAGTTCGCCTTTCCATGACAATATATATATATATATATGTATATATTTGAGTTTGTTAATTAATTCTCTCTCCGCTTTAGTTAATTTCTTTTGAAGAAAAATATTTCAGAAGGCTTTATTTTTATATAGTTCCCTCTATTCTAGCATACAAGACATGCTTTACCGCTGACTAGTATATCAATACATATAATATAAATAATTTTCTATAAATTGTCTGTAATTATCTCCACAATTAGTGGCATATTTTGTCTTGTGTAATGAATTTATAAATAAACAATTACTTTTTTTTTTTACAGCTAACAATACCATCAATGCTGCTAGTAGAAAGGAGGAGGAGTATTCCCCAACTTGGCATTACATTCGATGCCCACCAGAAGATGAGTGTCTGAACAATCACCACACTTGTGACAATAGATCAGAACAGTGTGTCAATGAAGAGGATGGCTTTCAATGTGTATGTGGAAAGGGATATAAGCTAGAGAAGTAAGTACATCAAACTTGTGTGAGTTGTGAAAAACCGTAAATTTCCAGATCTTTAATGCAGTGGAACCTTGATTTTACATTCCTGGATTTTAGTAGTGTGATGAAACTGGAAATTATGATATACACACCAATAATTTTGAATTGATCCCATGCTAATATTTAACTGATTCTGATGTAAATAATGTCAGAATGACACAAATAGAAATGCAGTAAAATACTCTGGTTATTGTTGAGGCTGAGTAGATACCACTTTGGGATCCATGAATCTTTAGAAGATTGAAATATGGTAGTATTTGATTACAGAATATCTTGTACTATCACCTACAACATACGTAATATTCAGACACAGGTAATATCATTAAATCAGTTTTATAATGTGAATTGACAATGATAATGCATTTTAAAAACAGATGCAAAGAGCTTCAAAACAAGACCAATATTGTATTTGTAGGACTACCCAATACTAAGAAAATGTTGTTTTGCAAAATTGCTAAAAACTTGTTTTTGAGAAATTTTGAAAAACTGAAAATTAATAATTGTGTTTAGAACCTTTCTGCCTGCAACCTACTAAAATTTCATAATGATCAGATAATAATAATTCTGATTTACAGAATTTCAGATAGCGATCATTTGCAAGACTTTTTTGTTTCCACGACATAAAAAATAAATAGAAGGCATACTTGAAAAAAAATATTATTAGCATAGATTAACGCAGAATTGAATAAGCTAAATTTTGATGTAGCTCATTTTAATTTAGTTTTATTGGTTAATTTTTAATTGGAGTCCAAACTCAAGTATCTATAATTTTAAATCTGATAGTAGTATTATTTTATCATAATATTACTGTACAGATAGTGTTAATTGATGTGTGTGAAATTCGTTGTTCGTCTATCTGCTCTCATGTACCTATTCATCTACAGGTCAATCTGCATTCCTGTGTGTGAGAAAGGCTGTGAAAAGGGAGTTTGTGTGGAGCCAGATAAGTGCGAGTGCA
The DNA here is from genome assembly GCF_977018435.1 of Lepisma saccharinum. Taxonomy (NCBI): domain Eukaryota; kingdom Metazoa; phylum Arthropoda; class Insecta; order Zygentoma; family Lepismatidae; genus Lepisma; species Lepisma saccharinum. The sequence continues at coordinate 127,148,937 of NC_139229.1, forward strand.
ATTTTGGATATGTGGGGATCAATTGTAGCATTGAGTGCCACTGCAATGGACATTCGAACTGTGCTGGTCCTGATGAGTTATCTACTTGTCTTGAGTGTCACAACAACACAGTGGTAAGCAATCAGACATGTCTTTATTTGAAAATGTGTGTGGTTATTAAATAAGATGAACCAATGCCACTTTCAACTAATACCAATAACAATGCCGATACACTTACCAATTCCTTCTGTTTTCTGATATTGATACCTGATAATTGTGTCCATTTATGTGCAAACTATAGGTTTTCAATTGGAATTATACCATTTTATTTTAAAGATTTGTAATTTCACATAAAATATTTATTTAACCTCAAAAATCCATTTTTCCCACCATGCTGTTGCAAAAATAATGAAAAATTATGCATTTTTCATAATTTTCATGGTATTTGGACTACCTGAGAGGTTTTGTTCATTAAAATAGTAATGAACTTTTCTTATAGTTTTGCTTGATGTTCTGTATACATATGAAATTGTAAATTTTATTGCATTATTTCTAATATGTACGAGGGTCGATCAAATGAAAATGGAACAGTGGATGTATTGGTTTATACAAGGGTTATTTTTTTAAGTAAGGTCCGTTTTGCAATAAAAACGAAGTAAGTAAATGTTTTTAAAAAAACAATTTATTTTCTGAATTTACAAACACTTCTCTATTTTTCTACATAATTTCCTTGCTGGTTTAAACATTTATCATAACGAAGTACGAGTTTGTGGAAACCCTCCTCATAGAACTCTGCCGCCTGTGATGATAGCCAGTTACTCACGGTCGTTTTCACTTCTTCATCAGTGTCTAAATGCTTGCCGCTCAGGAAGGTCTTCAGATGGCAGAAGGGGTGGTAGTTGTTAGGCACAAGGTCTGGACTGTATGGCGGATGGTCAACACATCAACCCCTGTCAAGGTGAAAGCAAAACAGACACTTTCAAAGCGCAAGATCATGCCAACTGTTTTTTGGGACAGGCAGGGTGTTTTGTTAGTGGACTTTTTGCCACAAGGAGCAACAATTAACTCAGCTTCCTACTGTGAGACCCTAATAAAACTTCGTCGAGCAATCCAGAACCAACTGCGTGGAATGCTGTCAGCTGGTGTCGTACTGATTCATGACAATGCAAGGCCACATGCAGCAGCAGCTTAAACTCAAGATCTGATCGAAACTTTTGGCTGGGAGTTATGTGATCATCCGCCATCTGAAGACCTTCCTGGGCATTAAGTGTTTAGACACTGATGAAGAAGTGAAAACGACACAGGCGGCAGAGTTCTATGAGGAGGGTATCCAAAAACTCGTAGTTCGTTACGATAAACGTTTAAACCGCCAAGGAAATTATGTAGAAAAATCGAGAAGTGTATGTCAATTCAGAAAATAAATGTTTTTTTGAAAAGCATTAACTTACTTCGTTTTTATTGCAGAATGGACCTTACTTATAAAATAACCCTCGTATTTATGTATGTGTGTGGCGACAACCCTGTGTAGAGGTAGAGCAGGAGGTAAGGAAGGAAACCCCTGCTGCATAATGGACTCACCCCAGATAGTCGTGCGTGAGCACGTGATATGCATAGGCAGTCTGGTAGCAGTATCATCCGAGCAGTAATCAAGGCCAAACGGCCCAGCTTGTTCTCCTCTGGAGTGGTTTTTCTACATGACAATGCACAGGCACATATGTCAGCTGTTACAAAGGACATGTTGGCGACGTTTGGGTGAACAGTGTTGGAACACCCACCATATAGCCCTGACCTATTGCCATGCAACTTCCATATCTTTGGTCCGTTGAAGGGTCGGTGCTTCCACTTGGACAATGAATTCATGGACAATGTTCACAACTGGTTCCGATCTCGGTCAAAGGAGTTCTACGAGCAGGGTATTCACTGCTTATTGAAACAGTGGGACAAGTGCTTGTGTAACTTTGGAGATTACGTTTGAAATAAACCTTCTGTTTTCATTTGATCCACCCTAACAATAAATAGTTGTATCACTATAATTTAGTTCAATATAAACAAGGAAATATTTTTTTAAGTAGCATTGTTTCAGATTTGTCGGGATAAAATATTTTTGCAATAATATATTTTTGTAGACATAGGTTCACAATGCCGAAGAATTGAGTTATAATGATGTTGACAGCATCAAGAGGAATATTTATTCTTTAATTGGTAGTGAAATTTGTAAGATTGCATATTGAGCAGTCTGTTTTATCAAAATTGTTTTCCTGTGAGTACATTATTGTGACTAAGATGTTTCCTATCACTTCTAGGGTCCTCAATGTGAAAAGTGTAAGCCTTTGTTTGTTGGTGATCCAACAAATAATGGAAAGTGTGTGCCATGTTTCGAATATTGTAATGGACATACCAGTATATGCATTAGTGAAACAAATGACACGAGCATGGTAAGTTCTTGCTTTCCTTAACTTTATACATAAATGTTTTTCAAACCTTAGTAATAGTGATATTTGTTTTCACAGTAGGACTAATGGAATAGCATACAGGACAGGGAATAGCAACTAAAGAAATTAGTAAACAAAGTTTTTTTTGTTTTTTTTGTCCAGAAAATATATTATAAAAACACTTTCTCATTGCATCTTTGTTTTCACTGTTAGAACATGAATATTTTTAAATCCAGAGTAATATTTTAATTAAATTTTTACTTGCCTATACATTTGGAGCCAATACCACTTTGAAGAATTTAGAACATACAGTGTAAATCAAGTATTTAGAAAAGTTTAAACTAGGAACAGACTAAAATAGTAAAAATATATACAGTGAAACGTCGATTTTACGTTTCCTGGTTTTACATTTTCCCGCATCATACATTCAATTATCATAGTCCCAATAGAGCAAGATGCTATAGAATATTCCTGGGTGTTAAGTGGATTGGTCTTGGTCCTCTGAAAAACGTAAAATTGAGGTTCCACAGTATATTTAGAAGTGTTCATATGAAGTCTGAGCTAATGCATGGCTCACATTCTTTAATTGTGAAAATAAATATCTGTAATTAAACTAAAAGCACATTGCTGGACCTGTCTGCATTTAAGTACAGACATTCAACCAAAAATGGAGTTCTGCGTCATTACAAATTTCTGTGCCTTTTGCAGCTTCCAGATGTGTTAACAGGTCTTTCACAGCAAGAATCTGAAAATCTACTACACGAAGGTCCTCGCACCAGAGCCAAGTGCATTGGCTGCGCAAATCTAACAAAGGGAGATAAATGTGAGGAGTGCATTCCTGGAAATTTTAGGGGTTCAGAAGACAGGCGACAACCTTGCAGACAGTGAGTGTAGTTCACATTATGAGAGAGATTAATGACATTTTATCTTAAACAAATAGTATTTCTTTCTGTACCAATTTTTCAGCACTTTTCCCATGGTTCTTTCATTATTCTAAATCAATTATTAAATATCAGCCGTTGATTAGGTGAAATCACCAGAGAAATGTTGAAATGTTACTGCAGAAACATTTTTTAAAAATTCAATTGATTTTTGTAAGAGAAAACTTGTTTCTGTCACATTATTTGGAAACTTGGGCTGTTTTTATTTAATTTTTAAAGCAAGAATAACATTTCAAATCACATACATTTACAATCAGACACCTTGTAATATATTTCAAGCAATTTGAAGTCTTTTTCTAACACAGTCTACACTTTTCCATAGGTGTGAGTGTCATGGACATGGAGACACATGTGATGCAGTCACTGGAGAAAAATGTAATTGCCAAAACAACACTGAATCAGATCCTCAGTGCCTGGCAAGCAGCAGCAAAAACTCCAATCAACAGTGTTGGAAGCTTCAGTGTTCTAAATGTAAGGAAAGTTATGCAGGAACTCCTACGAATGGACACCAGTGTTACCGACAGATGGGTGAAAATACTGAATACTGTTTTGATCCTGAAACACAAGGTATGGTTCAACATGTTGTATGAGACCACTGTGCTAATTTTCTGCTTGTTTATATAATGTATTTCTGTCGCATTTAAATGAGCGTGATTAATTGTGTAGCTTATATATTTGATTGAGTTAGTGTTTTAAGTCCACTGTATGCACAGTAAGGCTAATCGGGACTGGACCTACAGTTTTTAAAGTGGAATCTGAACCACTTTGTGCCTCCACGAGGAATCAAACCCGGGACCCCTTGATTACAAGGAAACGACGCTACCACTGTGCCATCGGGGAGGCTCTTTATATATTTGATTTCATTATATTGATTGTTTTACTTAATTATCATTAGTTTTGTGAACTGTTAGGTTAATCACGAGGCTTTAATGGCCCTTCATTGATGATACCATCACAGCGCTTGTTAAGTGGCTACCAAGCATTAGGCTGGTCCAGCATGGTGAAAGTGCAGGTCCATAAGTTAGCCACATAATTATTAAAATGTATAAGGAACTTCCATAAAACTTAGTGCAAAATGTTACACAAATTAATTTTTAATATAACTAACTCTAGCCTTCTTAAACCTGAAGGTTCATGGCTGCAGCAACACAGGCCTTCCATCTGTCCATATACTCTTTTCCACCCCTACCAATTTCCTTTAGGTCCATCTCAATATTATCCCTCCATCTTCGTCTTGGTCTACCTACTGGTCTGTTACCATCAGGTTTCCCAACAAGAATCCTGTAAACTCTTCTTTACTCTTCCATTCGTGCCAAATGGCCTGCCCACCTAAGTCTTCTTGATTTAATCATTCTAATAATATCTGGACATGAATACAAATTATGTAACCTTCTCCACTCACCTGTCTCCTCATCCCTTTTAGGTCCAAATATTTTCCTAAGGATCTTATTTTCAAATAGTCGCAATTTATGTTCCTCTTTCAATGTAAGGGGCCAAGTTTCGCATCCATACAATATTACAGGCAAAATTACTGTTTTGTATATTTTAACTTTTAGTTTCTTAGTTATTAAACGAGAAGACAAAAGTATATGAAGAAAACGTAACATGAATTTCCTGAATTAAGCCTACTTTTTATTTCCTCTTTAATATAATTTTGATTTCTTAGTATTACTCCTAAGTACTTGAATTTGGAAACTGGTTCAAACGAGTTGTTATCAATAATTAGTTTTTACTTATTACCTAACACTTGGTTTCGGCCTGTAAGTATATATTTAGTTTTCTCTTTGTTAACTTCCAAACCTATCTCTTTAGCGGCTTTGAAAAATATTTTAGCATTATTCTTAATTGTATTTACATCATCTACCAGTAAGTCTACATCATCTGCATATGCTAACAGCCGAGTCACACCATTTAATTTTAGTCCTTCGTTAGTTTCTTTTACCTTTCTAACAGCGTATTCTAAGGCAAAATTAAAGAGCAATGGAGATAATGCATCTCCTTGTTTTAAGCCATCATGAATTGTAAATTTGTCAGACATATTAATATCCACACGAATTTTACCTTCTGTTTTACTGGTGCATACTTTTATCATATTAACAAGCTTCTTAGGTATTCCAAACTCGACTAATATGTTATATAATTTATCTCTTTTTATATTCCCACTTTTTCTCTAATGTCTGTCTTATGTGAAAAATTTGATCTGTTGTTTATCTGTTACATTTAAATCCACATTGATAATCACCTATAATTTCATTAGCATATTGGGTTAGTCTTGCTAAAAGAATGTTAGATATAATTTTTAATATAACAATTGTTATTAGTTTTTTTACCTTGAATAATTTGCATTTTAAATAATGACCTATCTCCAAATCTGATGCATTTGCAGTGAATTGTACCATGAAGCCAAAGCCATTGCATCCAGGCCGAAGTGTGTTTTTCTTTGTCCAGCCAAGGTTCACAAATGTTGATATTCGCATTATAATAGATGTGACCCAAGGTGGTTTGAATCTCTTCTTCAGTCCAAAAGATGACACTTTCATTGTTAACGTAAACAAAAGTAATGGCGTGCACATGGTAAGTAAATTTTTTTTTCTTCATTGTAAAAGACAGGTATTACCATTCAGTTAATACAGGGAAATATTATTTACACAAAAATTGTTTTACATCTGGCTATTATTTTCTACAATAGGGAACAGGAATTTTGTACTTGTGTCAACCATTGCTGATATTCAACATTTAGAACCTCAATCAATTTTAGAGTGCATACATTTGTAGTTACATTTGTAGTAAGTATGAAGCCAATTAATTTATATTTGTTTGCTGATAAATGTGGGTAAATATGCATTATTATCTCATGTAAAGTTTTCAATATTTTAAAGCAAACAAATCATATAGTTATAGTGGAAAACATATAAGTTTATTTATAAATATTCTGAACTTGGAACTTTTATGATTTCCAAGTATGATATCACTGGGAATCAATTAGTGTTTTAGCATGGTATTGCTATTGACTGAAAGTGAAGTCATCTCAGCCTTTGGTACAGCTGTTAATAATAGCTCAACTTTTGTTCTTTCCAGATTGATCTTGATTCAAACTACAAAATCCACATAGGTGATATGAAGACAGCAGATGGAATAACTCTTGCTCCCCCACCTGCTAAGCAAGATGATCACAAAGCAACAAACTCCTTCAGCAATGATAATTTCCCCTTACCAGCAATGCTGAAACCACCGTACAGTATTTTGGAAAAAGAAGCAAAAGGCCTGACCACGTTTGTGACCATGAATGACCCGTATATGTTTTTGGTTGTGAAGAACCTTCAGAATAGATTGGTTGTGACTTTACCGCAAGATTGTCATAATTTGAGTACTAGTCGTTTTTATACCGTCCTCCACGGTGTTGGGAGCCCTTTGAGTGATGTTACATATGGTGTACTTTTCTTCCATCAAGACCAATTGCATTTCGACCTTTTTGTGTTCTTTTCTGTGTTTTTTTCATGTTTCTTCCTCTTTCTTGCCGTTTGCGTCGTGGCTTGGAAAATTAAGCAGGCAGCAGATGTTCGCAGAGCGAGGCGAAGACATGTCGTGGAAATGTTGTATATGGCTAAACGGCCTGTGGGTAAAGTTACAGTGATCAGTGAGCCAGATTCCGATGAAGAGGTAGTTGACCTTAGTGCCTCGAGCACACCCGGAACTGGTGACGGTGGGCTCACGGTTCAGTCCCCGATGCGGAAGAAATGGAAGCATCACCACCGCTTAGTGCAGGGGCGTGAATCTCCAAAGGTTCAGGTAGAGGATAAGTTTGACGTACACCCTATTGCCATTGAACCTACTGATGATGGTGTGGCTGCTGTTTGTACTGTGTTTGTGCATTTGCCTGGAGGGAGCGAGGCACCAGTTAAACTAGGATTGGCATCTGCCCTCGTTCTCATGACTCGAGTTTATCCACAAAACGGACGAGCATTTCTGAGAAGACGAAGTAGCCATTCCGGTAGTTAAAATCTTTGCAGTAAGTTTATAGGCTTGAACTACAGTTATGACAGAGCTGTGAATATCTGGAGTTACTCCAGATAAACCATGTGCACCCTCAGGAATATTTTTGTATGGAATTACAAAGAGCTTTAGTAAGATACACATTCTCAATTTTTTCCTCGTCTCTTTCAATTCATATCGCGTGAGGATTTTTTTTTATGAATCAAGTTATCCAAGACTTATAACCAGCCAGTGAAATGCATAAAATCATTTTGTGCCAAAAAAATAATGTATTGTATAGCTTAATTTATGTACAACTCTCAAACTGTGACAGCAAGATATTTTCTGTCCATTTCAGAGACATAGTCATAGCAAACATTGTATTGTGTAGTAGTGTAGCACAATCATCAGTAAAATGAATATTTTGTGAAGAGAATTATCAGTTCCAAGACAAAATATGACAATTCAGAATACCCACCAAACAGGTTCATGTTCTATACATATATGGATATATTCACAGTGCATCTGGTATATTACTAAGCTTTATAGTGTGTCTGCTTCATATAGAAGTGATTACAATCAACTTTCAATCTGTGTTGATTCTACAGCCATGGTGTACAGTTGCCAAATAATATAGTCATGCAAGTGTGTATGTATGTATGTGTGTGTGTGTGTGCACTGTAGTGTTCTGTTGTGATAAAAAATGTAAGCGTGCCAATGTAACAATGTTTTTGTGTGTGTGTGTAGGTGGGATGTACTTCTGGAAACTCGTGTTTGCACATAGTGCTATGATAGTTTGTGCTTTGGTGTTTTGTACTTACATAAGTTTGTATCTATTTACAAGGTGCTGTTCTAGTAACTTTGAGCCAGTGAATGAGTGGAGTAGTAGTAATGTTTGGATAATAATTCACACATTGTGTCTCAGTATTATGTTTTGTGATAACTATTTAAAGTGTGTAACTCTCATCTTTATCTGGTAGAGCCAAAAAGTTAACATGTAACAAGAAATTACCTTTCGAGTTAGTAAAATTTCCAATTCATGAGTAGAAGTTACCTGTTGATGTATATGTTTGTGCACGAATGGATTCTTTGACAAAACTAGAAGGTGCATATTTATGGAAGATTTTGAAGGTGTCTTTGTTAGCTGTCCTTGTCTTCAATGGACTCTTATAAAGGAAACGATTTTATTTTCTATGTCTTTTTTAAAAAATGCAGAACAATATTATTTTCAAGATAATTGTGAATGTAAAAACATATTTTAGATAACTTTGTTTCTGTTGTTTCCTTATTTCTTTCACATATGAACTGTCTTATTGTATTTTTTAAGAAAACAATTTTATATATATATATGTATTATATTTTGCAGTTATTCCTGCTGTATATTTGTTATTGACAATGAAATTAATTTTAATTTGTACTGCTCATGTGCACAATTTAAAGTAGTTATTCTTCTGTTGAATTAGGTTCCAGTGTGTGTGTGTGTTTGAATATTAGGGGTTAGTCTAAAGAAAACTGTCCACAGATATTCCTTCCTGCATTTTATGTATCTTGAAGCAAAACAGCAGAGAATTGCATGCAGGTACCAAATGCAGAAAAGCACAAAAGTCGTAGTCCCCTGGTCTTGTTATGGAAAATTTTATACTCCACAGAAAAGCCTAATAATTATGCAGAAATATGAAAGCATTAGATACCATTAGTATTACTATTATGGAATCAGTAACATTACGACTGAAGGCAAAGAGACATGTCTAATATACAATATTTTTCTAGATTTCTTGTCATGGAGCAGAAACAATGATCATAAAGCATGTACTTGATTTGCCAATTCTTGTTTTCGTGAGGGCTTAAAAAATGCATGCAGTTCCTCATTATCATTAGTGTCCCCTAATAAAGAGGTCCTAAGCTGAAAATGCTCAACAGGCGTTGTGTTCATGCAGTTAGGTGTGAATCTCACATTCTCCTTACTACAATCACTTTTCCAAAATAATTTTTCCTTGCATTCCTACCAAGTGTGTTAAATCCAGGGATGCATGTACGAAAACTCAATTTATCAACTCTACAATACAATGTAATCTATAGGGTGGGCGAAAAGTCCCTTTACATGTTAATAGCATAGTACAGTTAGACATGTAGATAAACATTGTTATGAATACAAAACAGTATATTTTTTTTAAATTTCAACATTTATTTTGAATAAACAATGTCTGGTTAACATTAACATTTATTGTGAATAACATATTAACATTGTTACAAAGGTTCAAGGTTCATTGATCAACAACGTCAGTGTGCACTCCTTCATGTTCGATGCAAAGGTTGATGCATCGCCATGTTCTTGTGTGCATCCGCTGCAGCATATCAGGGATGATCCTATCAAATGCCATGCAAACTCAGTCTTTCAGTTGATCGTCGTTTACGAACGTCTTCTTTTATTATGCGCCATAGTGCATTGTCCGGTGTGGTGAGGTCTGGGCTTCATGGGAGCCATGGCAACGGTGCTGGAAGGTCTCGTGATCCACATCCTATTCAGTGGTTTGGAAACAGTTCATTTAGCCGTTTGCGGACACTCACAGCAAAGTGTGGTGGAGGGCCATCTTGTTGAAGTGTAACGATGTCAGCTATTCCTCTTGCCGTTAATTCTGGAAGCAACCACGTGTTAATCATGTGAAGATAGCTGTCCAATATGGTCCAAGCAGATGGTCTGCCGTTATCCCTGCCCAAATCATAACATGCGGCGGATTGCACTCGATTTCCTCATAAAAGTGCAGATTCTCTTTTGCCCAAAAAAAGACGTTACGATTTCGTGAGCTACGATAAATCGCACGCTCGTCAGAGAACATAACGTTTTTTTGATCATTTGCATGCGGGAAGCGTGCAAGCAGCGCTTCACATGCATGCACACGTTGCTCCAAGTCACGATCACTCAACTCATTCACTGAGGATGGCCGAAAACATGAAACATTCAAGTCTTTCCGCATGTGGTCTTGCATAGTCGATCGCGGGATGTCTAATTCTGCAGACCGCTTACGGGTCTTACTTCATCGGCGATCGTTCAATTGATTCCGCCACAGCAGCTCAAGTTTCGGTGCGAGTCGTAGGCCTTACGCTACGTGGTGCATCGAGAGCACTTCCCGTCGCAAAGGTTTTATTTTCCCATGCGAATAACGTTGGTCGTGATGGCGGCAGTTTTCCAAACAGCACAGCAAAGTCCCTCAAAATGTCTGTCGTTGTCCTCTTTGTGTTCTGACATTCGTGAACCCACAAAGAAGTTAACAAACGCTCCTGAACAGTGAAAGCACTTGTATCCGCCATGGTTTCACTCTCACGACTGAATGAAGTGGACCACGTTCTTCTGCCACGTCGTTCCCGCATTAACCAAAGTGAACGTGACATGCGCAGGACTCAGCTTATGGCGGGAAATTCTTATCTCAACAATCTGTAACAGAACAACAATAATGTTAATAATAATAAAGAGTCAATCTGCTCAACAATAGTAAAAAATATACTGTTTTTGTATTCATAACAATGTTTATCTACATGTCTAACTGTACTATGCTATTAACATGTAAAGGGACTTTTCGCCCACATAGAGTAGAACATAATGGTAAATAAATCATGGGACAATATTGATGATGATTTTTACAACATATCTTCATAGTGACAATCTTCTTTCTGGATCATATGCTCATACAAAAAAATGCACATATGGTCTTGAAGACCTTTCTTTATCCTCTCTCTCTCTGCTTTTCTCCTCCTACAGCATCATCACTAGAGGAAGGGCTAACTTGTAGCTTCATCAGCAGACCACCTCTTTGGTTGCTAGTAGAAATTGTTTGGTACAACTTCGTATTCAATTTGCCTCAACAAAAGACAATCTATTTCAAGCTTGTTGCCACCTGCTGAGAAAATATAATTTGTCCCATTGTTTTTGGTAAAACAGAAATTTTCAGATCAGATTTTGCAGCTTATTGATCTCACTGTTTGATCACAACACACCTTCCTAGAAGACCAAGCCCCAAGTTCAGTTCCTTAGTAGATAAGAAATTTTCTGAAATTGACAAAGAAATGGCCTTACGTATTACTCCCACAATAAACATGTCTATTCAGAAACACACTTAGAACTTGCATAAGGTAGAACATTACGTAATTGTACAACCTTTGTCAGAAAAGTTCCAGGACTGAGCTCGTAAAAAATAATTTATTTGACTTAGGAACTAATGGTCCTAGGATTTGTCAAAATAGTCCCCTCGGCTATCTATACACAGCTGCCACTGTTTCTGGAGGTCATGGAAGCAAGCAGGGAAAACTTCATCTAGGATGCTTCACAGTACATTTGTAAAAAAAACCGTTTGGATTACTACCAATATCTTCATGACTCTTCCCTTTCAGCGGTGTTTGCACACGGGGGACAAATAATAATCACACGGTAATTGGTTGGGTAAATATAGGGGATGTGGTAGAGTAGAGATATGATGCTTTGCCAGATATTCCTAGACTGAAAAAGCAGTATGTGGCCTTGCATTGTCGTGCAAAAAGAACCACTGCCCAGATGCCTACAAATCAGGACAACACCGCAGAATTGCTTGACGCAAATGATTCAGAACGTCAATATAAAGGTTTTTGTTTATCGGTTGTCATTCAGACAAATATTCATGGTGCACCAAACCTTTAGCATGAAGAAATGGGATCAACATTGTCTTTGGATTATCTTGCACTGAATCTCTTCCCTTCCGAAACCTTTTGTGCTATTCAAAGATACAGCTTCTCGATAATGCCTTGTCACCAAATGCTTGCTGTATCATATTCCATGTTTCACTAGGGGTTTCCCAGCTTAACACAATACTTAATGTTAACTCTCTGCTCGGAATGCACGTCCATCATGACACTTGTGTAACTTCCAACTATAGTGCAGGAGGCCTTAGAAAGATCGTTTCACGGGCTTGCAGCAGACGACAATATGGGGGTGTGTCTGTGAGAACCAATCAGATCCGTGAATGAGCGAGCCCGGTTGCCACAGCTAGCTCGCTGCACCCTTCTGGAAGGGTGAGTGACCTCTGCCTCTTGCTACCTCGGCCTGTTTGTTCGGCTGAGGAGCAGACGACACGAGAGTATCGGTAATAGTGTGCGAGCGACGTCTGCTGTTAGCCCGCGAAATGCTCTTTCTAAGGCGTCCTGCACTATAAATGTGCCGACAAGCCAAACAGAACAAAACAGACAAAATCTGCACGGAACCCACTACTTGTGAGCTATAATTTTCTTCTCCCTTTTGAGAGACTTTCTTGATCTTTCTCAAGCCAATTGGGCAAACACATGTGTCAAACAATGATGTATTATACGGTGTAAGGTTTTAGAAGCGATATCGGGTGGGACCATGCAGAGCCTGTTCGTGGTGACCTGCCAATGGCAGGAGTACAACGTTATACAGTTAGGAAATTGCAGTGTGCCGTGTTCTGTATTTTTATTGCATGCAAGAAGTTTTCATAAAATTCGCCACTTTAAGGTTCATCATAAGGTGGGGCAAAACATTTTGAACCTGATTGTCCAAGTCCCATAAATTTCCATCGCCTACAGTCGGAGTTATCGTTTCTTGAAGAAACAATGGGAAACAACACGTCTCAACACATATACAACGATCCTTTCATTTTCCTTCTGTCTGTTTTTTTTTTTCATTGCCACCATGTTGACACAGCTGAGTTGTTGTGTCTTGAAAAAACAATGGGCGTTAAATTTGCCTGAATATACACACTGACCCCGTTCTCGAATCTGAGTCAGTTTTGAGTTCAGTGTTTTCATAGCAAGGGCGGTGTAAAATTATTCACTTATCATTTACTCGTACGCCACAAAGAAAAGTTGCGAGAGGATTATATATATAGTTGAATATTGGACACAGTGAATTCTCTCTTTTTCCTTCCGCTAGCAGTTGGTTTGACAACAGCGCAATAGCACTGGCTGCATATTGGCTGAACTAATGTTCCTTCTAAAAGCGTACACGATACAAGCAAATAAAAATAATCATATAAAAAAAGCTTTGTGGCTGTGACATGGTTACTGCTCTTGCCTTTGGTGCAAGTGGTACTAGGTTGAATCCTTGGAAGAAGCACTAAAACTTTAGCCATGACAGCATTGTAAGAACAATTGGGGAGCAACTGGAAAGAACAGCAGCTGATTTTAGAAAGTAAGATAACAGCAGTTTTTATATGTGATAAACTGACTACCCATTACCAAGTGAGCCATGGAGGCTGGTTAAATTACTCTTACATTGTGAGCATATGAGGAAGTAGCAAATTTCCTGTTTTCATGTAGAGATATTAAACCTTCCTGGTATGCCTGGTATACCCAATATCTACTCCTATGAGTCACGTTTGCTGCATACACCATGAGTTAGATCATCAGTAAGGGAGCTTTCTGACCAAACTGACTACACGATATGGTGGGGATTTTACACAAACATGGGCTCTTCCAGTTATTGGGGGGGGGAGTTCACTGTACATGTAATTAATTAAATATACTAATAGTATCATAATTTCTAAATAAAGACAATTAAAACAAATAATTAGGTAAATCAACTAAACTTCAATGTGACCAACAAACTGAGACAACATTATGCACATTATTGGGAGAATGTCAAAGTTCAAGTGACAGGGCAACATATTGTTGCATCCATTCAGTACTAAAGGTTGCATATTTCTGAAGGTTCATTTCCAAGTGACAAAGTCACTTCAGTCTAAAAGCTCCGTAAGGCTTACCTTATAATGACGCTACTAATCCTTTGCCCCAGATAAACCTTGGAGCTCTCAATGGCAAATGATAAGTGCAGGAATGTTTCCAGTGCAATATCCAGTTTCTGAACAACCCAGTGATATTATCTTCATTTTATGTAAATTTTTAAAGCCATTGCACTCTTATTTCCTTCGTACGTTTCAAGAGATTGTAGATACTGGAAACCTCTCAAAGTAGTATTTGTATATTTTACCTTACACATTAATGACATCAGGGTGTAAGGGGTACTCCTTCCACATAGTGCACCGAATAGTCAACCTCACTTCCACATAGTACACCCTGGACTGCAGACAAACGAGGCTCTGGTGACTGGCCCCATGGCCAGTATAATTCTGTGTCGTCCTTATTTGTGCTGAGCGCCCTTTTTAGCCTCAGCTTTTAACCAAGGTAAGGGAGTTTTCAGACATGCTTTTATTTTTGCTATAATAAGGGGCCGGACCCCGTATAGTGTGATGGGTAGAAAATAGCCTCAGTGCTGATGCACCCAAAAAATGTAATTCAAACACCAATGACATCAAGAAGTGAAATCAATCCATTCATAATATTATAACCCGTAGTGCAACAGCCCTTGAGACCTTCCTACTGACTGTTGGCCCCACTCCCACATGCTTCAGCAAAGGTGGGCAATCATCCAACCAGATGTGTGGTCAGCACGACGAAACCCCCAGTCATTGTAGGTTTTTCATGACTGGGTTATTATACTCATTCATAGTGCCCATTTCCCTTACGAACCAAAATCTTGGGAGAAAAGTTGAACGTCTAGAGAATACTTTTATTTCTCAATGCAGTCCCCCCTCCACAGTAATACATTTATCCCAGCATTTCACTAGTGCTTGGATACCATTAGCTTCAAAATATTTCTCAGTACATTGGAGCCATGATCAGACTGTTTGCTTCACCTACTTGTCATTTCATTGCTGAAATGCTGGTCTCTGAAAAGCTCTTTTTAAGGGTCCAAACAGGTGAAAATCGTCGAGACTTTAAGGGGGTGTGCATTGTCTTGCAGAAACAGAATGCAACATATTTAAGAACCTCGGAGAGTAATAAATACTGTTAATGGTTTCACCATTGAATGACATGTTGTCCATCGATTTTCAAGGATCAGTCATTCGACTTGCAGAATGTTCATGGGAACAACTGCAGTGGGCTCCAAGTCACCTTGTCCAGGACCATCTTGCAGTTATGTATGGCGGTCTTTAAACCAGTGGTTCTCAAACTGTGGTACGCATACCCCCTAGGGGTGCATGAATGACTTGAAGAGGGCACATTCTCGAAATGTCGAGAATACCCACAAGACAACATATTTTGCTACAGGCATGTAGGTAGAGCAGACTTTATTGTTTCAGACTTTATAATTTTAACGTTAAACAGGAAAATAAGGCTGTTTTTGTCACACACTCTTTGTTTCATATGTTTTGAAATAAAATACTCGTTCGAAATCTCTACCCATTTCATTCTTCAACTCAAAAACCCACAAACGTGTAAAAACGTCAAGAGTACGACTGGGATCAGTACCGAAACAGATTAAATTTGGAGAGGAATCTCCGCTTGAAAGTTTCAAGTGCACAACCAGACGACATAAATAAACTGTCTGGTTATGCAGGTACACATCCTTCTCACTTGAAACTCTTGAGGATTTACAACAAAACTCCAAAATTGTGCTTGACAGTTTGTTTACAAACTTATTTTTGTTCTTTACTTCTTTTAAATAACTCTGGAAAAAATATATGAAAAAAGTTTTTTACACAGTGCGGTCCACAAGTTCCCGGACTAAGGCAATAACAAAGTCAAAGGTGTAAGAGTTTTGACTGTTTTTTTTTTTTTTACTAAAAATAGGATGCATTTGATGTGATACATTGCTCAGCACGAGTTTTCAATCTTTTCATGGCCTCAGAAAAGTCTTCTTTCGGAAGTGTCTTGAGTTTGTCCGACTCAGTGCTGACTCACTTTGTAGAATGACTAAGTTACGACTAAAGGGTACAATGAGAAAAAAGTTTGAGAACCGCTGCTTTAAACCATTCAAATGTTGTACTGCAGATAAGTGTCCATTCACCATACTGTGCATAAAGTTGTCTGAATTTCGCTTAGTTTTACACAATCACATTTTGTTCCAGGTTTGTGCTCACAGGCTTGTTCGTCAGCTTGTTTAACAAGCGATTCACGTTACCCACAATGTTAGTGCTCCATGCAGTAATAGTAGACACATGTCTCTCCCTACTCATATGTTGTGATAGTAAGTTTAAGTTACGCATTCGCAATACTGTGGTTCTAAAAGTTAAAATAAATTGGTTGTAATATTTTGAAATTCATGCAAGAATTAAAATGTTGGTGTTTGTTCTGTTTTTCCAAACAATTGTATCAATCATAGAATTAATTTTTGGTAGCTTGGAGTTGCAAAAAAGTTAAAAAAGGAACAGTGCATGCATATATATATAATATATATATTTATTTATTTATTTTAAGAGAAGACAAAACATTGTTTACTGGCTGAATAAGGGAGGAATTCAAAAAGTGTAATGTCCTGCTAATTATTTTTAACAATCAAATTTGTTTTCCCAGTTCATGTGAAGCCATGTGTAATCTGCCTGTATGTTGGAGTACTGGTTTGACTAAATCAAGAAATGAATTATTCTGTTTTTAATATGTATACACTTATAGCACAAACACATTCAAATTCACTTCTTAAATAAATAAATATTAATTTTAAAAACTGGTTACAAAAATGTATGTATATTTCTTTTTATTTGTCTCTTAAATTCAGACTCTCGCTGGCACTGTTTCACAAAATGCTTTTTGCATGGATGCCAGCCAACAAGAGTTTTTCTAGGGAGGGACAAGCAAGATATGTATTCCATGGTGGGGAAAATGAAGGGATAGTTTACCTCATAACATTGCCCCTGCAAAAAATACTCCATAAGTTTCAAGTTATCATGTTCCTGCAGCACCCTTACAATATTCAACACAAATTACTGTGAAATTGAAATTATAGGTGTGAAATATATAATGTTAGGTTGACATTGTCACTGAAAGTACATGCTTTTACCATGTTATGCCTAATTATTAATTCTTACAGGCAGAAAAAAAAATACAGTGGAACCCTGATTTTTATGTTCCCAGATTTTACGTTTTCCCATATTATACATTCAATCTTGATGGTATACTTTTGCTTGATTTTACATTTTAATTTTTCAGCTCCGTCCCATCAAAAACTTAAAATTGAGGGTTCCACTGTACTCCCTTCTTTAAAATACCAACTAATAAAGCAAAGATTTGGCTTATTTTCTCTGTAAATTAATGAGAAAATATGTCATAATTTAAGACTGAAGCACAGATTAACAATTTACATAGGAAATTTGTACAACAAAAATTTGACATCCAACTTTTAAGTGATATTAAATATTGAAAGTGCCGAGAAAAGATTATAAGGTTACTGTGATGAAACAATACTTCTTTTTTTTTTACTGACTTTCTTGATATGTCGAATGAATTGTCACCGAGAATAGACTCAAAAATAATAATGAAGACAATATATTATGCCCCTTATCAAATTGAAGTAAATGAGGTCAAAGAGTGTTCTAATTACTTTTTTTTATTACTTGCCATTTATACCTGTGATTTGTGTGCTTAAATATTTTGAGGACTACACAAGATATGTGCATATTGACATTTTCTCGCATATAAATAAATAGTTTGGTGTATATACATTTTGATATGAAAAGTTAGGGTGGGATGGGGAAGCCAGTCAGATTGAAACAAAAAAAATTGTCATGAATGCAGTTAGCCTGCACAATATTTAATTTGAATGAAGGCTCATATTATACTCTGTGCTAGGTGCATACTACTATTTGTTTAATGAATGTACATTGGCTTTACTTTTTGTTGTGGCATTTAGTGCTCTCTATATTGTAGATGATAGCATGGACAGATAATCTACACCAATTCATATTCAATTGCAATATGCAGTGGTCTTCCAAAACCTGAGCAAATGTATATTATGCATGTTTTCTGTACATATTTTGTAAATAGCATTTGAGAACAGTGTAACTATTATTATTATATGTAAATAAGAATTAACTGGACACAATAAAAATTCATTTGAACTTAAATTATGTATGTGTAATCCTCTTTTATAGATTTCTCTTTTATTGTGGAATGTTTGCAATTATCATTATTTTTGTTGATTATAGAGTTATAGAGCGTAAAACAAAAAATAGTTAATTGAATGATGATTACTTGAAATACTTATGTAAGTATATCATCTGTTTTTTTTCCACTATTATTCCCCCAATACTGATTTAAAGTATTTATTTGATAAATTTGATGCTCAAATGGAAGAAATAGTAAGCCAAACAGCGAAAGGGATAAAGCAGAAGAAACATTGAACCAAAGAGACGATTTTGTATGGGTTATGCTACCATTTAAGGACAAGAGGAATGCTATGATATATTTCAAGGGGAAAATTATAGCACGGAAAAGCAAAGTTACATGGCTGGTGAATGTTGAAGGTAGAAACCGGGTCATGCATGAAGATCAGATGAAGTGGATACAAAACAAGAAAGATAGATATCATAATGGAAGTCAGAAGGAGGAGGATGATAATGATGAACAAGTACATGTGCCATATACAGGTCAAGTTGGCACATCAGTTTTCTATGAAGAAGACTTATTGAATGTTGGAAGAAATTAAAACAACAACAGTAGTACTGTGCAGGCTGAAGTTTCAATGTCAGGTGACTAGCTCTATGTCGCATTCTGATGAAGTTTCAATGCCAGGTGACCGGCCGTTCTACATCGAATTCAGATGATTCCACGGTAGCTCAGTAGTTAGGGCAACTGACTACCATGCGAGAGACCGAGGTTCGATCCCTCGTGGGGAGAACCTGGATTTTTTCCACCTGTTCAAGTGGCTCCAGCGTCCATCCAGCATCGTATAAAGTGGGTGCATGGAGGAAACTCTGGGGATAAAGGCAGCCAGATTACATCCCTCCCCCCCCCCCCAAACCTTTGGCCGTGATGAAGAAAGTGTAGGGCCCTGAATCTTCAAAGACTTGTGCATGTGCATGTTTTCTAATGTAGCAGTCTACCTAGGTATTTACAGTTGCATAAAGTATGTGTAATGAATTTGAATACATGTAAATTTAGATGAATTCCAAATTTATTAACTGCAAGATTTAAAACCATACTTGAAAAAGTACATTCAAAATATTCATCTTTGCAAAGTCAGAAGTCAATATTTTACAAACAATGTTGATTTCTCATTCACATTTATGTATACTTAGTAGAGAATATTGAATGCTATGTAGGCTATATTCAATATTTTATCTGAGATAGCATACTAACAAACATATGAAATTCAAAGTGTGATTTCACATAAAAGAAATGCTAGAATGAATGAGACACAAAATGCATTACATACACTACACATTACACTGTAGACAACAGCCTCATAAGATAGGATGTTGTGATTCAAATCTGTTCACTAGTAAAACACATGTCGGAATGGTAAGCAGACATCTGTTTGGAGTGTCTGCAGTACTAGGCAACAAAAAAGACAGAATTTTAGGTTTAGGTATGACAATTTTTTTCACATTCACACATTACAGAAGACATTTATTTACAAAATAGATGCTGTGACAACAAAAGTATAATAATTGCCTATTACAAGCCACTATTCTAGGATTTAATCTTACCAAGTTCACTTAAACAATCACCAGCCTCCTTTTCAGCATCCTTATTTTTATACCTCTTTGCATATTTCCAACCCTGTTCACAAGATCGCTTAGCTTCAGCATACAGTCCTTTTTGCATATATACAGAACCAATATTTACATAAAATGAAGGTAAATCTTCAGTCTCTATAATTCCACCTAATTCAACAGCTTTTTGTAAATAATTCAAGGCACTATCATAATCACCTCTCAATGAACACACCGTACCAAGATCATTTAACAACACCATGGTTTGTTCATGCTGCATGCCATTTATCTTCTCGGACATTTTGTATGCTTTCTCCAGACAGGACTGTGCTTCTTTATATCTCTTTCCATCCAGCAAAAATCTTGAGTACCAGTCCAGACCCATTGCCCACAAGCCAAGAGTGTCTGTATCAGAGTCCCCCGAGTCTATCTTATTTTGCTGCTTTGATATGCAGTACTTAAATCCTTCTTCTGCCTGCTCCCTTAGTCCAATGTTTGAATACATGCCTGCTAGTTTCAAACTAATATGGATAATTTTGTTGTCGTCTTTAGCAGTTCCAGCAGCCAGAAGACGTTGCATAACACTCACAAATAACTTCTCAGCTTTGGCAAAATCTTGACGTTCATATGCCAAGTTTGCCAGCAAGTCGTAAACATACGTTATTCCATCTTCATTATGCGTTTCCTGGGCCATTTTCAATGCCAGATGAAGCATTTGTTCTGACTTATCCATCTCATTTGCCTGCAAATGAACATATTTGACATGAGGATTTAAATTAGTATTACAAATAATATAGTGGGCCAAATGTCACAATTTTATTTAATTCAGGATCAGCTTAAAAACAGTAACATTAATGTTCGGAATAAACTGAATGTATGTTATATCACAACTGTCGGAAGCAAGGTAGATGAGGATGTCAGAACCCACTGACCTCAACTCTTCTCTCCTTGCTGAAAACTTGTTTAGTTCTCCGATTAGTGAAAACTTATGCATTCCTAGTTTAAAAAGTTTTTCACATGGAAAACAATGTATACTCATGTAGAAGAAGAAGGAATCAACACCTAGTCTCTCCATGCACATCAAATCAACAGGGAACTTGTAGTATTAATGTTACACTGATTGTGTTGCATTAGTTTCAAATGGGGTGACTGGAAGGGAATATTTGCCACATACATGCAATTCAAATTTCAAGATTGATGGACTTTCCACAACATAATGTATGGACTACTACAATACACATGGGAAGGACATACTGAGAGGGGAGAGGCTCAATAGCATTACTAAAACCAATGCATGAAACATGTAAAATTAACTTTTATTGTCTCTCTTTTGCATTGTAATATTTAAACTGGAATGTTCTCACATCCATGTCTACAGACAGACAGGCCTATACTCAGGTGAGGGGCCATGCCCTCCCCAACTATTAAATATGTTAGTGAGAATATAAGAAAACTACAAATATAACCTTGACCTTTTTATTTTTTTAAGATTTTTCAATATCTATTTTGTCCGTACATAAATGAATGGGTTTGTTGCAGAGAGAGGCTACAAAAGTCTGCAGTATGCAATATTGAGTAATTTTAGTTTTATAACCATTGATGCAAAGCTAAGAGTTGGAACAGTACATTCTTTTTTTAAAACGATTTTTTCGAAACTGCAATCTTTTCTTGGTTAACTCATATTTAGACATGTTACTTATGTTAATAATCATTGCTGATACGTCTCATTTAATTTATGAATATATTATTTTCTAAACATAGAACTGGATGTCTACAATATCATAAAAACAAAATTCCCTGAATTTTTCACGTTTTGCAGACCAAGAATAAAAATTTTCCAGACTAAAGCCATTAGGCAATTCAAATAGTTAAATGTAAGAAGGTTTGTTATATAGCTAACACCACACTTATCATAACACTTACAGTATAATATGGCAAAATTTGGTAACATAATCTGTATTAATCATAATATATACCAAACACAACCCAAAAATTGTAAAAGAAAGTGGAAAATTTTAATAGCCAGTTACGGTAGTATATTTCTGAATGAAAATTGTTGAAGACATGACCATCTAGAGTATTTTAATATACGATTTATATTTAACTACTGGTCATACTCATTATATCAAATTGGGCCTCCCGATGGTGCAGTGGTAGCTTGTTGCCTTGTAATCAAGGTGTCCCTGGTTCGATACCCAGTGGAAGCACATAGTGGTTCGAATCCCACTTTGTAGGTTCACTCACGAGTAGCCTTACTGTGCATAAAGTGGGCCTAAAACACCAAATCAATCAATCAATTATTATATCAAATTGAAGTATAGTTTGTCCACAACATTTTTTTTAAATTTCCTGATTGAATCGTTTTAAGTCCACTTTATGCACAGAAAGGCTACAGTTTAAAGTGGGATCCGAACCATTGTGCCAGTGATGATGCCAGAGAGGGGGCAGGGGTAGTCAGACACTTCACACACCCTCCCCTTTTCACCCCCTTACTGACGTTAATTAAATATCATAATTAGAGAGTTAATTTCTAAGAGTATGACGATTTTCACCTTTTCTAAGTGGTGTATTCTGCATGATACTACTTTTCCTGCTTAAAATACCAACATGACTATAACAAAAATTAATTTTGTTTTGGTATATATATAAGTGTGTGGGACTTTCGTTCAAGATTCCAGCACCGACTTGAGCATAGGTGATTTCTTATTCATTTATGTTCTGAAATCATTGCGATTAACCTCAGTTTTAACCAGTTTTAAGAAAAAAAGTGTTAAATGTAGATGGTTTTAAAACATCACGAACATTGAGGACCACAAAACATCATCTGTAGTACGGAAAAATTATTCTAATAGTGGATCGTTAGTCACAACTGACAACACTAATTAATGAAAGACATTCAAAGGTGATTCAAGAAAGCTGACATTACATGTCGCTGTTGTGGACACATTGGGGTTTCTTACTATCCAGGAACTTGCTTTTCAAGATGGTGATGAGTCTGACGCAAGTTCTAACAGAGGGATTTTCTTGGTTCTCTTGAATTTTAATTTCAAATTGAGGCGATATTATTCAGAATTGTATTGAACTTGAACCTTAATATAACACTCAAAATTCGATTAAGTTTGCAACCCTGCCTGGATCTCTGCAGAAACTGATTAAGGGAGCCCTTTATAAATCATGCTTCATAATAATTCCCTCTAGTTCAGTGGCGAAGCGTCCTAAGAGGCCCGGAGGCCGGGCCTACCCTAATATATTTGTCTATTACGGATTATTTTATTATTTATAAATTTCATTAAACGACGCTTAATAAAAGAAAACTGAAATTCTAGGTCTTTCGATAATTATCGCAAGTTTGCAACCCTGCCTGGAACCGTATCTGCGCATTCAGCGAGGCCCGCCTGAGAGTGCCTTAGCTGGTCCCATAACAACCTATGTGATTCATGTGGGAAAACATAATTTCAGGGGCACGTTCGCCTGTAACGTAAACTGAGAGGCCGGCCTCTTTTCTCTCTCCCCCCCTCTCCACCTGACTTCCGAAGAGTGGCGATTGTGTACGAACGCGTGACGAAGCAGGCAGTGGACGCACAGAGCTTGTTTAAGGAGCGTTTCCATGGAAGATTTAGAGCTGTGCCAGGAGCGGAGCACACCCAGCTGCTAACATGTAGCGAAAATGTGTTGCTAACACCTCTAAGCCTGGCCTCCTAACCTATCAAAGTAGGCATTATTAGAATTCTAACTGAAAATAATGCATCCAAGTTGGTTACCAGTGTTAAGTTTGGTGCTTTCAGCTCTTTTGAGGAACCGCTTTTCGCGAAGTGTTAGCTGCTGGATGTGCCCCACACCAATCTCGATTCAGAGAGGGAAAGTATTTTTTTTCTTTGAGGAAAGGGATATTGAGGCAAAATTTCCTTTCATGATTAGTGACATAACTGAAAACGTGCTACTTTTAAAATGGGGCAAAGTACAATGCAAACATATAGAGAAAATCCATGTTACTGAAATTTTCTGGTCAGTGTGTTACACAGAAAGGTGTCCGTGTTCTCATTTAGCATTTCATCATTTTCTAAATCATATTATAATTTTTAAAAGAAGTCGCATGTTGAAGATGATTTATATGCATAATAGAGTTAAAAAGAAATAATTGATTTATAGATGTAGTTTATTTTACTTGGCTTTCTGCCATTTTTAGCTAATTGGGAAAATGAGAATGATGATGACATTGACGAAGGGACACTCACAAAGAACACCTATGCCCAGGTGGGGATTCGAACCTGAGGCCCTTGTCGTAGCACGCTGTTATAACCAATCCGCCGCGGAGGTCAGCATTAAAAAGAAAGAAACGCTAAGTGACGATCAAGTGATCCATTTCTTTAATGCGAGAAACATTTACAATACTGTTATTGAAGTAGAAAATAATTTTTACGAACGGCTTTAATATAAGAAATGTAAGAGGGCTGGACCTCACAGAACGGCTTTTTCATTGGGTGACACGTAGTCAGAACATCGAGTCCCATTGTCACTGTTTTCTGACCTTTGAGACAGAAGCGCCTTTATTCTCAGATATCTAATCGAGACTAGATTAAAGTAGAATCTGAACCAATGCCTCCAGGGGGAACCGAACCTTCTACTTCTTGACTATAAGGCGAGAGCGTTAATCACTACATCATCCTTTACAATCCCTATCCCGACTTTTTTGAACAGCAGTAGACGAGATTCAGGCAATGTGTTATCTTTTATTTTCTAGGGGCTATATTTTAACATACTACTTTTTTATAAAATCACATCTTCCCATCCCCCCTCCCCCAATCCCTGCTCCGTCCTGTGCCTACCCTTCCACAGACAGCACGCTTCGCCACTGCTCTAGTTTCCAGTATGCAAGATTTTTATGCACAAAGGAATCTAACAAGAATCCAACAACACCATTGTGTTGTGTTAAGCAAGAAAAATTGAATTAATTAAATAATAATGGTTACATATTATCTACACTTTGATGACTTGTGTAAAAATTTGTAATACTTTTTTTGTACTTGTTAAAACATTAAAACATGGGCCTCTTAGTCCACCACGGACTCTATTTCCTTCAAAGGGGAGACTTTTGCATCACTACAGATAATGTTTGCCTACTGGTTACGTTAACCATTTTGCAAAATAGTGTGTAAATTGTATTATATTATAGTTGAAATACATGTTTTGACACCTGACAAACAAATAGGAATCCCTTGATTATCAATGACTTCTTGGATTACAGTGTAATTATTAATATTTCATATTAAGTTTCATAGAAAGAAATTGTTTTAATAGGGCACAAATAATCTTACGGAGCGCATGGCATTCTCTTCAACATTTCTTTTGTTCATACAGATTGTTTGGCTTCCAGGGCCAACTCCCGCCGCCCCATAGCTATGGTTCTGAACTTGGGACTATAAGAACAGCAGAGATTACGAGCGAAGCGAACAAGAAAATTTTACGAAATGTATTTTTATTTTAATAAAATTTGAAACAGAGGGGGGCAATTGCTCCTCTGTGCTCCTTGCAAGTGCCCTTGGCCGCAGCAGCGGTACCAGTATTTACCATCTAGGGGTGCTGAGGAGGTGCGATGTTGAAAATAAAGAAAACATGAAATATACATGCATGTTTTTGTCCCTAAATCAAATACAGTAAAACCTGTATATCCCGGAACATGATGGTTCGGAGCAAAATTTTCCATCTTAACAGTTTTCCTTCTTGTACAGGGTTGATTTTAAATACAGTATAGAGCGCTGCAGGAAATAATGGAAAGACAGATTTACATTTCGCATTACTTATAATGTAGAGTACTAATGCATGTACGTACATGAATAAAAATGTGATACAGTCGCAATAAGCATAGCAGAGATTACGTGTTCATCTATCACCTTCATCTTCTCCTTTAACGTCAGAGTTCTGAATGTACGTTTTGACGACATGTCTGCGAAGTATCAGATGCAAACAAAACCAAACACTATCACAGTTCAAGCACAACTGATGTGAGATTTAAAAAAATCCATACAAGAATCAGGCCTTCAAGTTCGTGCAACAATACCGAAACAACAAACCGTGCGAACTCATTCTTTCATATCGACAATGTTACTGATAAGGGAGTGGCAACAGAGGCATGTTCCACTTACAGTAATGCATTGTTTTCTTGCGAGCGAAAAAATAAAGGAAGACCAACATCTCGTTGGTCTTTAAATGGTGTTCCGTTTCCACCTTAAGCAGGTCATTTTCAGGTATAAAATCGGTCTATTCTGGGCACTTTTTTTTACATATTTACAGGCTTTCTTCTTACTGTATCAATCAACTTTTAGTAGGCATCTATGATAATATGCTAATGAAACTGAAGAATACTAGCGACTTGCTTCATTTTTGTGTAATTTTAACACAATGACGATATTTGGAAATTTGAAAAGAACAGCTTGTTCAAGGGAGGCCAATGACATATATGGACAACTGGAGGATTTTTTCCATGGAGGGGCAAGCAAGGCATTTTTCCATGGAGAGGGATCGATGTATACCCCCCCCCCCCCCCCGTAATAGTGTTACTCACTATCTCTAAAAAAATCCTTGTTTGAAGTTACAATGTACCTGCAATGCTCATATAATAATTAACATAAATGATTGTGACTGAAATGTACACTTTTAGATGGACATCCATTGTTTTAAGTACACTTTATGCACAGTTTAAAGTGGGATCCGAACTACTATGTGCCTCCACCGGGTATCGAACCTGGGATCCCTTGATTACAAGACACAACCGATTGAGGTACAAAATTCAGTTATTAATCAAATGTTAAATACGTTGTATAGCTGACAACAACTGGTGAGTGTTCAGTTTGTGTACGTTGGGTAAAATAAAGAAATTGCTACTATGCAACCTGAAGTTGTGAAATTTGAAAAAGAAAATTACACAATAAATACAAAATTATGTAGTCACTTTCTTATCAATTCACTTTCTTTGACTGCTTCACTTTCCTGAAAATGTTGCTTTCTTACCCCTATTATCGTATGCGTTCGCTTTACATAATAGTACATAGCCTACCTTCCATCTGCCCAGATGCTGTTGTGTCAGGACAAAATGCCAGTGTGCAGGAACTTCATACACGTTAGTTAAAATCCCTTGGGCCGCACTCTCCCCAACAACAAACTATAACATTTCTTCGCAAATTTCTGACCTCCTCGTAACAGTCTTTGAAAAAGTATGAAATGGTACTAGAACAAATAGAACGAATTAACAAGGAAACTACCATCACAATACAACTCGCGGTAAATAATTTCCCGAGAACGACCTGATGATACTTGAAAGCAACTGAAATTTTTGTTCAAATGTGACTTGAAGAAAGGGGGAAGAACAAGTAGGCGGACAACAAAACCGTGTATCAACAGTGCAAAGGAAAACATACACCAACCGACATTGAGCTATTCATCGAAAAACACAGACTACTTGAAACACATGAAGAAACCATTCTTAACAACAATTCTGAAGAAATAAAGACAAGGGCCGCTGATCATTATAGACTGCCAACAGTACAGGAAAATAAATGCAGAATCTCCTGGAGAGTAGGATCAATGCTTGCCTGTTACAAATAACAACAGCAGTCTCACTTCAGTACCTAACATTCGGCCCTCAATATGACAATGATAATATGACACTGTAAGAGGTAATATCTTCGGTAGAATATAGGTTTTGGACAGTGGGTGCTGAAGGGCATGCGGAAGAAAACTAAGGGTGCGCAAGCACCCGTTCGTGCCCCCTGGCACCACCCCTGCTTGACCGTCTGGAAGAACATTTAGCTATGGGCCTGTATTGCGGGCAGG
The DNA here is from genome assembly GCF_977018435.1 of Lepisma saccharinum. Taxonomy (NCBI): domain Eukaryota; kingdom Metazoa; phylum Arthropoda; class Insecta; order Zygentoma; family Lepismatidae; genus Lepisma; species Lepisma saccharinum. The sequence goes on from NC_139229.1 coordinate 127,176,564, forward strand.
TAAAAGAACACTTTTTAGGATTTGCCGTTCCTCAATCATTAGATGCAGGTTCGCTCTTTGCAGATATCAAAATCAAAGAACTTATTTCCAAGGTCTCCATAGATGCCTGTAATTGTGTAGCACAAACATAGTTTGGAGTGGTAGTGTGAAAGGTGCACCAGGGTCAGAATATTTCTTCAATTATGAGATAACAGTAACTATTTTCAGATTTTTGTGATATGATTTCCCTGAAAGGTAAAATGCAGATTTTGCCCAAAACTCTTCAGCATTACGAAGATGGAACAAAAGAAGTCCTAATGGATTTCTTTGATATCCTAGAAAAATATAAATTGGCATTTCACAAGGTTCACACTCTAGTTGTATTCTCTGTAACAATCCCAGTTTCCAATGCAGGATGTGAAAGAAACTCTTCTTGTTTGAAACATTTGAAAAGCCTTGCTCGAAACAGGATGCCAGCTGCCTAATTTGGCTGTTCTCGCTATTGAGAAGATGATGTCAAGTCTTGGGCAACTCTAACTAACTAACTCTCTAGCCTTCTTAAACCTGAAGGTTCATGGCTGCAGCAACACAGGCCTTCCATCTGTCCCTATCTTGAGCAAGATCTATATACTCTTTTCCATCCCTACCGATTTCCTTTAGGTCCATCTCAACGTTGTCCCTCCATCTTCATCTTGGTCTTCCTATAGGTCTCTTACCATCAGGTTTCCCAACAAGAATCCTGTAAACTCCTCTTTCCTCTCCCATTCGTGTCACATGGCCTGCCCACCTAAGTCTTCTTGATTTAATTATTCTAATAATATCTGGGGATGAATACAAATTATGTAGTTCTAAATTATGTAACCTTCTCCACTCACCTGTCTCCTCATCCCTTTTAGGTCCAAATATTTTCCTAAGGATCTTATTTTCAAATGCTTGCAATTTATGTTCCTCTTTTAATGTAAGGGACCAAGTTTCATATAATACTACAGGCAAAATTACTGTTTTGTATATTTTAACTTTTAGTTTCTTAGATATTAAATGAGAAGACAAAAGTTTATGAAGAGAGAAGTAACATGCATTTCCTGAATGAAGCCTACTTTTTATTTCCTGTTTAATATAATTTTCACTTGTTAATATTACTCCTAAGTATTTGAATTTGGAAACTGGTTGAAACGAGTTGTTATCAATAATTAGATTTTGATTATTACCTAACACTTGCTTTCAGCCTGTAAGCATATATTTAGTTTTCTCTTTGTTAACTTCCAAACCTATCTTTTTAGCAGTTTTAAAAAATATTTTAGCATTATTCTTAATTGTATTTATATCATCCCCTAATAAGTCTACATCATCTGCATATGCTAACAACTGAGTCACAACATTTAATTTTAGCAATGGAGATAATGCATCTCCTTGTTTTAACCCATCATGAATTGTAAATTTGTCAGACATATTAATACCCACACGAATTTTACTTTCTGTTTCACTGGTGCATACTTTTATCATACTAACAAGCTTCTAGGTGTGCAAGGTGGGCAACGGGTTCTCCAAAGCAAATGTAACAGAATTCTCCTAAAGGAATATTGCACTTCACTAAGTGACTTTCGTTGTTTCTAATACTTAAAAAAAATTCAGTTATGTTTATTTTGCAAGAAAATTAAACTCTTCGAAACATTTTTTTCGTCATTTATGTTATTATCTTATAACTTTAATATTTATATCGGTAGTTTCATCTCAAGAAAGACGATGAATTATAAAATTATAAATGGGGAAACTATTTTAGACCACTTTCTACCTGTCTTCCAACACTGAAATAGGCCACCAGAGAGAACGCAACTTACAAATAAAAAAAGAATTAATGCCTTTATAAAAACAAATCATATGGACCTAAAGTCGAGACGCACTAGCAACCGGTGTGGAACCACCTGCTCTGGTAATGACGGGCCGTTGCTGGATTGACCTGCTTCAGGATTTACAGTAAGCCCACAGAAAGACTTGTAGGATTAAACATCTGGTTAAACAGTCAACAACGGGACCCTTCCATTGTTCTCATTCCGACTCTGTTCATATTTGAAGGAACAACGTTAACTACTTCTGTTCTCTCATTCATTTTTTATGTTTTTACATACAGGTAGCTCGAAGCATTAATAACACATGTACCAAATGTATCATTAATGTTACGAAGATTGAGCAATTGCCAAGCATTTCGTTGTAATTTATTGAACTCTGTATTGCCAGAGCCTGTATTCTCATGTAGCTTCCCAAATTATCTCACTTCACACACCCACATGTGCCTCCCCGATGGTACAGTGGTAGGGTAAGCATTGTCGCCTTGTAATCAATTAGTCCTGGGTTTGATACCCTGTCGAGGCACATCGTGGTTCGGATCCCACTTCCAACTGTAGGTCCATTCCATATTAGCTGTAGTGTGCATAAAGTGAACTTTAAAACACCAACTCAATCAATCAAATCACACACAATTGATTTGTTCTTGATAAATTCTTCTCCGTAATACAGTAACTCAGTTCTCTGAAATTCTGTTTTAGAGGTGAATTTTTGTAGGTTTCGCAAAATATAATTTAAAAACGTGTTAACGAAACCAAGTTGTACGTAATTTGTTTATATGTTCATTCATTCATTGTTTTCTGCCTAATTGGCAGGTTTTTCACTGCAATCTCCACCTTTCCCTGTTCTCTGCCTTACACTTCGTAATAGCATACGACCCAGTTAATTTAATATCATCCATAAGCTGATATCTCTTCACCCTAATTTTCAAGAAATACATTTCATTTGTACATTCTGAAGCTTCAACAAAGTTACAAAAATGAATAGTTATTATCCAAACAACCAACCTTAAGCAATTAATTATAATCCTAATTAGTATATCATTATTAACCCTGCCTAATGCCTAATTCCATGTCTTTACAAAACAAAGGGTGAGTGAGTTTTGTATACAAAAACAATAGGCGGGTATAGTTGCAGTCGGTATCGAGATGCGAAAACGACGACCACCGTGGCGTGACAGAGAAGGCAAAGAGAGGCGGCATGAAATCAAAGGAGAATGATTTTCCACAGTTGTTCATAACACAAGATGCATTTTCTTTTGTTGGTATTTGCGATACGATACAACACAAGTAAAAAGATGCCGGTAACTGATGCTTGCAATGTACCATAATAAAAACACAACAAAGGTTCTTTCAGTGAAGTTTTTCGGTTGATGTGTAGAGCAGGAAGAGAAAATGTTTCATGCTTGCCAGAAAGTAAAATTCACACGGGAAGTTAACGTTAACCAACAATAAACCTCAGACTCAAGCTTCTAGATTTGTTAATTTATCACTTTACGACGGAAATAACATATATTAGCATACTGATACGTACGTGCTTAATTTCGCGTGACGTTTTATTTTTTCCCGAGCTTGCCAACAGCTGATTAGCCTGTCCACCTGTTTGTGTGAACCTGGCAACGCAGAAAACCCCCAGCCACGTGGCAGGCAATGAGGAGACAGAATTTGGTCACGTTTTGCCATCTTGCATTCTGATTGCACACCGCTTCTTATCGCGGCCCGACTGTAAACTAGGCAGTAAACGTTCACTCCCAATAAAGGATAAACACAAAACACCATAAGCTGCTCGTCAAGTCAACCTTGCAGCAGGTTTTCGCATATGTAGTTCCAAACGTGCGCGCAAGAACATAGTTCCACTGAGACGGGTTCTATTCTGACACAACTGCATACTTGCAAGAAAACAGTTATTTAATTTGTAATATACAGACAAAATAGTACATCCATTAGCAGGTATGGACTTAATTGGTTGCAATCACTGTGCAGACGAACTTAGAACCGTAGATTCGCCAACTGCAATGTGTAGTGCGTTGAAGAGACACTGAAACTTTAGAGCGAGTCGAGCGAGACTGAATGCGTTGCAGAACGCGTGGAATCGGCGATACCAGTGTTGCACATCCCACTCTTTTAACCCTATGTTTATTGTAGAGCGGCGAGAATGGCTGAATCTACTGTTCAGCGCGCGGTTTTACCCGAATGTTATTTTGAATGCATAATCCTCCTTGCGGCAACAAGATCAAAGTAAAACAGGGCGTGAGGTGATTTGCCGTCAATGTGCGCACGAATTGTATCACGGGTGTTGAATGATTTGCTGTTTGAGTTTAGCAAGAGGAAACGATTGTTTGTTTTTTGACGACAAAAGAATCTCCGCGGTATTAAAAGATATCGCAGTGAGAAGAAACATGTTTATTATTTGGACGAGACGTCCTTCAACTCGGTGGGTGGGGGAAGGGGGAATAAAACATGGAAGGATACCAGCATGCAAAACCACGCCAGGGCTGAAGAAACCAACGATGAGGGGAAGGGGGAGGCTTATTGTTTCACCCACTGGCGGCAATGAAAGCTTTGTTGAAGGTGCATATTTACTGTTCCGCGCAAAGAAAGGGAAGGGTGATTATCCGCAAGAAATGGACAGACCAAGATTTGAATCCTGGTTTAGTGAAGTGATTCATAAATTGAAACCAGAGTAATAGCGACAGACAATGCACCTGATTGTATATATCACCAATAACAAATCATGTTTTTTTGGTGGTATAACTTGAATTGCGTGTGTCTTACAGGAACGGATGTATTGCGGACGAAGCAACCACGTTTTTCATAAATTTATTTCTTTCTAAACCAAAAAAAAAAAATTGTCATTAAATTCAAGAGGGCCTATCGTTGTTTACTTTTATCTTTGTTCATTTTTATTTTTGCGTGCTCGAAATATACACACACGCTCTCATGTTTCGAAGATATTTCGCATTTATATTAAGTAATGACACATTTATTAAATAATCTATGCGCAGAAAGTACTTTTAAAATTTTATGTTTCAGGAGACAAAGAGAAGCAAAAATACATTCCACTTGACATGCATGCGGGTTTTGATGTGTTGTGCGGTTGGCAATACTGTGGATTTTCTCAGTGTCTGCGATGTAAGCAGCTCGGCGGTTGAGGAAAGACTGGCACGGAAGATTCTGAGCTCAGTTCTCGCGCGGATTGATACATAAAACCTGCTGCAAGGTTGACTTGACGAGCAGCTTACATGAATATAATAATGATAATAATAATTATTATTATATATTTATATATATTGTATGTATGTAGTTTTCGTGCATTTTCATGTGACTGCCCCCTACAATATTTTCTCACCCTCCCTTTCGGCCCCCCAGTCACTTTTTCCTGGCACCCTCACCACTGTGCTATGTGCTTCCACCGGGTATTGAACCTGAGACCCCTTGATTAGAAGGAAATTATGTTTTAAATTTCTTGCTTGTTATTGTTCAGAAACCTTTTAGTGTACTACTACAAAAAACATTGATTTTTCCAGAAAAAAATACATTCCCAGTATTTCCAGACCCATTCTCATATTTTGAAAAGTTCAAACATGTTGTCAGTAAAACTAAGAGAACAAATGTGTGATATGAGCTGTGATTCTGGCATTAAAACTAAATTTTTAGATTCAGACTTAACAAAGTTTTGCATAGGTGAGTATCCTGAAATTTCAGATGGCATTCTCCACCTCATATTTGTGTGAAAATGGATTTTCATCTCCGATTCAAATGAAAATCAAGTACAGAAATAGACTTGACGTGCACTCAGATTTACAACTCAAGTTAACCACTATTTAACCCAACATACACAAGTTTATGTGGAAAAGGCAGCTCCAATTGTCACATTACTTCGGTGAGTAATTTTTTTTTTTGCTTTTTTTCAGCATGTGTGTTTAGTTAGATGTTTGACTAAATGCACGGCCATGGAAATGGGCAGCTGGGCAGAATTGCACTGATGCCACATGGGAAAGTTAGTTACAGGCCCCAGAAATGGAGGCCCTACAATGAGATCTTTCATTCTCTTAAACCTCCAAACACACGGGGTTGCGCTCCAATGTGGCACCAGCACGAACTTCTGGCACCTGCCTAATTTTATGGCCATGCGTTTAGAGTAAATTAAGTCTTATAAATTATTTACTTAATATGTGCAATTTGTTAAAGCAAATGTAAAAGAGGGTTTCTTAAAGTAATCAATGTTAGCAAAAATATTATCATAAACTGGGTGCACACCCCTACAAGTAATTCTGCCGGTATCCATGCTTTTGGATGCAATGAAGTGTAACATCCATCAAGGTGGGTCCTGGACTGAAAAAGGTTGAGAACACTCCTTTAGGGGAAAATGGAGTGTAAAATTAGAAATGTTCATATTTTTTCATTTCATGTTATATATTCTTAGTCAATTTGTATACAACTATTGCTTTCATTTGCTAATGAATAACCTTCATTTATATCCACTTTGTGTTGAATAAAATGAAATTTAAACCAGAAAACCCTCACGAAAAGTGATCCTTGGCACCCTTCATCATCTTTATCCACACTAGAAAGTAAAATTTCTTTGCATAGTTTGCAAAAATTATATTCTACATTAACATATTCTGCTGTGTTTAGTTCATGGACATGGGCATCGGCCGGGGAGGGGTCGAACAGTCTTTCGACCCCCCCCCCCATGGAAATTTTAATCTAATTTTCATCTACTTCTCCTTAATAAATCTGTTTTTCCTACAAAATAAAATACTTACTTATTTTAAAGTCCCTTACCCATTTTATACAAATTGTTGTCTAAATATATGTATGATTTGATTATTATGTAATAATGGCGAGATACGTATTTTTCAAAATACAGAATTAAAGAGAAATTAAAATTTGTTAATTGTATGGCTGCAAAAAAAAAAAAACACATTCCGAAGCTTCTTATACTACTGCGTTTGCTGCTGCTGCTACTGCTACTAATGTTACAAGTAACTATTATGTAAACTTGGTTGTAACAAGTAAGCTACTTATTATTCAAATGATAAATTTATTGAATGCTAAAATAAATTAAACTAAAATTGCTAGTAGTCGTAGTAGTAATATAATAATAATAATAATGGGAACAGTTCATTATATCGGAGACACATTAAAAACGGATATTTTGTGTTCGTACTTAACAATTGTGTATTGCGGAACATAGTTCAAGGTGCCATTATGCTTCTTACATGAAAACAAACACAATTTTTCACATAGAGAGTAGTTTTTGTTACTCATTTTTTTGCTTTCCGTAACACATAATATGGCAGGCACAGGTTGACTACCGTTGTAGGCATGCAGTGTTTCCAACCTTCTTCACCGAAAAATACCTACTATCGTGTTTGTCACGTGTGCAAATTGTACATTATGCACGGGTAGCTGACGGATAGCCCCACGAACAATTCACGGATAGCTCCACGAACCATTTCCAACAAGGTTAGGTTAGGCAAGCATAGTTAAAAAAAAAAAGGGGATTGGAAACACTGACAGGAGTTAAGTCATCAAACATATGGAGCTTCCGGTTCACGTAAGAAAGAAATGGCAATTGTGAGTCAGTAAGATATTGCTCTTGCAAAATACATGATTTCCTGGTCAAATAGATTGCACGATGAAAGAAAATACCTCGACAAACGTTAGAAACCTTAGAGAAACTCATTTCCGCAAGTAGTTTCTTGTGTAAAAATTAAGAAATGTGTCCCCGATATATCAAACTGTTACAGGTAATAAAATTCCGATTATGCAATAATTTTAAAAATGAACCACTCCTTGACAATATTCTGGATATGCCACTGGTCTGTGTCGCAATGAGGGGGGTGTCCTCGACATCTTCGATTCGACCCCCCCCCCCCCCACAAAAATTTCTGGCGATGCCCAACATTTTATAGCACTATTAGAAGGTTGGGTGCTTTACAGATAAATGATGTGCCTAACGTAGGGGTAAAAGTTGAAACCATAAAGGGGTGTTCACTGGCCTGCAACATTGCAGTTACCGTGGTGTACTATGTGGAGTGACGTTCACATTTGGGTGCTTACAGAAAAGGCAGCTTTTACACCCTACTTCAATGGATAAACTAAAAAACATATTTTGATATTAGTATAGGAAGGAAATGAGTAGTGAACTGGCAATTTGTGCGTTCTGCATAAAATGGTCCACGTTATTGAAAGCAATTCTTGACTAACAATATCATACCGAAAAGTTAAGGGCATACTGCAATGCAGGCCCGACCATATAAATTCACACAGGCAAGGTGTTCACTATGCACTGAGGGTCAAGATTCTCATGTGCTTCACACAGAGTTCGTTCTAATATTAAACAAACCTGTAACTAGAACATTAGAAATAACACACCTCTCTCAGTAATATTGAACGTTTAATTAAAATTATTAGTTCATCTTCCTCTTCCTTCTCTTTCTCCAATCCCAAGAAACTGAGAATTCCGCCCAGCAGAAAATTTCGATTTAAAAAGGTATATCGTTTGTATCCTGCATTGTTTTTATGCATGAATGGGGAATAGTAGTTGTTCATTAAACTTCTGCAATAAACACTAGACAATGATTTTCCTTCCTTTGGTCGTAATGCATTTTTGAATGACAATAGGCCCAACCTGCAGCAGAAGCGAAACATCTTTACAGCCACTGTTGCCAGCAATGGTTTGGCTATGTCCATGTTGTGGTCGTAAAAAATTCCCTTTTGTTATTGGTTTGTTGTAGGGGTGTGCGGGGCAGATTTTTTGGGTCGGGACGGGAAATATTTTAGGCAGTGTCTGCTGCCACGTACTTTTTTTCTGCTGGAACCTCAAAAAAGATGCGCGTGGCAGCAGACTCGGTCTTTGTTTTATTGTGATTTCATCATGCTATGTTGCAATTACGTCTGTAACACATACTGGGCCCGTTCCGAAAGTCACACGAGTTTAACGCGTTAAACGAGTTATGGTAACTGGCCGTTCCATAAGTGCTTCCGTGCGTTTCGTGAGTTTCATTATGCTGTCCCAAAAGTCGCATTCCGTGCGTTTCGTGCAAGAACGAGATTCACAAAACGCACGGGCCAGGAGCAGGGTTGGCATGTTTAAAACAAAAGTGTTTAAAACACTTTGTTTTAAACGTTTAAAACACACGGCTTTGTTTTTTTTATAAATGTTTTAAACGTTTAAAACAATGTGTTTTAAACATGTTTTTTTTACAAGTGTTTAAAACACATTTTGGTGGTAGATATTTTATAGTCTGTGATAATTTTTTTGTTTGGCAACCCTGTTTTTCATTGAATCTGTGTCAATTAATCCGTGCTTTACAGGTCTCACTCATCGCACAACACTTGAGCAACCTAATGTTCTGACGTCACGGGAGAAAGCATTTTAATTTTAGGCTAAATGCCTATGTTGTTAGGTTAGGCAGGCTAGCTATGTATGCACAAGGTAGCAAAATTGTTGTGCGACAAGAAAGACCCGTGCTTTACTGTAGAAATCGAAACCTCTCAGTTCCTTGTTTCGTATCGTCCTGTAAGTTTGAGACTGGTGGAAGCTTGAAATGGAAACTAATATCTTAATACACAATGCTTGATTTTGATCATGACCTGATTTATTTTTCTTTTGCGATACGATTCATTGGTCTGTATAACTGAATGAAGCGCAGATGCTTACTTTTGGTAACATAATTTTGTACTTTGAAAAAATTCATCTGGAGAATCTATTATGACACTGCGGGTTTTTTTTTCTGCTATATAAACTGTTCAGGCAGCAGGAAAAATTTAACCGTGATTTTTTCAAGACGAGGATAGGAATTCTATAATATTTAGTTTCTTGAAATTTAGATTAATATAAATCCTAACCTACTTCAGTAGTGGCGGAAAAAGGGGGGCTATTACCAACAACTTTTGTCCCTGCAGTCACGGGCGCCGACTTGTCAAAATTATTGGGAGGGAGCTCTGATCACTGAATAAATTAATGAATGACTCACTCTCTCCTTTTTTTAAGTTTTGGCCGCAGTGTTCGGAATCTCATAAAAGCTAGGGGTGTGCGGGACCCCGAAAAGTCAGGACCGGGATCGGGAAAAAAAATTCCTGTTCCGATCCGGACTTCGGGAAATGATTTCCCAAATTTTCGGGATCCCGTGCAGTCGGGAAATACCGAATGCTCATTTGAAAATGTCGTTATTTCTCGACGTTTTCTGCATTGTCAATTTCTGGAACTTACCGTAAATTGTTAGTTTTTAATCCAGAAATCACTTAAAGTGAAAATGACGAGTATAATTCGAGATTTTCAGAGCTTCGGGAAATTTTGAACATTTCCTGACTCAGTAGGGAAATTGAAAATTTTTCCCGTCCAGATCCCGTCCCGCACACCCCTAATAAAAGCCCATGAATTCTTCAAAAATATCATTTTTTTATTCACAGTTCGAATGCAGAATATTAATTGTCCACGGATGGATGTGTAACAAGTTTCGTCAACCATAATAGCAAAATATTCCCGACTTTTATTCTCTGCTACAACGGAGCGCGAAACAGATCTCCCTAATATATCAATGATCTCGTTCTGAATGTCATGCGAGAGCCATTTGTAGCCCGAACGTCCCATCCACTACCCTAGTTCATGCACATCGTCTTTTGAAACTTTTTTTTTAGTAAAAATTTTAACAATACTCATAATTACATACTTAGTATATACTAGTAATAAATCATGCGTTTTGCTGTCTCTGGTCATAGCCTCCCTAAAGTTGATGGTTTAGCGGTTTCAGTCCCCCAAAGTTGATGGTCTAGAAAATTTTAAATGTGTATTAAAAGTTAACTTCATGTGGTACAATTCAGAGTAAATAATACATTAGATCCTCTTAAGCAAAATTATTTGGGGAGCTCTGCCCCCACATTGTTAATATTGGGGGGCTCGAGCCCCCCAAGCCCCATGGAGTCGGCGCCTATGCCTGCATTAGAGGTGTGCGGGATCCCGAAAAGTCGGGACCGGGATCGGGAAAGAAAATTTCCGTCCCGATCCCGACTTCCGGAAATGACTTCCCGACTTTTTGGAATCCCAAGCAGTCTGGAAATTCCGAATGGTCATTTTAAAACGTCGTCAATTCTAGACGTTCTCTGCATTGTTGTTTTGTACCAGAAGTGCAAAAACAAGCACTTAAGATGGAAATTACGGGTAGAATTCGAGATTTCAAGAGCTTTGGGAAATTTCGAACACATCCCGTCCCGAAAATTTTCCGACTTTTTCGGGAAATTGAGAATTTCCCCGTCCCGAATGTCGGGATTTAAAGAATTTCCCGTCCCGACCCAAAAAATTCTGTCCCGCACACCCCTACTCAGCAGTATGGTAAACCTTATCTCCAAAGGGAAATAAACTGTCCTTGTCGCCAATGCACTCATAAAAATGAGTATTTTTTCTGTTTAACGACTTTAACTATAATTTACTGGGAAAAGGTTGAATTTGTTTTGTTTAAAACATGTTTAAAACATGTTTTTTTTAACTCATGTTTAAAACTATGTTTAAAACAAAAAAAACATGTTTTAAACATAAAAAACAGTTTGTTTTGTTCTTTTTAAAAAAAACACAAATTTTGCCAACCCTGGCCAGGAGGCTGGTTTGTTCCGTGAAGATCGTCTGCTCCTTGCAGACAAAGCGCGTGCTGATGGATTCAAACTGCACTAGTTCGGAAAATGTATTATAATTTTAACAGATAGCGATATGAAGCAACATGCACAAGATGAGTATGCCTTTACCGTTCTTAGAATGTGATTAAAATGAGTAACAGTGTCCACAGTAGAGTTTATTTTTGCCATAAGGACATTCCTTCCGCTGACGCCATGCGGAAACTTTCTCTAAACAAAACGCTGCGCCTGCGCTTTCGCCTAGAGTGTCCCATAAGTCCGTAAAATAACTGGTTTCACCAGATTCACGAGCCCAGTTATTTTCGTTGAATGCGTTCGTTTCGTTAAGACTTTCGGAACGCTTTTAGCGATTACTTACACAAAAATGATTTAAGATTAGGTCCCTTAGGATTCTTCTAATAATAAACCTAAATGCTCTCGAAGTTAGGTAATGTTCTGTTAGTATTAAAATAATATCGCTAAATGCTTTCTAAAGAAAAAGGTTTTAAATTACCTGTACATTCATTCCCACTAATCATAAACTTGCATTTCTCTCATCTCAATCTGTTCTTAAGCTTTGTAGCATCCTCTTAGCAGACGAATTACGTGGCAGGAGCAAATTTGAAGCTTATTCTTACTGCTGACAAGTGCGTGGCAGCAGACTCGGCCATATTAAAACGACGCATTTAACACGGAGATATCCAATCTTTTCCAATGGGACGTAAATCTGTAGTTCAACCACTTCCCGATGATGGCGCTCAAATCACATATATTAAAATCATGGTTATAACATGGAGTTATCCAACCTTTTCCCATGGGATGTAAATAATCTATAGTTCAGGCATTTCCCGATGATGGCGCTGGGATCATATATAGAGCATTCCCTGACATTCGCTAGGAGACTCGGCGGCAAGCGGCCCGGCATCAGCGCTTGTCTTTTCCGGTGAACGGGTTCGCGACAGTCGCTAGAATCAGCTATTAAAATTACAGTTTTCATATTGTGTACTAAACTTGACTACAGAAGGCATTGAAAATGATGTCCTTCTGCTGTAACACATTACTGGCATCTCAGAAGGAAATTGGCATTTACACGTGAAAGTTCGTCTATTGTAATTCTCCCGATTTCTCGTACAATACTCTCTTTTAACTCGCGGATGGTGTGCGGATTGTCTTTGTATACTTTATTTTTTTAGATTTCCCCATTTTTCTTTCCACTTTATTCAGAACTGACCTTGTTACTCTAAACTTTTTACGAGGTTTAATATAGTGGTCCTATGTGGAACGGGAACACCAGGAAATTTCGTTGCAAAACGTCGTCGCACTTCTCCACAATTCCTCTTTCCGAAATACCACTCGACAAGATAAATCCTTTGTGGTAATGTAAACTTTTGTGGTGCCATATTAAGCCACAATCTTCAACACACGGACACGACACAACACAACTTCCGAGGGAGGATTATACTGGCGTCAGTCTGCAACGTCAACAGAAAGGGAAAGGGAGATGAGGCAGGGAGAGCGAAAAAACAGACTGTAGCGTGCGACTGTCGCGGACCCATTCACAGGGAAAGACAAGCGCTGAGGCAAGGCCGCTTGCCTCAGAGTCTCGTAGCGAATGTCAGGGAATGCTTTGTATATTAAAATCACGGTTTTAACATGGAGCTATCCAATATTTTCCCACGGGGTGTAAATAATCTATAGTTCAGCCATTTCCCGATGATCGCGCTGAAATCAAATATATTTTAATCACGCATTTAACATTGAAGTATTTAATGATTTCCCAAGGGAGGTGAGTAATGTGTAGTTCAGCAATTTTATGATGTTGGCTCTGGAATCGAATCAACTATAATAAAATCACTGTTTTAACATGGAATATCAAATCTTTTCCAAAGGGAGGTAAATAATATGTAGTTCAACAATTTCCCGGCGATGGCGCTGGAACGAAATATATTAAATTTACACTTTTAACGTGGAGGTATCCAACCTTTTGCCATGGGAGGCAAATCTGAGTTCAAGACTTACATTTCCATGCATTACAAGAACTTCAAACAATATCTGGCTGACTTTCGACTTGCATGACCGATTTCAAACAAGTGAGCAACAAGCGAACGAGTACAGTAAAATTATGTCATTTACTGCATGCTGCGGCCTCGATTGCTCGTTTCGAACTGCGCTAGGTGAAAAATTTAACAGATCTGGTGATGTCACTTCTCGTGACGTGCAGTGACGTCGACATTTGGGGCAGCCATCAGTGGAGGAGGTTGGTGTAGGTCATACCCCTCCCCCCCTTTAAGGTCCGGTATTCCTAAAAAAAAGAGCGTCAAAAACAGGAAAAGATTGCAAAATGATGAATGAGTACTAAAAAAAGTACATAAACTCCCACCCCCTTTCGAAAATGAAAGATGATTTGATTTGACTACTAAACCAGAGATCCCAGGTTCGAATCTTGGCTTGGTCATAGGTGTTCTTTGTGTGTGTGTGTGTGTGTGTGTGTGTGTGTGTGTGTGTGTGTGTGTCCCTTCATCAATTTTATCGTATCATCTTCCTGAATAGCCAAAAGTGGCGGGAATGCGGAGTGAAATTAACCCAATCAATCAATAATTTGATTTAATTTTTGTTACTTACCGTCGGTTTTTGTCACATTTCGTTAATTGCGAAGATGATACGATAAGATTAATGAAGGAACAAACACAAAAAACATCTATGCCCAGGTCGGGGTTCGAACCCGGAACTCCAGGTGTTGTAGCGCACTATGATAACCACTACCCCACGGTTGGTTGATTTGTTTGTCGATTTGGTGTTATAAGTCCACTTTATGCACAGAAGGACTAATCGGAACTGAGCCTATAGTTTAAAGTGGGATCCGAACTAATATGTGCCTCAATCGGGTACCGATCACGGACCACTTGTACTCACCCACGGAGGTCGGCCGACAACAAAGATGAGTGGAAAGATGAGTACATAGGTATCGGTAAAACAAACTGCATTTTTCCTCAGTGGTAATTTTCAATTGAATTTTTGAAACATCATCATCTTTGTATACGATTAACGATTTTTCCAATTTTTTTGCATTGCTCGATTTCCCTAATTTCTCCATCACACGATCTCGTTACTGAAGGATCCGGGCTCGAGCCCTGGCCTGTGCATGAGATGAGTGTTCCTTTGCATCCACCTTTCACCTGCTAAATTTAATCAAAGTTTATCTTCATGGCAGAAGGTAGGTAGAGTGATAGAAGAGCAACGCTTTAAAAAAAAATCCCTCCTAGTGCATCTACAGGGCACTGTGAAATCAGGAGTATAGAATTCTCAACGTATTAGAGGAGAGAACCCGGTAACAAAACACACTTTTTTGTAGTTTCTTCAATAATATTAATTTGGCTTTTTGAGTTCTGGGATACATTTTTCATTCCAAATTATTTCATTATTCAATGCAGAGTACAACACATAGGAGCAAGAAAATCACGCTCATCACGGGTTCGAATCACGGCCTGGATTGTTGTTTGTGAGGTCCCTTCATCAATTTCATCATATCATCACTCATCCTGATTTTCGCGATAACCAAATGGGGCAGAAGAGCGAAGTAAAATATACCAAACCAACAACAACAACAACAATATGAACGCGCGTTCTCTTGCCCAAATAAATACGTCCGTATTTATGATTGTTTAGCTTACCCATTTTTTTTATTGGAGACCAAGAGATTAGTATATTTAAATAAAACACTACTAAAACGAGAGCGAGAGGGAGCCTGAGCAAATATTTCTTATTTAATCATTATATGTAACATATTTGAAAAAAAGATAAAGAAATCATATGATATTATTGCATATAAGCACAACATTATTGTCTGCACATAATGCGTTTCCATTTCATAAATAATAAAACTACATCCCACATTATTAGGGTGACCATACACACACATTCAAAAAAGAGGACAGAGCATGGTGAAAAAGGAGGACAAAGTCATAAAAAGGAGGACACCGCAAAAAATGGCAACACATTTTGAAATTACTCATAATTTAATCAAAATTAAAAAAAACAAACTACCAACACTTTACTCACAGATAATTCTGATGATTTTTCAATAAATTCCTCCTACTTTTAAGCGACGAAAGCAATCTCCTAATCTATTGTTTAACATGACAATCATAACTAAGAATATCTATAGTTTGAAGCACAGAATTTTACTCTTCTTTCCAATTCTTGGATATTAGAATGCAATATCCCCATATGTGAATGAAAATGTTACAAGTAAGCTTCACTTTAACTTATTTCCAAAAAACGAATTTAAATTTTAGGTAGTTTAGATTGTGTCAGGAAATATGATTGTAATGCCAGGAATATTTTTGCAATCTTTCAACAGCAGGGGAAAGTGACAGTCACCTTACACTTTACCTCATATTCGTTTCTTCCATCCTGGATATTTTCTTGCAAGATCATTGATGAATTTACACTTTCGCTTCGTTATTTCATAAAAGTAAGTATGACTTAATAATCAAAATTCTCACTACGCTTTCTGTATAGATTTAGATTTATTTTCTTTCTGTGCGAGCCATAGGCTGTACGCACTACATAGTTTTGATTATTCTACAATATTTTGTTACATTTAGTTTTCTTTTAAGCTGTCTCTTACTTTCTCCCCTATATACACATTCTTCCCCTCCCTCAACAGTTCTTCTTCCGGTCTTTCTTCCTTCTTCGTCTCCCCACTTCTCTTTTTCTGCAGTCTCACAAAAACGCATACATTTTACTATACACACACTTACACTATAAAGATGGCTCGTCTGGAGCATGATCACTCATTTCGCTACCTTCTCTAATAGCTTTCCCCCGCCGTTCTCTTACTTCTCCCAGGTATTTCCCCACTTGCTGCCCCGCTTCCTTTATCTTTATTCTGTCGTCTACCACTTCTATCACCTCCCTCCCTGTTAGGTTTTTCATCCATTTGTCCCTTAGGTCACGTGTAGAAGGGCAGTTCAGTAGGATATGCTTGTCCGTCTCCTCCCCATCGCACAAAGGACATATTGTTTCCCCTGCTTCGTTTATCTTTCTTAGTTGTTTCCATCCCCCTAATCTGAACCATGCCAGCGCGCCTCTTTCATTTTTTCCACAACTTGGATATATTTCGCTTTCACCCTATTCTCTTACTCTTAGCTGTTCCCTGATTGAGGTCTTTGTCTGGCAGTCTGCTATTATTTCTTGTCTGTCTATGTCCAGTAACCTGTCTCTGATTTGATTTTCTGTTGAGATCCCCCCTTCCTCCCTCTTCCCATACCCAACCCATTCCGCTATTATATAAGATATTTTTCACTTCCAAACCCCAGCTGTAAACGTTTTCCTCCCTTGTCTGTATTTCCAAACATTGTCCCCTCAGCGTAGTTTGGCCCTCTTGTGATAATCACATTCGGTTTGTATGCCAATTATTGTGTTGTCCCCCATTAACCCCCATAGTTCTACTCCATAGTTTAATGTACCTAATACTATTGATGAATAGAGATTTTGAATGACCGGGAAAGACATTTGAGGTGCCTTATTTATTGTCCTTATGACTTGTTCTATTGCAAATTTTGTTTTAGTTTTTCTTGCCCTTATGTGGTGTGTCCAGCTCCCTGTCATGGAGAGTGTTGCCCCACGTATGTGAAGTTTTTAACCCGCTCGATTAAATCATCCCCGTATGTCCATGTCTCCTGTCTGCTAAATATGTAGCCATTTTTGAAAGCAATGATTTTTGTTTTTTTAATGTTTGCCTTCATTTTATATTTGATGCACCCCTCATATATGCTATCTTTGCCCCTTTGAAGACCCTCTATTGTCTCGGACAAGATGACTATGTCGTCTGCATACATAAGGACTGGTATACTTTGCACTCCTATACATGGGATAGAATTCTGGTCCATTATAATTTCTGTATAGAGTATATTTGACTCTAAAATGAACTCGCCGACCTCTGTGGCGGAGTGGTTAGCACACCGTGCCACAACGCCAGAGGTTCCGGGTTCGAATCCCAGCCTGACAATGAATATTCTTTGTGTGTCTCCCTTCATCAAAATCATCATATCATCGCTCATCCTCATCTTTGCGATTAGCCAAAAGAGGCAGAAAAGCGAATTAAAATAAACCATATCAATAAATCGAAAATTAACTGCTCAGATTACATGTGTTCAGAAGTCTCAGATTGCGAAGCAACGACTTAGAATAATACGTACTAATGACCAGGGTTGTTAAAGATTCAGGAACCCATAAATTCTAATACCATGTTGCGTATTGTTTTATTGAAAAAAGGTATTTTAATTGATCCTGAAAAAGGTTCCTAGACCGTATGTAAATTGATTCGGGAAAAAATGTTCCTGGATCGAATTTAAATTCATCCCGAAAAAAGGTTCCTGGACCGTAAAAAAATTCATCCGCAAAAAAGTTCCACCGAATTGAAATACTTTCCAGATAAAAAGATTTTTTACAGTCCAAAAACCCATTTACGCGTGCTGGTTTTCTCTCCGGGACAGGAATTGAATTTATTTTAAAATTCCTGGACCTTTAGCAACCCTGCTAATGACTGGGAGTGTGCGGGTCGGGACGGGAGAGAATCGCGATTTCCGGACCAAGCCGGGAAATTTTCGGGATAGGAAATGTTTAAAAATTTCCCGATGCTGTGGAAATCACGAATTTTACGTCACTGTCTTTTATTTTATTATTATTTCTTTTTTTACAATTTCCGAGAAGTGTCAAGGCACTTACAATGCAAGAAAACATCAAGAATGAACCACTTTTAAAAAGGACCAATTGAAAGTTCCTGACTGCTCGGGATCCTGAAAAGTCTGGAAATCATTCCTCGAAGTTGAGATCGGGACCAGAGATGTCCAGCCTCTGGAGGCTGGGCCTCATGAGGCCCAGACTCAGCCTCGGCCTCCACGACCATTGCGAGGCTGTGCGAGGCTGAGGCTGAGGCTGTGTGAGGCCAGATACCGAGTTGGAGTTCGGAGACTGAGGCCGACCTTCAACTCGGAGGCCGGGCCTCGCGAGGCCGAAGTCAAATGGCCATCTGGGAAATTCTTTTTACCGCTCTCGGTACCGGCTATTTTGGATCCCGCACACCTCCGCTAATGACTCAGTCGGGAGAGTGATCGTGTTCAACTCCCAGATGCTAGGTGAGCATTGCTCGAATACTTAACGCGTCCCAAGTGATACGATGATCGTTATGTGTGGAAGCATTGCATTATTGATGCAGCACATGTGCTATAGTCGATGCTAAACTCTTTCCAAAAAAGGAGGACATTTACCGATTTCTAAAAAATCCGCCCGGACGCCGGACAGACACCTAAAAAGGAGGACATGTCCGGATTAAAGAGAACGTCTGGTCACCCTACACATTATACATACATATTCTACAACGTGTAAAAAGTTGTGGTGTAAATACAGAGAACATAAGTACTGCAGATAATTTTCCCCTGAGTTCTTTAAAGGATTTAGAAATAAATCGAAGGAACCAATCCCCTATCTGTAAATAGACTAGGGGACTTGAAAGCACTGGCTTTCAACCATTGCAGCTGGGGGCGAGGAGGCAAGGGAGGTAGTGGCAGAAATCTTCCCTTTCCGTTCGGGCGGTCGTTTCTACCTGGAACTGGTGAGGCTGAGGAAGAGCGAGCTAGGCCTGCTTTGCCCTCGCAGATCGCACCGAGGGACGAGAAGCGCGTGAAAAGTGTTGCATATGAACTGTGGCTTTAACAAGACAATAAATATTCTGATTTGAAAATAATTATCGTGTGAGATTGATTGATCTATCTCTGCTAGACTAGCCCTACTCCTCAGTGCACTTCACTGATCACTTCTGACAAGACCATACATCAAGTGTGCTTTTAGTTTTGGTCTTCTCGGGCTACTCCTGAGGAAGCCGCGTGAAACATCCGGTGTAGCTAAGAACCTAAAAAGTTAACACATACGACATACCTAAGCTGGACTTAAGCTATTTAAGGATGAACAGTACGCAACAGTACCCCCAACTTTCCCATCCCCCCAGACACTTCATTACCTAAAAGTACTTTAGGAAGCACTGCTTAAAGCCGTTTATAGCGCATTCGAATATCTAGTTCCTTGAAAGTCATTTAGCTCCATTTAAAGTGCAATTTAGCTCTTCTATGCGTATCCGGCTTGGCAGCACTGTTTAGTGTTTTCGATTGTCATTTTCTTCAAATAAGGTCTTTCTTGGGATGTCGACGTTTTGTGGATAATGCTGGATTGAAATTAAGTTTAAAATGAACAGAAATTGAAAATGTGCCTATTTTATACATCGGTTCAACCTGTGCAATGGCCAATAACGTCAAAAGCTTGTTTAGTAATGCACGAAATGCTTCCAGGTTTTTAAATAGGAAACGTGTGGGCGACAAGCTATTTGATATTTGGGTTCGACAAGATCAAATCGTATGTAACTGGAAAGCATGTAGAAACTATATCCGAACGCTATTCAGTGAAACAAACGACAAGTTAGCGAATACCACACTTGCATGTAGTCTTCTAAGCAGCGCTGCACTCTTTGGTGGAATGGATGAAGAAGTAGTTGATGGAGAAAAGGAACTCATTCACACCATAGTATTGGCTCAATTATATTTCAAAGTAAGTTGCAATTGTCTTAGCCTTAGGGTAGGGTCATATTGGATCCGGTTTCGGCTGAACGTATACACTGGCATGTTATAACAAACAACACAATGTAAATAAATGTGGCGGTCACACTGGAGCCGAAGTACTCTGGCGTACAAGACCACGTATCACGGACCACTGATTCGAATCAATTAATTTTGTTCTTTACGGCCAAAGTGTAGTGCTGTGATTGACTTCTAGTTTATGTGCCGATAGTAGACAATAAAAAGTTTACGAACAGTGGGGTCGATTATGGGGACAGTGGGGAAAGTTGCCCCGGCATTTGTCACATAAGCCTTGCCTACCAAGAGAAAATAAACAGTCCTTGCCCCTCCGGTTTTGGCACCGAATCGCCGCTACTGTTTACGAACGTAGAATATTAGTAGATGATACTCGTGAATCAAGAACTATTATAATCGCGAGCCATAAAACTGTGATTTTACATTACATGGAAGTTGCAAAACACTAAGTTTTTCTTTATTGCAAATACGAACAGATAATAAAAATCTTCCAAAATCTCGTTAAGGCAACACTTTCACCCTCTTCAATAATATTGGAGCAAATACATTTTTCAATTAAACATTTTGCCGGTCCCCGTGGCGGAGTGAGTGGTAGCACATCGCGCTACGACGCTTGGGGTCCTGGGTTCGAATTCCGGCCTGGGTATGGGTGCATTGTGCAATATGTTCTATCTAGGCTAAAGATGGTTCGAACGTAGACAAAGAAACGGACAGCAATTCGCATACGATTACACTTGGAAATTAGGCTGCAGAGGCTGCAAATATCCCGAGGCATGGGACACGAAACTACTGGGTATGATTTGATGACCGGCAACACCCTGACCTCTCATTGCGAAAAGCCGACCTCCATGGCGTAGTGGTTAGCACAGCGCGCGACGACGTCAGGGGTTCGAATCCCGGAGTGGTCACGGGTGTTCTTTGTAAGTGTTCGTGGAAATTTGTATTTCCAGAGAAATATGCTATTAAAAATATCGAAAAGAAGCAACATATTTTGAAATTACTACAGCCCTTTGGTGCAGGGAGAACAACCCGCATTCAAGCACTGAAATGCTTCAACTAAGATTTTGGAAACTAAGATCACGTAAACGTACAGGGTGGCGCACCAAATGATCCACCATTTTGTTGTTGAATAAAAACTATATTATAAAGAATGTCTCAATGAAACATAAATGACACAAATGTTACACTTTGGAAAAACGTACTACTGAAATACATGCTCAATATGGCAACCTTTTTAGACTTTTAACCTCTGTCAAGCGAACACTAATATTTCCAATTACCCTACGGCACATGGGTTCCGTAATTTCACTGCAAGCCTGAACAATAAGTCTTCGCAGTTCCATTAAATCTTGAGGTTTTTTCCGAAAATCTTGTCCTTCAAAAAACCCCAAAGAAAATAATCACAGGGGTTGAGATCTGGGCTATATGTAGGCCAGGATTGTCCACCAGCGATACGATCAGGAAATCTGTTTGAAATTACACGAAAATTGAAAATGTCGTGCAAAAAATCCAGCACACTATTTGCTGTGTGTGGCCTTGCACCGTCTTGCATAAACCACTGCGTATTGAACAGTAAAGCTGTGGCAAGAAGCTATGGAATAAAACTATTGCGGAGCATGGTCAAGTAACGTTCACTGTTTACTGTCTCCTCAAAGAAAAAGGGTCCGATCAGACCATGACTGGAGATAGCGGCCCAGACCGTAACCTTCGGTGCATGGCTAACTTTTTCATGAAGCACTCGTGGATTCTCAGCTGCCCAAAAGCGCACATTTTGTTTGTTAACCACACCATCCAAATGGTGCGCATCGTCGGAGAACCACACGTTGTATAGTGTTGCATTGATACCCTCGGTCCAATTAGCGAAGGTTAATCTCTTCTGTTTCTATTCATTTGTGAGTTTTTGCACCACGGTAATCTTGTACGGATACATGTGGAGATCACTTTTAAAAATCCTTTGAACAGAACGTCTTGATATCCCAAGTTGTGTCGCTGCTTTTCTGGTCGATTTGCCAGGACTTCTCTGCACAGCGACGCGGGCGGCTTCAATATTCTCAGGCGAACGCACAGGTTTACGACGATCACGCTTTGATTCCAGTACTGTTCCTTCCACTAGAAACTTTTCATGCAGTTTGTGTATCGTTTTACTCGAGGGGGGCCACCGAGTTTGGAAATGTGCACGAAAGCGCCTCTGAGTCCCCACAATGCTCTTCGTTTCGGCGAAAAATAGCACAGTTGCTGATCGCTGTTCCGTCGTAAGTCCTCCTTTGTCCGCCATGTTGTATACTCTAGCCCCCTGGGGACAGGTGGATGCACTACGCTTCAGTTTTCATCACACGATATTTCCAATGACTACTGCAACTGCTGTTGGCACACATGACGTCATTCCTCATCTCAGATCTGAAGAAAACAAAAAACAAATGGTGGATCATATCGTGCGCCACCCTGTATAATATGTTAAACATTTCGTTAATCAGTAAAGTTAATAAAAACAAAGCATTCTTCAAAAGTGCCTCATGCACGGTGCAGATTTGAACATATTACGAGCACCTATGTTTTGTTTAACCATGATTTTTGTGTGAAAAATATGTTTACATGTACTAGAGGACTGTTTTTGTATTCAAAAGTAATAAAACAATTTTGACTATGAAATAAAACGATAAAATCGGTGGAGTGTTCAAATGTGCACCAGTCTCCTCTACTTGATAATGATTAACGCAAGTGTCTGAAATGAAACTGTATGTGTGAAATATAGTATAATTTTAGGCTGACATTTATTTTCCTGGGAACGGGCAATACCCCCCACCTCCATTCTCCGGATACCCTTGCTGTCGTTTAAAACCGCAGAAGGGAGGAAGCTATGCGCTTACGGTATACTCTATCCCGGGAATCTCTGGAGCAAGGCCGCGCATAACGGTACAGAATAGAGCGAAACGAATTAGTACACGCTGCTGCAAAGGCTCGTAACTTCAGCCGCGATTTCCCCTTCCACGCTATCCCGTTCCCTTGCAGTTGTTCATTGGTCGAGACCTCTCGATCCACTACTTGCGCAGACTTGCTTTCGTTCGGTTGCTCCAGAGATTCCCGGGACATAGTATAGGTTTGCCAACAAGGAGTGCGACGATCAGCAGTCTGAAACAAGTAAACAATGACAGCCGAACAAAATTCAACCGGCCCGTCAAATGGTAGTATACTATTGCAGATTTATAGCCTCTAAAAAGAAACACCTGGTATTAAATAAACATTGCAAAGGCAACAGAATATTCAAAGAGATGACTGACAGTTATACAGAGTAACTTTGATTTGATTTGCTTTATTTTACTTCGCTTTTTGTGCCACTTTTGGCTAATTTGCGAAGATGGGGATGAGTGATGATATGATGAAATTGATGAATGGACACTCACAAATAGCCATGCCCAGGCCAGGATTCGAATCCGGGACCCCTGGCGTCGTAGCGCGATGTGCTAACCACTCCGCTACAGGGGCCGACTTGTACAGAGTAGAGATCAAACTGTTGTACATAATAAAGGTTTGATATTGAATATAACTGAAAATTCAAACCTTGTGTTTATAATCGCCAAAGAAAAAGATTTAATCCTTATAGCAGGTTGCTCGATTCTCATTTATTATCTTGTCATCCCTACATGAAAATATATTACATATATTTGTCTGATTTTAGGATGGAAACTACAAAAGAGCCGAGCAGATCCTCCAGATGGCTTTAGAATATGCCAAAGAGAAAGAAATAGTAGCAGGGATAACTTACATACAAGACATGTTGGCAGGCATTGCGTTTCGTTCAGGTCATCTGGACAGAGCAGAGAAGCTCTTGGTGGATGTAATCGAGAGACTCACAAAGGAAAGAACACCAGAAAACGACAATTCCATCGTCAGCTTCTGCCTCAAGTTAACTAGGATGTACGACGCCATGCAGAATGACAAGATGGCGGAGGAAGGCTTCAAGTTCTGCAAGAAGATTCAACAAAAGAAGATGAGGAGAGGTGCTCATGACGAGGAGACGAGAGTACTGTGGGTCACCATAGTCTTCTGGTACGGCAGGCACCTCCTTGCTAAGAAGAGGTACGATGAAGCCGTTGAAAATATTGAGGAAGCCTATCAAATGGCACGAAGACTTAAAGGAATTCTTCCTGCACAGCTGATGGTTCTCCTGCATGATCTATCAGAGGCTTGTCTTGGAAAAGGAGACGTTGACGCTGCGATGAGGTATCTGCAAACAGCTTTAGTGTATGGGGATTCTTTCAACTACAAGGATTTGCCAATGGTTTACGTTAAATTGGGACTAGTATTTATGGAGAAGGAAATGTTTGCCCGTGCTAAGTTGTCTTGCATGGAAGGGGAGAGACTAGCGCAGATAGGCAAACACCCTACAGCGGAAACCGAAGCCAAAAAGTGCCTGGAGAAAGTGCAAAGTTTTAACTTCGCATGAAATTGAATCAGTCTTACTGCTTACTGTAAAACTTAATTATAAAATAAAAGAACATGTAAAATATTTGCCTTCGTTTTATGTACAGCCATTATCTGGAGAATTGGTGGGTATAGGGGATATTTACGGGATTGATAACTTCAGTATTATCGGATATTTACTGCCTAAATCACATTCTAATTTTCCAGCAAAATACAGGTGGAGAAAAGAAAAACTCTTGTTACCTGAATGGTGATCGTCTCTTCAGATATTGAAGAAATATTACTTGGGGGAAAGCGAGAAGAGGCCTAGAAGGACTTAATCCCAAGATTCCGGTGACCGATAACCACAGCCTTGATTTTCACTATTTAAAGTGAAATACCATGACTATCCTGGCATATAAACAGTGCCGTAGCTAGATATTTTAGCGCCCTAGGCAGGATGAAAGGTCCCCCGCCCCTGTACGACCAAGCACCGACATTTTATGTGCGTCCTTTCATATTTTCTCCCCATACCGTGGTTTGTGATTTTACATCCTACAAATTTTGAAATGACGAAACAAAGAAAAATACATTAAAAATAACATACATTACATTTAAAAATTCGTAGTTTATATTTATGATTTCAAAAAAAAGTTTAGTATATTTACGAATATTTCAGTTGTGTCCGAGTGTCTGAAGAACACATTTAAAAACATAATACTACTTCGAGAAACAGAAAATTCCAGTGGTACAGAATATAAGCCTACAAGTAAAAGAAGAAAAAGGGTAAAGTATAATAATTAAAATAAATACTCAGGACTCCAAATATAAATTTTCAAGAAACGTAATGCTTTACTTTCGTTAACATGGTATTGTCTTTTTGTCTCTGAATAATACGGCAACGAGATTTTCGACTGGTAAAATGGCATGTTGTATTGTAAGTGATATTAAAATATTTACATTACCATCAAAAACATTGGACACGAGGCTTCTGGAATTTTTTTTTTTTTTTAAATTTAAACATGAAAATCGTGAGTGGTAGTCAGCTCGCCCAAAAGGAAAAAAAATTAAGTGAAAGAAATTTCATATTGTTATTTATGTGTGATCAAGGATCGGATTTATTGTTTGAGTGGCGTTCAATTTACTGTTGGGTTAATCGACGCAAAGCACCAATTTAGGTAACATAGACGTTGTCATACTCTGCTATACGGGGTACGGTTTTAGAAGCTATATGGAGCAGGGCCACGCGGAGCGTGTGCGTGGCGACCAGTCTATGGCAGGAGTGCAACCATAGGCGTAACTTGGCAGTAGCAAGAGGCGGCACTTGCCCCCCCCCCCCTAAATCAGGCTTATTAAAAATGTACAAGTTAGGGCACCTGAGGAACAAAGTAATAAAGAGTAATATTTGTGATTTCGCAAACGTCACAGTTATTTAGCAAATAATCCAGGACGCTATTTTTATTGGATAGAAAACGTTTCGAATCTCTTCCCCCAAACTTAAACCCCAAATTTGATTCTACCCCCTCAAAATTAGGCCTAGTTTGATTCGCCCCTCTCAAAATTTGGCTGTTTGATTCTGCCCCTCTCAAAATTAGGCCCAGTTTGATTTCTGTCCCTCTCAAAATTAGGTCCAGTTTGATTCTTCCCCTCTCAAAATTAGGTCCAGTTTGATTCTGTCCCTCTCAAAATTGGGCCCAGTTTGATTCTGCCCCCTCAAAATTAGGCCCAGTTTGATTCTGCCCCTTCAAAATTAGGTCCCAAGTTACGCCCATGAGTGCAACGTTGTACAGTTAGGAAACTGCGGCGTGCAAGTTAAACTCCGTGTTCTGTATTTTTCTTGCACGCAAGAAGTTTTCATACAACTCCCCACTTTAAGGTTCATAATAATATGGGGCAAGGCATTTTGAACCTGCCTGTCCAAGTCCCATACATTTCCGTCGCCTGCAGCCAGAGATATCGTTTCTCGAAGAAGCAACACGTATCAACATACAAACAATGGCCCTTTCATTTTCCTTCCTGTGTTTTATTTTTTCGTTGCCACCCTGTTGACAGCTGAGTTGCTGTGTCTTGGGCAAACAATGGGTGTTAAATTTCTCTCAATATACACAATGATCCTTCATTTTTGTGGACGTTCTCGAACATTGGGAGTCTGAGTCAGTTTGAGTTCTTACATCAGGGGTCTTCAACCAGTGGCCCACGGGCCAGAGGTGGCCCGCAGATAGGGTGACCAGACACATACATTGAAAAAAGAGGACAGAGCACGGCGAAAAAGGAGGACAAAGTCATAAAAAAGAGGACATAGCAAAATATTGCAACACATTTACTGTTACTTATAATTTAAGCAATATAAAAAAATCTCACCAACATTTTGTTCACAGATACTTTTCAGGTGATATCTTTCAATAACTTCCTCTTACCTTTAGGCAACGAAAGCAATCTCCTAATCAGTTATTTAACAAATGACAAAGAATATGTAACAATTAAGATTTGCTTTAACTTATCTCTAAAAACCGAATTAAATTTTTAGGTAGTTTAGATGGTGTAGAGAAAAATGATTTTAATGCCCCGAACATTTCTAGCACTCTTTCAACAGCAGGGGAAAGTGACAGCCGCTTTACACTTTACCTGATATTCGTTTCTGGATATTTTCTTGCAAGATCATTGTTGAATTTACACTTTCGCTTCGTTATTTCATGAAAGTAAATATTACTTAATAATCAATTTTTTCACTTCCCGTTTCTGTATTGCCTATGTATAACTCGAAAAGGAACTGACCGACCTCAGTGATTAGCACACTGCGCCACAACGCCAGCGATCCCGGATTCGAATCCCGGCATGCGTGTTCTTTGTGAGTGTCCCTTCATCAAAATCATCATATCATCGCTCATACCCACCTTCGCGATTAGCCAAAAGTGGATGTAAAGCGAAGTAAAATAAACCAAATCAATCAATCCAAAAGGAACTGCCCAGACTACATACACTCCAGCAGTCTCAGAGGGCGAAGCAACGAGTTAGAACTTAGAATAATAGTAATGTCTAGGGTGTGGAATTTTGCCTATTTGCCTTTTTAATTCCGTTGTAGTAACACATAGGCTTTAAAGTTTAAAGTTCGTTTTATGGTAGTCCAAAAACGCATTTTTATAGTGCCTACAAATGCCTATTTCTTTACGTGTCTTTGGCATTCTCTAAATTAAAAGGCTTTGTTGATGTTGTACTGACTGATATCTGGTATTCGCAAGAATTGAGGATCTCAATTGGAACATTGATGTAATTTTTTTTTCGTTACAATGGTGCACATAGTTTTTTCATGATTTGTTCAAATTCGCACAGTGGTTGCCACAAGCTCTTTTTGTGAGAATTAATTAACTGACGATTCCCTGCAAATGTGTATTTCGATCAAAAGAGTAGAGGAAAAGAGGGGTTATGGAATAGGTAGGGGTATATGGAATACTCCTATAACTGTTCTGCTGTTTGCTGGCCGTCTATACTACATCGTAAAAGAAGGCTTATGACGTCAGTGTATGGCGTTGTGCTTTTCTAATTGGATAATATGAAACACATAGCAAATTAGTATAATAACATGGGGGAAATTTTCGTGAGATAGTTCGTGTAGGTATGGAACCTCTTTGCGGAAGAATTTGAATTCGGTCCAGGAACCTTTTTCCCCGCATCAATTTAAATATGATCCAGGAACCTTTTTTCAGGAACAATTAAAATAGGGTCCAGGAACCTTTTTCAATGAAACAATATGCAACTTGGACCGAATTTAAATTGTACGAGAAAAAAGATTCCGGTCCTGGACAGATAAACCTACATTTATAAATCGGATGAAAAATTTCATGGAATGTGTCGAGTCAATTTTACCAATATCAAGTCCTTAAGAAGACTAGAAGCAGATGCTTCATCCTCCCATTTGTTTCCTGAAAGTCGTCCTTGCTCATCAAAGCATGCCGAGAAATGCTTGACTAATAGGGTAGGCAGGCGCGTGCCCAGGATTTTCGTAAGGGGGGGTTATGAATCTAACACATTTTCCAGTTCACAGGTCAAATTTCTTGTAATAAATTAGATAATTAATATACTTGGATTTTACCCCCAATGAACGCAATCAATGTATTTGCTATGGATGCTTCATGTTTTTATTGCATCATATAAAAGCACCTGCTTGAATATTTCCAAATTATTAATATTTTATATTTAATTGCTCAAATATAATTTTTAAACAAAAAGTATGTGCACTCAACATTGTAACAACATTAAAGAGATTAAGACTACTTGATGTCTTAAAGACAGTAATAAATAAGGTACCACAGTTCAACAATTTAAATTCTGAAATTTAGGCATCGAGGTTTCTGTGCGAGTTCTGACAGTATGTCGTCACAAGTAACTTTTATATCACGGTGAATGTTCAGAGCAGCTAACCCATTTAATCTTTCTTCGCAAATGGTATTTCGAAGATAGGTCTTCAAGTGCCTCAAAGTTGAGAATGATTTCTCATTTGATGTTGTTGTTACCGGGATTGTACATAATATGAGCAAACGTGTGTTTACCCAGGGAAATATTACTTCACTGCACATATCAATTGCTTCAAGAGCATTTACTAGACGTCTTTGCATTGCTGCAAGATGACGATACCACAGTTTCATTTCAGTGTGAGCGTCGTCGCCTTGTAATCAAGGTGTCCCGGGTTCAATACCCGGTGGAGGCTAATAGTGGTTCGGATCTCACTTTAAACTTTAGGCCCAGTCCCGATTAGCCTTACTGTGCATAAAGTGGATTTAAAATATCAATTCAATCAACATTGTACTTGTTGTGGAGATGGTTTTGCTAAATATTGTGTACATTTTTGGCATTGTATTATTATATTATTGGTCAAAACATTTGTTTGACAGTCGACAAACAAATACGAACCGCTTCAGTAATTAACATTTTCTACTACAGTGTCATTAATGTGTCATATTCATTTTCATATTAGGTCTATGGAGAGGAATTTTGTATAATGTTAACGTTATGGAACTGCGAAACCAACTGTTGAAGGGGCCACTCCCCCCTTCCGCTCCGAAGCCCAGTACCACACCACAGGATCTGTCACTGAGCCCGACAAAATCTTGCCAGACAGTGCTCGAAATGCAAATTCGTAGCCGAAAAGGGAGGGGATGTTTGATCGATTTTGGAAATACAAGGGGGTACATCCTTGTATGGATCAACATGGAGACAATACAGTAGGTGGAGGATGCTCAATATGAAAATTATTCTAATTGGGGGTATGATTTGTGAAACTTTCTTAACTGAAGGCAGCATCCCCTACTTCGACCACTGATGCCAGAAAAGATGCTTTCAGAAAATGAATTTATTACTGCACACGTATATTACTTATTGTATTTGTTGCGTTTGTACAAGAGAAACATTCAGAAGATTTGTAAGGAATATTTACAGTTAATAGGATGCCTATCTAGTCTATCCCGTGTCGTAATACAAACTTTATCCCTTTCCTACAAAATAATAAAACTGTCCATGCCAACCGTGATTTTATAATGTGGTTGCATACATATACACTAGAGACATTAGTGCCACTGCTCCGACGCCAGGGTTTCAAATACCTTGGTGGATCTATAAGATAGGTAATATCGTTTTTCGAGGGTTTGTGAACAAAACAAAAAGTAAATGATTTTAAAGTCCATTTTATATTCAGATACGTTAATCGGGACTGGTCTTAAAGTTTAAATCGGGATACGTACCACTGTGCAATGCACCTTCACAGGGGATCAAACCCAGGACCTCTTTGATTACACCACCATCGGTGAGGCCCCTGAAATCATTGAGGAAACTTGTTCATCATAATGTTCTCTCGCCCTGCGAAAGTTTATTGGTGATATAGGGTGACATCCTACACACGTCTTCCAGACATACACACGCGGGCACACCCCTCCCCTGCACACTCACGATTGTATGCTTACAGCACATGCTGTGCCCTCCCAGAAAAACAATTCTAAATCCGCCTATGGATATATCTGCTATCAAATAATGAACGGCACTTACCTCGACAGTTCCTTGACATAATTTTGCAACAAGGTTTGCAATATCTTCTGTTATGCCTTCTTGTTGAATATCAAGAGTCTGAAAGTTCGCACGTTTCACTCTCGCAATTCGGATGGAATTCCTCTCAACTTAAATCGACCATTTCTGACGTTCTATTTGTGGAAGGTGAAGCTTCAACTTCCATTTTTTGTTTCTTTTTGAAATAATCTAATAATGTATTTCTCCTCTTTTTTCTATCCATCTTTAGTTCCACGTCAAAAATCTATTACACATGCAGAAACGTAACACACAACACGACCACTTCGACTTGCTACCTTGCAGACTGCAACTCGCTGCAACCCCAGTGAACACCAGGACTTGGGAGAAAGATACCGGGCGGTCGAATGTCTGAACCATGCATCCAGCTTGGTCCAGCTCAAATTACGTCACCAGTGTTGACAGCAACCAGTAGTGTCAGTGTCAGTAGTGTTGGCAACTGCTAAATTATTTACGCACAAATTCAAGCGAGATCTTTCACACATGTTACAAGAAAATTCAATAAACTGAAGGCTGGAAATTGGTTGCGAAAAAAATATCTAATTTGTAAAGAGCACAAGAGTAAAACGTATAATATTTTGGCATATTAATTGCTTTTATTTTGTTTATGAAACTGACTGGGCCAGTTGCGCTATATAACGCATCCCTCCCTTCCTCCCGGCATGCTATTGTACAAAACATCAATTGCCTACTTCGTAAAACCATGCCTCGCTACTGCCTGCAACAATTATTATTATTATTATAATTATTGATATTTTGAAATAAATATGCATCCAGGTGCGAAATAAGATTTTGACTTACTTTGCCTACTAATTGTAGTGATTCAAATCTCACAGAACTTTGCTCTGCTGGTATAAATGGTATAAGAAGGGGAAAGAAAGAAATGGGAAGTTAGCAGCACTGTCGTAACAGGAAAGGGAGGGTCATTCTCCTAAGAGGGTCATCGTGGGTGAAAGAAAGGGGAGGAGGGATTCCTTGAGTTCGCATTCCAAGGGGTACGGCTCTTTTCTTGACCATACTGAGAAGGAAATTCTCTTTCCTTTTCAGTGACTAAGGAATGAATGAATGCCTGTGCATTGCTGTAACTCAACTCCAATATTATCAAAAGTAATTGAAGAAGCAATACATTTCTCATTGCCAAATGTAAACATTTTACAATATTGGCAATTTATGAAATAAAATGTATTTCTGCTTTGAATTTTTTTAAATGACGAAACCAATGGGGGAGGTTTAACCCCCACCAACCCCCCCCCCCTGGGCACGCCACTGAGGGTAGGGTTGTGTGTGTTTGTAAAGTTACTTCTTAAAATTGAATAAATTAATTACTAACGTGAGGAAGTAACTCGGTTACAATTTACATTCAATTCATTCTAAATGAGATATGTATAACTCTAAAACTCTTAAATATGTTTCATGCATGAAACATGATAATGAAAGTTAAAATTCATTTTCATTAAATTATAGTTAACGTCATATTTTTTAAATATAAAACATAAAGGTAAAAAGATTCAAAACAGACCCATATATTTGAAAATTTAATATTTTATTTCTTTTCTCTAGAATAGCAAACTATAATTTTGTTAATTACACAGTCCAAGAAACTGTGGCGTGTCCAGGGTGATTGAAATTACATACTCTTACTTCCTTAGTGTTCTAAGAACACATAGGCTATATTTTTTTTATTTATTTTGTCTTGTTGTTACATGGCAAAGTTAAAAGGCTGTGGAGCCTTTTCATCCACTTAACCATGTTTAAACAGTTTTTGAATACGAATTTAGTAGTCTTCATTGAAATATTAAAAAAAGAAAATCAATATAAAAATTACAAAGGAACAAAAAAAGAGAAATATTACATATAAGAATAGAAATCTAACCTATAGACACAGGCACACAACAACAGAGGAAACACACATGCACACACACACAATCACATATTTCTGACAATAATATGGAGTTTGAAATGGTGTGTTGAATTATGGATTTCAGCACTTTTCTGCAATTTAGCAAATTCAATTTGTGCCTAGTAAAAAGTGTTTAGCTTGCATCTTGAAAACATGTACTGAAGGTGCATTCCGGATTTCAGGGGGCAAGGAGTTTCAAAGACTGGAAGTGGAAATAGTGAAAGATTCTAAGTAGAAATTGAAATTATGAATGGGAATGAGATCTCTCTAACAATCTGTTGTCGAGACATGTGAAATGACAATTTTGGTGATAAAAGTATAACATTTTCACATAATTTTTAATGAACACGAATTCATCCACTCTTTCATAAAAGCATCTTTGCTTCAAGACATTTAAAGAAATCTGGCAGATGAAAATTTTCTTTAATCTGAAAACACAGAGATAAATAACTTCATTTCATCAATTAACCACATCATGAATCATCCTAAGAATGACATCAGAAGATAACACCTGATTAACATACTTATTCGTATACATCCTAATAACCTCTTCCGCTATCATTCTATTTTCAATAAACAAATCTTATTATACTCCTTTTTGTTACTTGTTATGGGAGAAAAGTAACTAAGTTACAGTTACTCTTTACAAGTAATGTCTAAAGACTGATTATATTTAATTTAGTGTCTGGTGTGTGTGTGTGTGTCTCTCTCTCTCTCTCTCTGTGTGTGTAATACTGAAATATGTTTCTGCTTATGTTATACATATTCAATCAATGTAACACTATCTTGTATTTAAGTATATTTATTATTAAAATATACAAAATAATAGGAACATTTTGAAGTACATATCATCTCTTAATTAATTTACAAATAGTATTTTTATATGTATGAGAATCACTTGCAAGAAGCATACAACCCAGTCTTCAATTCTTCCAAAGAATGTTCATATTGTGAACTGATACACTGCTGGTATTCTACCACATTCTGATTTCTCCAGTACATTTCCACAACACGACCAATGGTTTCTTCCAGGGTGACCTGAATGGCCATGGCCACACCCTTTGAATCCACCTGGAAATAAACAATATTTAGTAAGTTCATTAGTTTAGTAATGTTTATACATTTGTACTGCTTCTGCAGAATTCCTTCCAGAAAGGGACATGCAAGGTATTTTATTTCAGGGGCAAACGAGGGATATTTTCCCCTCCAATAGTGTTATTGCCTCAAAAAACATTCCCTCAGTTTGAATTTATCATATTTCTACAAGACTCTCATCATAATTAACATAAATTACCATGACTAAATTTAAATTATATATGTAAAATATGTAATTTGACATTTATTGTCCATGGGGGACGTGGCCCCTTTTGCACCCCCTTCCAGACGTCCATGCATGCATATGATCTTGGTATTCTAAAAAAATGTAGAAATTTCACACCCTGTGTAGCAAAGATCGTAACATTTCCCTTGATAACCATCACAGCATATTACCGTACTTACCATAGTTTACAAAGTTTCCGGATCTGTCTAAATACTTCATCTGACTCAATACATCTTCAGATATACAATGTGCACAATCAATGATAATTCTAAAAATCATGTCTTACTAACACTAAATAAATTTTGAAGTTCTACCAATGTCTGATTTTTAATCATATACATGAGCGTCAGAAGGGGAGGTCAAAGGAAGTCCATTGCTCCCTAGGTTACAAAATGAATGTTGGCCAAAAATGATATATTTTACACATATAATATAATTTCGGCCACAATAAATTACCTTCATTGACTGATGACTACAAGTAAGACTGCTATAAATCAATGAAGGAAATACAGTAACTTAACTGAAGCATTATGGGCAAATTTGTTTGCCCTCCTGGAAAAAAAATCCTGTGAATGCACTTGTACATATATGATAATACTTTAAAAAGTCTAATGAAAATAAGAAGATAATGACCTGGCATAGCACAGCCACAAGCACAAGTGGCATCTTTGCTACCACCACTGGAACAGAAGCTGCAGCAATGGAAAATTCCATGATGTGGTCGACTTTCCCTCACACATAGAGAAAATGGACTTCCCTGAAAGATACAAGTCCCTTCTGTCACATCCTGTGTAATACATTATATTACTCCATTAACTTCTTGGGAAGTTGGGAGAAACCCTTTGTAAATATAGTAATATTTTTAGTGACAAAATAATACTTAGAGAATTTTCATTGCTTCCATTCCAAAAATTCAACAAAGAAACAACAATAAAGTTGCATTAAATGCCTATTATTAACAGTTTATAAAATTGTAATGTCCATTTTTTAGTTTTAGTGCCTATATAAATGCTTTTCAGTGCAGTTTGGCCTGCTTATTTTTTAGTTTTTTAGTGGATATATGTCATAGCTATACTAATGGTGTATAATAATACAAATTCCATTTATATATGTGCTGCTTACATTAATTCTCATAATCCCGAAGTCATAGTTACAACACAAAATGAAAACTATGGTCATGTCCGAAAGGTGCAAAATCATACTTGAAGCGAGAGTATCCTCCGAGTATGGTCTTGCAGTGCGGTCTTGAAGTCGTGGACTGGAAGTGAAAGTCTTTTTTTCGGATTGCACTTTGACTGCAGCGTCAAATACGATCAGTAGATAAAACTGAGGACTAGTTTTTTCCCTGCGCTTTAAATACTTGTTTTTCAATATAGAAATCACATACTGTAGCATTTTCAAATGTTCATATACATACATTTCCACACATTATAAGAACTTCAACCAACAACTTGCTGGTCTAAACCTATGTTGCTGGCTTTCTACCTCCTTCATTTCAAACAAATGAACAACGAGTGCGGAAATCACCCCACCAAGTATGCAACGATCCGTACTCCGAACTATGGTCTCGAATGCTTGTGTACTTGGCGCTTCACTAGGTGAAGTCACTTCCATGAAGACCATACTTCAAGTCTGTACTTCATACCTTACGGACACAGCCTATATTTCCTACACTTAGTCAGGGATATTCTGGCTTGGAATCCGACATGAGGGGGGCCAACATGAACTCCATGTAGAAACAACTTAAATAGGTATGAATGTTCAAATACTCAATTTTAATTTTCTGATGGACCTTGGACAAATCTGTCTGTGTGTTCAACTCATGATGAACATGATTTCTACCCATTTAAGGACTTTCTTTGACATAATCTGTTTTGTTGCAACACAACAACTTCAAATTAATATCACAAGATTATTTACACAGAATGTGCGACTAACTTTATTTACAAAACTTTTTTTTTTACTCATTTAGCACCCCTTTTTGCCTCTGTGCTTGGGATAACTTCCTCCTTCCCCCCTGCTCTGCAGAACAGAGGTTCCCATCCTCCCCAAGGCCAATGGCGCATCTCCCCCAAAATCATGACATACGTCCCCCCAAATCGTGTCATAATCCCCATAAGGTATTTAATTACGACTGCGTAGTAACCCTTTCCTTAGCTTTACTGAACACTAAACTTGATCTGCCCCTCCTCCCTAAACATCACCCCAGGACCGAGCATGCATTAACCCCATACCACATCAAAATCGTTCATTACAATCCACTCCAAAATTGTTTGGATGAATATGTAAAAATTATGTTTATTTGAAAACAATACCATGTTCAACTGTCCATATTTTCTTAATTGTTCAGTTTTCGAAATAACGGAAAGCTAGCACATTGATGGTTAATTGTAATAAATTATATAAATATGCATTTAAACAGTGTTTGTGAGTGGAGAATAAGATTTATAAAACCCACAATTTGAGTATTTAACACAAATTGTTACACAACTTAAGATAGAAAATTCAACCTGAGCAAACCAAATAACATGCTACAGTCATGTGACCGATTCAATTATTGTTTGACGATACTACATAACTCTAGCTAGAAATTCCTACTCTGGGCGAGAATATAATACGGTTCCTCCTTCAAAGAACTCACACCCTTTGCTTGGGAATAGAAGCATATTATAATCCAAATGATGCATCTGCTTTAAATTATGCAGTATACCAACACTAAGCATTATAAGTAGTGATGTTACTAATCAACATCGAGAATATCGTTTATGTCTTGTAACGCAGCTACAGTACAAAACGTCACACTCATCTCAGTAAAATGGCAAATACGCATTGTTGTAAGACATTATTGCGAGCGAAGCAATCAAGAAAATTTTTACATCAATTTCTTTGCAGGCTTTCAAGAATATTAATTTAATGGGGTGTCAATACTTTCTTAGTACCCCACGATATTTACTCTTTTCCAGCTTCTCTTCTCGCACTCTAGCCGCCCCCGTGGTGGAGTGATTAGCACATCGTGCTACCGGGGTCCGAATCCCGGCCTCTGCATGGATGTTTGTGAGTGTTCATTCATCAATTTCATCATCCCTCATTCCCATCTTCGCAAATTGGCCAAAAGTGGCACAAAAGCGAAGTAAAATAAAGCAAATCAATCAATTTTCGCACTCTAGGTGCCGAAAACGTGTGGATACCGTATCACTAAATATAGTTTCCAAAATATAATATTCGAACTCTCCCCACACTACAGAAATTCCTTGACAATCTACGATTTAACACTTTATCAATCCCCCTTAATTTAATACTCAATCCTTCCACCAAAATTTCCATGCCAATTTTAGGCTTACTGTTTATATTGAAGAGTAGATAATGCCTCCTCCAAAACAAATAGTTCTCAGTCCCCCACACCAGAATTTCCGCAACATTCTAAGACAATAGTAATACACAAGAATTGGATACCACACTCAATTTAATGCTTAATTCCACCTAACTAAAATACACGCCATAATCTACGACTTAACACTGATATCAATAGTTCGATATTGTCCCATCCCCCAACGTTTAATTCTCAATCCCTCCCAGAATCCCCGTGTCAATTTAAGTAAGGCCTAATATGTAATAGTTGGATATTGCTCCTCTCGATAATACATATTACCCGTTACAATTCCCTTCGAAGTCTACAAATTGCTACTTACATAGCAGCAATGGTTAATTGATAACGTAATGCAACTTGTGTCCAACACGGTTCATGAAATTTCCATCATAGAAATCCCCCCCAAGTTGGGCAGACGCAACTTGCGTCCACAAATCCACCTGTGGGCGGGCACCTCTGCCCCTAAATACTTTATTTTCTTCATGTAATGGATTAAATATGGTGCATTTAAGGTGTATTTTTTAAATATATATTTTAGAAAATATATAAATGTTGAATTTTATATTACTTGAAGGGAAAAATCCCCCCAAAAATCTTGATGGTGCAGTCTGCGCCATACTTCCTCCCTGTGGGCACCCCTGCTGCAGAAGATTCTGGGATTGATCCTGAATTCGGTGTGAGTGCTCCTTTGTCAATGCATCTTCATTGATTTCTCTGCACCATCATTCATGTGATTAATCTTTTATATTAAGAGCAGAATGAGCTAGAAAATTTTTGTTTCCGTGAGCACTCTTTTGCGAAGACAATTTTTCTAGCTTCTGAAGCATCTTTTACAATCTTCTAGGGAAGTTCAAGGAGAAGGGGTCCAACATTTCTAAGCAACAAATTCATATCCTAATTTCTTGTATGTATTGCTTCGTTGTTGAAAGTTAATATACATACCACACAGCATTCAATAACGTATTCTGCAACTTTGTTATCAATATTAAGCTCAGGTGAGGTCTACAGGGCAAAAAATGCCTCCTCGTCCCAATGACCAGTACACCACTATACTTAGTGCAAAATGATTTTATTACCTGTATAGGTTCACCATGGACTATAACAGATAAGGTCAAATTTCCAACCGTATCAGGTACAAAATTTAGATGATATGTCCCATCCTTCTTGTCTATAATTTGAACAGGTATCTGTCTGGAAGAGAATGAACAAATTTCAAAGTTAAACTATTTTCAGCACATATTTTAAAACAAATTTTATATGAGATAAGGTTTATGCAAAATAATGGCCACTCTCATTTGTCATTAATGAAAGTGTGATTTGCCCAAATTACCATTACTGAAATCCACATTTCAATACAGAAGTTGGTGTGCATGTATATATGAACAAACTCAAAGAAAGTTTATGGTTGCTACATTTCATAGGTAAAATTCCAGGATGCTCCTGACTGGAAGTTTGGTGGGGGGGGGGGGGGGGGCTGGACGAGACA
This sequence comes from Lepisma saccharinum, assembly GCF_977018435.1. Taxonomy (NCBI): domain Eukaryota; kingdom Metazoa; phylum Arthropoda; class Insecta; order Zygentoma; family Lepismatidae; genus Lepisma; species Lepisma saccharinum. The sequence goes on from NC_139229.1 coordinate 127,215,197, forward strand.
AAGTAGTAGGTCTGTGCACCATAATTATTATGGACTGTATACTGAAACTGTCTCTGTGGTCATTAATGTATAGGAATGTTATTATTAACTAATGAAAATTATAAAATGGAAGAGTGTATTAACTGGAATTCAGCACTGCAAACAGAAGGAAATAAAAAGTACCATTGTTACTAACTGTTGTTCTCAAGTGCATTGAACATGAAGTCAAAGATCTATCTCTGCAGCACATTCTTGTAACTCGATAATTCTTATATTAGGTATAGTAGAGTCTAGTTTATCCGACTTTCGCTTATCCGACATTCCGTATTATCCGACATACCAATACCACCGGAAAAAAAAAATCATAAATCGGCAACAAGAACTGCAAGTTGCGAGCGTAATCTATTTTTAGTTTCTCCAGACTACCGCGTGTAGACAATTCTGTAACTGTAAGTTCATTTTTCCAGTCAGTTTTCTCTATTGTTGAAAAACATGATTACTGTATTAGGTTCGTAATGTGTAAAATTATAACATTAATTTGACGTTTAATAGGCTTTTTCTTAACATCTCCCTATTATCCGACATTTTTGCTTATCCGAGTTCTGCCGGCCCGTTTATGTCGGATAAGCGAGAGACTACTGTACGTGCAAAAGTTCTACCCGTTTTTGACAGATCACCGTTTAGCGGAGTACCAAACAGAACAGTGTGTGGGTGAAAGGCAGACCAAAAAGAAATACATCAGACACTGTTTACTTTTTGAATTCAATAAAGACAGTACTGCGGCCGCAGTCTGCTGGAACATTCGGCAAGTGTATGGGGCAGATGCAGTTGACGATAGCACATGTCATCGCTGGTTTCGAAATTTCGGGGAAGGAGACAGAAGCTGTCAATATCAACCACTGTCTGGACGTCCAGCAGTGTTTTCTGAAGAGGAACTTGACCAAGCCATAAGAAACAACCCTAAGCCAACCATAGCGGAATTAGCGGTCACCTTGCAGGTACACAGAATAATAGTTGAAAGACAGTTCAAAGCGCTGTTTCACCATAAATTTCGATCATTGGATTGCACATCAGCTGCGTGCAAATCAACGACAGGGCCGAGACGCGACCTGTTTTTCATTGCTTTCACGGAACAAACATGACCAGTTCTTGCCACGCATTGTCACGGGCGATGAGAAGTGGATTGCTCGTATGTACTGGAAAGTAAAGCATCACAGGACTGTATGCCGGCGTTTCTGAACCGGCGCCATAGACGCCTAAACCAGAACTTCATCCCAGGAAGGTGTTGCTGAGTGTGTGGTGGGTTATCACAGAAGATATCACTGGGGGGTCCTGCAACCTAGTCAAACCATTAATGTCACTTTCTACTGTGGACAGACTGCGAGCAGCATTATAATCGAAGCGGCCAGGCCTCGTTAATCGCCAAGGCATTATCATCCACCATAATAACGGCAGACCACATGCTGATGTCATCACAAGTCAAAAATTAATGAACTTTGTTTGGGAGGTTTTACCCCACCCACTCTATTCTCCTGACTTGACCCCTCCTGACTACTATATGTTTCGCACATTGCAGAACTCCTTCGCTCGGAAAATCTTCGATGATGTGGAGGCTGTGAAAACTGCCTTAAAACAGTTCTTCGACTCCAAAGCTCAGGACTTTTATCGGCCCCGGATTCATCTCCTACAAACAAGATGACAAGAGGTCATCGATTGCGTTGGCAATTATGTATGCACAGTCTTAGGTGAGTTACATTTTTTGTTGTTCGCACTTCTATCTCCATACCAAAAACTGGTAGAACTTTTGCACGTACCTAATATTATTGGGAGGGAGCATTTCAACGTACAGTTAAATTGTTTTATAAAAGGAGAATTTTAAAATGATATCCACTCATTCACATAGAAACAACATTCATGAAAGCATAGTCTTAATCATTTCTGCTTTTCCCACCTGATTCTGGGACATTAGTTTCTTGCACAATTAGTGCAAGAAACTTTTTTGGACACTGGGACAAATGGCACAATTCAGGAACTGTTCCGGAATATTTGGAATATAGAGCAACCATAAGAAAGTTGGATCGTGTTTTCCTCACAATCTTCATGAGTTGTGAAGAGGTATGTGACCACTACATGTTCCTTCGATGTTGTCAATTCTTGTAAGGATACCCACGTTGGCTACAACATAACGTATGAATCCAAACTATTACAGATAGAATTTCTTTCTAATTGAAGAAACGCTTTTTAGTTCAATTTGTTTTGATTAGCATTGGCTTTGTTCCAGGCCCGTAGCCAGGCAAGGGCCAGGAGGGGCTCAGCCCCCCCTGGCGTCATCGTCAGCCCTCCCCTGACATCGTCGTTAGCACCCCCTTGCATTGTCGTTAGCACCCGGTCATTAGGAAAACTATTGTATAATTTGTTTGTAGTGACAAGTGAAAATGTAGACATTGGATATTATGTGGTCATAACTTGATGAAAGGACAAATTCACAGAACGAAGATCAGCTATCACATTCTTTCATCTTGTTTATGAACTGAAGTCTAAGTAGCGAAAAATACAGGGTGTCTACAAATGATTGATAGCAGTTTCATGATGTTACTACATGTATTATTGAAAGTATCACGAAGTAACTTTGCAGTTTTGTAGAGAAACTCAACAAGTTGACACATTACAAGTTTTGAGAGTTTTCTGTTCGCCGTGGCGCCGTTGAGCATATTCGTGACTTTCCGGAACTCAATGCCTTTTGTGCAATCTCAAAATTTAGAGTTTACGGCCAATTCTTCTTCAGCGAACAACCATTACAGAATACGGGTATCATGAAATGTTAGAAAATTGGCTCATTGCACAGTTGGAGACAGTGAGAACTTTATCCACCAGTTGGATGGTGCTCCTCCCCAGTTCCATCACGATGTCCACAAAATCTTAATCAGCAGAGTATCAAACCGATGGGTTGGTCGGTGTGGAAATGATGATCAACAACTGCTGTCATTGCCTCACTATTGACTTTTTTTGTGTGTGGGGGTTATGTGAAGGATCTAGTGTTTGTGCCTCCATTACCGAGTGATTTATCAATGGTTCAACGTGTTTGGGACGAACATCATTATAAAGTTTATGTCTGCAGAATCACGAAGAGGGGGCATATCGAACACTTGTAATGTGTCACAAAACTTGTTGAGTTTCTCTACAAAACTGTAAAGTTACTTCACAATATGTTCAATAATACATGTACAGTAACATCGTGAAACTGCTTCAATCATTTGTAGACACCCTGTATTTAGTAGGTTGTATAGAGTTTAGAAAGTTCTTGCATAGCAGGGCCGTAGCCAGGCTGAGCTCCCCCTTGACATTAGGTAAAACTATCTTGTATAATTTGTTTGCAGTGAAGAGTGAAAATGTAGACAGCAGATATTATTTTGCTCACAACTTGGTGAAGGATAAATTCACAGAACATAAACTTCATCTTGTTTATGAGCTGAAGTCGAAGTAGCGGCAAGTATTTAGTACATTCTATAGACTATAGAATGTTCTTTCACAGAGGAGCTTCTTTATCCGTACCTTTGCTGCCCCTGTTTCGGTCTCCCGTTTAGACAGATATCTGCGACTTTGACGTCATCATCCACATTCCTTCCATATCTGCATCAAAGGTCAACAGTTCCTAAGTTTTGGGAACAAAGGGAAGTTTTATTCCTTGAGCTGGGGGTGGAATGTACGTTAGGCACTATGATTAAATATTGTATAATATAAATATCTGTATCATCAAAAGTAATGTGTAATATGTAATAAGGAATGATGTCAATAGCAATTAACACTTCAAGAGATGTTTTAGAAGATACCTATAGAAAAATGTACTATTTGTGTGATATTTCTAAATTTTATATTAACTTAATGACCCCCCCCACACACACACAAAAAATTACCTTCATTTAACATTGTTAAACTTTTGAAAAATTGACTTGGTTTACAAAGCCTCCCCTGATAACCAGTGAGCCCACCTGGAGATCAATTCTAGCTAAGCGCCTGCTTTGTTCATTTAGAAAAAAAAATATATATATACAAAGAGCAGAATGAGCCAAATGGAGAACAACGCAGGAAAAAATATACGATTTAATTTATAATTTGCATGTTCATTTTCAATTGTACGCATAGATGGAAAATGTAAATTTCCTGCGCAGAAAATTTTAAAATGTACAATACCTGTCCTTATATCGAGCCTCCACCACTACCTCCTCACCACCAAATGATATTGATTGGCCATCAGCATCACGTGTTAACAAAATTATTTCAGTCTTCTTGTACTGGCGACAGCTGCTCAATCCTGAAAGTTAATATTAGCTGTTTTAGTGAACTTTAAACCTTGAACTATGAAATTGGGGCATTTTATCTGGAGAAAAAAATAATATAAATGTAAACTGCTCGCCATTAAAAATGCAACACCCAGAAGGAGTAATCGGAATCGGACGAAATGTGCACAGTGTGTAGAGGAGAGGTGCAGAAGGAAATGATTAGGTGTTCAAAACCGTCATGCGTCATGTGCGCCTGCCATGCCATCTGGTAAGTGGTACCTGTAGCAGGTCAGATAGGTGCAGAAGAGCAGTGAAAGTGCATGGTCGTGAGTGTAGTGTGTTAAAATCGGTCAGCAATGCCATGTCGTCGTATACGGCAGCGATTCCAGCAGGTTTCCCAGTTCGATCGCGGCCGAATTGTTGCATACCGTGAATGCGGATTATCCTACCGTGAGATCAGTGCCCGTGTAGGACGGAATGCATCCACAGTGATCCGTGTATGGAACCAGTGGGTCCAGGAAGGCACTGTAGAGCGACGTAGAGGTTCACAACGTCCGCGTCGGACGACGGAACGAGAGGACAGACGTCTGATACGCATGGCCCTTACAGACAGAACGGCCACGTCAACGAGGATTGCGCATGAAGTACGGGATGTTTTATAACGTCCAGTGTCCCCACGAACCGTGCTTCGTCGTTTGGCGAATCGGGGAATTTTTTTCCCGGCGCCCACTGTTGCGGATTCCTCTGACGCTAGAGCATAGGCATTTGCGTCTGAGATGGTGCCAAGACCGTCGTGCATGGATGGCGGAGTGGAATGCTGTAGTGTTCTCTGATGAATACCGCTTCTGTATACAACATCATGATGGACGTACACGCGTGTGGCGGCACCGTGTCACTAGGCTTCATGACGCCTGCATCATGCATCATCACACAGGGCCTTCATTGGGTATCATGGTATGGGGTGCCATCGCCATAGGTGTTCGTTCGCGTCTCGTACGCATTCAAGGGACATTGAACAGCCAACGGTACATCACACAGGTTCTCACCCCTGTTGCTGTCCCATTAATCCATGCACTGCATAATGCCACTTTTCAACAGGATAACGCGCGCCCCCATGTTGCAAGGAATGTCCTCGCATTTATGGAAGCTAACCACATGCCCCTGCTTCCTTGGCCAGCACGTTCGCCGGATATGTCGCCAATTGAACATGTCTGGTCCATGGTGGGTCGCCGGCTGGCCCAACTCAGGTTTCCGGCACGTAATGTTGAAGACCTCTGGCACCGTGTGGAAGCCGCTTGGGACGCCATACCGCAAGCAGACATCGATATACTCATTCTGTCCATGCCTCGCCGTGTTGCAGCAGTTATTGCCGCCCGTGGAGGCTGTACACGCTACTAGCTCCTTGGGGTAATGCAACCATCTTCTACGTGTCATATGTCACACCAGCGAGCTCTAACTCTAATCATTTTCTTATCTCATTATGAACTACATATTTGCCAAGTTTCGTGTTTCTATCTCATTTCCTTCTGGGTGTTGCAATTTTAATGGCGAGCAGTGTACATATATTATTGAAAATATAAGCCTGCCCTACATAGGCAGCCCTGAGAGAGAGGTTTAGCCTGCACACCTCTCTTCACATCCCCAAATTTCCTCTCAATAGTAGCAGTAATAAAAATCATGAAGGAAAGTTATACAGTACATATTGTGATATTACGATGTGCTCAGATATTTTACACTAGTGATTGAAACTGCTTTTGAACACACGCAAACGGTATGAAGAATTTTCTTAGGAGCATCCTGGCAACTAAAATGAATGGCGTCTTGTTTACTAACAGCAGTTAGGATTTCCTTTTCCTGCAAACATTTAAAGCAAGGGGTAGCAAAAGCCACGTGTTTCGGGGCCGTGAAAGCAAGTAAGTAAAAGGGGAGGTTATTCCTCTCCCTTCGGCTCGTTGATTCCCAAGTAAATCGAATGTAAACACTCTCGAGTCGTGTTGTTAACGTGCCTAGGATAGTTTCCAAGGCCAAAAGTATCTTCAAGGGCCAGGGAAGACTTCCGAAAACTCTTGCGTTCTGGCTGGTCTCCAGGATGTTTGGCTACGCTCAGCAGTTGCTACTAAATCAGAACGGACGTTTCCGGGTTCGACATTGAGTCATCATCAGGAAGAACAACATAAAAGAGTTTTGGAGGAATAATTGTTTCCTACTACTTATGAAAATAACCCCTCCCCCCCTGGACGGAGTAGCATAGCACTGTAAAAAACCGGAACGCTTCATTGCGTCTTCCTCTCCATTCATTTTCATCTATGAGAAAACAGTAGCGGCGATTGGGTGCCAAAACGCAAGGGGGGGGGGGGGTAAGGACATTATACTTTCTCTTGGTTAGACTAGACTTAGAATTAGAAAGCCTTGGTGCGGGGGCAACTGCCCATCCGCCCCCTAATCGCCGCCACTGCCAGGAAATTGCAAATTAAGACGGGGGGGGGGGGGGGACAAAGTACACTGTAACAAGTAGACTCGAGAAATTGCGGTCTCATTCAGTGCCAGCCAATTGCCGTAAAATTTACCTTGACGGTTATTACATAGTTAACATGATTGATTGATTGCGTTTATTTTACTTCGCCTTTCTGCAACTTTTGTCTAATCGCGAAGAGTGATGAATGGACACTCAGAAAGAACACAGATGGTCAGACCGGGATTCGAACCCGGGACCCTTCGCGTCTTAGTGCGCTGTGATAACCACTCCGCCACGGAGGCCGGCAGTTAACATAATTAATGTGAATTTAATAGTTCCGTTTTTTTAAACATATTTATGGTGGACACCACTCACAACTCAAATTTATGATCATTGTCTCTCTTCTTCAAATTTAATTTTGAAAATTTTTCTTGTACGTTACAGCCACATCTAAAACATGTATTAGCGTATGTCTGTATTCAATATCCCAAACGACTCGCTCTGACATGTGTGCTTGCCTTATGGTTTACAAACAGGGCAATATTTGAAGGGGAGATGAGGGAAAATATTCTCCCCCCTCGTTGCCCCACTCCCTCTCTATAGTTGTAAAATTTTCGGCCTTTGGCTGGAGGGGACTGTATGTAATTAATTAATATAATATTCTGATGCATTGATAGTAGTTACTGAAGTTACTTACGACAGGAGGAGGAGGCAGATTGAAAGGGATGCTTGAGCACCCTTGTATCCAATGTAGCACCTCTTCCACACACCCACATGTGCATCAATAGTAATGACGAGAACAAAAATAAACGAATACACGTATGTGAGAGTAAATTTATTATAGTAGACTACCAGATACACTGGCTCTGCCCGTGTTCACGTCCCTGATAATTGCTATATTTTTTTAGGGGGTTCCAAATCGAAAGCAATCCCCTAAATACTTGACTGCAGCCGCCACAACTTCTCGATTAGCCACTCAGCATGAAATGTTACACCTTTCCTTTTTAAGGATTCGTGTTTCTTTCCCGTTCTTGAAGCTGAATACGATACAAGCTGGCGAACGAAAATATAGATTGTGAATGACAAACGCTAATCCCTCGATACATCATTCCTTCCAAAACCAACATGTGGATCGCTTCACAGAAGTTTCCCCTAACCCTTTCCCTCCAATTCGAACGCGATTCGACGACGGCGCGGTGACGTCAGAAGTCGAAACGCTAAGGATTACAAACGAGGCTTGCATATCTTTGCGGCGCTCTCGCTGCAAGCCAAATAAACAGAGGGGAGAATCAACAAACATCGGGGGAAACTCGAGCGTCGAAGTTGCGGCTCTTCATCCGTTATCGAGGCGATTCGTTTCGACGGATGCGTCGAGCACGGTTTGTTTACCACGGTCGACGGCTGAGCAAGTGAATGATATGTTCCATTGAGCACATGCGAGACGCAAAAGATGGATACCGCATACTCGGCGATCCGTATGCCAGCGGTCTAAAAACAGACTGAAACGAACATGTTGCATCACCACAGCAGGCGATCAATTCTTTGTAATGCTTACCACGTTAAGAGAGCATTTAACGTTGTGTGAAGTCTTCTGCCTGAGCATGAGAAAGTCAGTTATATTTACAGCGTTGAAGGAATTTCACGGATCGTTGGGAAGTTTTTGTTTAACACGGCGACGCTTGAAAGCTTTACGACATTGGAGAGAGTTCCCGAAAACGTTTGTGGAGATTGTGATACAGGGTGATTCTAAAATGGTTGGGTTTTGGTGGTGGTCAGGGTGCTAGCAAATTAACGAGAGGGAGGGTTGCCAGGGATCACCCCTCCCGTAGACAACAGGTAAATTTTCATCTCTGCAAGGATAACTTTATCCCCTACAAATATTTGTCAGATGTAAACTTGTTCACGAAGCAGTGGGTGGATGAGTTCAACTTTTGGGGAGGATGTCATCCAATCCAAAGCTGGATCTAGGTGTTCGTACACATCAATTATTATTATTATTATTACTAATTCACTATTTAGTTAGTTCATCATTATTATATTATTGAGGAATAACAACTGCATATTCATTTCCTCACAAGCATATCCGAAACTGACCTGGCCGATACGAGAATCTCTTTATTCTTCTGATTTAATTATCTAATAATTCTAGATAATTACACACATATTACAAGATGAATACAGCTCATGCGGTTTGCTAGTTGGCCTCATGCAGTGAACGTGTAGGTTTATTGTTCATTCATTCATTGTTTTCTGCCTAATTGGCAGGTTTTTCACTGCAATCTCCAGCTTTCCCTGTTCTCTGCCTTACGCTTCGTAATAGCATACGACCCAGTTAATTTAATATCATCCATAAGCTGATATCTCTTTCTTCCACGGACTTTTCTTCCTTCAACCATTCCCTCCAAGGCATCTCTTAGCAGGCAGTTTCTTCTTAGACAGTGTCCTAACCAGTTTCTTTTCCTCTTCTTGATGGTCTCCAGTATAGATCTTTTTTCACCAACTCTTTTCAGTACGGCTTCGTTTCTTACCTTGTCCGTCCATTTTACACGCTCCATTTTTCGCCATGTCCACATTTCAAAAGCTTCGAGTCGTTTCTCTTCATTTCTTCTCACTCAACGTCCAGGTTTCTGCACCATATAGTGCTACACTCCACACAAAACATTTCACTAATTTCTTCCTTAGACCTATGTCCATGGGTCCACAAAAAACATTTTTTCTTCTATTGAAAGTTTCTTTTGCTATTGCGATTCTCATTTTCACTTCTTGGTTGCAGCTCATGTCACTGCTTATAGTGCATCCGAGGTACTTGAAGCTATCCACTTGCTGGATTCTTTCACTGTTTGCTCTCACATTAATATTCCTTGGTTTCCGTCCTATAACCATTGCCTTTGTCTTCTTTACATTAATCTTCATCCCATACTGCTCACAGCTGCTGTTTAACTCTTCTAACATACTATTTATGGTTATTTCATCCTCAGCGAATAATGCCATGTCATCAGCAAATCTTATGCAGTTTATTCTTCTTCCTCCTAATTTGACACCTCCTGTGCCCTGGAAACAAGTTTTCACTATATCTTCTAAATAAATATTAAACAAAGTAGGCGATAGGCAGCATCCTTGTCGTACTCCTCTTCCAATTTCACAGCCTTCTGTCATTTCGTCTCCTGTTCTCACTTTAACTCGTTGATTCATGTATAAGTTGCTTAGAAGTCTTCTCTCTTTCCAATCTACACCAATTTTCTTCAGAATTTCTAAAAGTTTAACCCAATTCACTCTATCAAAGGCTTTCTCCAGTTCTACAAATACTACAAACACCTCCTTTCCTTTCTCTAAATATCTTTCCCCAATGGTCCTCAGTAAACCAATTGCATCCCTTGTACCTCTTCCTTTCCTGAAACCAAACTGTTCTTCCTCTAACTCGCCACTGACCTTCGAGTATAGGCGTCTGTTCAGAATTCTTAGAAGAATTTTTGCCGAGTGAGATATCAAACTGATTGTCCTGTACTCAGAACATTTTCTGGCATTGCTTTTCTTCTGCAGAGGTACCAAAACAGTCTCCGTGAAATCTTGTGGCCAATCCCCTTTCTCATAGATTTCATTGCATAAGTGCAGTATTTCTCTTTTTCCATCTCCCAGGCATTTGATAAGTTCAACAGGAATTTCATCAGTGCCCGTTGCTTTCCCATTCCTCATTTCTTTGAGTGCTTGCTCAAATTCTTCATTCAGGATATAGTATCCTTTCTCATCGTCAGGCACGTCGTCTTCATTTTCTACATTCAGACTGTCTGGGCGATTCTCTTTCTGGTAGAGCTCTTCAACGTACTTTCCCCACACATTCGATATTCCTTTTTTGTCTGTGATTTCACATCCTTCCTAGTCTTCTATCATCCACATTGTTTTCCATTTCTTCTTTTGGAAGCCCAAGCAGTTTACTTCACGATACATCAAGTCATACCTTCCTCTTTTCTCCAGTTCTTCAATTTCTTCACATTTTTGTTTCATCCATTGTTCTTTTGCCCTGTCAGTTTCTCTTCTTAGCTGGTTATTCAGTATCTTGTAATTATGTCTTCCCTCTTCTGTATTTACATTCTTCCATTTTCTCCGTTCCTCCATTTTTCCAGCATACTTTCAGTAATCCATGGTTTCTTTGCACTTTTCCTTTCCCTGTAGCCTATTGTTTCATCCACTGCCTTCTGTAAGCAGCTTTTTATTCCATCCCACATCTCATCCTTATTGTTACAACTAGCTTTAAACTTATTATAGTTTCCTTGGAAATGTTCTGCAAATTTTTGTCTTTCGTCTTCTTCCCTTAGCTTCTCTAAGTGGGGTTTCTTGCTCACCTGGTTTTGGGTTATCTTCTTCAATGTAAGATTGATTTCTCCTATTAGCAAGATGTGGTCTGAATTAATGTCAGCTCCTGGCAATGTCTTCGCATTTTTCAAACAATTTCGAAATCTTTCTTGTACCAGTATGTAATCTATCTGTTATCTTTTACAATCTCTTGGACATATCCAGGTGTACCTCCTTCTCTTATGTTGTTGGAACAGTGTGTTTCCAACAATTAGGGAGTTTCTTTTACAGAAATTTACCAGGCTTTCCCCTCTCTCATTTCTCTCGCCTAATCCATATCTTCCTACTGTACTTCCATCCTGCATTTCTCCTACTACAGCATTCCAATCACCCATTACGATAATGCACGAACCCTTTCTCTCTTTTTCCATCAATTCCTCTATCTTCTCATAGTTTTCCTCCACTTCTTCTTCTGACAACCCACTATGTGGCATATACACTTGAATTAACACTAAGTCTTTCTTCTTTCCTTGAAGTTTCACCATTATAATCCTGTCATCCACATTTCCCTTAATATGTACCATTTCGGAGGGGGTGTTTCTTCCGGAAGTATGTATATGGTTGTATGTTGGTTGATTGTTGATACGTTATTCTAGCGATCTATCTGCGATTTTTGATGTACTCGTATATATCATTTGTGTTAAAAGTAAATCCGATTTCGACCCTTTTTCTTCGTATTTTACCTCGAGTAGGAGAGACATGTAAGATCATGTAGGGTCGAAACTGGAAGACGACCAAGAGGAAACAATAATAACCTCATCCAAGTAAATGAATTAAATTACTGTTGTATTACTGCAGAAACGTAATGGAAACAGCAAACTGGTACATTTACTGCAACACACACGCTAAACATGAACTTCTCTCGAGTTTGTTTACTGAAAAGTAAAATACAAAGTCATGAAAGCCATTGTTACGTGGAGAGGCACTTGCAAAATGTGCATATCTCCAAACATTTGACCTCATTTCTACAATGTGCAAAGAAATCTTTTTACTATCTACGCATTTACTTATCAGCGATTATTTGAAAAGGACTTAAGTTTATATCACTCTGTAAGACTTATTCAACACCTTCTTGACATTTTAGTACTATGGTAAAAAAAGAAAAAAATCTGTGCACCATAAACAGCTGTTTTCAAGGTCAAAAAATAAAAACAGAAAGATACTGGTTTATTCCAGAATAATTAGAAAGTAGCAGGTTGAAGTGGCTTTTCGATAATAACGCTGCATTGCCTTATTCTAGATAATATTCAAAAATATTTTTACTCTGCAGTAACTTTCTAATTACCCAATCCGAAAACGAAAAATTAATACATTGCAAAATACAAGTTTTTTAAACAATTGAAGAACTCAAGACATACTGCGGAGATAACACCACTCTTTCAATATGGGGAGCGCCGCAGTAATCTGAGGTCTCAAAATGGTAGATTAATGCTATTAATTGAATACTACTTCTTTGAGTCTGAGTTTGTGTTTTAAGTCCACTGTATGCACAGTAAGGCTAATCAATTTAGAGTGGGATCAGAACCACTATCAGCCTCCACCGGGTACCGAACCCGGGACCCCTTGATTACAAGGCGACGACGGAATACTACATCTTGTATAAGAGATCAATCATAAAGTTGATTACAGTACTACGCTTGTTCAATAGTTATGACTTTATGAGGAATAATATATTAAAGCGACTAGAATGATGGATGTTCTGTTTGGATATACAAGATTTGGCAGCGTTTAAGATCAAATTATCAGGACTGAACTAATTGCTCATAGGCCAGAATGAAGCCAACGATCTCCTGATTTCTGTATTATTCGTGAACTCTTCGTCAAAGTGGAAAACGTCAAGTAATCTTAATCACTTGCCTGGAAGAAGGTAATGTTAAGCTTAATTACGGTGAACAGGAGGAGGAAATCAACTGGGGCACCACGTGGCCAAGTTTCAAACGATTGTTTATTTACTAGTAAAGGCGGCAAATATTTTTTTATTTTATTTGATGTGTTACTTAGCGTCGCTTTTCAACTTTTAGCTAATCGCGACGGTGAGGATCAGTGACGTGTGAGTATATGATGAAATTGATGAAGGGACACTCGAAATGAACACCCATGCTTGGGGTTCAAACCCAGGACAATAACAAAGGAAAATTGAAGTAGTAAAATTTAAATAAATTAAAGACAAGTATTACTTTTAAGAACAATAATGGTATTATTAAAATCTATGGTTCTTCTACTCTCACTCAATAAACAGATAGACAGTATCAAAAAACTTCGATTTTAAACTAATTTTTGTTTTGAAAACGCTTTTTCCTTGTAATTTTCCTACACGAGGCTGGATCCAAAGCAAGAAAGGTGCTCTTTCTACGTAAACTCAGTTTAATATTTTTTGGAGGTTAATTTACAAATTTACACTACTCCAGAAACTTTTAGATACATATTCATAATGTCACTTGGAGGTTCTATTAAATTGTAAATTTGGAAACTTTCTTACTATTATCATAATATAAACATGATGTCTTTACATGAGAAGGGTGATAGGCCGTCAAAACGGATATTCGGGTGCAGTTTTTTTCTCCCCGTCGTCCCTGGAAAACTGTGTAGACCAGCGGCCGTTGCCATGTTCTCCCAGGAGTTTCGCGAAGTCTTAAAAGATTACGAACTTTTTTTTTATTTGTTGCGAATGTTCGAGGGAAATACTGTTAATTGTTAAATAAACAGACTTAAAAACTCAGCGGCTTACTATTTGGGGAAAATATGACGATATTTATTTTTTATTGTCTGGTCAACACGACGAACCTATAGTCGTCGTTGTACGATTCCTTTGACCGAGTTACGCTACTCATTCGTAGTTCCTCAATTTCCTCACGATGGTGGATGGCCCGGGAGATTCGAACCTGCCCACGCCCCTTAGAGGGAGCCCAAAGCTTGCGCAAGACCGCACGGCTGCACGGTGCGGGACTTACGCACTTTTAGGACTTCAAATATTTCAAAGTTTATCCTGGTACAGTTCCCGCTATTAAGGTGTCTGTCAGCAGAGGACTATTGAAACGTACTGATTGTACTGTTGCACAACAGGGTAAAGCAAATAATATTATCGAGTTATTCAAGCCCTAGAGCAGTGATTCACAAACTGTGCGCCTCGGACGCCGAGGGTGGCTTATAGGGGTGCCGCGAAATGTTCCAATATTTTCACTGAAATTCAATCAATGATATGATTGTTCCAAATATGTGCTTATTTAGATCTTTTTACATGTAAAATTTTTCTGAATTTAAAGTATGTTTATTTTTTAACTTTAGGCAAGCAACTTAACCACACTGAGCGTTGCAAGTGTTGGATAGGCCTACATTCTGACTTGGGCGCCGCGGAAAAATTTTAAAACACTAAGGGCCCCGTGAAACGAAATAGTTTGGGAACCCCTGCCCTAGAGGGCAAATTCTTTTTCTCTCGCCATCTGAAATACTTACTTGTTATGTCTCTATCGTCTTTCCCTCTCCTCCGCTGTGAATGTGGCAACTAAGCATTACCTAAGCAGTCGCTAACTAAAATTCCTTCCGTAAGGGAAAAGGAGAGGTCTGGCTGGCAGAGAACAAACACGTAGTGTTTTGCACGGCCCTGTCGCTGGATGTAAGCACTCGCGTGATACCTGACAAGGTGTGCCAGCAGAAGACAGACCACCCAATGGCGTGAACTGTACAAAGCCTTCTGATCTATAAGGTTTGGGTGGCCGCAACAACAAAAGTATTTAAATGGGCGTCCGTGTAAATGAAATGTTAAGAACTGCTGGTGTGGAACACATCTCGTTTCTTCTCCCGTTTTTCTATCCAAGAGGAGGAGCATACTAAAAGCCTACAGAGGAAAAACACTTATGGCTACACTGTTGCAAATTCTAGCAAAACTAGAAACAGAAATGGAAGCTGCTCACCATCAGCCTTCAGCCTGCAGTGTTGAGGCGAACACTGCTGAGTCGTCACGATACCGAACAGAGGTTTGTTGTCGACGACTCCGGCCTTCTCGTTGGGTAGAAACTGCAAAACTTCCGAAGCGCTCGGGACGAAACCCAGTCCATTCTGAGCTTTGCACCAGTCGAGCCTCCTCAGCACCGGAGCCACGAAGCTGAGGATCTCCACCTCGGAGCCCTCCTGGAGCAGCTCCTCAGTGAAGGAGGCGGTGGCGTCGAGGACCTCCAGGCGGCGCTCGATCTCCATCTCCTGGCTCCTGAGGGCCTTCATCTTCGCCTCCCGCGCCTTCCTGATCTGCAGGTGGAGGTTCCGCCGGTGATCCTCCAGCGCCTGGATGTACGAGTCGACGAAGTTGTCCACCTCCATCTCCACCTGGCACGATCTCGACTGGATTCGTTGGCTCGTCTTCTGCAGTCTCTCGAGGCCTTCTCTCAGATGGTCCGACGATGGTTTTGCCCTTGAGAGCGCGTCTTTGATGGAATGGATGTACACGTCTGCGGCCTGCGTTGCTTCCAGGCACTGGTGGTCTCTGTGCTGCAACAAGCAGCAATCGCGGCACACCACCTATCGACAGGAACAACAAAATATCATTCAAAAGAGAGTAGTTTAATTACTGAAGATATCACGATTTACTACCACTACTATCACTAACTACTGCTCTTATATAGGGTATATCAATTTGAACGTCAGATATTTAAAATTAGATAGAATGAAAACCACGTTTTGAACAATATGTCCTTCAAATGTCCTCCTCTGCTTCGGTGAGTGGAATGGATTCTGAATGTCCAATTTTTCACCACGTCTGCACACATATTGAGCGGTATAGCCTGAATGGTTCGTTCGATGTTCCGTTTCAGGTCACGAACTGTGGGTGGCTTAGTCTCACAGACCTTAGATTTCCATGTTGGTCCTCAAAAAAACAAGGCCCGATCAATTCGAATAGTTTCTGTGCGTTGTTCCATTGTGTTTCTCTCAATGATAACTTGCCACAGACTACTGCACACAGACGTCACAGTTCCATCTCGTCATTCCAATCAGCGTTGCCATAACACTCTTTCAAAGTTCTGACGTTCAAATTGGTAGACCCTTTATAATACCTCGTTAGCCGCGGTAGCTCAGTCGTTAGGGCGTCTGACTACCATGCGAGAGACCTGGGTTTGATCCCCGGCGGGGGAGAACCGGGATATTTCCCACCTGTTCAAGCCGCTCCGGTGCCCACCCAGCGCCGTATAAAGTGGGTACATGGAGGAAACTCTGGGGGGTAAAGGCGGCCAAGGGCGTGGTGCTGATCACATCACCCCCACCTTCGGCCGTGATCAAGAAAGTGTGGGGTCCTAACCCCACATCCCCTATACGCCTTCATGGCGTTGTGCATAGTACTTTACTTTTTTATATAATACCTCCACAACAACTAACTAATACTCTTATCACTGCTTCCACCACTACCAAAATAACTACTACAATTGCCACTACTACTATCGCACCGCTATCACCGATACTACTACTGCCATCACCATTACCAGCGAAAGTTGTTATGGGGGAGGGGGACAGGGGAACATATTCCCAATAATCTGGAAAAACGTATTTCATATAGTAAGATATTGGTGTATTATATACCAGTAATTGAAAGTTAACAATGCTTATGTTATCGCTACTAATACAACTACTCCCGCTGCTGCTACTACAACAACCAACAATACCACAATACTATTATGAACTGAACAGTTAATTTAATCCCAATAACAGCTTAAACCGTGTGCAGAGTTGCATGAAATACAACACTTTCTACAAATGACAAATTGCCCTATCGTCAGAAAACTTACCAGGAGGGAGTGCTTCATTCACTAAGAATTACACGAAAATACACTTTAAAATGTATTATGTACCAGAGAAAATGACTAGGAACTCGTGGAAATTATTTATACGTTAGCTCAACAAAATAAATTAGATTCACGGCTGGTGTGAGTATTCGCTACGTGCTCCCAGATCAATTGATTGTATTCCGTAGGCGCCTTTATGGGTGGAAAAACTGTCATGTTTAACTTTCGTGAAGTCTTGGACGCAAGATAACCAATTAGTAGTGGAGAGGAAAGGGAGTTGACATCTACAAAAACGTCCTTACAAGTTTACACTATAGTCTGAAAAGGGAGAAAATCTTTTAACGTTTATGTAACACCCTGTGCATCCATGTAATTGTATAAAGCTTGCATTTGCACTAACTTCTAAGATATGCATTAAAAATTAAAATCGACTGTAGGACTTCACAGAAATAATGAAGTTATTTCAGTTTTTATTTCTGTTATTTCTATGTCCATTTCTACCTCTTGGATGCTGATGAAGATGAATGACGAACTGATTAAATCAATAATAGGACAAATACGTCCATGCATGCCTAATCCCGGATACGAACCAGGGACCCTGGCTTCGTAACACGTTATGTGAAACACTCAGCCATAGATAGATAGATCATTGATTTGGTTAATTTGACTTCGTTTTCCTGTCACATTTGGCTAATTGCAGAGACGAGGATGAGTGATGATATTGATGAATGGATACTCAGAGGGAACACCCATCCCCAGGCCGGGATTCGAACCCGCAACCCCTGGCGTCGTAGCGTGCTGTGATAACCGCTCCGCCACGGATGACTGGCATACAGACTGGCCAAAATGGAAACACAATAATTTTTCACAAAGCGAAAAATGTATTTTCAGGAAAGAAAATTACACTTAATAATAAACTGGCGCTCTACCTGCACACAGGACTCGCACATGACTTTCAGCTCCTGGTCCGGATGAAGTGGACACATCACTTGACTCAGCACCCGGGTGATGCCCCGCTGCCTTGCCTCCTGAAGGTCCAGCACCTCGTGGTCCGCGGTTCGACGCTGCCTCTTGTGGGCCTCTGAGCAGAAGGAGCAGAGGCTGAGGAGGCACTCGGAGCAGCGGGAGGTCGCCTGGACATCCGTCGAGCATAAATCGCACAGCAAGCGAGTTGTCTCCCTGTTCAGGGAAGCCAGGACTATCTTGTGCTGGAGAATGTAGTTGAGGGGTAGCAGCTCCACGCCACCCGAGAACAGTCTCGTTTCGGCGCCGCACGTAGGACATTTCAGGCTCCTCCTATTGCTCGTAAACCTGAGGCAGGAGCGACGCTCCGATTTCGGGGTCCAGCTGCTGTCGGAGCCGGATTTAACGCTTCTTCCGTCAGACGTGTCCCTTCCCTCGCTCTCGTAGCCTGAGCCGGAGCCATTGGCGCACGTGCCGTTCTCAGACTTCCTGTCCTCTTGTCCAGCGTATTTCACCGTTGCGAAGGAAGCTGCAATGCAAAGAACACGAGTACAAACCTCTGTAACCAGGTCCAACAGTCCAGAATGCACTATAGAGATAGACTTTCATGAAAGTGTATGTGCATTTCTGCGTGTATTTAATGGTGAGGAAAAAATTGCAAGATCTTCCCGGGTTTCCATTCCAATTTTCGAACGACAACCATTTAGACACCAATTTCAAGGATTGGCTAAATTAAAGCTTTTAGGGGTTGAAGCCATACTTTATATGCTACATGTTATTCTATTATCACTAATAACAATATTCCCCTTATTTTAATTGACTGCTTGAATTAGGTTAATTCACGCCACATTTCTGCCATTTTGGCTAATCGCGACGATGGGACTCAATGATGATACTGAGAGTTGGATAAAGGGACAATCACGACACAACACAATTCCTACAGAGAATTATCCTGGTTGAATGCCAGGTGCCAGAACCAGGTGACATTTGTGTCTTCACAAAGGGTTACCCCTTACACGCCTATCTTATTTTAACATCGGGCCTCCAGATGGCGTAGTGGTAACTCCGTCGCCTTGTAAGCAAGGGGCTCTGGGTTCGATAATCGGTGGAGGCACATAGTGGTTCGGATCTCTCTTTAAACCGTAGATCAAGTCTCGATTAGCCTATTTGTGCATATAAAGTGCACAGAAGTCTTGCTTTAAACTCAAACGAAAAACATATTTTAGCAGTATCAGAAGTATTACAAACAATAAAGTAAGAATTCATTTAATCGCGTCATTAGCTTTCTGCAGTCAAAATATATTAAGATACCACATGTCATGATCCGTCATGACGTGTACAGGTAAACGCTTTATCTCTACAACAAATCAGATAACATATTTCCAATTTAGGATATCGAAAACGTGTGTTTCGATACTAAGATAAGCATTGTTCGCAAACGTTACACATTTGCACGCATCATAATTTATTTGGCTGGAATCTCATTATTCATTACTTTACAGTTTTTCATTTTCTGTGGCAGGGAGGTTTAATCTATATTGTTCCCGGACATATACGTGTACAATACACAAAAACATATAAATACAAAATACAAAAATACATGGCTAAATATTAATAGAGTAAATTGTTACAATATAACATATTACAATATATTAGCATTTGATTGTTTTACATTTTTTATGTACCTTATTTTGTGTTTACAACCATGCTTGTTGCATCTGTGGTGTGTTCCTTTTCGTTATAGTCGTGGTAGTTTCATTATATTTCGTCTTGGTCTTGTTGTGCCGATATTTCGGATAAGAGGGTTTCTGTGATTAGGTATTTTTGCCCACAAGTTTTGTTGTGCATTTTTTATGGTTTTCATGATTCGTTGGCACTAAGTCTTCGTGCATCTGTCTGATTCTTGTTGCCCATGGATATCTTCCTATTATTCTTAGTGCTCGGTTTTGAATCACTTGAATATTGCGGTGGTGAGAGTTTGCCATTTGCTTCCATACTGGTCCCGCGTATGTTAATATTGGTCTTATCATCATGTTATATACGTGTACTCTAGCTTGTAGTTGGAGTATCGGGGAGCTTAGGATCGGATATAAATATCCTATTCTTTGTTTGGCTCTTTTTGTCGTTGATCCCAATCCCAATTCAATGGATTGGCTTTTGACCGGATTTATGTGTATCTTCCACTTTCGGGCCCATTCTTCGAAGATTTTGAAATATTTCTGCATAGTTCCTATTCCGGTTTTAAGCTTTCTAGCCCAACTGAATATAGCCGTGTCGTCGGCATACGTGGCAATCATCCCATTGGTCGGGTGAGGGATGTCTGCAGTATATATGGCGTATAATATTGGTGATAATACGGAACCTTGGGGGACTCCTGCTCTCACTGGTCTTGGTCCGGAGCGTTTATCATTAAATGTTAGTACGAATTTTCGTTCAAACAGATAACTTGCTATCAGTTTGCAGTAACTTAATGGGAATTTGAGTGTATATAACTTATACAGTAATACTTGTTGCCAGACACTGTCGAATGCTTTTTGAACGTCCATAAATACTCCAAGCACTCGTCTTTTACGGTCCATTTGTACTGAGATGGTATCTACCACTCTCAGAAGTTGTTCTGTAGTGCCGTGGTTTGGTCTAAAACCGAATTGATGATTTGGGATGATCTGGTGTTCGTCGCAAAATGTCATAAGGCGCTTTCTGATGATTCGTTCGAAGACTTATTGGTCTGTAGTTATTCGGTAGTTCCGGACTCTTTCCTGGTTTTTGTATAATTATGATATTGGCGATTTTCCAATCTTGTGGGTAGTAGCCTGTCTTGAGTATGTACGTGTATGGTGAAGAGTCTGGTAAGATCGACTATTCCTTTTCTTGTATGATTTTTCCGGGCTGTTGTTGGTATCTGGTCCAATCCTGGCGATGATTTTGGTTTCATGAGTTTGGCGGCTGCTGCTACCTCTCGTGGTGTAATATGGTTAACATTAAGGCACATTGGAAGTCTTTTCAGCTCCTGTACTCCTTGTTGTACCAGTCTTTCTGTATCTTTGTCCTGCAGATTGCGGTGAGGAACTAAAGATTCAGTGAAGTGGTCAGCCAACATGTTTAGTTGTTCTGTTCCGTCCATTACTTCCGTCGTTGCTGTTCGTAATACTTAGTGTGCAATGATCTCGCCAATTTCCAGAAGGAGGGATCCAATTGTGACAGTTGTCGTGGAGTTTCGTCCCATCTTGCTAGTCTGTCACGAAGTAGGTAGTTTTGTAGATGTTTTTGTACCATTTTCCAGTCTCCCAGGTAAGTCGGTGCTCTTGATCTGTGCCATCGTCTTCTTGTCCATCTTCACAGATGGACTAAGATGTGTAGCATCGGTGAGACTGTGGATGTGACTGTGTCTTTATGGAAGGTTGTGGCTTGATACCATGCTTTCGTGAATATAGCTGTGAATTCCAAGACTGCACGGTCAATGTCTCGTGTGTTTTGCAGTTGGACCCGGGGGTTGATAGCTGCGTGAGTTGCTAGTTTGTAGTCATTCCAGTTGGTCGTTGTTTTTGTAGTGTTTTGAATCGTTGACAGTATATACCTTGGGCCAATGAGGTGAGTACTGGCAGGTGGTCCGAGGATAGTTCCGTTACTGCATATGGTGCTGTGCTTGTACCAACGCCTTTCAGGAGAACGATGTCCAGAACCACAGGGAGTCCTCCATGTCGTGGGTAGTATGTCGGCTCCTTCGGTGCCAGGACGTGGAAATCCGTGTCTGGGAGTATATTATGTAGCAAGTTACCTGTCACGTTTGATACACGTGAATTCCATGAGGGGTGTTTGGCATTTAGTTCCCCCCCCCCCCTATGACCACATTCGGCCCCATATCGTCCAGTCTCATTATATCGTTCTCATTCAAAGGTGTGAGTGGAGAGCGATATGCCGAGACTAAGATTAGTTCCATTGCTTGGGTCTTTATTTTCACTGCCAAGGCTTCAATTGATGTGAGAGCTGGTGTGGCAATCTGTGTAGCTGCAATTCCTCTGCGAAGTATGATGAGGAGACCGCCTTTTCTTTTTCCCTGTCTGTCCAGTCTGAAGTGTCTACAGTCTGCTATTTTCCAATTTATGTGCGGTTTTAAATGGGTTTCATTTAATAAAGCGATATCTATGTTGTCTGTACGTAGAAAATGTTGTATTTCCAGCGTTTTTCCATCTATACCGTCCGCATTAAATATAAGGAGGGTGATATGTCTTAGGAAATTTATGTGTTTAAAAACACCCATCTTTTTGCATATCTAGGAACATCTCGATGCAAATCGAGAACATGTTCATTCCTGTAGAGGCTGTTGCTAGACGCTGCAAATCTCGGCTTACATGTTGCCAGATTCGTTGGAGGTTCCATTTTGATGCTAGTTCTATAATGGATTGGAGTCCTTGACCTAGTGTTGGTGTTGCTGCGTTCTGAGGGGTTCTTGTTACTGGGATCTGCGAAGTCCTGGGAACTCGTCCTGCATATGTATGTGTTGTTTGGGTTAACTGCAGTTAATGTCGTGGGCATGCTTGTGACGCTGACCCTATGAATCTTGATTGGCTACTCTGTGTTGTGGGTCTGTTCTGGTTGTTGGTTGTGCCTCCTGTGGTTGGCGTCGTTGCTGTCTTGAATACTCTGCAACCTCGGAAATTCGCAGGATGCTCCCCTCCGCAGTTCACGCATTTGGCTGGAAGCTTCCTGTCTTTCTTCGGGCAGTCTCGAGTGTCATGCCTTCCGGTGCATTTTACGCATCTGGGAGAGGCATGACAGTCTCGATGAATGTCCCAGGCGTTGACATTTGTAGCATTGCAGAACTGATTGTGATCCATACGGTTCTACATTTAAACGGTAGTATTCTATGGCTTCTAGCTTGTATATTGCCTAAGATGAAGAAGTTCTTTGGAGGTTGACCAGGTAAAGTGGCATCAACTTCCGTGTATTGGTCTTGTAGTCCATCTTTTTGAGTTGGCTCACTGATATCACTGGAAATTCCAGCGACAGTAGGTAGTTTTTGATGTATGAAGTTTCTATGTCGATTGGTAGCAGATTGAGAACTACTTTCAGTGGTTTAGCTTGCCTTTGAGGTCCTATTGCGTATTCCGCTTTTTTTTCTGTTAATCTATGCACACTGTGTGAAAATCTGCTTCTTCTTTGTAATTTATGCGAACACTGTGTGCTGTCACTCGGACTCGCGGTTGTTGTTTTAACTCCTTTCAAATTGCAGACACCATCTGGTGTGGTTGGAGGATACCATACACGTATACTGACGGTACGTGTGTCATTGTTGTTTCGTTTATTTCGCCGTCAGTTTGCATATCTTGTTCTTCGTCTTCAATCCGGGCATTGCTCGTACCTGCTACCGTGCTTCCGTCTCCTTGGGTCAAGTTTAATTGGTGATCGGGATTTGAGGTATTATTGATTGGAGCTAAAAGTTGGTATGTATTAGGAGTCGTATATGTGGGAAGATTAGGGGGTGGGAGAGGTTTGGCTGCCTTTTTGGGGTCCACCATCTTGTATTCTTCTTCTTTGGTTACGCAACGTTGTCGTCGGCGCTTTGTGTCTTTCATTGACGTTTTGTCCAACTTCCGCGTTTCGGGTGGTCGTTGTCCTGATTGGTTCATCGAATTTTCTTTATTTTTGTCCTTTGTATAGTTTCTGATTTGTTGTGGGCGGTTAGTGCCATCTTCTTGTCTGACGTAATTTACCGCCTGAGAGTCCGCGATATGCGAACCCGTTGTAGATGACGATTCGGATCTGGATCTATCTTGTTGTCTTGTCTGGGAGGTTTTTCTGGTCGCACGCGACTGGCGTGTACTGTAGTTGAGTGGAGGTGGCTGTGATAATGGCGCTGCCTGTGCTCTTGCACAGGAATCTGGATGTGGGCTCAGTTACGTAGTCATCGTAGCGCGGCGCGTGGCGAAAACCAAGGCTTCGTTGGTCACCGTGAGGTCTCCACCTTGGGTCCCTCAGGACTGAGGTGCAACAGTACATCTGAATTTATGACATTTATTTCAACACCAATATGAGCATTCTACGTGAATTTTAAATATAGGAATTAACTGTACCCGCCAGCTAGGAAAATAGCGCATAGATAGAAAGCTTCCAAAAATTGAAATACTCACGAACACACATATGCAAAATGACTCCCTGCTATTTGTAGGACTACTAAGACAATGAACTTCAGCAAGACTTGGGCCTCAGTAGGGTATGAGGGACGGATTAAGTATCTGAGCGTTCAGCATAACGGTTTCTCAGTTACTTTATTGTAAAATAAGGTTTGATCAGTGAGCATTTTCTCTTCAAAAAATGGAAAGATACAGACCAGTGGCTTATTTTAAGGGGTATTGTTTACACCCCTACCAGAGCACAAAATAGCAGGAAGTGCCAACTATGCAATAGCAAACGATCCAGGTTGAGTTCGTGTCTTGAACGGTAATATTACCCTTTCAATGCGGGAATGGGGATAAAATACTTAGAAATATATCACCTTCATTTTACCTAACATCTGTCGGCACTAGAAAAAACACAGCAAATAGCATTGTACCTGATACACCTGGTACCTCTAAACATCAAATGATAACTCCTACAAACGGTAAAAATATGTATATATTGGAATCAAAATATTTACACAACAAACAACTTACATGTCCCCCTGACTCATTCGTTCATTCTCTCACTCATTCATTCTTATGGAGAATATCAACATGAAAGTACACATACAAGGCTCGTATTTAATCAACGTACTCTTACTTTTATGTTTAACATGAACTTGAATTAGGTCGTTAATCTTTCTGCCCCTGTGCTCATTACTGTCATTACGTGCCAGCCCTCGAAAAACAATCATCAGAAAAATAGGTCGGCTTGATTGAACCATTGTTCAGAAGAACATACGCATCTATACCGCAACTATGAAATCTACCAAATTTCTCGGACGGGGATAATTGCAACAAGCCCCTCCCGTCCTTTCAAAACAATCACAGCTCTGCTGCGTGATGCAATACTTAATTAGGCTCCAGCTGCCGGACTACTTCAATTAATCATCGGTGCGAGCAAACATTACATTGCCACTCTACAACACAGAAAACCTCACTTGCTTGACCTGGGCAATTTAACATACATTACTCACAAATAAAAGACTAAACAGTCAACCGTCGATAAGTTATTTAGACGACTGGGGCGGCTCTTTACATTACAATGAAGTACACATTGACAATTTACATTGGAATTTAACTTCATAAAGGAGCTTTATCATTAAATACTGACATTTAAAAAGATTAAAAAATATAAACATGAAACGACCTTTTATATAGCAATTACTCAAAATACAAGACACGAAAGTTAGGTTTGGAATTCCGAGTCACGTCGTAATACCACGAATCAATATGGTTTAAGCTTTTGTGGTAGGGCGATGACAGAAAACAATATATTCGCACGTGAATGTGAATCGACAGAAGAATACTGTACCAGACTCTGCTACGTCGTCGGGTAGTGCATCTTTCCTTGGTACGGTTAATCACACTTGGCTTCATTGCGACGATAAAATGTTCCTTCGGTTTAACAACGGTGGGCGTTCGTCGATCATACTTGGCACTTTCGTTCCTCGGGTAGCGCTCCTGACTTGTCGTTTCCCATGTCGGGCGTCCTCTAGTTCTCCTCGGGCGTCTCTCTAGTCCACTGCTTCCTCTGGAGGCATCTCTCAAACGTCGGCTTGGAATCCTCTCTCTCAGGCGTCTCTTCGTCGTTACAGTTGGGCGTTGGATGTTCGGGCAGTAGCGTCGCGGCGGCTGGTGTTTGGCGTCGGCATTGGCTGGCTTCCATGGCATGGTACGCCGTCGTTGTCGTTGTCGGCTGATTTAGCTGTAGCGTCGGCGCCGTATGGTAGTGGCGGCGTTAAGGATTCTGGGAACCCGACGTCCCTCTCTCCTTTTATCCTGCCATAGTTCTTGATTGTCCTTGTTTCGCAAAATAATTCACTGCGTATGATCTCACAGCATCAAGCACACGTGAATCAACTCACTGGCAGTCACTCGCTGACGGTTCGCAAAGAAAAAAAAACAAGTCCACGAAAACAATAAGTATACGGAGGTTTGGCACAGAGGTGCTCTTGCTACCAAACTCCTGACAAACTGTGTTGCAAACTCTGAGTCCCGCAGTTTTATATCTCTTTTGAAAATTTCAGTTCGGAGGACGTTGAAGAAGCGTCGCTTCCCTCACCAGCAAGGTTCGTCTACCCTTGGCGCATTGTTTTCGAACGAGGGCAACTCATGTCTTCTGGCAGGTACGGGAGGATTAACTTTCAGTCTCGCTGGCACCAGGCTCAAAGATTCGTAGTTGGCCCATGAATAGCCTTTTTATAACCAATTCGGTCTTACGTCGTGGATACTCAGTTAGTCTCCTTGAAATTAAATCCAGATATCATTTATAACGTGCCGCTTCGGTTGTCCAAATTCCAGTTCAATCCGTCGACTGGAAACGGAGATATTTCATAAGGTCTATTTTCGTACTGGTGCCTCGTAAAGAATGAACCTTGTTGACAATCGTTGTCGTGACTCTGAACCAGTCCCTAACTGTCGTTGTCTCGCTCGACTTTCATTTTGCCGACAGATATATAAGAACAAATCAAACCTCAAAAACAAATCTCACGCAATACATCAGTAATATGTTGATTAATTATACTTAATTAAACTAAAATATAAGACAGAGATTTACATGTCCAAAGAATACCGTGACACCCCAAAATATCTTCAAACTAGGAAAAAGGGGAAAATATAGTTATCATCACTATGTACTACCTAGGTATATTCCGAATTAAATGTAATCCTAGTTGGCGGATTGGCCATTATTATTGTCATATTCTTTATTGTGAGCACGCCATTGAGATCATTTTACTTGTTCATATATCGGAAGATCCAATTTGGATTTTCCTACATTCCAAACCAATTTTGGAGATAAATCTGAGATCGTTCATAATAATGGAAGACACTGTGTAAACAGTGTTTCAAAGTAACTACAAAATACTATTAATACACATGATGTATTCCCACCTTCTGACTGAGTGTCACCATTTTGAAGAGTTGCTTCTGGAGTGCTGCCCTCTAGGGCCTTGAGGCAAGCTGTGCAGAATGTGTGGAGGCAGGGGAGCACTCGAGGCTCCACGAATTGTCTTTTGCATAAGGAGCACTGGAAATTGTCCTGTATGGCCTCAGGGAACATCCTGCAAGAAAAGAAGAAATATTTCAATTTTCCTCCAGTATAAACTATATTGAGGCTTAGGCCAACCAAAAATGAAAGACAATTCGCGGCCGCTTTAAAATAAATTGTCTTTGAATAACAATAAATATATTACGTAGGGGCTAATAGTAGTGGTATTTACAATAGGGACAGTGCCGGAAAGGAAGAGCTCTCATCAAGCAGATTTGCTATACTTAAAACAAGCTCAACATGCCCATGTGAGCTTTTTGCTCTAGTATGGCACCCCGTCTAATCCAAGATTTTTGTAAAAAATGCCCTCGGGAATTTTTCAGAAAAGAAGAGAATTTTTCGGAAAGGAAGAGAATTTTTCGGAAAGGAAGAGAATTTTTCAGAAAAGAAGAGCTCCCTCAGATTGATTTGTGCATACTTACAAAAGTTGCATCAGCCAGATTTTTGTCCATAAACTTGTCAAAAATTGATATTTTTTTGGCTACACCTGAAATTAATCAAAAACCCATACATACACACACATACACACACACACCCACCCATATACACACATATTTACTTCTGGTTTAAGTTTAATTGATAAACAAGGGGTTCTGGGTTCGAGTCCTGATAGATTGTGTGGCATTCCATACGTGAGATTTTGAATAATTACTGCTAGTTGATAGCTCCCAGATCTGAAAACCTGGTAAAAAGTGTTTTACAACAATATATTGTATAAAAACTGAATTTCTCAGTTTTCTTATTTTTTCATGTTTTATAACCACCCGCTCAGCCATACAATAGGAGAAGAGCGGGTAAGCATAATTAATTGTTTGCATGTTTTGCCAGCACGCAAGAGATAAAATCTACACGCTAGAAGGGAGCATTAATGATTTTTCTGTACGATTCACTGAAGGGGGCATTAATCTTTCTGTGCGACAGGGGAAAAAGTGTAACATGTCTGCAACATGTAAAAGTGTAACAAAGATTATTGAGATAAAAATACATATTTTCACACAGTGGCAATGAACTGACCCCCTTCATGCTGAAAGTAATTCTATTCTGATAATATGAGCCTAGGCAAAGACTTAGAAAATATTATGACAGTTCAAAATCCAATTTTGTCTGTATTAAGGTCTCGAACCCAGTAAAATGTGGGCATATTCCATATTGAGAAGTGTTAATATTGTTGCATTGTAATCAGGGGCTTTGGGTTCGAGTCCTGATATAAGATTGAAATATATACAACTGCCCACACATAAGATATTCACTGCTAGCTGATAATACAGTTGAGGTTTCAAAGCTGGTAGAGTGTCTGGGGCCTCTCTGACAGCAGAGTGTTGGTATTATTGCTTTGTAATCAAGGGCCTCTGTGTTTGAATCGGACCTCTAGAATTGCTCCGTGACTCTCTCATTTCTTACATCATAAACATATGATTTTTCACCTATGAGAATAACACTACAAATGGTGTCATCAGGTAATGCCTCGTGGAATTCACAGATAATTTTAATGTTTGTCCTGTCATTCACCACAACTTGTTTCCTTTTTGAAGTGTTGATTACAAACATGGGTCTCTGTGCTTTGAATTCATCTGGAGTGTAATACATGTCAGTATTGCCAGTAGTGACCCTCTTGAAAGCCGAAAAAGCCTCATATAATTTGAGGAAATCATCCTTGGAAATGTCTAAATTGTAATTTTCTCTAGGAAATACCTCATTTCTGCCATTTTTAAGATATATGTTCTTGATGTTGCAGTTATCAAATTTACTTGAATTTTTTTCCTGATTATTGTGTCTTCCAGTCTGAAACAGTACCACCACAAAATCAGGCATGTCGTATTGTATGCTGGAGAATGAATTTGTAGCATCAAACTCATAATAAGAACCAGTTGCGGGCTTCTGTACAGATTGATATGTATAAAATTGCAGAGGAATGTGTGGATTTTTTAGGATATCAGCTTTGTATTTAAGAGCATAGCTGGCTTCATATTCAACAACTGGGATTCTTAGCTCCATAGTCTGAATAATGCACTTGCCTTCATCAGGTAGGGTATTAGGCAGAGCTTCCCCTGTAGGGTTTATTGTACTGTACCTCATCAAAGCATTATTATCATTGGCAGCTCTTCTAAATGTAATTCTTAAACCACCCTTCCACATGATATCTTTGTAATCTGAGAAGAATCCTGGCAACAGGCGCATAGGGAACAGCACTGTGTGGTTCTTAGATAATATCTTATCACCAGCCTCAAATCCGCCTATTTTGTAGTATGAAGCCTCGGTTTTGGATAATTTTAGTGTGGCCAAAGCTGTGGAGGTAATGCCGGGATAATCCACTCTGTTTATAACAACACCATGCTTTCTGATCTCAATTTCAGAGAACAGATGCGGCACAAAATTGTCTACCAATCTTATATTTGAATTTGCCGGATAATCTGTTCCATCGAGCTTTACAACATCAAATTTGATGTATAGATCTGCTCTGTGGGGGTGTATAAAGCCGTCCCCTACATCAAGATCAACCTCGATTTCTGTGTTGGGTTGATTTAAATTTGCAAATGTCCTCCTGTTTGGGGGGAATGATTGTAGCTCATAACTCTCAATATTTTCCATTGTATGTATTTTTATTTAAATGTTAATCTCTATGATTGCAGTTGTTGTGGCTCCAGCAAAATCAACTAATTCTTCTTTTTCATTAGTGACCATCAATTCAATGTAATCTATTCTATTATGGCACACAGGAAAATATAATGTTGGGGATGGATTGTAGATGATTGGCTCCATGAATTCGGAATTAGGTTTGAATGTTGCAATGATACCGGTTTGTTTGTGAGTGCCTATGCCATTTGATTTGGTGATCATACCCTCGGCCACATTACAGTGAATATTCAGAGTCTCTATGGCTAAGAATTTAGGTATATTCATAGCAGTGTGTTTGATGCCTGCTTCAAGTTTTGTGTTGTTCTCAAAGCCTAACAGCTCTCCTATAGTACCCAGATCCACTGTTTCTGTTGCAGATACAATCTCTACTCTGTGAGTGACAGAATTTTGACTTAACACTACACCTCTGGGTAACTGAGCATTTAGAGTGGACAGATTATACTGCCCTGGAGTGATGACAATTTTTTGATCTCCTACTGCAATTTTGTTGTTGTGGTGTGTAATATTAGGGATCAAGTACATGCCGTAAAATGCTCTGAGAGCTATTGTTTTGGGATACACTATGTCATCATGCAATTTGAGTTTCAATATTGAATTTTGGCTGGTGAGATGGAATACCCCCATGATGTTTCAGATACCACAAGGCCTTTTGAAAATCTTCAATTGATGGTTTATTTATTTGAGACATATATCTGAGAACAGATAAACACAAATGTCCACAATTAACATCTTTGAAATTTTGAACACGGGCATTATTGTAATAAAGATTAGCTGATTTTAGATATTTTACTAAATTTTCAGGTGGAACACCTCCAAATGAATCAAACACAAATGCCTCATTTTTTAAATATTTAAGATAACAGATCCAGTGAGTGCCCTGATTTTTGTACTTATCCAAATTAACAATGCCACACTCTTTGTTGAGTGGTTGTTCCGGTAAAGAATCAGACATGTACACACCCCTAAAATGTTTGATGCCAAGTGGCTTGATTAAAGCTTCAATATCTTGGTTTGTAAGCGGCTCTTGTTTTTTTTAAACTTATTCATGGCTCTCTTAACACCTTTGCCTTGTTTCTCCATGGCCAGGTTATGGCGCTTCTGCTCATCTAATTCTGCCCTATTTTTCTTGGCATCTATTACCGTTTTTGCTATGGCAGCTGATCCCCCAGCCAAGCTCCCAACAGCCCCGAGTGCTGCTAAGATGGCCGGGATAGTAAATATGAAACCCCCCACATGTGATTTTTTTCTTGATTGCTGTAATTTTTTTAATTGGGGGGTACTAAGCAACAATTTCATACCATGCCCCTTTGCAAGACAAGAGCTTTTTTTCTTGCGCTGCTTTTTGGTTAAAAGACTGTCAATAGTTTTAAGAGATTTGAGACCTGCATAAGGTATTTGATACATAACACCCTTGGCCTTCATTGTAGGTTTATTATATACATATTCACAACCCCCACCCCAGTTTTTGTTTGGTGTTCATAGCTATGGTGGTTCCCAATGCTGCTATTTTTTCACTCAAAGAAGCATCTTTGCTTACAAATCTGCCAAATGCAGCCTCTTCTAATTTTTTGTCTGCAACATGTCTCTTGTCAAGATCAGAATCTGTGTTGTATGCTATGTCATGGTCTCTACAAGCAGCATCTAGGGGATTAACACCAGGGTCCCCTCTGTTTAATCTATGATCCAATTTTGTGCCTGGACCACAATACTGATAGCCTGGAATGTGTAGTTCAAATGGCAGCTTGTTTATAATGTCATTAACCAACCCCCGGCCCTCAGAAATATTCCAAAATTTAGGTGGTAGAGTATTAATAATTTTTATGAGATATCCAATCCCCTTAGTGTCATTCACTATAAAATTAGACAATTTGGTGCTTATCATGTCCATAATTCCAACCTTTTCATTGTAAAAATTGTGGTTGCCAGCATTTTCCTCCCCAGCTATCACCAATAACCTATCTACAAGTTTCCTGACATCATCAACCCACACAAATTCTTTAGGCAGGGTGTTGTATTGTTTGATTCCACTGCCAGTCTTGATCTGTGACCATATGGGCTTGATTAAATTATTGTATTTTGCTCCACTGCTAGACTTGACTCTTTTTTGTGTGGGATCATTGTTCTGGTATAGAGCATCTGATTTTATTAATATTTCTTTGTAATGTTCATAATCTTGATCTGTATAGCTGCCAGGCCTTTTCCTAGTCATCAGTTCCCACAACCCAGGTGTGCCGGGGTACTTAACAAAAGCACCTTTTTCTCCGAGACGAGATTCTGAATAAACAATCAGATCATCCCCCATAAAAGTTACTCTGAAATTGCCAATTCTGTGTATGATGCTGCCATCAAGCTCTGTGTCAGCATATAAGCCAAACACCTCATCTTTATTGTCTTTAGGTGTGGTTAAATATTTTTGAGCAAGAAGACCCAATTCAATAGGATCCTGAGTAGCTTCAATTCTTCGAGGAGCAACAGGACTAGGTGTATGAATACTGGAAAGTGGGGTGATTGGATAATCTAATATGTTCCTTGCAGCTACAGGTACAAGCTCTGTGATCAAATTTTGATTTTGCTCTGTAACAGTTTTGATATTCTTACCTAAATTATTAATAGCATCAATTACAGGCTGTTCTGCTTGTTTGTGTTTTTCATAAATTCCACGGTTCTCTGATTTCCATCCCTTAAATCTTTTTACAAGATAATCTCTTAACTTAAGATCATCAATGATTGGCCTTTTCATGGTTATTTATTTATGTCTCAACGTCTAGAAAATCGTTGATTTTATTTCTGTATTTGCCACTATTGGGTGTTCTTGTCATATCAATAGTGACAAACCCATAACTGTCCTGGTTCCAGCACCTGCTGCAAAACTTGGAAAAATTATTGTAGCTCAAGTCCCCACCTACATATTCATCATGTATGTGTTTGAGGTTGGTATGATCTTGATGAAACACACATATAAAATTGCTGTTGTCTCGGATCAGCTGCTTCGGTATTTTAGAAAAAGTCTGTGCCAGGTAGAAGCAATCAATGTTTTTGTGTCGGCCCTGTGTAAAGAAATTTCTAACCTTGTTTTGATTATCCAGTATAATGTCATCAAACACAACAACAGAATTATCGAGACATTCATGGAGTGGCTTAACATCTGGTTCAAAAGTGGCAATATCCAATCCATCATATAGCTTCATCAGCTGCTGATATTTTAATTGTTCCAAGCTCTTAGAGAAGACATACAAGTGCCTGTTTTTCCAGTCTAACCAGTTGGGTGCCAATAAAAAATTATCAACCATTAGTGTAGTTTTACCACAAGCAGATGGCCCAACAATAAGACATCTAATATTATCAGGCAGCAAGTTGCCATTTCTCTTATTCTGTTGTTCAGGTTCTGGCAGCCTCTTTATAACATCCCAGGTGCTCATATTATTATTTTGTCTGCATCGATCCAGCTGTGTTCTGGGAGTCCTAGCCATTTGACAAGTATCTTGTTGCCTTTTCTGCGGATGATTTTTTCTATGAGATATGTGTCAGGCTGTTTAGTTTTGCTGAGTTCTTGTTCATAGAATCGGCCTTTGAGAATTTCTCCTCGGTGATCTTTTATTATATATGTGTTAAGGGTCCCAGGTTTAACTTGAACCACTGTAAATAATTCAGTGCTCCAGTTTCTTGTAAAACCTCTTTTGAATAAGTGCTTATATTTGCTGATTCTTACTTGATCGCCCACCCTGTATTTGGCCTTTCTTGTTGTTGGCTGGTATCTAGGATAATAAACAGTCCTGATCAATTTTTGCTCATCAGATGAAGTTACTTGAGAGGGTTTCATGTTGATTGTGGAATGAACCGAGTTGTTATATTTATGTAGAAGTTCTGGAAGAATATTAAGCCATTTATAATTACCTTGGAGTGTAAATTGTTTATACATAAGATTTTTTAGGGTTCTGTTGAATCTCTCTACAATTGAGGCTTTGAGATCACTGTAACTCGAATAATGTTTTATTGACTGGCTTTTAATAAATTGTTGAAACACTGAATTATAAAATTCTTTGCCATTATCTGTTTGCAAATGGCGCGGTGATCTTCCACTCTGATTGATGATTGTTCTGATGGCTTCTGTAACACATTTTCCAGTCTTGGATTTGAGTGGCACAGCCCAGGCAAATTTTGAAAATGTGTCTATCACAGTGAGTAGATACTTGTAGCCCTTGTTGATTTTGTCTAAGTTTTTCAACTGCCCACTT
This sequence comes from Lepisma saccharinum, assembly GCF_977018435.1. Taxonomy (NCBI): domain Eukaryota; kingdom Metazoa; phylum Arthropoda; class Insecta; order Zygentoma; family Lepismatidae; genus Lepisma; species Lepisma saccharinum. The sequence continues at coordinate 127,249,074 of NC_139229.1, forward strand.
GCCATTTCAATCAAGTCGCTCTGCCATAAATCATCTATGCCCTTTGTGACTACTGGCAGTCTCTTATAATTATGTCTGGCTTGTCTGTGTAATTCATCAACAATAATTTGTCTAGACATAATATGAAAACAAGAATATTGCAACTATGGGGTGTTCAGCAGCTGATACTACAGGATTTTCTAAATATAATTTGTCTCCAATATGTATTTTAAATTCCAAAGTGCCATCATCTTCAGTATAGGCTGTTTCTAATGTATTGGGATCGGTAAAATCCTCTAACTCTACACTGGTGATTTTTACTTTGTTATCAGCATTTGTTATTGATAAGGTGGGGTAGTGGTGTGCCTGTGGCTGATGCCAATATTTGATCTTGATTGGTCTCAGTGTGCCTCCAACAAAAAACTGGTAATAAAATTGTGCCGGGGACAGCATATATATTTTGCCACCTGGTGTAAATGGTGAATCATATTCTTTGTTGGGGATGCTGTACAATTCAAGAATTACTGTATGTTTTGGATTCTCGATTATGCCTGTTATTTCCTTTTCTGCTGTGAGCAATCTGCTTGTTACAGATTCAAGGTGCTCATTGATGGTTCTAACAACATCATCATGGCCTGGCTTGATTTTTATGTCCACAATAAGTTTCTTGTATTGTTGCACAATCTCTTGAAGCTGGGTGGCAAAAACAGACAGAGCATTTGCTTGACTGGATTCCATGGTCCCTAGCTGTTGCTTGATATTAGCTACAATTTGTTGCAAATTTTCAACAACTGCCAATTTTGAATTTTGAGCAGTAAGATCATGGACCTGTCTTCTGATATCCTCAAACAGGGCATGCAGTTCATTAATATGTTGATTGGTTGGTAGAGTGGCCACTGTCTGAGTGAGTTGTTTGATCTCTGTCTGGATATTCTTGATATCTTCTGATTTCAATATGCGATTCACTGCCCTCTTAATATTTTTAAGTTCCTGTGATGTGGGAAGATTTGAAACAGTATTCTGCAAAGATTCAAGTGCCAATTTCACATTGTTTAATTCAGTAGCATCAGCCACATTTTGCATAGCATTTTGGAGCAGGGCTATATCTGCCTGAGAGGGTGTTGATTGCTGTAAAATTTCAAGTTTTGTTTGGATATCATCTATCAAGTGATGAAAATGAGATAGTTCAGATTCAGTGTTGAGGTTTTCAAGCTTTGTGATTTGTTGCTGGACACTGACAAGGGTATCTACAATTCCAGGCAATCGGGATTCTAGTACATTTGCCAAATCACTTTGCACTGCTGCTATTGTACCTTCAAGATGGGTTATGGAACTTTGAATTTTTCCAAAATCTTCATATGTTTCAAGTTGCAGCTTAATGTTTGCAACACTCCGAGTTATTGCATTCAAAGCATCAGAAGATGGCAAGTTGTTCATAAAATTTTCAAGTGTCTCAATTTTTTCTTTAACCTCGGCTATGGCATTGTTCAGGGGGTCCAGATTAGGTATCTGGAGTGACTGAATCTGTTCTTTTAGAGTGGAAATCACTAGATCAAAATCTTCTTGTGATTTTATGCTTTTGACAATTGTTTGGAGCTGTGTCTGGACATTATTTATCTGCTCTTCCAATTGCTGTTTCAATTGCTCGGAGTTGTTAGCCTGGGTCTTAAATTTGGCTTGAAGAGCTGCTACAGCTTCTTCCAAACTTTGAAAATTATCTAATGTTGCAAGGTCAGTATATTTCTGAAGCAGCAATTTGAGTTCAGAATCAATTTTAAGAAGAGGGTCCATGCATTGTGATTGTAAATTTGTAATTTCTAGTTGAAGACTGGCATTGAGTGTGGTTTGTAAAGCTTGTAAATCACTTCTTAATTTCTTGACTCTGACATCAAGCATCAGAATCTCATCACTGTGATCTTCATGTCTTGTATGACCAAATATATCATTAGGCATTTTTGTTTTAGTGGTTATTTATTATAGAGTATCTGATTCTTAATTCTATAAAAAAGGGTATAAGCTTGTCATATGACCCAGGGACCTCAATATATAAGCAGTCACCAGCAGAAACAGTATATACAGTGCCAGAAATCATGTTTGAGTGCTTAATTCTGTAAATATTTCTCCCTACTGAAATCTTGACATCACCCTCGGGGGTTGTAATAAATTGCAATTGACCACCTACAGGTAATTGGTAATGATTTAAATTATTGTTAAATATGTACAATGTTTTGCCTGTTTCATCATCATTATCTGTAAGTATGCTGTTCAGATGAATAATTAACAAGCCACTCAGTTTAGACAGCATATCAGGAGAGGCTTGTGGTGTCGGCAGATCCATAATAGCCTGTTTTTTGAACCCAAATAAGTTCATAGGCATGTTTATTTATTTCAAATCATGCTCTGTAATTGGGCATTGATTTCCATTTTTCAAATCACAATGCCCCCATGGTAGAGTATGTATGCCACATGATAAAATGCATCTCTTATTATCATGTGGGTCCAGGGCCACTTTTCTTACAATATTGCTAGTCAATAAGTGATCCTCACTCTGAATTCTGGATTCTGATGTTTTGATTAAACTCTGAGATTTGATGCAATTTTTATAATCTTCAAATACAAGCTCTTTTTCCACAGCTACTTTGCCAATGCCCTTGGCCTTTTTGACAACAGCACTACATGTTTTAAAACTATACACCTTGGCACTTAACCCAGCAAATTCCACAATAGCATCACCACATGTCTCATCTTTTAACTTGCCAGGCACCTTTTTGTTGTGGGGTTGAATTATTGTATGTTCACTGGTATCAAAATATTGAAACAATTCAGGCTGTGACATATCTTGATAAACATCTTCTGTTTTAATATCAAGAATAAAACTATCCGTATCCATGTACATCAGTTTTACACGATCACCATAAAAAGGTTTCAACACATCATAATACAACGTTAACATATGTAATTTGGACAATTCCAATATCACAGCCCCTACATAAATAGGTTTATCAAACTTAATCTTTGTTTTCTTCATGTTGAAAAGTGCCATGTGCTCATCATAAATTCTTCTGTAATTGAAGTTGGGCTTTGCAACCAATTTTTTGCTCAGGCTGGGGTCAGTAATTATTTTAACATCGGTATGTTTTCTGACATTTTCAATTGTTTTGCCATACACAGAATTCACCATCAATTTAAACAAGCCCTTATCAAATTGGCTCTTTGCAGATGTTCGAAGTTCTGTATTTGTATCAATGTATGGTTTCAACCATCTTGAGTGCCTGAACCTCAAAACTTTTCCAACTTTGGTCACTTGAACACCATGTTTCATCAGGAACTGGAGGTTTTTGTAATATATGACATATCCCTGTTTTGGCTCCAGAGTCATCATTAGCTTCTTCTGTTTAGAGCCAGGAGAGCACTGAACGTCGGGAATTGGGGGCAGATCAGAAAATTTATTGTGCAAATCATCTGGAATTATCAGATCAGCCTCTAAGAATAGACCATAGCCACTGTCATCAAAATCCTTAAGATCTTCAATATTGAAATCTTCAACCCATTCAAGCCCTGCATATGGCAGTTTTTGCATCATGGCGTGACCATAGAGGCTGTTTGCATCTACATACACTATATAATTTGATGGCCGTGCTGGATCATAATCAGGCATATATTTGTTATTTGCTCTGGCATATCTCTGGGAACATTGCACCATCCCTCCTCTTATACATTTCTCCATAAACAGATACTTATCTTGATTGTGGATCAGATCCAATTGCATTTTAGTGTTCAAAAACGTTGCAGCCCATGCTAGGCCCGGGGCACTGAAAAAATATAATGGGTCCAGTCCATAATTTTGCATAGAAGATTTTCTGAATGCCTGAATTATATCAGCTAAGAGAGTGACATCAAGTTTCAAATATGCCATGTGATAATCACCAAATGTCTGGCATTTTAAATTGTTCCACATCAACTGGGCATGGTGATAATCTTCATCAGTGATTCCAGATCCTCTGATTTTGCTGTAAAACTCTTCTTGTGGTGGTAGAGAACACTCATCAAATTTAGAAAAATCTGTAACATAGTCATATGGATATACACCCTTCCGCCTAATTAATTTCAGGTCCTGATTTGGAAACATGGCACGTGTGATTTTGAATTTATCATCAGATAATTGATTTGCCAGTGTAGGCAGGCTAGCCGATAAAAATCTGTAAGAATCAAGAAATCTTATGTGAATAGGAACACCATCAACTTTAATTATCTTGCTAATAGATATATATTTCTCATCATTTTCAGCTAAAATATTTAAATTCTGCTTGTCAAACCCCTCGTACCTGATCAGATGATGGAAATCATAATTGGATGCTCCATGGCAAAATATGGGGATAAATCTTGGTCTCTTGATCTGAATATTACAGCTTTTACACAGAGCCATTAAGAATTTACCATCTGTATGAGAATGGTGATGAACCTTGATATTTGTATCTGAAAATTCACAATCACATACCGGGCATTTTTCTGCATTGTTGAAATCTTCAATCTGTTTCTCTGTTAAAGGCAACATAGGCTTTGATTTTAATAAGAAATTAGATGCTATGTCACGGCACACATTTTCTATTCTATGTTTAAATATTTTGATGGCATTTGGTCCCCTGTATGAATATTCTTTAATAACAACACCATCCTGTACAACCACATAACAAAAGCTGGAAGGTTCATGTCGCTGGTATGATGTAATTGATGATTCTTCGGGATCTGGATTGCAGAATGCAAGAGGTTTGAGGTTCGATTCAAAATCACAGGCAATATATGCTGGGTGTTCCAACAAGGCTTCAAACTTTTTGAATTTGCAATTTTCACTTGGATTAGGCATCACCATATGAACAGGTTTATGGTTCCCACAGTATTTCAGATGCTCAATTAACTTGTTTTTTGCAATTTCTGCATTCACTTCCCGAACCCCTTTCACAATTTTTTGACCATCAAATACACTTAAACATCTTCTACACAACTTGAATATTGTATTGGATTTGTCTAGTTGTGTTCTCACTAAAGCTTCAAGATTATGTATCAGAGTATAATGGTGTGTATCATCCCCTTCAATTAAGAGCAGATCAATCGGAATAGCAGATTCATCATCAATTGTACTGATTCTGAGAGGTGCTATCGGGCAATTGCCAGTGGAACAAATAAATACATTAATAGATAATTGTTTGCCATTGATGTGCTTGGCTCTTTTTTCAAATTTATCAATATTCTGAACAGACATTGGATATTCTAAACCCTCCATTGCATCGTCAAAATCATGTTCATGCTGTTTGTAATAAGTTATTCTCTCAGGATTTCTTGAAACTGGATACAGAGCAGCTAAAATACACCACAAAAAGCATTTCTGGTCATTATTTTTTATATTGACCACGGCTCTTTTGTTTTTGATATTGGCAGGTAATGGCAGATATGTAGAACCTTTTAATGGGCTGAATTCAGAAATATTAACATATAACTTGTGCGGAGAACCGCATAGGCTCCATCCAGACTCTTTTGCTGCAAATTCAGAGTATTTAATGTTCAGTTGATCCATCAATCTGCTTATTATTCTGTCCGAATTTACATTTGAATATACAGGTACAGTTTCTGTTATGTGGGGCTGTGTAAATTTTGTGCCGTTTGGTTTCTTATATTGTACAAACAATTTAAGGGACAGCTTATAAGACCCATTTTGTGCATTTAGAATTGCCTGCACATTAGAATTTACACTCTTCAAAAAATTCTCAATTCCACATCTTGGCTCTGATTCAAACCGGTGATCCCTTAATTGGCCGTTAAAACTGCTACGGATAGGTGCATAGCGTGGCTGCTTTGCTGCCCTGGCATTAACAGGTGTTTCGTGCTTTCTTTTCAGACCAGAAGTAGATGGTTGTGTTGATGATTGTGCAGAGCAAGTATCTTTATGTGTATATGTAAAATATTCCATGCTGTATTTTCTATGGCATTTGGGGCAAATTTTTGTGGGAGTTCTGTATTTGTCCGGGTTACAAATTTTTTGGTGCTTGGCCCAATTGGGGCTGGATATATTCTTATTGCATTGATTACAATATTTTTGATTCGGCATTTTTGTTGTTGTTTATTATATACAATTTCCTGGGTTTCAATTCAAAACTTTATACTGAATAAAAAATATCAGTTGGGTTCAGCACTGTGCTGTGTGTATGTGTGTATGTGTGTATACACTTAATATTTTTGGCTTTGGTATTTATATACAATTTCCTGGGTTTTAAATCTAATCTCTATGCTTATTTTATGACAGGTTGTAAAGCCAATAGCCCACAAGTGGAAAAAAGAATAAATATTCATTCACACTGACTCTAAATATGAGTGGATTACAACAAATATCAGATTTTATATTGTTCAATTAAACCAAACAGGCCGGTAAGTATGAGAAGCACTGTATCAACACATCTGTTCCCCTCAGTCAATCTCACAATACTGGCTGATGCAATACTCGGGAATTTCTGTAAGTACTGGCGCTGAGGAGAAACATGCAAAACAAAAATCAATACTACCGTCTCGGGAATTGCACACATTGCCACAGAGGAGAAACATGCAAACACGGAGCAATTCTAGAGGGGCTCTGCATATTGCATTGTTTTAATATTAAATAAACAAATTGAACCTGGTATCCAATTGAACTTAAACTGGAAGTAAATATGTATGTGTATGTATGGGTTTTTGATTAATTTCAGGTGTAGCCAAAAAAATATCAATTTTTGACAAGTTTATGGACAAAAATCTGGCTGATGCAACTTTTGTAAGTATGCACAAATCAATCTGAGGGAGCTCTTCTTTTCTGAAAAATTCTCTTCCTTTCCGAAAAATTCTCTTCCTTTCCGAAAAATTCTCTTCTTTTCTGAAAAATTCCCGAGGGCATTTTTACAAAAATCTTGGATTAGACGGGGTACTACACTTGAGCAAAAAGCTCATATGGGCATGTTGAGCTTGTTTTAAGTATAGCAAATCTGCTTGAGGGGTGCTCTTCCTTTCCGGCACTGTCCCTATTGTAAATACCACTACTGCTAATCGAAAAGGAGGTCTACAATTTGGACTTATTCATTCCTGCTAAGGAAAACTGAACCACGCCGCATTATCACAGCATGTACTAACTATATTAACTTTCACCCACCACATTAGTTCTACCGTGCGTCCATTTCGATCTGCAGCCGAGAGATCGGGAGAAACGTGGCGGGCGGCGCTGAACGGAGGTGCCGACATTTGCGGCCTGTAATGCCCGCATATTTTTATGGACATATGCAGACATTTATATAAATATTGCAAAACTAGCACTAACCTGTGTTATAAGAGTTGTTCTAAGTGATGTCCACCTACATTCACACATTCCTGGCATCGTTTGATGAAATTTTGATTCACACGCAAAAGTTCTCCTTCCGTAATTCTTCCTAGTTCTGCCCTTATATTGTCTTTTAGTTCGTCGATGCTATGAGGGTTATTTCGGTAGACTCTATTTTTCAAGGTTCCCCACAAATAATAGTCACATACGGTAAGATCTGGCGAACGTGAAGGCCATAAACCTCTTGAAATTATTCTGTCATCAAACACCTCCCTTATAGCGTCCAAAGAATCAGCGGCGGTATGGGCTGTGGCCGAATCTTGTTGAAAATACCCATATTGTCTCTCATTATCTGATAACAACTGAAAAAACGGCGCGAGTATTTGTGTGCGGTACCTCTCTGAATTTATTGTGTCTTCAAAAAATATAGGCCCTATTATTCTTTTGGCACTTACAGCACACCACACACCAATTTTTGCATCGTGTAACGGAATTTCGTGTATTATTCGGGGATTTTCAGTGCTCCAGTATCTATTGTTCTGTGAACAAACATGACCACGCAAGTGAAACCATGCCTCATCCGAAAAAATTATTAACTGTGGATCAACAATACCATCTACAATATTCTGCAAAACCCAATTACAGAAATTTACTCTACTTACGTTGTCAGGGGGCCGTAATTCTTGCACTATAGAAACTCTGTACGGTTTTAATTTTAGTAGCTTAGTGGCTGTATGTGCTGATGATTTTGACACGCGCATCTCCTGTGAAACACGGCGTAGAGGTTTGTTTGGAGAACGTTCTAACGCTGCACCAATTTCATCGAGTTTTCCTTCGGTTAGAATCCGTCGTTTTTGCTTAGGTGTTTTAAAATTTAACGATACAGTTTCTCGTAATTTAAGGACAAGACGTCTAACCGTATCTCTATGTGGAGGTGAAACGCCTGGGAATTTCTGTACAAATTGCCTACACACGTCTCGGCACGAGTCTGTTTTCACGTAAGTGTCATACATAAAAATTCTTTGTTCTAACGTGAACCTTGCGGCTGGAATTCCAATCGTCTGACTGACACAACACACATACACACTGCAATAACACAAACAAGTAACGGCAAGTAACCAAGAATAACACTCTTACGCACAGTACGAAATTAACACGCTCTTGGTTTACATCTGCCTGCCACTATATTCACAGCTCTGTAGTCGCGAAGGAACAAAAAACTTGAGCTGGGAGATTTCGGATTGCAAGGAAGCTCACGAACACCATTAGCTTTTAACGGTTCGTCTGCAGCGTAATCTTGATACAGTGTTGCACATTCGAAATCTCCAAACGATCCCCATCGACACAAAACTCTTTCAAGGATATAAACTTAAGCAGGACGTTACTGGTCAAAACTATGATTAAAATGTTTTACAGAGTATTATCTGTGGCTCTTAATATAATTTCTAAAGCGTATTTATTTGTGTATATAAGGGTGGAACTTGGAAGAATTACAGAAGAACTTTTGCGTGTTATAACACAGGTTAGTGCTTGTTTTGCAAGATGTCCACAAAAATAAGCGGGCATTACAGGCCTCAAATGTCGGCATCTCCGTCAGCGCCGCCCGCCACGTTTTTCCCGATCTCTCGGCTGCAGATCGAAATGGACACACTGTACAATGGAAAGTAGATTCGGGGGTTTAGAAAGTAGCTACAGGGTGGCCACTCTAGGACCATGATATAATTCAAGTATAATTTCCGGTTTTCAAGGCAAACTTTCCAAAAATTCAAGAGTACAAGCAGATGTTTTCTATATTTCAACCTTATTTATTACCGCCTCTCATCACCCACACACATATTCACACAAATATATAAACAATACAAAGATTCTGTATGATTCTAATGTATCCAAAAATTCTAATTTAGGTCAATTAATCGGTATATATACTATTTAAAATATTCACTATAAGGTGTGGAGTTTACATTTGCCATTTCACATACTCAGACTCGAAACATATATCTACAAATGCAAGTCACAAGTGTTACAGGATGTACTGACCTAATCTAATCCTACAACAATTCTCTTTTATTTTCCACGCAATTTCCTTTTTCCTTCCTCGATAAAAATAACAGCTACACTGTGAAAAACTTGCCTCGGGGCATTTGTAAATGTATGAATTCATTTGGATTAATAAAAGTTGCAATTTTTCACGTCTACGGAGAAAAATTCACGTAGAAATTACGCATAATTCCCGGTGAGTAGCCACCCTGAACTAGTCGTACTCCCCCTTTTTATATTTTGGTTATTGTTCTTGATTTTTTTTTATTTCTACAACGAAGGAGGACCAAGGACTCGCGCACGGATGGAAGTTCTGTCTATCATTGTAGAAGGTTTGCAAGAGAAAACCGTGTAATTGCTGCAATAACAGGCATTACCAAGACCACCACCACGAGATTCGCGACCCGAGACGTTATGGAAACCACAGCTGTATAGTACTTCAGCGTCCTTAATGTGAAGGCAAGTTCAAATCTGAGAAAAGATGGGATGTCTCAAGCTTTACAAAACACTTTGTTTTAAACCTACTTTACGTTCAAATTGGGACTGGATCTACAGTTCAAAGTGGGATGCGAACCACTGTGCAATGTGCTTTCACCGGGTATCGAACCCGAGGCACCTTGATTACAAGCCGGTGAAAATGTAGAAAAATAAATAAACATTACTTTGTATTGTTTCTGTAATTATCCCCCCCCCCGAAAAAAAAATAATTGGCAATGCATATGTTGCCGTAAATTTAATCTATATCTTATTTCCTCGATCGCTCCCTTATTTAAGATCAAAACTTGTGTTTCTAGTTTGTTTCAACACTTCATAAAATTTATATCTTTTTTCGAGAAGAGCCCAAGACAAGATCGAGATGTTTACTTCTACAATAGTCAAGCCAGGAACCGATGTGCAATCACAGCGCAGAACGGTTATTTTGACAAAATCCTGTTTCTTTACTGGCTGCTTTGTGGAGGGGGATTTTTAACGTTGTCGGATCTTGCCTAAGCACTAGGCCTAATTGGTTGTTTGACCGCGAGTTCCTTCCTAGCGCGGCAACAGAGGGCCACTGCCATAAAAGCTGTTATCGCGCCGGAAGATATCGCGGTTTCACTGTAGACGAGACCGAAATACGAGTACCTTTCTTTGCATGAACCGTACCATTAATGAAGTATTCTGTTAGGATATCAATACTTACTTACTTTCTGTCAAATTGTTAGTGGCAATAGTTCATCATTAGCATACACTCTTAACTAAGTGTTGTCCATTGTGTAATCATCATTCAAATACTAAATTTTAAGTGAACACCTTCATTTTTTCCTATTTGTTTTCTCTTTGTTGCTAACAGCGAGATGCAGTGATTCTTTTCGAAAGAACAACATACATACACACATTATCTTCCACGATTGTCAGAGAAGATAAGCACAACTGGGTCCAAATTTCAACTAAAGATATCAGACGCAAGGTCAGAAACATTCCGTGAGATCCAGAAAGAACTAAATAAACTAAATGGAGTCGAGTTTGCTTACGTAAGGGAATCAGGATACCTCCTGAAAAAGGATTATATCGTTCAGCGTGAGTTTTGCAGTCCAAACTATTTAATGTTTCTTGTAGATTTATTTTACCTTGACTGCGAAACTGAATTAGGTTTGCCTTCCACATCAGAATTATCCGTAAATCGTAACGTATTATTTTATGTATAACAACAACCTTCAACACTACCAGATATTTAAGGTAAACTGGACAAACCATGCATGAGCTTTGTGGGTTTAAAGAAATTGCGAATAAGGGTTCTCACCTGTGTTTCCACAGTTATGTGCCCTTCAACTAGTGCTTACCACCGTCCCTTCATTCTCTCACAAATCGCAAAGAAATTACTACTGTGCTAATCACTCACCCTTGCCGAAAAATGTGAACGAAGGATAATTTATTCCAGGATTTAGCTCGAAAAAGAATTCTTGTTTGAGATTTTTCTTTTCCATAAATATAGATACGAGACGAACAAACGTGGTCAAATTCATGAATGAAGGGAAAACTAACAAAAAAAATCCAACTTCTTATTATTTCTCTCATGTTGGGAATGTTGTAAAGCAAAGAATATCGTGATAGAAACACAAATTTCAATCCGAGAACGTACATGCACTTACGTATCCTAACGATATTTTGAAGCCTCATTCTCCGGGCAACAATTACAACACGACTGATTTTTTTCTTAATTTTCGAAAGAACTTACATTTAAAAAAAATAATTTCAGAAATGAGAAGCGAGATTCTTAATTGTATTTTTTTGTGGGTGTGTGTGTTGGAGGGGGGGGGGGGGGAGATAATTTTGCCCGAGTTTCGACGATTGCACTCCCGGACAGTTTTGTTTATACAGTCCAAACCCTGCATCCGTCAACCTCTTCTGCCTGTCGATAATATGCTGTATTGAACGTAACGAGATATGCCATTTACCCCTGCATTCTTCTCAAGCAATTTATTCTAACTAGGCGGCTTCCACTCTCTTTCTCTCCCCATGCTCCCTGTCGTTTTTCCCAACACATACAAACACGCCAGAACGTATGCATGCCCATATGTTTACACAGAGCACGTTTAACCCACACATGCTAACCCTTGGGGAAGGAAATGACCAGCCAATCAACTGAAGACAAATAGGGGAGGGTGCATTCTTCTTCATCGCTGGTTAATGGATAGGAGGGAAATGGGAAGGGCTATTTTTAGAGCACATAAGAGTGAGAATTTGAAGCTAGTTTACAGAACAATACTAGGACTGGGCTCTTCTCGTATCCCCCCTAATTTTTTTCATCCGAGATTCAAAACGTTTCGAACATGCACGCTGAGGTGTCGACAAACCCAACATACATAGGAAAAAAATAGCCATAAATCATCGTGGAATGAAATTTCCAACGCGAAGACTGTGGGTTAGGAGTCCTGCTTGTTGTAGGAGCTTTCTTCACAATCCGTTGTTAATCGAATAGTTGTGTGGCCAGGAGAGAAAAGTTTCCTTTTTAAAGTATATAACCACATCTTTAAAGAGAAGCCTGATTATATATATATATTGAAAAGACGGTAAAATATAGCACCGACAATAAATAAGAAGTCAAAATAATCCCTTAATAGAAATTGGTGGTTGCTTCACCCTCTTGCAGAATCTCCGCAATGGCGTAGTGTCGCATTGTAATCAAAGGGTTCCATTCGATTCGAGGTGGAGGCACATGGAACAGTGGTTCATATCCCACGTTGAGGCCCAGTCTCAATTCGCCTGAATAAAAAGTGGACAAGAAACAAACTTTGAGGAAACCTCCGATCAAACTTTCTTGTAACCAAAACCTCGGCGAAGTAAATAATATTCAGTTCGGCGCTTCATCTGAGAATAATTTTATATTTTTCGTCGGTTTCTCATTGTAGACATAAAATATAGTTTATTCTTCATATATTAATATTGTTTCAATAAAGGTTCAACGTTTGAATAAAAATATGGCGGCTTTAGCTCGTCTCGAACCCAGGTTCTTGGCATTCCATGAGAATACAAAGACAGCAGTGCCATGTAAACCGGGTGCTGACTTAGTGAAGGGTGCAGTTAAGATTTCAGATCTCAAATTTATAGCAATTCTATGTTGCTCCATGTTGAAAATACTTTCCTTCGGAAAGTTGGGAACCAAGTTTCTTTCTGTGTGGGCTACGTTTCTTCCCTCCCCAGCCAGGGAGGGACCAGGATGAAGGAATGCGAGAAGTGACAAATGAGCCCTGTATCCCTTCGACTGGACACGGTCCATCGCCACCGAACTAATTTAGGTAACAGGTGGCAGAAACTGTAGGATCCAGAGAATGACCAGGAGATGCTGTTCCCACGGCTTGGTCAAAACAACGCCGGACAATCTCATTTGGCCAGGGGGACACTTGATCCTCCAAAAGCTACAGATTTTGGGGAAATAGTTTTGAAGAAAGGACAGTGTGTGACGAGACTTGAAATAGAGAGTGCGCCAGTAACTTACACGGTAGAATGTGTGCATAAGAGTTCGAACCCGGGACAGTATTGTGCTATAAGTATACAGTCGTGTGTGGCGATAAGTGCCAATTGGAGAGAAGTTCCTGTTTACATGTGTAACAAGTGTATCCTTTTTCTTGTGTAAGTATGTTAGGTTTATGTCTTTATTAATTAAATATGTTAAACATCTATATTTGTTTCCCTTATCTGCAAGATTAAGAAATTAAGTACCTGATCATTAGTAAATGCAACGGGTAAGCAAGATCAGGTAACGTTAGGTCGAGCTCTTGGCTCATAAATTTCCCTAGCTTCAATGGCTGGAACGGACCGTTACTAAACCCACCAAATCTGTTGTAAATTACATTTTGTGGCCTTCAAACTGTACTTCAATTGCAATTTCAGACATTTTGTTAAAAATGCTATACTATCAATATATACTGAAATCTTTCAATTGTCTCACTCATTAATCTTAAAAACATGAATGGAAGTAAGGTGCCTACACGGGTGCAATTTCTTCCCTTTGGATCCCGAACTGCATCAACTCAGATTTCGCCTCATCTGTGAATTTTGTCTTGTCTCAGACTTACTCCAATGGAGTATCCGATCGTATCTACGTAAACTAAGAGCAGATGCATGAAATGCTATCTACAGCTAAAGAGAAAAAATAACTTCTGGTTTCCCTTAGTCTGCGACAATGCAAATAAGCCAACATGCCAAATGCCTGTAATACCAAGCAGATTACCGCAACAAATAATTAACATAACGTGATCATTCTTTGTTTCTTGGTCTATTTAAGATGTAAATAACTGTACTGCTCTTTTTTAAAATGCCTTCAATACAAATTATTTTAAAGATAATGAAAAAAAACGTATAAATTGTGTTATTCACGTTGCTTATGAGCATTCCCTGACATTCGCTACGAGACTCGGCGGCAAGCGGCCCGGCATCAGCGCTTGTCTTTCCCGGTGAACTGGTCCGCGACAGTCGCTAGAGTCGGATATTAAAATTACAGTTTTCATATTGTGTACTAACTTTGACTACAGAAGGTGTTGAAAATAATGTCCCTCTGCTGCAACACATTCCTGGCATCTCAGAAGGAAATTGGCATTTGCATTTACACGTGCAAGTTCTTCTACTGTAGGGGAGACCGGGGCACTTTGTCACAATTTTCACATTTTATTTTTTTGTGGCTCTCACGTAAGGCCGAAAATTATAATTTTTTACATGCAAATACTTAGTTATCTTGTGCACAACATATGTTCCTCTGTACAATGTAACTCATCCTGAACTTGGACTTATTAACTCTTCTTTATGATCAATATAGTTGTGACAATATATCCCATATGCGGGGTAAGTCGTCACAATATCTGGGGCAAGTTGTCACATGCTATTCTAGTGGCAGTTTCATTAAATAGGTATATATTATTAATGCAACTCCTAGAAAAAGACTGGAAATGTTACTAGCACTAAATACTTCGCATGTAAAAGAGACTTAAAAGCTAATTAAATTAAAAGGTAAATTATGCTAGTTAAACAGGAAATAAAGTAGGTGGGCCTGTATATTTTCTTCATCCCAAAACATACATATATTGTTACATCAATCTTTGTAGGTAAACCAGAACTTCATGAAAACAACACTAGCTTACAGAGTAGCTAATGAATCAAAACTACAAACTTAAGGGTTACAGAAAACTGTTTCAGTAAGAACATTTGCAAAAGATAGGGCCTACACTTCCAACACACGAAATTTGCCAGTGGCATTCAACTTTCTTGTGATTTTAGAGTTAATAAATTGCAAAAATATTCCTATATATATGTCCGAAGCTTGTTTTAGGCATGATACTAGTAAGTCTTCCTCATGTTCCGCATATACTCTGTTACATGTTCAGTAACCCAATGTGAATGAGCATTGCCCGGAGTGTAGTTCACTATATGTAACACGTGCACAAAAACTCGCCAATGTTCTGTAGTGGACATGAAATTCTTTGGCAGCTATACGTATTGATACGGGGTTGTCGTTTCTTTTCATGGCTCTTGCTGCAGCCAGTAGGTCTCCCATGGGCGGGGCATTCCTCTCAGTCTTTCTCTTGTATGTTCTCACCATCTGCGAAGCAACAGAACCAATTATTACAAGAGGAATACACCACTTGTATCATTACTAACACACAGTGGGGCACATTGTCACAGTGACAACATGCCCCGTCTTTTTTGTGACAACTTGCCCCACGCGTCGTAGTTCCTCTTTTTTAAGAATATCTGTACCAAGCAATAAGATTAAGCGCATTAAAAGTACCACATTATGAAGCTCTATTTCTAACCTACATAACACACACGAAGATACTTACCGCTCACGCTTTCACGAACACACAGTAGGAAAATTCCAGGACTCAAAAAATTTACACTGAAGCACTGAAAACAGACAAAGCTCAACTGACTCAGCCACGTGTTTCCCGCACACCTCTAAACGAGTACAGTTGGAAGTGATATCTAGTAGGTAAAAGAGAAAGCAGCACCAGCTCGCTGACGTTTAGGCTTTTCTCAGAATTGCTACTGTGACAACGTGCCCCTTGTGACAATGTGCCCGGGTCTCCCCTAATTCTCGTACAATACTCACTTTTAACTCACGGATGGTGTGCGGATTGTCTGTGTATACTTTATTTTTTAGATTTCCCATTTTTCTTTCGAGGTTTGACATAGTGGTCCTATGTGGAACGGGAACACCAGGAAAATTCGTTGCAAAACGTCGTCGCACTTCTCCACAATTCCTCTTTTCGAAGTAACACTCGACAAGATAAATCCTTTGTTGTAATGTAAACTTTTGTGGTGCCATATTAAGACACAATCTTCAACACACGGACACGACACAACACAACACATCTTCCGAGGGAGGATTATACTGGCGTCAGTCTGCAACGTCAACAGAAAGGGAAAGAGAGCGAAGGCAGGGAGAGCGAAAAAATACAGACTGTAGCGTGCGACTGTCGCGGACCCGTTCACCGGGAGAGACAAGCGCTGATGCCGGGCCGCTTGCCGCCCGAGTCTCGTAGCGAATGTCAGGGAATGCTCTGTATTATTTGCATACTAAACTAGGGGGAAAGCTTTGAGTTTTCAAGATCTCGGATTAAATTTACGGTTAAGGTTCAGTAAACACAATGTTCATTCCTGTGTCGTATGTGGCGTTGCGGTCCTTCAAAAATAAAAATGGAATAGGGTCTATACCGTGTATAGTACATTGCAGTATGCAAAATTGTTTACAGAGATGGATAGTGTTTGTTTAGTTTTGTGGCATTTCAAGTCAAGGAGTAAATAATGCATTCTCGGGCCATGCCGCGAGCAGTGGCGGCGCCAGGATTAATCATCCGGGGGTGCTGAGGGTGTGCGGAATAAAATTTAGGGGGTGCGATATTGAAAGTATGAAATATGCATGCATGTTTTAGCCGAGGCGAAACCACGAATTTTTGTCTTGGGGGACAAGTACCAGGATAAATATATCAATAATAACAATAATAAACACATTATTATTAATAGCAGTAGTAGTAATATTAGTAGTAGTATCAAAGACGTTGTTATCCTTGTAAATCACGCAAAAAGGGGAGAAGTCGGTGCAAAAACATTTTCGTTGGACAAACGATTTGAAATATTTTTTCAACACGTTCAATTTCACAATAGCTAATCATTGTAAACAAACACACAAACTGTATTTTTGAAATACAGAAAATGCATGACGAGTAAATTATTTTTGTACATATGATATGTATAACATCAGAAAGTGGCACACTCGTTTGAGTTAGTCCAGCTTTGAAGCCGGAAGAACAGCCGAAGTAAGTGTTCGGAAAGGAGCAGTGTTGCTTACTATCAATCAATTTAACCATATGCAGGCAATTTTGTGTCTCTCAGACTTAAAGAAAAGGGCTAACGGAAAGATTGCAGCGTAAATATTAATTAACTGAAATTTCCACGTCTACAATCAAAGTAATGTAAATGTGAAATATTCCTGAAATTTATTTGAAAAAGAAACGCATTTTTGACGTTCGTGACGAAGTAGTTATCACAATTCGTTAGAATGCGATGGCCCCGGGTTCGAATTTGGCCTGAGCAGGGGTGTTCTTTTTGAGTCTCTCTTCATCGTCGCGAGGAGCCGAAAATGAAAAAAAAAAAGCAACACTAAATAACGAAAAGGAAAAACGCTATAAGAATAAGCAAGACAGAAATAGTGCTGTTGAAATAACTGAAAATGATGCAAAAAGAAATCTTTCGGAAATAGTGTTATCCTAGTCCAGGAGAAAGTTGGAAGAATAAATAAACTCCTTCCCCATACAATTTGGCAAACAGAATCGCAAAGTTGGCACTAAATAAGCGATGGGAAAAATAATAGAAATCCTAAAGGAAGAAGAGTTTATGTCACAGCCAGGGGGGCACATGAGAGGAGGTACACCCCGCCCCCATCAGTCTCCCAGGCTATTAAAAATAAGTCAATGGTTGTCCTCTCATTTAACAGTAAATGGAATTTTTGTAAAATAAAAATTGTCAGGCTTTATATTTTTTTTTACACGTGCACCTTGGTTTTGTAATTGAGCACGAAAATAGCATTGTGACTCTCATAAATCGTAAAATTCTTACCGAATGAATGAATGCCTCCGTAGATTCCACAATAATGACTCTTTATTTTGAAATAAATACTTTAAAATAATATAATTTATGTGCCGTTGGTTAATGAGATTCGTCGTTACATTGCAGAATCCGCTATGTTGACGGAAAGTAGAGAACGGTAATCATTTATGGTTGGAAACTCTAACCTTCCACAAAAGCACGATATCCCAACGTCTTCATTAATTTTCATTCACAAGCTTCACTTGTATTTTGTCAGCAATGTGTACAGCATATGAACCCTATCTGATGAAGCGTATTGCTTTCAAATTAATGTAATTAGCGAGAAGCGACATCAAAATTTTGAGGTGGACAGGAAAAGATGGAATCTTTTGCATAAATTACTCGAATAGCTTCGTTTCTTTACCGTGCCTTGTGGCCATGTCGGTTAAGGCCAGCTTTGTAAGCTGGAATCAGGTTCGAATCCCCGTCTCTACAATAAAACAGTTTAACATCAATGCCAAAAAAAACAAAAAAAAAAACAGCTGTAGGTAAATATCAAAAAACACAAACGAAACATGCCACTTAAAACAATAGAAGAAACAATTCTTAACAACAATACTGACGAAAGAAAAGACAACGCCCTCTGAGCTTTGTAGATACTGTCAACAGTACAGGAAAATACTAGAATATCCTGCTTTTCTTTCAATGCCTGGCTGTTGTAGCTATACAATAACAGCGATCTCACTACATACCTAACATTCGGGCACTCAATGTGAGTACGACATATAGTAGTGTAGTCCAGGGAAGGCAAGCTCGTCCAAATGAAGCGGACGAGTCGAAGCGACCTGTTTTGGTACATGAGTGTATGTGATGTGTACCTCGAAGCCTTTCATGACCTGATTTTGTGCTTGAGTGTACGTGTGCCTCGAAACCTTTCATGAGCCCATGAATTTCATACACTTACGGCCCCGGCAATACCTTCCTTTTAGAGTAAAGGGACTGCATGCCCTGATGGTAGTTTTCCTTTTAGAGTAAGGGGATCGCATACCTCCATGGTGGTTTTCCTTGTCACAAAAAAAGTGAAAGAATAAATTTCAATATTGTCTCTAGCGAGGCCCCAGGAGTACTTTTCGCCATTCGGCTCTTTTCTTACGCTTTTACTATTTTTTTGCTTAGTGAGGAACATTTTTAGTGCTGTTTGCTTCGTGAGGAACACTTTTAGTGCTGTTTGCTTCGTGAGGAACACTTTTAGTGCTGTCTGCTTCGTGAAGAACACTTTTAGTGCTGTTTGCTTCGTGAAGAACACTTTTAGTGCTGTTTGCTTCGTGAGAAACACTTTTAGTGCTGTTTGCTTCGTGAGAAACACTTTTAGTGCTGTTTGCTTCGTGAGAAACACTTTTAGTGCTGTTTGCTTCGTGAGAAACACTTTTAGTGCTGTTTGCTTCGTGAAAAACACTTTTAGTGCTGTTTGCTTCGTGAGAAACACTTTTAGTGCGGTTTGCTTCGTGAGAAAAATTTTTAGTGCTGTTTGCTTCGTGAGAAACACTTTTAGTGCTGTTTGCTTCGTGAGAAACACTTTTAGTGCTGTTTGCTTCGTGAGAAACACTTTTAGTGCTGTTTGCTTGGTGAGGAACACTTTTAGTGCTGTTTACTTCGTAGGAAACGCTTTTAGTGCTGTTTACTTCGTAGGAAATGCTTTTAGTGCTGTTTGCTTCGTGAGGAACCGCTTTTAGTGCTGTTTGCTTCGTGAGGAACATTTTTAGTGCGGTTTGCTTCGTGAGAAACACTTTTAGTGCTGTTTGCTTCGTGAGAAACACTTTTAGTGCGGTTTGCTTCGTGAGAAACACTTTTAGTGCGGTTTGCTTCGTGAGAAACACTTTTAGTGCGGTTTGCTTCGTGAGAAACACTTTTAGTGCTGTTTGCTTCGTGAGAAACACTTTTAGTGCTGTTTTCTTCGTGAGAAACAATTTTAGTGCTGTTTGCTTGGTGAGGAACACGTTTAGTGCTGTTTGCTTCGTGAGGAACACGTTTAGTGCTGTTTGCTTCGTGAGGAACACGTTTAGTGCTGTTTGCTTCGTGAGGAACACGTTTAGTGCTGTTTGCTTCGTGAGGAACACGTTTAGTGCTGTTTGCTTCGTGAGGAACACTTTTAGTGCTGTTTGCTTCGTGAGGAACACTTTTAGTGCTGTTTGCTTCGTGAGGAACACTTTTAGTGCTGTTTGCTTCGTGAGGAACACTTTTAGTGCTGTTTGCTTCGTGAGGAACACTTTTAGTGCTGTTTGCTTCGTGAGAAACACTTTTAGTGCTGTTTGCTTCGTGAGGAACACTTTTAGTGCTGTTTGCTTCGTGAGGAACACTTTTAGTGCTGTTTGCTTTGTGAGGAACACTTTTAGTCCTGTTTGCTTCGTGAGGAAAACTTTTAGTGCTGTTTGCTTCGCAAGAAACGCTTTACTGTGGTGTTAGCCATAAGCTAAATTTGCCTAACAAAGCGAACGAAAACCCATTTCTTTGAGGAAGTAACAGTAGCCTTTTAGAACAAAGAAAAGTGAGAAATAAAAAATTAACATTTGCGCTAGAGAGGTCGAGGAGACTCTTTTCGCCGTTCGGTTCTTTTCTTGGTAAAATTCACAATGAAAAGCTATATTGCCGCGTTGTCTTCGCGCTCTTCAGGCAGTCCATCAGTTTGCTAAGCAGCGAGTTTCTTCTTTCTTAAAGCACAGAGAAAATAAAATAGACTGGCCACAGGGACAAGTAGGAATGCACTATAACATGTCAACCAACGTGTTTGGCTACAACAGAAAGAAAAACGGCGCCTTGTTTCCGAAGTACGTCAAAGATATCCAGCGAAGAGTTCGTCAAGGCTCGAGACATTGCTCGCTTTCCGAACCGACCTGCTGGCCACGGCGGTCGTCCACTTGAACGGCATCGTGAAGCAGTTCGAAGAGAACACCGGCAAGATCCTTTTCCTCTTCAACAACAATCGCATCTTCTATACGAACTCCCGCTCGGTGGCGGAAGTCTCCGGATTGTGGACTTGCATGTGCAACGAGGCGATCTTTTCTCGAATGTGCCGACGTCGAGAACGGATGATCCGAGAGCTTTTGCAACCTCGACCCCCGTCTTGTTATTGACGGGCACCGGCCGTGCGTACTTGCAGAAAGTGTCCACTGTCCACGACGGTGAGCAGGTACCTGAAACCTTTGTTGATCTTGTGAAGGCCCTTGAGGTTTCCAACAGGTTGGCCTACCAGAGGTGACCACGGGCAGTCGAGGATACTTCCTGCTGGCCGGTTTGTGCAGTTCGTTCACGATAGCCGCCCTCATGGCGACGGAGGCGGCGTTGGGGGCTTGTAGACGACAGAGGAAGATGCTGAGGCAAAGATGGAGCACGAACTATTATCTTGCTTTCTTTCCATCTTTCATTCCTTCATTTCGTTCTTGCTTACTTATTTAGGATCGACGACTGACGCTGGCGACGGGATAGGACAGCACCAGCTCCAAGAAAAGCGGTATCGGATGCTCCACGCTCGTCGCGGTAGTTTCTGCGTACAGCCTGCCGGTGTTCTCTTCGAACTGCTTCACGATGCCGTTCAAGTGAACGACCGCCGTGGCCAGCAGGTCGATTCGGAAAGCGAGCAATGTCTCGTCGAGCATGTCTCGAGCTTTGACGAACTCTTCGCTGGATATCTTTGACGTACTTCGGAAGCAAGGCGCCGGTTTTCTTTCTGTTGTAGCCAAACACGTTGGTTGACATGTTATAGTGCATTCCTACTTGTCCCTGTGGCCAGTCTATTTTATTTTCTCTGTGCTTTAAGAAAGAAGAAACTCGCTGCTTAGCAAACTGACGGACTGCCTGAAGAGCGCGAAGCCAACGCGGCAGTAGGCTATAGCTTCTGATTGTGAATTTTACCAAGAAAAGAAAAGAGTCTCCTCGGCCTCTCTAGCGCAAATGTTGAATTTTTATTTCTCACTTTTCTTTGTTCTAAAAGGCTACTGTTACTTCCTCAAAGAAATGGGTTTTCGTTCGCTTTGTTAGGCAAATTTAGCTTATGGCTAACACCACAGTAAAGCGTTTCTTGCGAAGCAAACAGCACTAAAAGTTTTCCTCACGAAGCAAACAGGACTAAAAGTGTTCCTCACGAAGCAAACAGCACTAAAAGTGTTTCTCACGAAGCAAACCGCACTGAAAGTGCTTCTCACGAAGCAAACAGCACTAAAAGTGTTTCTTACGAAGCAAACAGCACTAAAAGTGTTTCTTACGAAGCAAACAGCACTAAAAGTGTTTCTCACGAAGCAAACAGCACTAAAAGTGTTTCTCACGAAGCAAACAGCACTAAAAGTGTTCCTCACGAAGCAAAAAAATAGTAAAAGCGTAAGAAAAGAGCCGAATGGCGAAAAGTGCGCCTCGGTCCTCGCTAGATACAATATTGAACTTTATTCTTTCACTTTTTTTGTGACAAGGAAAACCACCATGGAGGTATGCGATCCCCTTACTCTAAAAGGAAAAAATTCATGGGCTCATAAAAGGCTTCGAGGCACACGTACACTCATGCACAAAATCAGGTCATGAAAGGCTTCGACTCGTCTGCCTTATTTGGACGAGCTCGCCTTCGCTAGTCTACACTGCTACATATGACACTGTAAGAGTTAATATTTTCAACACATGGTTTTGAATTGGAGGTGCTGAAGGGGGTGCGTAAGAAAATTAGGGGGTGCGCAAGCACCCCCCCCCCCTCGCTCCCACCTGGCGTCACGCATGGCCGCGAGGGAAAAACGCGAGGGAACTGGAAGAATAACCCGCGCGGGAGATGTACAGTTCGGAGCTGAGAAGACTGCGAGCTAGTGATGGGTCGTTCGTGAACGAGTCGTTCAAAAGTAACGACTCTCTCTTGTGAGCGGTGAACGACTCGTTCACCAGAATTGAACGACACGTTCAAAGAGTCGTATGTGTGCCACGACTCCTCCGCCCGCCAAGCAACTATTATTCCATTATTCCCTCTCCTTTCCACGAATTTTGCGAGGAAGGCGCATGCGCAAGTGTATACTCGCCTGGCGGCCGGAATTTTTGAAAGAAAGCAAGTCGATTCTGCGGGCAGAAAATGGGGACTGGAGAGGAGAGGGAGGGGGGGGGGGTCCTCTCTGTTCCTTTTCCCTACCCCTAGTTGAGTGAAGCGGGCAGAAACGTGCCGTGTACGATGAGAGGGGAAGGAGCATGCTCGCGAGTCGACTCTTTCCTTCGTTCAAAGAGTCGCTAAAGTGTGCCACGACTCTTTGAACGAAGGAAAGAGTCGACTCGCGAGCTCGCGACTGTTGTTTGCAGAGAGAGAGCGCGCAACCCCAGCCCATGACGGGCAGCGAAGAACAGCCAACAAATTTGTCCTGTAATTTCAAGTTCGGCCAAACCATTAGCGCTAAAATTACAAGAAATTAAATGTTAGTAAAAAATATTAGGGGAGTCTTGTAAAAATTTTGGGAAGGTGTTAGGCACAGACCTCTTGATTACAATATTCCGATTAGCCTATTTTGAGTTGTTATTGTTCAAGTCCACTTTATGTGCAGATAGGATAGTCGGGACTGGACCTACAGTTTAAAGTGGGATCCGAACCTCCACTTTGTATTGAACACGGTACCCCTTGATTACCGGCGACGTTATCACTACGCCATCGGGGAGACCCGATTAGCCTATTGGAGCATAAAAGTGGACTTATAACAATTTTTGCCAAGCAAAGCATTTTAATACATGACAGCGTTAACCACTATGCTATTAGGGTGAATCAGAAAAGGGGGGGAGTAATTTATAATTTGCAACACAAAATACTTAGTGTGGAAAGCGATTGTTACTTTTAATTATTTTCTAAAGCGCCGGCCTCCATGGTGGAGTGGTTAGTACACCTCATTACTCATCCTGATCTTCGCGATTACCCAAAAAAAGTGACAGAAAAGCGAAGTAAAAAAAAAAGCTGTTGGCCATCTGCGGTGAGCCTACGTGTTAAGGTGTTTTACTAGTAGAAAGCAACATTAAAAAAAAATACATACGTATAATTTGGCCCGCTTTATAGAAATTCGATCATACATTATGATATTGGCAGAAACTTATATTGAATGACTGTAGAACAACAAAAAGCTATGGACATGGGATATGAGCATGGGATGGACATGGATAATGTTCAAGAGCGATATATATTTCTTAAACACAGCTGTTAGCCATCCGCGGAGAGCGAGCGGGTGGATCCTACTCTAAACTGTAGATCCAGTCTGCTGGCGAGACTGCCGCCGCCGCGCCTTGTGTAAAAGAGCTCGCGACTCGCGAGCGAACGACGAGTGAGCAGAAGAGTCGCTAAGGCGAGCGAGTCGTTAAGGTGCTTAATGACTCTTCGTGCCGTCTCGAGAGTCGTGAACGATGAGGGAGGAGAAGAGTCGCTAAGGCGAGCGAGTCGTTAAGGTGCTTAATGACTCTTCGTGCCGTCTCGAGAGTCGTGAACGAATGATGGGGAAAGAGTCGTGGGACTGTGCTGTGACTCTTCGTGCTGTTTCAAGAGTCGTGAACGAGCGATGCTCGTGGAAATGCAAGCATGTGTCGCAGCGCAGATCTGGAGTGCATTTTGTTGACTCGCTTTCTCACATTTGTTGCGATATTAAAACCAGTGATCGAATGCAAAAAAAGGAAGAATATGTAAATGCACGTTATTACTAATAAAAGGTTGATATAATTATATAGCATTTCTGTGTATGCTATCGTACTGCATAATTTGCATTATCCGCAGCATGAAATGTAAACTGAAACAAGATACAAATATAGAAAATCTCACTCATGAGGCAGAGTAATGAAAACAAGTATGTGCAATAAATTTTGTTTGTGCGTGTGTGTTTACTGTTTACACATATGTATATCCACACACACAGACTCGTATTTGTATTTTTCTTATTTTATGCCGCTTTTCTTCAAATTTTAAGTAATCGCGACGATGAGGATGATGCGTGATGATATAGATGAAGGGACACTCATAAAGAATATCCTTGCCCAGACCGGGACTAGAACCCAGGAACTTCTGTGACAAGATCAAATGTCGATTACTTCAGAATCTTGGCCATCTAGTCGGCTACACGCACACACACATACACAAAAATGCAATACAATTTATTAATCTTGAAGGACAGAGGCTGATATATTCCGTTGTGTTCGTTTATTTAAATACAATCATGTGCTTCAACACCTCCTACCCCCCTTCCTCCTCTTCAGGCATGTGTTTCGAGAAAAAGAAGCTTGACGACTCTTTTGAACGACTCATTTGAACGACTCTTCTCAGTGAGCGAGCGCTCATGAGTCGACTCGCACAAATGAACGGCTTGAACCCATCACTACTGCGAGCCTGAGGAATGCGAAACTGACCTGCCTGTTGTCGCCGTGTGCTTCCAGCTCGTCTTCCTTTCAGGGTGGCAGCGGCATAAATAAAAAAAGGCATGGTACGAAAACGCATTGCAAATGAATGGAACATATTACATAGTAACAAATGAAAGCAATACTAATAATGGAATAAAACTTCACAAATCAAAGCAATCTGCTTCCAACGTGACTAAGAAAGTAAGGGTGTGTGCGTGCTTTTTGTGTATTTCCTAGCGTCTTGTTAAGGCGAGGAGGGACAATTTCCCCTTGGCCTTTCTCGCTGGGGCAGCTGCTGATCACTGTTGCCAACTTCGCTCTTTTGGAGCCAAATCTGGCTCTTTCGTGCACTCGTTTGACTGTGAACTGTGGCACCCGCCCTCTGCCCCACTATGATGCCACCACTGGCTCCGGCCCAAAAATACAAACTTTTGCCATGAGTGTACATTTTGCACGTGACGTGATATTCGTATAGCTATAGGCTGCGTCACCCACCTCTTCTTTCCTCCCCATGTATTTTTATATATAGCGCTGTGGCTAAGATGAAGATGACAATTTTGTTATCCGGGAACCCTTTATTTTCGATTTTATATTAACATCATTGGATTATTGAGATGGGTGATGCCGCCAAATTTAGGCGGTGAAAACTAAGAAAGAATAAATTGCCATCACTTTAACGCTAACGGTAATAGCAGCACCTCTACCCCTATGACAACTAAAATTACCCTAGTAGGCACTTTATGCAGCCTTCGTTAATCTAGCTCGTTGAAAGTCCTCTTTAGCTATATTAATGGTGAAATTTAGCTCTATTATGCACATCAGGTTTGGCAACACTGCCAGGATGGCCGTAGGAGGCAAGGAGAAATGCACTAGGCTTATGGGACCATTATTTTATTCGTTCTCTCGGGAATATCAAACATCCGATGACGTAGAAAAGTACATGGACGGGAAAAGGACACGTAGAACTATGTCATAGCAGTAGGAAAAGTCGAAACTCCCATTTGATGAGCCGTAACTTGAAGTTGATGTCCCATAAGGAATACATGGGATTCGGTAAATACTAATTCATCATATTTTTCAAAAATCATATAAGGCTTAATAATCAACTTAGGAAACCGCTTCCACTTGCCACATGGGGAGAAATTCATACTCTTCATTTCTGCAGGAGATCTTTTTAGTAGCATTGCTCATTCCGACGATATTGGAATAAATGCATGCCTGGTGCGTAATTGTCCCTCTTCGCCGCTTCTTTCCTGGACATGGATCAATTAATTTTAACTTATGCAGGGTAGTACATTTTCTCCCTCGTTTATATTTACATTTTGGTATATTTACTTTTCCGAACGCCAGACTGCACCTCACACTGTAAGTCCCGATTCCATTATCAGATTCTCACCCTTTCCTACAGGGACTTCTGCATGTCTGGCAACACTGAAAAATTGAACACCAAGTCGAAGCTTCCCTCCCCACACTTCCTCCCCGTTCACCCCCGAACCTCACCCCGCGCTGGCAGTCTTCTCAGCTCCCAACTGTACATGGGAGGACGGAAAGTTTCGTCGTCCGAAACCCAACCGCCTAGCCGAAGCTGGCCGCTTTCTCCGGAGAGCTTTAAAGAAAGAAGAGGTGCCAGAAGCAAGGACGTTAACATAAGACAGAAAATTACTGTTGAAAAAGATTATTCTGTATTCCTTTTATGACATAAGTGTGGAGCAATAATTAACGTAATTTCCAATGAGGACAAAGTAATATAACCGGTACACTCTGTTTGATTTTTGTTATTTAGCGTATGTTTTTTCTTTCTCTTGGCTAATCACGACGATGAGAATGAGTGACGCTATAATGAGATTGATGCAGGGATATTCACAAAGAACACCCATACCCAGGCCGGGACTCGAATCTGGGATCTCTGACTTTGTAATGCGGCATGTTAGCCAGTAGTCACGCAAGTCGGCTACAAATTCTTGTTACTTGCAAAGTTATTACATACATGCGTTGTATTTTTCTGTGTGTTTGGTGGAAAGAACATTCGAATTCCAATGATGTTGTCTACATCTACATCACGTAGATTTAAATAGCACGTTTCAAAAAATTCATGTTGGACAGGAAACTTTTTCTGTGTTACTTTTTTCTATTAATTTTGACGTTCAATGCACGTAAATATTCGTTAGTTTGCTTATCAAGCTGCACATAAACTAATTTGTCTTGTGAATTTTTCTCACTGTTACGGCTAAATCTGTTAGAATTCTATTTCATCTTCCATCTATCGTGATCTTCGTATCACTGTTAATTCAGTATTAAATTTATTATACTGTAATAGGTGCAAAACGTGTAAAACACTATATTCGATAAGTTGGCTGTATGCGAAATTCGTCATTTTAACTCACATTACTAGTAGAGAAAATTTGTGACCTATCGCCCCTCCACTTTGATTCACCACGAGCCGCCACCGCCTGCAGTTAGATCTAAACCTTATGAAGTGATATGTCCATTGGCGTCCAAATGAGGGCAAGAGGTGAGGATGAATGTCCGATTAAAATTTCAATCAGTCATAGTAATTTGCGTTAATTATTATATGCGATTGATGATCAATACAGTCACAAAAAATGTGATAACTTCAAATCAAAGCACTGTTTTGGGAAAGGATCAAACAAAATATAAAACTTTTGCACCCCAACCCCGCCGGTAAAAATTCTGAGGCTATTTGAATGTAATGTATGTCCTCCAGTACTTCCCGAAAACGTAACATTCCATTCATTGAATACAAACACATTTTTAATTTTTTGTCTTGGTTAAACATAACAAAAATTAATTTAAAACGTTTCTTAATAGATCAAGCGAAGCAAAATGGACAGACGGGCGGCCTATGACAGGATATATTTCTAATCAGATGAATGAAAAGTAACGTGAACCATATATATCCGAGTGGTCTCTACCCTACCACATTCGGTGAACACATACTCCACGTGTGCTGCTCGTATGGTTCAGCTTTCGTTATGGAATCCACAGAAGAGAGATGGGGAAGGCAGTCCCTCTCCAATAATATTATTAATAATAACTATGTGTTCTTAACTGCCATAAAATTAGTTGTTTACATGAAATTGCTTCTGCATTACTACCTCCTTGGAGGTTTGAAAGCTATTGCATTTGAGTGAAATCGGATGACATGTTTCAAAATATCGGACGAAAAGCAGACTTTATCGGCGCTAAGAGAAGTGCAAAAAAATTGTTTATAGTAAAATGCGTAGTCTAGGAGGAATACAAATATATATATATATATATATATATATATATATATATATATATATATATATACACACAAATAGTTTTACTACAATAACTGCCGCAAATTTAAAGCTTTGGAGCTAAAATGTTAAAATCTTATGGATACACCTTAGGGTGGGTGTTGGTGAGGTATTTCAATTAAACACATTCAGTCCACATGTTTCAAGATGGTAAAGAAAACTGATTATCTCTACCTTGCTACAGCTTCAAATTCTACTGATATTTATCTAGACTACATTTTAGTAAAATAAGAAACAAACATCTCGAAATCAGTAAACGCGTTTCAATATGGGAGTCGAAAAAACGACTATGTTGAAAGTGAGCGCTCCACTTTTTTGCTAATAAGCATTTTCAAATTTCTGTCTAGACCACTGTTTGAGATCAAGAAACGAATTTCTTGAGAATTTTTTTACGGCATCTGCTTAGGTTACAGTTTTACGATGAACACTGCCACCCGTTCCGACGTCACTGGTTCCATGGTAATTGTCCGTACACAAAAGGCAGCCCTCGTGTCACTCGGTGTTTAATATGGGCTTGTTAACAGCCAGACACGTCGAATTAAAGGCGAAATGGTGTCTCGCATCGAAGACGCCTATTGAGCCACGGAACCAGGCTGCCTCTTTAGTAGTCTAGAATTCCACGTCCTCTCCCTTGAAGCTTTGAGTCCTTTCTCCACATATCATATTACACATTCTCTTCCCTGCAAAGAAGTGGAGAAGCTTGTTCATCATAAATCTCCACCATCTTTTTTTTTCCATGTCTGGCTGACTGAAATTTAGGCTTGCCTGCTGCCATAAAACAAAAACCAGCCAGACCTCTATTAAGATAACTGCATAGCATTATCATCGGTTGGGTTTTATTAAAGGGTGAAGATTGGGCTTTTTGTAAAGCATTGTTTTTTGCTGATGTGATGTTAATATGTTTTTCTTCTTTGTTAGGGCAATCATGGATGGTACGGCACAGAACAGGAGAGAGAGAGAGAGAGAGAGAGAGAGAGAGAGAGAGAGAGAGAGAGAGAGAGAGAGAGAGAGAGAGAGAGAGAGAGAGAGAGAGAGAATAAAAATCGAGGCGGAAGCGAGACTTACATCCGAGACTTGTAGAGACGAAACTCGAGACTTACTACCCGAGAATCTTGTCTCGTTAGAGATTTCAGTGAACTTAAGGTTCATGAATATTTCAACGCAAAAACTGTTTTAATATTTGCCTTATTCATACATTAATTTGGTTTTTAGATAATAGTGCCTTTCTTTAACAAATACACTTCAGTGCCAGGAAATGTAATTTAAGGTCAAGATAACTGTTTTCATGTGATGTACCAAAAACGAAAACATGAAAGGTTCTACGTTATTTAGAATGTGTTCTGCATACACAACTGATCGCCCAGGCGTCGAGGCAAAGCATTTATGGATGGTACTGCAATGGACTTCTAAAACTCGACACAAGAATGAGGTAGACCTCTGTAAAATCGAGACGACGCCGAGTCTAAGTTTCCAAGGGTCTCAGTCTCATTCGAGACATTAGTATGATATTGAAAAATTCACGTGAACCAAATGTACGTACTTTATTATGCGATTTCTTCGGCCATACTATATTTACTTCATTATTAGAGATAAGTATATATATAAGTTTATAGTAATTGCAAAGGCAATCCGTTAGTGACAATTGTGAATCTGTGCTGCGTGGTTCCATATATATTCAGGATAAAAATTCAGTTTGTCGAGGTCTCGTAGCGTCGAAACGAGGCGTCAAACGGACAAACAAGAAAAACGCCAAGAGAAGTTGTTTGTCTTATTGAGAGGAGTGTTTATAAATCGAGAACAAAGCCGAGAACGAGACAGACATTTGCAACTCGAGAGAACCGATTGATTTATTTTACTTCGCGATTCTGCCAGTTTTAACTAATTGCGAGGATGAGGGTGAAAGGTGATGAGATGAAGTAGATGAAGGGACAGACCCAAATGGACAGCACAAAATTCCCACACAGAATTATACTGGTCATGGGCTCAGATGCTAGACTCTCACTACTAGTGTTGGGCGATATATCGTCCAGACGATATATCGCGATATTGAAAAAAATATCGATCAGACGATATCAACTTGACGATATATCGTCACGATATTTTGACGATATATCGTAACAATAATTTGGCGATATATCGTCCCGATATTTTAGCGATATATATCGTGTCGGCGATATATCGTCTCGATGTTTTAGCGATATATATCGTGTCGGTGATATATTGTCACGATACTTTAGCGGTAGCTATACGTCGTCACGATATTTTGGCAATATATATCGTGGAGACGATATATCGCCGATATCACGATGCCGAAAAAATATCGTATCGTCTGTGACGATATATCGCGATATCAAATTTCCGATATCGTCCATCCCTACTCACTGCTCTGTAAAATACAGTCCAGGGTGTACTACGTGGAAGGGTCACCCCTTACACCCACAACTCGAGGGGAAATCGAGACTACAAAGTTTCGTCTCATCTCGATGCAATCTCGAAAAGTGTCCGCCGAGTCGAAAACATTGGAAAAGAGTAAACGCCAAAAAAAAGAAGAAATTGGCTGGGGCACTTGCTAAGAAGGAAACTGCCTGCTGTAAGATGCGTTGGAAAGAATGGTTAACGGGGAAAGAGTTTGGGGAAGAATTAGTAGATATCAGCTGATACATAGTATTAAATGTGGTGTAGACATATTTTGTACAGACGTACCACGTAAGATCAGAACACATTGAAAACCCGCCTGCTCTCGTAAGAGAATGGGTGAATGTAGGGGAAACTTCCATTCGTAGAAAATAAGCATGGCAAACTTGGAGTATGAAACACACAAGGGGGGTAAATTAAATTTCCTCTTTTAAGTTGAAGACTGTACTCCCACAGACGCTTTTGAAGCCCTCGGAGTGCGGTTGCGATCTCCCACGTTATACAGGATGAACGTGCCGTCGAGGAAGTCCATAAATCACACCAATGAAGCCACGCATGCTCTTGAAGAGGAACTGAACTGAGGAGAAAAGGCATTAAACTTAACCGAAACAAGCAGCGGCGGGAGTCAGGGAAATTCTACTTGCCTTATTGAACATTATACACAGCCAAGAATTTTGTGTCCAGGTCAGAAATAGAACAATGCACATAATTTTCCGTATATACTTTATCGAATTTTCCAAAGGCAGACAACTCACGTTTGGCAGCTATCGTTTCATTGGAACATTTCTTGGAACTCACTCTCTCTCTCTCTCTCACTCTCTTCTTTAACTTCATTTCTGTCTGTTGTGGATATCAAAGAGAAAATATATTAATTCGGCGAAAAAGAATGTTTCACCCACTGCTATGTAAATGGTGTGTTCTATAAGCACCAATTACTGAAAACTTACATGTTTGTTGTCTCCATGCATTCGACCAAGTTTTACTCGATATTCCACTGAAATTATGCACGATGGACCGCTTTTTTGTAGATTTTGAGACAAAACTCATTTATGACCAATATGGACCAATTTCAAAATACATCAGAATCATTCAATGTCATTAAGAGGTGAATCATAGGTTTTACAAAATAAAACTTAGCCGGCTCGTGGCCGTAAGTTGTCAATCTCGCCACCGAAGTTTCTGTGTTCGAATTCCGGGCTGAGCATGGGTGTTATTTGTCAGTGTCTCTTCATCAATTACATCTAGTCATCACTCATTCTCATCGTCGCATTTATTCAAAAGTGGCAGAAAATCGACATAAAATAACAAAAACACAAACCAAAATAGGCCTTAAAAGATGTAATATTGCCCCTAAGGAAGGAAAAATAGGAATTTAAGATGAAAGGAAATGTATATGCACCACAGTAAGTGCAATAAGAGAGGGAAGTAGGTTTTTGAAAGGCAAATCAAAATAAAATCTACGATAAAATAAATAATTTTGGGGAAATGTTTCACTGGTTTTCATTGGAAAAAATTAATACATTCTCAGAATGAAATAATTATTGTCTTCCACTATCTATATAGAGAAGTACGTCCATATGAAAAGGCGACGAAGTTCTACAGACACGTATATCGGTGATTGGCACAAACTCTACAAATAAGCATTTAAAACAATTACAAGGGAAGACCTGGCTTTTCTCTGCTGTCACACACTCGTCCTTTTCAGAGATGCTACACCCTGCTTCAATGTCGCAATGAACCTAAATTAGGCTACGAGGCGACGCGAAATATCTGAAATAGAATATACAATCTGTACGACCGAGGATTTCTTCCACGGTCTTACTTCCAAAGATTAATCCATTCATGTACCAAACAGGCACCTCGGGGATACAAGTTGATTTGTCAGTTTGATTGAATGAAAATTGTTGGATGGGTCGGCACATTAGGCCATTTTGCACTTTTCTATGTATACAGGGAAATATTCTCTTATCTAGGTTTTGTTGGTTTAAATGTAACATGTTATTACCTTCGGATTTCCTGAATAGTGATAATACTATTCGTAAAGGCCACGTAAAAAAAAAAATAACACATTCGCTTTATTTGCGATTCAGGAAAGGGAGAGGGGAGGTCGAAGAGGTCTGTCGACATTCCACCCACTGGAAATTCATTTCAAGTTACAAGAGAGCAGAAAGCGTGTTATTTTTAGTTAATAACAGCAATAAAGTTCAATAAATTAATACTAGAACAGAATAACAAAAGTAAAAAAAGTGTATTAGATCGAAAAAGTGAGTGTAAAATGAAGGAATAAATAAATGTTTCCACTGTTTTCAAAATTCCAAAAATGAGATTTTATCTCGGTGGTCACAGAAAATAAACTTTATAACTAAAACTTCCCCCTAACTTTTAAAGCTTTTTCTTGAACGAGATGAGTAAAAGTTAATAACTCTGCATTTCAGTCCACTAAATGTAAGGAATATAAAAAGGGCAATGAAAAACAATTGTGTTGAATAATCAGTCATGTGGTGGATCGAGTAGAATTGTCTCCCCGATAATAATAGTTCGGAATAAAATTGGTATATCTTTATTAGTTTGTATTAGTGTATAATAGTTATTATTTTATTATGTCTAGTATTCAAGTTTTATCAAAGGCTTGACTCCTATAAAAATTTCTGACGGCGTCCATAATTAACAGGCAAAAGATGTAACTTCAGCTCTTTTTACACTTACAAACGTTGCCTTAATACAAACTTTGATCCGTGTCCACAAAGATATGATTTCGCAACTAAACCTTAAGTATATTTAAACCCGAGTGACGATTCTGTTCTTGAGTGCTGTGGAAGCCTGATTGAAGGTTGTTTACTTTGGCTAGAGTTCTCTAACTCACACTGACTGATTCCACAGTATTCAGCAACATCTTGCTGTTCTCAAGTTAAATATAGCTTTCATTTACAGGTATTGTGTAAAAAAGGTTCTGCTTTACTTTGAATTTGCAACATCGTGAACTGCGGTCCTTGACAATTTACGATACGAAGACCTCTTACACTAAAAAAAATACACTTTTTTGAGCACTTTTGGTATACTCTCCCCTCTATAATAATATATGTACTAAAGGTGTATTATTTACAGTGTACGAATGAAATAAACCAATTAACCACTTCTAACGTAGGACAAGAGTGTCTATATGTCATGCATGCATAGCCAAATCTTTGTTCAGATATTTTTGAACGCGGAACACAAACTTTGACTAGAACTTTTTGAGAACAAACCCACACTGACGGTTAAAATGGGTTTGAAAATTCATACTTAATGTTTGCAAATACGCTTACCCAAATAAGTTACTTTAGGACTGTGCTTTTGTTACCTCATGGAATTTGAGAAGCAAAGTAACGATATTTTTTTATGATTTTGCAAATGTAACAGTTATTTATCAAAATAGGCCTGAATGATATTTGTGTAGGCTTAAAAACTTTTTCATTCTGCTCCCCCCCCCCCCCTTAAAGTTAGGTCATAAGTTACGCCTATGCGGACATTCTTGGACTTGATTATAAAACTTAGACCATAGGGTAGGGAAGGGAAGCAACATCGCCTACGATATTTCCGACACTGCTTTTAAACCCTTGTGTAAGTAAAGTAATTAACTTTCTTTTTGGTCACATTCGAATTGAAAGTTATTACACGAGGAAAGATCAAAAACTTCGAGACGTTCGTTTAAGAATGTCAGATTGATTATCCTCAAATTCTTTTACTTCTAAAATGAATATACGCGATTGGTGGCGGATCATGAAGATAGAAATTGTGCAAGAGATTCCCAGGAAGAGAAACACAGCACTAATAGAATAATAATTTGTGACACAATTGCTAACACCAAGTTCTCTTTCATCTTCGTGAAGAAGTAAAAGCCAGAATTGCGTCTTGCCCTTCAGTGCCATTGCATCAACTACATCTAATCAACGCTCACCTTCATAGTCGCGAATAGCCTAAATAGGCAGAAAAGCGACCCAAAATAGGAAATATACAATTGTAAACACAAAGTAACGCGCTGGCAAAATGTTATGTTTTAGATAAAGCAATGGTAACTGTAGCGTGTCACTTTTGGATAAGGAGTAAATAACTGCCATCCGGTCAAATTTGGTTCAGTTAGTGAGGTATCAGCTTAGTCTAGGATGGAAAGTGTGGAGGAACATGTGTAAAACGGGGACTTTAACACCCCTTGGCGTTCGGCACTCGACATGAACGATGGCCGTGCAGTGTACACGGGAGATAAACGAGGCTCCTCCTGAATGGGCTGGCTTGTATCAAGGCAGGAAAAACTCAACACCAATTGCCATCAAACACGCCGCTCGCTTCGGAGACGACGGTGATAATTTCTCAACGTCGCCGGATTCGGGTTGGTTGAAGACGTTCACTTTTTTGTTTAGTATTTCTTGTGCTTGAATTAACTTTTTTAGACTGTTGCTTGTTTATTTTAGTTTTTATTTATGCCATGAATTTAACCATGAACGAATCATTGAACATATTCCTCGGGGGGGGATTGGAAACCAGCACCGGTGCATTCAAGGTATATTGAATATTGGGTGGATTGTAATTGCACTACTCTAATCAATAGGTGACAGAAGTATTAAAGAAAACATAAGTTACTGTTGCAATAGACTATGACGAAATAAATTAAGTTTTGTTTTTGTAAAGATTGTAAGTTGAAGATAATGTATTCTTTAGTGGCTTTTAATTATTGTTATTGTGCAGGAAAAAATTAAGTTAATGTTGCTGTTTTGTCTTAATTTTGAGTCGCTACAATAGGGATAGGCGTGCCTAACTCCAAAGATGTAAGTTTCGGGAGATTCTCCACTCGCCATACCCCGCCTCCAGAGCTGGCAAAGTAATTTACTCGGCACGTAATTTACTAGCAAATTACTTGACGCAGAAAACAGTTTTTAGGTCTGGACAAAAACTGTTTCTTTCATTTATTCCAAAACAATTGTACTCAAAATATTAGAATAAATTCAAATGCATAATTCAATGGCATTCTGGTGATACCTTTATAATGCATAATTTACACACACACACACACAAATAGTCACTTACATGCAAAGTGCAATCGCTCATTAAATCTTTCCTACTTTAAGAGCCAAAGATGCATTTTGTTTCTTATTGGTAAAATAAAGCTTCACCCTTATGTTGTTTTTTTCTCCGTATTCCTGCTTAGAACTGAAACACACCATGAATTAGTGAACAAACAGATTACACAGGATAAGATTTTTGCGCTTAATGCAGCCAAATAATGTATCACTTCACTTTAGTCCAGAATTAGTTCCCTTAATCCCCTAGGCACCTCACTGTGGCGAACAAATGCCCTCCCACTAACTAACTAACTCCCTAGCCTTCTTAAACCCGAAGGTTCATGGCTGCAGCAACACAGGCCTTCCATCTTTCCCTATCTTGAGCAAGTTCTATATACTCTTTTCCATCCGTACCGATATCCCTTAGGTCCATCTCAACGTTGTCCCTCCATCTTCGTCTTGGTCTTCCTACAGGTCTCTTACCATCAGGTTTCCCAACAAGAATCCTGTAAACTCCTCTTTCCTCTCCCATTCGTGCCACATGGCCTGCCCACCTAAGTCTTCTTGATTTAATTATTCTAATAATATCTGGACATGAATACAAATTATGTAGTTCTAAATTATGTAACCTTCTCCACTCACCTGTCTCCTCATCCCTTTTAGGTTCAAAGATTTTCCTAAGGATCTTATTTTCAAATACTCTCAATTTATGTTCCGCTTTCAATGTAAGGGATCAAGTTTCACATCCATATAATATTACAGGCAAAATTACTGTTTTGTATATTTTAACTTTTAATTTCTTAGATATTAAACGAGAAGACAAAAGTTTATGAAGAGAGAAGTAACATGCATTTCCTGAATTAAGCCTACTTTTTATTTCCTCTTTAATATAATTTTCATTTGTTAATATTACTCCTAAGTATTTGAATTTGGAAACTGGTTCAAACGAGTTGTTATCAATAATTAGATTTTGATTATTACCTAACACTTGGTTTCGGCCTGTAAGCATATATTTAGTTTTCTCTTTGTTAACTTCCAAACCTATCTCTTTAGCAGTTTTGAAAAATATTTTAGCATTATTCTTAATTGTATTCACATCATCCCCCAGTAAGTCTACATCATCTGACATCATCATCTAACAACTGAGTCACACCATTTAATTTTAGTCCTTCTTTTGTTTCTTTTACCTTCCTTACAGCATATTCTAAGGCAAAATTAAAGAGCAATGGAGATAATGCATCTCCTTGTCTTAACCCATCATGAATTGTAAATTTGTCAGACATATTAATACCCACACGAATTTTACTTTCTGTTTCACTGGTGCATATTTTTATCATACTAACAAGCTTCTTAGGTATTCCAAACTCTACTAATATATTATATAATTTATCTCTTTTGACCGAATCATATGCTTTTTTGAAATCAATGAATAGCTGATGGACATTTTGATTATATTCCCACTTTTTTTCAAGTGTCTGTCTGATGTGAAAAATTTGATCTGTAGTTGATCTGTTACGTTTAAATCCACATTGATAATTACCAATAATTTCATTAGCATATGGGGTTAGTCTTGTTAAAAGAATGTTAGATAATATTTTATATGTTGTTGAGAGTAGAGAAATTCCACGGTAATTATTGCAGTTCATTTTATCACCTTTTTGTAACACTGGAACAATTATGGATTCTTTCCACTGTTGAGGGATTTCTTCTTTATTCCATATTAAACAAATTAATTTATGAATTTGACATATTCAATTAACTCAGCTGGTATTAAATCAATGCCAGGTGCTTTGTTATTCTTTAGACATTTAATAGCATTTCTAACTTCAGTCAAGTTAGGTTCTGGAACTAAAGGTTCTGCTGTGTGGACTTCATTTACTTCTGATTTATCTCCTACATGGACATTTAAAAGGTCATTAAAGTAGTTCTTCCATCTATTTAAAATATGGCTTGGGTCAGCTAGAAAATCACCGTCTTTATCTTTTATCAAGTTTACTTTAGGTTGCAACCCCTTTCTAAACTCATTTACACCTTTATATAAATCTCTGATATTTTTATTTTTGTTGTTTGTTTCAATTTCGTTAATTTTGCTTTTCAAGTAATCTCTTTTTTTACTTCTAAACGTGCAGTTAACTTCTCGCTTTATTCTATTATAATTGTTTAGATTTGTATCATCAGAGTTATTTAACCACCTAAGTCTAGCCTGATTTCTTATTTCTATTACATTATGACATTCATTATCAAACCATGGCTTACTTTTTCTTGGTTTATGGTATCTTATACTTTCTTTAGCTGCTGATTCTATTGCATTACGTATGTGCTCCCAATTCTTATTTACGTCTGTTTCATTTATATTTTCATCATCATTTAAATCTTGCAAAACATCAAATCTATTTGACAGTTTAATTTGGTAATCTTTCTTAATTCTTTCATCAGTAAACTTTCCTGTATCAAATTTTAGAACTTTTAGATTTTGTTGCTTATGATTTATCACTGAGAGTCTTTCTCTTAATTTAGCAATTACTAAATAATGGTCACTGGCACAGTCAACACCTCTATGTGTACGAACGTCAATTATACTAGTATGTCTTCTCTTATCAATGAGAATATGATCTATCTGATTATGAGTTTTACCATCTGGAGAAGACCAGGTATATTTATGGATATCTTTATGTTTAAAAGTGGTACGGTGGCGTCTGACTACTATGCTCAAGGTCCCGGGTTCGATCCCCGGCCGGTTCAAATCCGGGAACTTTTCTAACGTTGGAAGCGGCCCCGGCGCCCACCCAGCGTCGAATAACATGGGTACCTGGGGGAAACCCTGGGGGGTAAAGGCGGTCAGGGGCGTGATGCTGATCACATCACCCCCACTCATGACCGGATCAAGAAAGTGTGGGGCGTTACCCCCACACCCCCTATACGCCTTCATGGCGTGGTGCTAAGCACAGGGGAGCACTTTACCTTTACCTTTACTTTTCACAATTAAATTCTTTGAGGTTGCAAAAGTAATCAATCTTATACCATTATCATTACTTAATTCATGAAGACTTTCTTTACCAATCGTGGGTTTAAATGTCTCTTCTTTGCCAATCTGTGCATTACAGTCACCTAACAGAATTTTCATATCATACTGAGAAAATTTATCAAAGACCTGTTCTAACTCTGTATAAAAATCATCGTTAGTATTATCATCTTTATCTTCCGTTGGTGCATGTATGTTTATTAAAATAATTTTACACCACCTACCCTGTAAAACTGCATATGATATCCTATCATTAATAAATTCCACTGTTTTAAGAGCCGAGATAATTCTATTATTTATGAAAAAGCATGTTCCAAAATTATGATTTTCAGTACCACCATAGAAAAAAGTATAATTTTTAGTTTTACAATTCCCTTCTCCTGGCCACCTAACTTCTTGGACAGCTACTACATCTAATTTATACTTAACTATCTCGTTAACTGTACAATGAAATGCCCCAGGCCGGTAAAGGCTCAGAACATTCCAGGTGCCTAATTTAATATCCTTATTCCTAATATAGATCTTATCCTTAGCCCAGGGACCTCCCAAAGTAGTCCCCACCCGGAGATCCGAACGGGGGCTATTTTACCTCCGGAATATTTTACCTTGGGAACATCCATGGCCTTATATTGCTGTTTCTTGACATTTTTTTTACAGTGCAGAGTTGTCGGCTCTACGCCTAACCCCCAATATGAATGGAGGAACTACTGCACAAGACAAACACAAACACATTAGACAGCACAATTACTACACAAGATGAACACAAACACATTAGACAGCACAACTACTGCACAAGACACACACAAACACATCACAACTAATACACAATATAAACACAAACACACCACAACTACTACACAATATAAACATAAACAAACTACACACCACAACTACTACACAAGACAAACACAAACAAATTAGACAGTACAACTACTACGCAAGACAAAACAAACATACTAGACAGCACAACTACTACACAAATATACTAGACAGCACAACTACAACACAAGACACATACATACATATCACCGATACTACACAAGACAAACAGAAATACATTAGACAGCATCACTACTACATAAGATAAACACAAACACACTAGACAACGCAACTACAAGACAATCCCAACCACACTAGACAGCACACCTACTACACAAGACAATTCATTCATTCATTCCTTTATTTGGAACCTAACAGCTTTTATGCCGTTTTTTGTCCATAACAATACACATATAAAATATACACAATTGTTTTACATTAAAATTATCAGTCCATTCCCCTTATTTTACAGATATTAGATTATTATTTTATTTTTTTTTAAGAACACTTTGCCTTTTAAAATTGTATGTTACACTTCCTTAAAAATGATAACAAACTATACCCAATTCTCACATCTGGATTAACAAACTAAACTTAACAAATTTGTTGGAAATTGAACCTTTAGATTATTTAAAGTTTTATACAAGATATTTCTCTCTCTGTTATATTTTGAGCATTCCAGTATTATATGTTGTGCATCTGCACTTTCCCAGCCACATTCACATTTCTTACTGTTCGTTATTCCAATTTTGGATAAATGTTGCCTAGTACACAAATGCCCCGTTCTCAGTCTATTAATTAATACAATTACATTTCTTGTAGCACTTACATGATGAAACCATGGTTTTTGTGTTTTGAATTCAGCAAATGGTCTGTATGATTCTCCAACTGTTGTAAGTTCATTTCGACACCAATCAAACCATTCAATCAGAATTTTCTTCTTTACTCTAGGAAGAAGATCCGTATAGTATAATGATAAGTTCGTAATATTTGGAAGACGCGCTGCTTTCTTTGCACATTGATCTACATGAGAATTACCTGTAATATTACTATGAGCTTTAACCCAAGAAAACTCAATGGTTTTTCCAGATTTTTGTATTGTTTGAACTAATTGTATGCAATTTATAATATAAGGGGATAATTTGTAAAGACTCTTGTAAGAAGATTTAAGAGCCTGTAATACACTTTGCGAGTCAGTAAGTATTAAGAACTTTTGTAAATTTAATTTTTGGACATATATTAAAGCTTGGTAAATTGCGTAAGATTCTGCTGTAAATATTGAACAGTCTTGTGGAAGTCGAAATAATAGGTCTGTTTTATGTTGTGGATCGTACACTGCACATCCAACTCCTGACTCACTTTTAGATCCATCTGTGTATATGAAATAAAAACTTGGCCATTGAGTAAAATATTCCGATATGTGCGAATAACGAGGGAAATGAATATTATCCAGAGACTGTTGAGGATAATCTAATGAAAAAACAGGCCGTGAACGCATCTGTAGAACATCCTGGTATTCTTGACAAAACGAATTATACAATTCTATCCACATAGCAGATTTTCTGTTTGTTATTTTTCCCGTTTCATATAAGTGTATCATATTTGTTAGTACATTGTTGAAAGGATGCTCACAATATGATTTCACTTTGAAGAGCATATTTGCTGCTAACATCTTCTGTCTACATGAAATGGAACATTCGCCCGCTTCCATGTATACTACTACGTTTGGAGTGCTGTTCATAACGCCTAAACATCTTCTCAAGAATTTCCTCTGTATGACATCAATGGAATTCAATTTTCCTTCTGTCAAGTTACACATTGCCAGTAGAGAATAATCTATCATAGGCCGAAAATAATTCTTGTAAAATAAAAGCATAACTCGAGGATGACATCCCCACTGAGTATTTGCTATTGCTTTGAACAAATTAAACACTTTTTCTGATTTGACTTGTATTGCTTTAATTTGGTCCTTCCAAGTTAGTTTTTCATCCAAGATGACACCTAAATATTTTACTCTGGATGTAATGGGAATTCTTGTTTTTCGGGACATTGAGTGAACTATTGGAGGTGTTCCCTTTTTACTAAAAATTGTAATATTAGATTTTTCCATTGAAATGGAGAGTTTTTTACTTTCAAGCCACTTTTGCACTTCCAATATTTGTTCTTCTAAAACAGGAAAATCAGTATGAATTTGTGTCGTGGACATATAGATACAGATATCATCTGCATATTGACTGTCGGAATTAATTTCCTTTTCATCCCGATCATATATATGTTGAATAACAAAGGACTTAAAGGACTTCCTTGAGGTAACCCTTTGCAGGATGAATACGGTCCTCTACTTTCACTGAAAAAGTGGAAATATACAGATCTTTTAGTGAGTAACTTCCATAATATCAAAACATAGTTGTAAGGTATTTTTAGCTGTTGTATTGTTTGGATTAGGATATTAATATCTACATTATCATAAGCTGCGCTTACATCTAAGAATGCAGCTAGTACAATTCTGTTTCTTTTCAGTGAGTCGAAAATATACGAGGAAAGAGTGATTAATCCGTCTTGGCATCCTAATCCCTTTCGAAATCCTATTTGTTCGAAGTGAAATATATTTTGGCTTTCTAAAAACCATTCTATTCTTTTTTGTATCAGTTTCTCAAATATCTTTCCTATAACTGACGTCAAAGCTATAGGTCTATATGATTTAACTACTTGAGGGTCCTTGCCTGTTTTTAAAATTGGAATAATCAACTGTTTGGACCAATCTTCTGGTACTTTTCCATTATTTAAGAATTTATTAAATATTGTGCACATCGCCGTTAACGCTACATCTGGAAGGTGATTAATCATCGAATAAGTAATTCCATCCATCCCTGGAGCAGATTCTTTACTGTTGCCGATGATTTCATAGATTTCCTCTTTTGAAATTGGAGTTGCAAAACGTTTCGCCGAACGTAGTTTTGATGTGTAACTACATAATTCATTTGGTGTTTCAATTACTCCGTCTGACACTGTAGGTATGAGTTTCTGAATAAATTCAGTCTTCCAATTTGATTTCAAAGGGACCACATTTGCTGTACGAGGATTTTTGAGCGACCTGAACTTATTCCACACATATCCTAATTTCATGCTTGGGTGTAAATTTTCACAAAATAATTTCCATGATTTTCTTTTTGCTTTTATGCATAATCTCTTTGATTTGGCCACGGAGCGTCTGAATGCTATCCAGTTCTCCGGATTTGGTTGACGTGAGTATATTCTTGCTAATTCGACTCTATGTAGTTTTGCTTCAGCACACTCCTCTGTCCACCAGTATATCTTTGGGAAGTGTTGCTGACTACTTTTTATCACCCTGGGACAACTCAAGTCCATCGCAGCCGAAATGATTTTTACAAACTCCTCATATGTAATATTATCAGGTTTTAATCCATCATTCTCTGAGAAATAAATATTTAAAAGTTTAGTATAATTAGACCAATTACCTTTGAATACTTTCCATTTGCGAATAGTTAATATTCTTTCATTTGTTGCATGACAATAAGCCAGATAAAAATAACATGGATAATGATCGCTTGTTCTCAAGTCCACATCGGCCTCCCATGTAAAGTCTGCACAATACTTTTCTGAAATTAATGTTAAGTCTATAGATGACGGATTACTTCCATTTCTAGGCATATGAGTAGGTGAACCATCATTTATTATAGTTAACTGTTCCGCCTCCATCCATTCAACAAGAGTTCGACCCAACTTATCAGCTGCTTGTCGACCCCACAATGGGTGGTGGCAATTGAAATCTCCAGTTATGATTAATGGAGTCTTGAATGAACTAATCATAGACCTTAAATGTTTCACTGCAATTTTTTGCGATGTATAGGAAGATGGTATATAGATCGAGATAACGGTAAATATTTTATTCAAAATTTGCACTTGTATTCCCACTACTTCCACCCGATATTCTCGAAGAATCACTAAATTGGGATTAAATGATATGGGTTTGAATGCCAGACTTTCATGTACAAATATACCCACTCCTTTTCCGCCTTTTTGATTAATTACTGCGTGATAATTTTTTATTTCAATTGAAACTCTTCCATCCCCCCATACTTCACATACACATATAATGAGAGGATGATGCTCTTCTATCAGTTTCATGAGTTCAAGTTTTCTTGAAGGAAACGAGCATAAATTCCATTGCACAAACAAAAACATATTTTGCATGTAATAACTTACTGATTATTATATTTAATGTTGAGCATCTTCATATGATTCAAGCTCTTCAATAAGTTTCAATAACTGTGAAGTAATATTTGCACAATCGACTAGAATATTTTTAATTCTCTGAAGATTATCATCCACAGTTATGTTCGACGTTAGTTTTGCCATAACTTGTAACAAACTAATCATTATTTGCTTTTGAGAGTCATATTGTGGGATGCTAGTCCGTAATTTTCGTTTTTCCGTTGTTGTCACTGACGTTGGACTGCTTTGGGAATTTAGTAA
This sequence comes from Lepisma saccharinum, assembly GCF_977018435.1. Taxonomy (NCBI): domain Eukaryota; kingdom Metazoa; phylum Arthropoda; class Insecta; order Zygentoma; family Lepismatidae; genus Lepisma; species Lepisma saccharinum. The sequence goes on from NC_139229.1 coordinate 127,293,456, forward strand.
AATATAATCTGGTCTTTCTTGTTCGTTTTGGGTTTGATGATTGTCACACGACTTTAAATTTTGCATACCTTTATTTTTCATAACTTCTTTACTTTTAAATATCTTCCCAAGTCTTCGATCAGCATAACTATTGTTCATGTTGTAAAGATGAGGTTGAGAAGATTTCCACGAATATAAGTTTCTTGATGTCCCTGATTCCTCATCTCTTAGAGTGGCCAGCACCTCATATCTGTTACCTGTTGTAATTGCTGAACTTGGAGCTTGTACAAAGGAAGACTCTGCTTTAGTTGTTTTTAACTCTGGGAAATCTTGTAGTATGTTTGCATAAGAATAATCGTCTCTTTCGGTCATAAATGAACTACTAGAACTAACTTTTCTCTTTGCTTCTTGATATGAACAGCCCTCATATGCTATCACCTTCTGAATTTCTCTTTCCTCTTCCCACTTACTGCACGACCTCTCAGTTGCAAGATGATTTCCTGAGCAATTTATGCATTTAGGTACTGCAGCACATATATCATCATGTTCATAATCACCGCACCTTGGACATATCGCTTTGGACTTACAAACATCCTTTGTGTGAGAGAAACGGAAACAATTCCTGCACTGCATCACAGATTTTATTTTAGGTTGTACCTGAAATATGTTACTGAGTAGCTTTACATGCGAGGGCAACCTTTGTGATTGAAACGTTACGCTGATCAATTTGGTCGGTTTGAACTCAAATTCCCCATTTTCTTGATAAATCTTTTTTTTCATTCTTTCCATTTTGATTATTGGAATATTTCTCTCAGCCTCTGCTTCATCTTGTACTTCTTCTAAATTTATATGTAACGGTAACCCATATATTAGTCCCATTCTGTGTAAAAGACTCTTCGGGATTTTGACATTTACCTTATATTTCTTCTGAAACTCTTTGTTCAAGTAAAAGTCATTTGCATCATTGGATGTTAAAAAGTAAACCTTTGCACGATTAGGACCCGATGCCTTAACATAATTCACCTTAATTCTAGCTTCTCTTAAGTGACTACCTAACATAATAGCACTAAAGCTACCAACATTGTGTTCCACGCCTTCAACAAGAACAATATATGGGCCATCGTGCCCAGGATAGAATAAGTCATTTTTATTCACATTGTCCTTTGATTGCATTGTACGCTCTAATACGTTTGCTTTGAAAATTTTTGGAGCATTTATAGATTCCTCCTTTACCCTAACTTTTGCTCGATTTCGTTTTGAGTTCTGACTTTTTGGTTGCTTAGCAACCAATTCAACATCCATATTTTCTCCGTCTTTATTTGAAGACGTATCCTTTTTTACTTCCACTACTTCATTCATCTCCATTTGGACGTCCTCTCTGCTTTGATTAATACTTTCCTCGCTAGACATTTTCCCTCACTTGAATGAAATTTGTTGAATTTCTTACAAGCAGGAAACTTTATCTGGATGGCTCAGAGCCTTCCATGCTATCCAGATTTAACACTGATTTATCTTCTAAGGGCCGGTTGCACCATCTCCGCTTAACGTCTTATCCCCCACTTAACACCATTTTGCGGTTGTTCAATGTCCGCTTAACGTTACCTAGCACTTAAAGTCCCGTGTACTGTAAGTGGCGGTCGGGGCTCCGCCTAACGCGTTAAGTGCCAGGTAAACATGGAAAAGCAGTACACTGTGCAGCCAACAGATACGTGCAGCACCTAGTATAATCTGTGTTAACACTTTTATAGTTGATAAAATGGCAAAGTCTCGATCAGCTGTTGCAAATTGCGAAAGTTTGCTGCATGTTTTGCATTACCAAATAACAGCAAAAAAAGGCGGATATGTTAATTATCCCAGGAACGGCAATAAATAAAGCAACGTTTGTAAATATATGCGTAGAAATGAATATTAGATGGTCATTTTCGTGTGTGTTCCGAAAATGTTGTATATTGATATTAGCATTAGCAGTTTCACTGTAATTTCGTATGTAGGATTTGAGTGCATTCGGGTACAGAAAATAAAACCAGGTTAAAGTAATGCGTTTGATGCTTGCAAAATTGTATTAAAATGCCGTTCCAAATAAATGAATGTGTGTTTTCTGTAACAATTTTTTTCAACCAAACGCAATACACGAAATGTACACCATGCATCAGTTGCTTTTTCGCAATCCTGGTAATTTGTAATATTTAAGATTAAAACACGTGTAATATTATTAGAGTCACTTCCGTCGCCATTGGTGTGAATGTAACATTGCAAATAAACAAGTAATGTTTTGTTTCCGAATAACAACTGGCAAAGAATGCACGTATAATATTTAGCACTCTTTTACCCAGCCCTGGCCCAAAACCATGGTAACGGTTGAAGTTTTTGCGTGCGATGACGTGTAACCGGCCAAGTGAATGCATCACTTTAATGTGAAGTCACGTGAAATGACAAAACGACAGTGTTGCAGTATGCAGATATTAAACACCAGAACAAGAACAATGTATAGATGAGGATGTGTACTACAGGCTATGGAAAAGGAGATGCGATAACCACTAACGCCGTCAAACGGTTGGGCGGGAACTTTACGTCACATACCATGAAGAAGTAATAGGATCTGAGCTGATTATGTCCTTTGCGATTAGTCCACTCAGAATTAGTTCACTTCATCAAATGATTTACTAAATCTCATCAATTTACATTGTCGAATTCATTATTTGAGTTTTTTTTTTTTTGGTTTAGGTACAACATCTTCACCGAAGAGAAAATTATGCTCATTTCTTTGTTTTCCTTGACCCTGTACATCCAGGGTCAAGGAAGTCAGTAATAAGGTGTGTTATATACAGTGTACGTACAACTATAGATTGAATTGTATCTTCTCCAAATATGATGTATAAAGAAACAAACTGCCGGAGAACTAAGTGAGGTGAGTGTACAATTTTATATTACTATTATAGTGGAACCACAAGCAAAGAAACCTGCGCAGACTCGCGACTCCTGTGCACCGTACTCCAGTGTGGAGGGGAGGGGGAGAGTGGAGCATGCTCTCTTATAGTCCGAGTTGAACGGAAGAGGAGGAAGGTTCTTTTTCTTGTGGTCGCTCTTGTAAGTAAGGGGAACTGTGATTGGCCATTCATCTATTTTATCACTTCTTCATAATCTCAATTGACTTAAATGGCCGGAAGAGCAAAGTAAATTTATCAAATATAAATACAAACACGTACCGTTTAATAAATAACCAAAATGGAATGAAAAGTTAGCAGTTTGTATTTTTATTGCTTTATGTGAATATGTAGGGAAAAAGCGAAAGAGAATTGTACACCAATGGCAAAGAAATGGTAGGCGAAGTATTTACCAGGATTATACTCCCTACATTCCTGCTCATAATAAGGAGTCGAAGGTATCTTGCTTAACAATCTTTCTTTGATGTAAACCTAAAAGTTGACTTTTCAGATTACATACATAATCTTCTGGGCAGAAATGCGCACTGCAGGTTCTAGCATTAGCATGATTCACGTTAGCGTTTCCACACGAATCCAAAGCTCGGTGACCGAAGAATCCTTTTGAAAAACGTATATATTATGTTCAACGTACTTGGAAGATGTATCTTGTGCTGAACTAAAATAAATAATAATAACAAGTGGTGTGCGGTATCTCGGAAAGTCGGGACCGGGATAGGAAAGAAAAATTCCGTCCCTATCACGACTTCAGCAAATGACTTCCCTAAATTTCTGGATCCCGAGCAGTCGAGAAATACCGAATGGTCATTTTAAAACGGTATTAATTCTTGACGTTTTCTACATTGCAAGTGTCTGGAACTTATCGGAAATTGTTAGTTTTCATTCCAGAAATGCAAAGAAAATAACTTAAGGCGAAAATGAGAATTTGAGATTTCCCGACTAGTCGAGAAATTGCGAATATTTCCCGTCCCGAATGACGGGATTTAAAAAAAATTCCCGTTCCGATCAAAAATATTCTGTCCCGCATAACAATAAGTACATATCTATATTTATTTTCCATTCGTCTGAAGCCACAAAATGTAAATGGGTGGAAATGCTCATTTGTGTACTCGATTTCGTGTGTTCAGTTTCTGGCATGGTTTCCTATCTGCATAGTGCAACACTAGCGCATAGATTTGGAATTCATTTAATGGATACATTCACCTCTTACCGTCGTTTCGTCATTACGAGTAAACAACGGATTGGCCTAACCTATACTTCTAATAACCTTGCTTTTACCGTCCAGTTCATACATATGTACGTACAAGGAACAATTTCCGAATGGTAGTGTGTTTTACAAACACACACATTTACAATAATAACCTTGCAAGAAACTACATACCTAGTAGTACATAAGACGTAATACCAATCTTTTAAGAAACGTATACATTGTATATGTGTGATTTTGTATGTTAACTTCCAAAATTGGCAAAAAAAAAAGTTTACTGTTAACAAGAATCCTTACGATGTTGACATGCATGTACAAGTACAAGGAACAATTTCCTACTGGTTTTGTACCTAACCTAACCAACCCTACCCTAATATTCATGGGAGAGCATAAGACGTAAGTGTCAAAGTTTTTTTTTCGGTATTTACTACTTAGAATACACATGATCTTGTATTTGATTTTTCAAAATAACTGGCCTAAAAAGACGAGCGGCTAGGGGCAGCATTAGCACCTTGGGAAATACATGCTAACAACACCAAACCTGGCCTGCCTAACCTATCCACGTAGGCATATAATAGCATAAATGAGCATGTAAATAGGTTTGGCAAATTATAATTTGTTTATTTAAGCTATTATATACGTACATACGTGGATAGGTTAGGCAGGCCATGTTTGGTGTTGTTAGCATGTATTACCCAAGGTGCTAATACTGTCCCTATCCGCTCGTCTAAAAAGGACCACAGCTTGTACGTATGTACAATGTATATTTTCCTGGTGAATATTACTGTTTTTTGTAAAGAAATATATACGTTCTTGCATTGCACTAGCATATAACGTTTCACGAAACTACCTATCTGAAAGTAGGCTATATACAGCCTGGAGTTTCTTCTTTTTTCTTAATAAGAATAAAACGTGCGTACATACAGTACTACGGTACTTTACATTACTATTTGATTCTTCCTTTTGTGCTAAGATGATAGTAATTCCCAAAATGTACCTTGTACATGGAACCGTTGATTAACGAATTTTTTTGTGCTATTCGAATTTGTCTTGAACACAAAAATTTAATTTTCATCTGCATCGTTAACCAACTTTCACAAAAGCTGCATTATAAATAAAGAAGAAACCTATAAGATGGTCAACGTTGATAATACTAATCCTCGCTATTCGCTAAAGAAGGGGTTACGGATTGATAAATTATTAACAGAAACGAATGATAAATTAGTAAGAGCAGAATAGAAGATTGCTCTTCTCATTCCGTATATTTACACAAACTCAGGTATGTCAGCCTTGCACTAAAAATTGAATAAATGTAACTTGCATTTGTTACGACTTCGTAAAATTTTGGTCACTGTTTAGTAGTGTTTAATATTTTTTAAAAAGTGACCGTATGTCTTACTGAAAGATAAGACGAGGGATATTCTTTTTTGCATTATGTTAATTGGAGTACGTGAAAAATAAATTGAAAATTTTGTAAGCTTCCCACTACTTCGAAAGATTACGGGTTATATTGTATCATATAACACATTTGATATTATATGAGAGTACGACACATGCATTACCTACTTCTATCAGCTGTTTCATTTTATTGCAATAAATATTTAGTTTTTTTAAACATATTTCAGTTGAAAAAGCATGCATTTGGAATTGACAAGCAGATATTAGCACGTAATAAACAAACAAAACACATTCGAAAACACAACTTTCTCCAGTTTCTGTTGCCAGGTCGTACGGCAAGCAGGAGAAAGTTCTACCTTACAAGGCCGAGGATAAAAATGCTTGGTGCAACCCACCGCCGCCTAAATCTCCCGCCTGTCGTTATCCAGCACTTTGTAAAGTGGCAGATTAAGTGGCGATGGTGCAACCGGCCCTAAATCACAAGATTATTTAACATTAACTTACGTTTCAATAAAAGTACTGTCTTGTAATAACACAGAACACTTTTACAATAAAAACGATGATTAAATCCACAATTTAAGCTTGAATTTGTCTGTAACTATATATTACGCAACTAGCTAATATTTCACCACAGACTATTCTCTACACAAGACAAACCCACATACAAGCACACCACAACTACTACACAAGACAAACACAAACGCATTAGACACCATAGCTACTACACAAGACAAACTCATACACTACACAGCACAACTACTGCACAAGACACACAAACACATAACAACCACTACACAAGAAAAAAACAAAAGCACAAAAGAAATGTTCTTGTACGTATACACAAGAAAAACTTTATTCTGCATTTTCTGTGTTGTCATATGAAACATGCTAAATATTACGTGTCTATGTTTTAATGCTTGAATTACATATTGACAAGCATAATTATGAAGATTTGGACCAAGAACTGAAGTAAACTGAAGTTCTAGATTTGGGTAATGCATGTTATTAAAAACAACGTTTCCATAAATTTGTTAATAAATATGAAAATTTTACGATTAAACATATTTCCCTCCCCCCCAAAAATATTTACATTTAGATATACGAGGGCCATTTTTCATGTAGCGGCAACATGTATGATAGAGGCATTAAAGAAGATACGTACATAACTGGAATCATTTACAATCCTTCAATGTAATCTCCTGCTGCTGCGTGAACACGTTTCCAAATATCTGGCAGTCGTTGGATGCCATTGATAGCTCCCGTTCGTGCAAGTATGAGCAGAGGCCGCCCTGAGGCCGAAATGATGCCCTCCCTTCGTTGAGAACAGGAGACGTCACCAAGAGAATAGTGCACAACAACGGAAGAAATAGTGGCATCGTTAAGTGTCAGTGAGCCTTAAGGAGTCAAGGTGCAGTGAACCAATGTATACTACTGTGTTCTAATTTAATAGCGTTGAGATTTTTCTAGAGTTTCAACATCAATGCTTCAGACTGGAGAAAGGACAAACTTTAGCAATAAGTTAACGAGGTCGTGACTTTTGAACCTTGCATACGTTGAACTGATTGATTATAGTTTCAAATTATAGTTTTGAAGTTAGTTTGCTGACCCCAGTCTAACTAACTAACTAACTCCCTAACCTTCTTAAACCCGAAGGTTCATGGCTGCAGCAACATAGGCCTTCCATCTTTCCCTATCTTGAGCAAGTTGTATATACTCTTTTCCATCCCTACCACCCCAGTCATTTAAATTAATTAAATTTCAATTATGCAACTGAGATAATTGAATGTTGAGATGATAATTGAGATGTGATGAGGTTGTCTGTGTGGAGAGACTGCGTTCACAGGCGAATGTCGTGTAGCTATTATTATAGATGAGCAATTACCGACCTTAATGCTTTAGTTCTATTGAAATATGTATGTTAGTGTGCTGGGTCACCCATGTTGTTACGACCTTACTTATATTGTACCTTTGCAATTACACGTTAAAAGAAAAATTGATATAGTGTTACCTCGAGTTCTTATTAATGTCCATGATACTACATGTTACATGGCTCAGGTTGTGACGCAAATATAAACGCGCCAATCAAGGCGTTGTTGAACTAATGTATTAACCTTTCTGTAGCAATCTAATGTAGTTAGCTCGCTTAAGACAACGGGCATTTATTATGATGTAAATATGGATTCGCCAATCAAAGATTATCAATGTTTGATGAACTAACCTAATTGTAATTAAATAATGGCGGAACATTGAAATTTGTATATTTCCAGAATGTAAAAGAAATAATTTTTAACTCAAATGAATATGTAAACTTTCTTTGTAAATTATTCATAGGCAAACTATGTATTTTTCAAATATCCTTCTGTTATAATTTGGAATATTGTAATAAGAAATTACCTAAATGTTCGAGGCTGGAACTTTAGGTATAAATACGAAGAAGTTTGGTCTGTGCGGGGGTCTGTTCTGGTGGTGTCAGTCTAGGAAGAAGTGAATAGGTAGGTGTAAGCCGCTCTTCTGTAAAACCTAGACTGGCCAAATAGGAACGGTCTAATCTAGGAAGAAGTGAACAGGTATATGCCGTTCTTCTGTAAAACCTAGATTAGCCGAATGGCATGTAAGTTCCAATTTAGGAAGAAGTGAACAGGTGTTAGCCGCTCTTCTGTAAAAGTCTAAATTGGCCATCTCGGGTGATACTTCGAAGTCTAGGAAGAAGTGAACAGGTGTATGCCGCTTTTCTGTAAAACGTAGGTTTGGGCCACCCTAGTTTGACCTTTCTAGTAATTTTAAATTATCTACTAACATTGGATCTCCAAGTTCCAGTTACGAGTTACCTAACCACTGACTAAGTACTGAAGCGGTAAATAAACATTTGATTAAAACTTCACGACTTTAGTTGGATTTGTCCTACACCTACCCTGAAGATAGGTTTCAGTGTAGACCTTTAAAGCCTCAATGCACCCGACTATAGGAGTAAAGTGTGAGGAAAGTTACTAGGAACGTAACAATGTTACATCGAGACCGTAACCGTACGATATCTTTGTAATGGTTAGTGATTGTTAAATTATACTTAATTATTCTCTATTCGAATATCATGAATTGAGCATCCCTGCACGCTTATATTGTATGCAGTTACAAAAAATCCACCCCATTGCCCCCGCCAAATTACGCCTATGACTATCCCCAAACATTTATTTTAGATCACTAAAAATAACTAACGATCTGGCATAACTCTGCCGAGTATAACTAAAATTGTATCCGTATCAGCTGTCGATACGAGGTGGGGGTCAGAATGCTGTCAGCCCCAGGCTTACACATATAGAAATCCGAGCCTGGCTCTAGGTCATGATATCTAGCTATTTAGTTCCTGACAAACTTAAAGAAACTCGAGCCTTATCTTCCTTATCTTGACGAGGCGTGAAGAGGTGTGTGGTCACTGGATGTGCCTTCAACGCTGCCAATTCTTGTAAGAACACCCACGTGGATACGTCCCTGGTCAAGAAGAAGATAAGGCCGAAGTTTCTTTATTAAGTTTGTCGGGAACTTTACATCATGTGTGCCGTAGCAGATTGGCGATTTTTCTGCTTTTCTTGTTTCTTGCCCTACTTTACTATAAAACGACCGTTGCTTAATCCAAACGAGCAGCCATGATTGAATGGTTGGGGAAAGAAAAACAAACGGAAGCGCATGTTTCAGAAGACTCGCGGTTACAAGGACAAAAAGTCTCTTTCTGTTATTTTTCACTTCGATCCTTTCCCAAAGAACTAGGCCGAGCTTGTTCTATTTAAGTCAGCAAACGCTGAGGAAAAGAAGAAAGATTACGTGTTCGTGTCAATTATTAGTATCCTTCGAAGGATAGCTACAATGATAAAACTTGGTTAAGTTTCAAGGAGGGACTGAATCAATAGTGGTGTATAAGTTTTTGTTGGAAGTCAATTTTATGCACAGATAGGCTAATCGGGACTGGACCTACAGTTTTAAGTGGGATCCAATCCACGGTACTTAAACAACAGTGGTGTGCCCAGTAATTTTGTAAAGAGGCTTAAGCAGGTGCTTTTATGAATTCAACGTTCAGGCAGGGACTCGAACCCAGGAACTTCTGTGGCAAGATCGAAAGTGGACAACCTTAAGCACTCAGCCACCGATTTTTTTTTAGTGCGGAACAAAGACAATTAAACATTTTTTTGGTGGAGAACGTTAAAAATATTATAAATAGTAATGATGAATGTAATTAGTTGTTTTTTTTCTGGATTCATCGTATTCCGTGCGTACTCTTCCATTATAAAAAAAAAAGTGAGGTGGGTTGTTGTGACAAGTAAACAAAAGTAATGTCACGATTTCCCACAATCATAATACATTACATACACAAGTATGAAACTGAGTCTCCTTTGAATACTATTTAATTGGTGAAATGTATTTTCCTCTCATTAGGAATAGTTCTGGGGCCTTTTAGGGAACGTGGCAGATAATATCGCTTTTGCAATTTGCAGCGTAGCCATATTTCACTTTAAACTGTAATTCTAGTCTCGATTATAGTTTGTGTAAAAAAAAATAATAAACAGATTTCCGATAAATATGTAAGAAGAAACAGACAAAATTACACACGGATGCCAGCCCTGTAACATTATGTTTTAAAAAGGAAAATACTTGTACGCTATGTCTTATGTAATCGTAAAATTGTATCCATTTGCACCGCTCTTACATAAAGATAGAATAGGATCGATTGGGGGTAAATCAGTTTTGTACTGGCAGTGTCTACAAAAAATAACGAAAGTATTAATGACATACATAAAGCAATAGTGACTTCATTTTTCCATCTGAAAATAACCTTTCTGTTACCTAAAAAATATTGAATTTTTGTAGTTATTTCTTTCTTTCGTAAAAGAGTTTTTGTAATCAAATTTTCAGTGATCTTAACTAGAAATAAGCTAATATACGTATCTATATTCTTGGGGTATATTCGTGTACTAAGGTGTTAAGTGTGGGGCACTAGGTTAGCGTGTAAGATACCTAGTTTTCAAGCAATATCGAAGTGAGATTATTCTACATCACGACATAGTTTGCAACACTGAAATTCGTCTACTGTGAGGGGTTCCGTTTGTTACTGAAAGAACCAAGACGTCTGCGTAGTTCCTCTCTCTTCAGCCAGGTTCCCACACGCCACACTGCTTGCTTATTCTGAGGGATGGCCCCTAATAATGTTCGGTTAGCCTACAAAGGGCACCGAATGGTTAGGGACGAATATTTTACATCCTTGTCAGCTACTTCCGGCTGCAACTGCAAAGGGGGGGGGGGAGGAACGAGGACGAAGGATTGAGAACATCAGTATAACACTTCGAATATCCCTTAAAGATCCAGTGTGTGAGTATTTTACGTTAAAAATTAGAACTATGAATGCAGTACCGTACACAGCATTTCTTTTGAGACAGACAATACACTCCGCCTCCCGCCCCCACCCATCCACATACTATTCACAGAGATGTGAAAGAGATGGTTTTTGTGTACTGAACAACTGCTCTAACAGTCAAGCTATTTCTGAAGTTCTTTTCATTTCTTGATAATTGCTCACTTGTAAAATTGTGATTCAACCACTCAATTTTGAAGGCAGTTTACCAGAAACGTTTTACAAATCTTGCCTTTAGAGACCATCTGATTTTGTTAGATATGTGTTATGTACTTGTGAACTATCCTAAGCAACTTACTGCTAGTTTCATTTTGAGCGTTTGAACAGATCTCTCAACAGCTTTTCTTAATATTAAAAGTTCCTGATATTTATTTATTATCTACAATGCCACAGACCAAATATTTCTTGTTCTGATATCCAGAAGCTAAAATTAGATGTCAAGTAGCGCCAAAATTATTCAATATCCGAAACAGGAGGTGATAGATAGTATGACCATAAGGCGAGTTTCCGGGCCTTCGGGACGGCATAGCGGTAATGTCGTCGCTTTGTGATATAGGAGTCTCGCATTGATGCCACTTTAAACTGTAGGTCTAGTCCCGATTAGCCTTATCTGTGCATAAAATGGACTTAAAAACAAACTCAAACAAAAATAAGGCGAGTTTCCTTATTTTCGTCCTTTTAGGAATCTGAACAAATGGGATTATATCAACTCCATCAACCATGTCTAGGTATGCCACTGAATACATCTCTACAATGGCGGCGTTTATTGGGGGGGCGAGCAGAGATCAGTTGCCCCCACTTTTCGCCACTTTGGTAAACCTTATCTACAAAGGGAAATATACTGTCTTTGCCCCCAGTTTTGGCCCCTTGCCCCCCCCCCCGGTTTTGGAACCCAATCGCCGCCACTGCATCCCTATATTTCTCGGGTGAAGTTCGTCAAAATCCAAACAGCAACTGGGTGGGTCACTTCGTTCACGAATCAACAAACTACTTAACTTAACTAACTAACTAACTCTCTACCCTTCTTAAACCCGAAGGTTCATGGCTGCAGCAACACAGGCCTTCCATGTTTCCCTATCGTGAGCAAGTTCTATATACTCTTTTCCATCCTTGCCGATTTCCCTTAGGTCCATCTCAACGTTGTCCCTCCATCTTCGTCTTGGCCTTCCTACAGGTCTCTTACCATCAGGTTTCCCAACAAGAATCCTGTAAACTCCTCTTTCCTCTCCCATTCGTGCCACATGGCCTGCCCACCTAAGTCTTCTTGATTTAATTATTCTAATAATATCTGGACATGAATACAAATTATGTAGTTCTAAATTATGTAACCTTCTCCACTCACCTGTCTCCTCATCCCTTTTAGGTCCAAATATTTTCCTAAGGATCTTATTTTCAAATACTCTCAATTTATGTTCCTCTTTCAATGTAAGGGACCAAGTGTCACATCCATATAATACTAGAGGCAAAATTACTGTTTTGTATATTTTAACTTTTAGTTTCTTAGATATTAAACGAGAAGACAAAAGTTTATGAAGAGAGAAGTAACATGCATTTCCTGAATTAAGCCTACTTTTTATTTCCTCTTTAATATAATTTTCATTTGTTAATATTACTCCTAAGTATTTGAATTTGGAAACTGGTTCAAACGAGTTGTTATCAATAATTAGATTTTGATTATTACCTAACACTTGGTTTCTGCCTGTAAGCATATATTTAGTTTTCTGTTTGTTAACTTCCAAACCTATCTCCTTAGCAGTTTTGAAAAATATTTTAGCATTATTCTTAATTGTATTCACATCATCCCCCAGTAAGTCTACATCATCTGCATATGCTAACAACTGAGTCACACCATTTAATTTTAGTCCTTCTTTAGTTTCTTTTACCTTCCTAACAGCATATTCTAAGGCAAAATTAAAGAGCAATGGAGATAATGCATCTCCTTGTTTTAACCCATCATGAATTGTAAATTTGTCAGACATATTAATACCCACACGAATTTTACTTTGTGTTTCACTGGTGCATACTTTTATCATACTAACAAGCTTCTTAGGTATTCCAAACTCTACTAATATATTATATAGTTTATCTCTTTTGACTGAATCATATGCTTTTTTGAAATCAATGAATAGCTGATGGACATTTTGATTATATTCCCACTTTTTTTCAAGTGTCTGTCTGATGTGAAAAATTTGATCTGTAGTTGATCTGTTACGTTTAAATCCACATTGATAATCGCCTATAATTTCATTAGCATATGGGGTTAGTCTTGTTAAAAGAATGTTAGATAATATTTTATATGTTGTTGAGAGTAGAGAAATTCCACGGTAATTATTGCAGTTCATTTTATCACCTTTTTTAAACACAGGAACAATTATGGATTCTTTCCACTGTTGAGGGATTTCTTCTTTATTCCATATTAAACAAATTAATTTATGAATTTGACATATTAATGAATTTCCACCATATTTAATTAACTCAGCTGGTATTAAATCAATGCCAGGTGCTTTGTTATTCTTTAGCCTTTTAATAGCATCTTTAACTTCAGTCAAGTTAGGTTCTGGAACTAAAGGTTCTGCTGTGTGGACTTCATTCACTTCTGATTTATCTCCTACATGGACATTTAAAAGGTAATTAAAGTAGTTCTTCCATCTATTTAGAATATCGCTTGGGTCAGCTAGAAAATCACCGTCTTTATCTTTTATTAAGTTTACTTTAGGTTGCCACCCCTTTCTAAACTCATTTACACCTTTATATAAATCTCTGATATTTTTATTTTTGCTGTTTGTTTCAATTTCGTTAATTTTGCTTTTCAAGTAATCTCTTTTTTTACTTCTAAACGTGCGGTTAACTTCTCGCTTTATTCTATTATAATTGTTTAGATTTGTATCATCAGAGTTATTTAACCACCTAAGTCTAGCCTGATTTCTTATTTCTATTACATTATGACATTCATTATCAAACCATGGCTTACTTTTTCTCGGTTTATGGTATCCTATACTTTCTTTAGCTGCTGATTCTATTGCATTACGTATGTGCTCCCAATTCTTATTTACGTCTGTTTCATTTATATTTTCATCATCATTTAAATCTTGCAAAACATCAAATCTATTTGACAGTTTAATTTGGTAATCTTTCTTAATTCTTTCATCAGTAAACTTTCCTGTATCAAATTTTAGAACTTTAAGATTTTGTTGCTTATGATTTATCACTGAGAGTCTTTCTCTTAATTTAGCAATTACTAAATAATGGTCACTGGCACAGTCAGCACCTCTATGTGTACGAACGTCAATTATACTAGTATGCCTTCTCTTATCAATGAGAATATGATCTATCTGATTATGAGTTTTACCATCTGGAGAAGACCAGGTATATTTATGGATATCTTTATGTTTAAAAGTGGTACTTTTCACAATTAAATTCTTTGAGGTTGCAAAAGTAATCAATCTTATACCATTATCATTACTTAATTCATGAAGACTTTCTTTACCAATCGTGGGTTTAAATGTCTCTTCTTTGCCAATCTGTGCATTACAGTCACCTAACAGAATTTTCATATCATACTGAGAAAATTTATCGAAGACCTGTTCTAACTCTGTATAAAAATCATCTTTAGTATTATCATCTTTATCTTCCGTTGGTGCATGTATGTTTATTAAAATAATTTTACACCACCTACCCTGTAAAACTGCATATGATATTCTATCATTAATAAATTCTACTGTTTTAAGAGCCGAGATAATTCTATTATTTATAAAAAAGCCTGTTCCAAAATTATGATTTTCAGTACCACCATAGAAACTACTTAACTTGTTCTTGTCAAATTCCTCGAATTCTTTTAGTCCCAGCAAGTAGATTTTTGATTTATTTGGTGTTTTAAGTCCACTTTATGCACAGTAAGGCTAATCGGGACTGGAACTACAGTTTAAAGTGGGATCCGAACCAGTATGTGCCTCCACCGGGTATCGAACCCGGGACCCCTTGATTACAAGGCGACAACGCTACCACTGCGCAATCGGGGAGGCCGAGGCTCCCCCAGCAAGTAGAGAAGCTTGCAAATATTAAAATGACAGCGTAGAAAGTACGTACACAACTGAGTTGGTCTTCGACGGTAACATATTGAATTTTAAGGGAAAGGGCCCATGTTACACAAAGTGGCTTGTCGTGCACGGCCCAAAAATCTGTTCCACTTGGAATCGAACATTGAAAATGTTGATCACAAGGCGATAACGACTACTACAAGTAAATGTCTCAACTTCACAGCCTTGTAATTAATTTAAAAATAAAAGGGATTATTACTTTCAACAATATCACCGAGCGAGTGATATCTTCAGTTTCTACGAGCATTCCCTGACATTCGCCACGAGACTCGGCGGCAAGCTGCCCGGCATCAGCGCCTGTCTCTCCTGGTGAACGGGTCAGCGACAATCGCTAGAGTCGGCTATTAAAATTACAGTTTTCATATTGTGTACTAACCTTGACTACAGAAGGAGTTGAAAATAATGTCCCTCTGCTGCAACACATTCCTGGCATCTCCCAAGGAAATTGGCAATTTACACGTGCAAGTTTGTCTACTATAATTCCCACGATTTCTCGTACAATATAAGTCACGGATGGTGTGCGGATTGTCTTTGAATTCTTTATTTCCCCATTTTTCTTTCCACTTTTATTCAGAACTGACCCTGTCACTCTAAACTTTTTTACGAGGTTTAATATAAGCGACTGTCGCGGACCCGTTCACCGGGAAAGACAAACGCTGATGCCGAGCCGCTTGCCGCCGAGTCTCGTAGCGAATGTCAGGGAATACTCTGTATTATATAAGCCGCGAGCCGACTCTGTGACCAAGCGGTAGAATTTCGATCTATCTCGACCGAAGTTTTGAGTTGGAGCTCCGGACTGGGCATGACTGATATTTGTGATGACCCTTTCATCAATTTAATCTAATTATCACTCATCGTCACAAGTCAAAAGGAGCAGAAAAGCGACGCTAAATAATCCGTGAGTTCAAATCAAATTCCTTCGTCCTTCATGTTGATCCAAAAACGTTGGTATTTATGTATATTAAAAGAGTCAATTGCATATACCCTGCGCATCATGTTGAATTCTTGGTGGCCGAGCATGTTCGGTAGTCAATTACTGTCTCGCCACCGAAGGTTTCAAATCAAGCCCCGGTGTGAGCATGGGCATTTCACGAGTGTCCCTTCATCCAGATGTTTATCCAGAACTTTTCATTTGAGAGGGGGTGTAAGTTCGCGATTAGGGGGATAAGGGTATATTTGGAGCCAAAATGATCATAAATTGAGCCCTTGTCGAAAATTTTAGGCGGTGTTGAGGGGGTGTTGGGTGTGTGTGGATAAATCACTGCCTTCATCAACTTCATCGTCGCGGTTATCCTAAAGGGATAGAAAAGCGACGTAAAATAAGAGAAACGCAACAATTCTGATTGAATAAGTCCTCTACGATGGGAGCTTTTAATATTTCATCACAATAGAAGACCTGGTGACAACTTTGAAGTCAACATTAGTATGCATAAGAAAAGTTTTTGCGACAATGAATATACCGACCCTAAATACGCGTGATATTTAATGGTATATTAACTGCGTCATAAAATCATAAAATCCCCACATATCACCTTTTTTCGGAGTCCACAAGGCAGAAGAAAGCTTTTAGGATTTCAATCCACAAAAAGACACATACATCAGAAACATTCAAATTAAAATATGTTCTTTGTTCTTTCTCGCAATGGGCAAAATTCCAACTTCAGCTAACAGTTTACTGCAATGAATACGGAGTGTTGAAGAACAAGGTACATAATTTATATTCTGTTCAAACAAACCGTGAAATAATGATCACGCTAGCGCTATTGTAACATGTGGAAATTTCTATCATGTCTTCTTGTTCGTTCTTGTTACAGCAGCACATTCCGGAGATTTGTATTTGTGGTTCGTGCCTAAACTGCAATGAGCTTTGGCGTTGCTGCTTCGTGTGTGTTTTGTCTTGAAATGTACCATTACAAATTACAGACAACTGTTGGGCATTCGTTTCGAATTGTTTATCTCCCTTGATATTTAAGGAATGCTAGATGAAGAAAGATTACGTGAACCTTTCATTCGGAAGAAAAGAAATAAATAACTAACACTGCCTTCCTTTATTGTAATTTGTCTTCAGATACGTTTCTATAAATAGTACAAATATGACAAGTAAAAACTTGCATACCTTCCAAGAGCACGATTCAAGCATAGAAGCAGTAAAGATTAAGAAAATACACCCTGTTGTTGTGTGCATCTTTACTGTTCTTTTTTTGGGGGGGGGGATAAACTTGGCATCGTGGCTAATGAATTAGTAATTTTTGCTTTATGCGGTAAAATCTGATTATAAACTTCCGAAATATAGGTCCATTTCTGCAAGATGATTGATGCATATATGACAGAGGATTGTTATTTGGACTGTTGCATGATTGATTGATTTGGTTTATTTTACTTCGCTTTGGTTAATAGCGAAGATGAAGATGCAATTGATGAAGGGACTCTCACAAAGAACTCGCACGCCCAGTCCAGGATTCGAACCCTAGCGTTGCAGCGCAAAACTGTCGCACGATACAATTTCCGTGATGTAACCTCGAACACAATGCCCAGAATTTTCAAATTAATAAAAAGATGGCTATAAAAAACAGGAAACAAATTCGGATGTAACAAAAATTCAAATTACTAACGAGAAAGGCCCAGTCTTCCATAGATTGCCGCGAGGAGCACAGATCAAAAGCTTTCTACAGGCAGGTTAGAATAATTATTACTTCATTCAACGCCCTGTATTTTTCACCTCAAGAACACACAAAGTTATTCTATTTCTAGGAACATATTGTGCTTTGTTCCTCCCCATCATAAAATGGCTCTTTTCAGAAGCTGATCTGGCTCGTCCTAAATGGGAAAGCTACGTCTCCCTGGGGGTGTGGAAAACATTTGTGCCGCATGGTTCCCTGAAAACGGACCAATTTGACCTCACGTTCACAACTTCCCCCAAGGACAGGGAACAGATGAGGGTGAAAGGAAAACATCGACCTAAACCTGGGAAAAACAATCTTTTCCCAGAAGCGGATCCAGTTCTAAACATGTGTGTAGCTATATGGTTGGAAACGTGCCCCATTCAACTCTGCCAGAAAAGTTGTAATTACCGAATATTTGGATAGATACTTGAAGCCATGTTCATTTGATAAAATACTTCAAGAACCATGGGCGTAACTTGGGATCTAGCTTTTGGAGGGAGGGGGGCAGAGTCGAACTTGAGGTTTAACTTTTGGGGGGAGGCAGAATCGATTTTTTTCTACCCCATAAAAAAATAGCATCCAAGACTATTTTGCTAACTGTTAGATTTGTGAAATCACAAAAATTACTCATCACTTTGTTCCTTGGGTCCCAGGTGGATAGCAAAAGTACCACTAACTTCTTAATTTTAATAAACCTGAATTTGGGGGGGCAAGTGCTCCCCCTTGCCCCCGACAAGTTACGCCTATGTCACGAACAAAACTACTATAGATTGAATCTAATGGTGGCGAAAGGTATTTCTGTAAAGAGCGGATAAGTTGATGGTTTCCATGGGAGGAGGAAATTTCTCTAACTCCAAACAGCTATATATTAAAAAACACTTATAATTTTCCATTATCTATAGGTATCCGTGTGACTGTGTGTGTGAACTAAAAACTTCGTACATTTTTTTCACAAATGTATATGGTTTCTGATGCGAGATTATTATATTAACATTTGGGACGTGTTCATTATTCTCAAATAAATATAGTATTTGAGTCACTATTCTACCTCTCCATGTTAGTTGCGAAGATAAACATGGATAACGAACAGTGAAAAAACATAATAATAAAAAAAGACAAACCTTCTCAAACACTGAACTTCTGTTTTCTCAACCCGTGAAATAAACAACGACAGTAGGGTGGCCATTTTCTGTGGCCCACAAGAGGAAATTTAACATTGACATTCAGTGAATAAAAGATTATTTGCATGCAAAGAACTGGATAATGATATCACTGCAAATTATTTTTATAAAAAAAACAAGAAAAAACAACAAAAAAACGAGATTTAAATTATTATAGCAGAGATAACCTAACATATGCATGCGTTTATTTTAATATTTTATAGTTCCTATTTTGTGTTTTTGAAGAGGTTTTTAATGGTTCGTGAGATTGAGAGCGATGCCTCTGTGTACGATTCTGACTTTTGCAAAACATCATACTAGAACAGAGAACCGTTGAAGATATCCCCCCCCCCCTTCCCCGGCTTACCACATCACATTTCTTCGGGTGAGATATTTTGCACAGCAGAAGCACTTGTTGCGGTGTTTAAAGAGAACACCGCTCCATCCTATAGATTAAAAACAAAAAAAAACAAAAAAACAGGAGGAAATAATCTAGAGTTTCATCTTGGAAAGGAACGAGCACAAAGGGGTCTTTCAGGAGTTCACACCAAGCATTCCACACAGCCAACTTTGTTCACACCGAAATGTTCTCAACACGTCCACATTCCTCTACCACAACGATGAATGAGCACTTGATGCTTCATCGAGTGGCAACCTGTAAAAACTAAAGTTCGTAAAATGGAAGAGATCTGTCGGTTTAATCAATTGTTTTAGTGATTATCGGCAATGGTAGATTAAAAACCTTCTCCATTTATTTTTCTAGATGTTGCCGGCCCCCGTGGCGGAGTGGTTAGCACACCGCGCTGCGACGCCAGGGGTCCCGGGTTCGAATCCTGGGTTGGGCATGGACGTTTGTGATGTCTATTCATCAATTTCATCATATCATCACTCAGCCCCATCTTCGCAAAATAGCCAAAAGTAGCACAAGAAGTGAAGTAAATCGATAGGTTCATAGAAGGTTACTGTTACTTTTAGAGGTCGTATCTGGGTTCGATCCCTGAAATCAAACCTTTAGATAAATTCACGCATTGTAGTTTGTTGTATTTAATACCTTTGCATTGAGGGCTTCCGAAGTTTTATTCAGAGGTATTCATATCGCGATGACGATCCTTTCCTGTCTGTCTGTAGCGTAGGCCCTACTATCTACAGAAAAGAATGCTCGTGAGAACCATGATGTGATGATGGCTCAAACATGCGGGATAAAAATGTTGTTTCTGAGGGCTCACAGCGTCGAAATGAGACCTCAATGAACAAAACATTACCAAGTAAAATCGTTCACATTGATGTCCTCTACTTCTACACTCTGTAAAAGTTTGTCGATGGTTCTGCCGACCTCCGTGGCTAGGGTTACCAGACGTCCGGTGTTCCCGGACATGTCCTACATTTTAGCCTTATGTCCGGCGTCCAGGAGGAATTTGAAAAAATATCATAAATGTTCTACATTTTGAGCGTCACATAATATTAATTAGGAAAATACGTAACAGAAAAAAATGATACACGTTCAAAGTCTATGGACTGCGCTTCTAAACTCAATACTGACATTTATTTTGATTCAGTCATTGCACAAAAAGAAAAAAAGCTTGTCCTGCTATTAAACAAACGGGAAAACGGAAGCAATTAATGAACAAAGTTTTACCTTGTGATAACGTCACTGTTCAATGCCTGAGCATAATTTCTTGCCTTAGTGTTTATACTGATGGAACAAGTTGTTGCCCATTCTTATTCAATATAAATTAATTGTAAAGCAGGGGTATAGAGAATGAAGTTACTCAGGATGACTGCCAGTCAAGAAAGTCAAGAAAAAAGTAAAGAAATCAACAAGTACGTCAAGAAGTCAATAAAAAGGCAATAAATTATTCTTGTGGTCAAGAATAATAATAGTTTATTTTAAGTGTTGAGCACAGTATGAAACCTAATACAGCACTAAGTCAAATACAAAAGTACAAAGTTACACGAATAAAATACATAAGCTGCAGAATAACATAACATAACAAGTTTAGTCTCATAATGACTGATAGTGTTGCCCACGAGACGAGACGAGACGAGACGAGACATTGGTCTGTCCCGTCCCGTCTCGTGAAAATGCTGTCTCGTCTCGAAAATATTCGTTGTCCCGTCTCGAAGGGTTCTGTCTCGTCTCGTCCCGTCTCGTTTTGTCCCGTCTCGTCTCGTAAAAGTGATCCGGGATATCATGCCAACAAAAGTCAAAAGTAGCAGAAACACGAAATATTTTTCCGGAAAGTGGGATAAAGCTCCAAATATTTTACCCATTGCGTGGTGAGAATAAATAAGGTTCGTTAATCATGAGGACATTAATATTAAAAATGCAGTTTGTTGGTTACTGATTGCTAGGTATCTTATGAAATCTACCTTGTGGTTTTTCCCGCTTCATACAACTGTCTATCCATCGTACATTTATACCAAGTTTGTTAGAACCTGTCCCGTTTCCCGCGCTAGCGATCGCTCGACAGTTTTGGTGCCAATGAGAAACGAGAAAAAAGTCGTATGCTGGGCAGCGAGAAGCGAATGGAAGCCAGAAGAGAGGAGCTTACGTAGACGTTGTTGCCACGTTGCGTATTTTAATTTGCTGCCTAGCTTTGGCTTTCCCCAGCACGGAGTTCAGGCGGTCTTCAGCAGCAGCAACACCGCTTGGTTTATGCTAGGTTCTAGAAAAGCCAGCGATCAGCTACCGCGCGAAGCCGGACAGGTTGTAACAAACACGGTATAAGTGAGTGCTCTTTTTCATTACTGCTATACCTTTTGGAAGTCTTGAAATGTTTTCCAATATACCTTCTTTCTTTCTGAATGTCGAACTTCCGTGCACTATGAAAATGTACATTTTTTCTTTAAATTCTAAGCTTGGCACTGGGGAGCAACAAAAAAAGTTTTTAAATGTGTAGTACGAACACAAAAGATTATTTAAAATTTCAATATTTAGTATATTACAAATAGAAAGCATTTATTGTTCTTAATATTGTTGAACATCTTCTATGACATAAGTTTCAAAAAGAGTTTCTTTGTGATATTGTGCTGTTTCTTATGCTCAGCTTATGACGCACATACTTCTTTGTTTTCCCTTTAGCCTCTAAGTCCGGTACCACCACCGCTTGATCTAATTTATCCTTCGGCAGGCACGCATCTAGAAATATATGTCGGGGGAGGGTGTCTGAGCCAAGTGTTTCAGAAAAAATGATGATAATAACATTAACGACAACAATTAAGCAAATGTTTAAATTAATGCATTAATATAATTCATAGGCCTATTCACTTGAATATGTAAATTAATCAATTCTATTATTGTTATTGCATGACATGTTACAAAGATGGTAGAAGAATAGTAATATAACAGCACGAATATTAGCTAATATCTAGCTTACGTGTAGTTAAGATCGTCAAAATCTGCATAAAAACAGCTGTCCTGGCAAGAAAATTAATGTAAAAAAAGGTGATGAATTGAATATTTGCTGAATAACAAAAGAAGATGTTACATCCAGTTGACGAAAAATAAAGTTCCTGATTAATATTTTATGCTCATTATTATAAGTAGTAGCCTACATAAAACTTTATTGATACTGTCATTCAAAGCAGTATGATCCCAATAGAACCCTTGTTTTCTAGTAAGTTCGGCAGGAATATGTAACCCTCGATTATGCTAAACAAATATATATTTTATGTTTAGCTAGAGCAAGGCCCCAGGAGGATGCAAGAAGCCTTTCCTGCAAAAGTGTATGTTTTACGAAGCGAAGAAACGTGACAAAACCACCACGTATGGAAGGCAAACCTGCATTAATTTTATATCGCACGTTTACAGAGCCGTGCTTCCTGAAGTTATAAAAATCCCAACTTCAATGATTCTTTTAGACAAGCTATAGTTGAAAAATGTATGTTTAGATGCACCCAAAGTGCATCATTATCAGATTATGCATATAACGTGTTATTGGAATCAACATATTTGTGTAAATTGGGTGCCTCCCCGATGGCGTAGTAATAACGTCGAGGTCTTGTTATGAAGGGTCCTCGCGTCGATACTCAATGGAGGCACAAAGTGGATCGGATCGCACTTTAAACTGTAGGTCGGTTCGCGATTTAGCCTATTTGCGAATCAAGTGGACTTAAAAAAAACAAAAAAACAAACAAAAAAAAACAATATCAACCTTAAGAATATTAGAATAAACTAATTCACCCGCAGGTAAGTCAAATTTCGCATATCCTTCTTCATCCTCGTTCATAGACTTCCTGCAATACTCTTGTGTTGCATCCCACCAGGTGCGAAAAATGTGAAGTTATTATTTCCCCGTACTGCGTTATTTTTTTCATAACAGTAAGGCTAAATTCTCGTTTTATCTGAACTTTTAAAAAATGTGCAAAATACGTCTCTATCTTTAAACAACCACCCTTTCCCATGTATGTGTAAAATAATCCCACTCTGTCTCAGAAAACCTCTTCCTAAGATCAAATGAAGGAAACAACTCTGAAGTCTCAACAATTATAAATTTTTGCTTAAATTTCCTATCATTTATACAAACAGTAGCACATATCACGTCCTTTGGTGCAACACTGTCAACAGCTAATGTTACTTTCCTCGTCCTAATAAATTTACTTCCAACCATTGACGGCGCCAGGGAAATTTGACTGGGGGGGGGGGAAGGCTGGCAACAAAATATTGTAAGGGGGCAGTCACATTAAAACGCCCGAAAACACTACACACATATATATACTTATATAATAATAATAATAATTATTATTATTATTATTATTATTATAATTATTATTATTATATTCAAGTATGGTGTTTTGTGTGTGCCTTTTATTTAGAGTGGACGTTTACTGCCTAAATTTACTTCTTGATTACGAGTTTATCTCCACATTATTCGTTTTAATAAAGACATTAATTATTTTTTATTGGTAAGTTGCGTTGCCTATTTCAGTATTGAAAGACATTCATAATTTTATAATTCATCGTCTTTCTTGAGATGAAACTACTGATATAAATATTTAAGTTATAAGATAATATAAATGATGAAAATAATGCTTCTAAGAGTTTAATTTTCTTGCAAAATAAACGTGACGTTGGAAGAAATTAATCTTCTTAAGTATTAGAAACAATGTGAGTGCAATTCTCCTGTAGGAGAATTCTGCTCTATGTACTTTGGAGAACACATTGCCCACCTTTGGTACGTCCAGGACTTGACATTTCTTCTCAATGGCAAGAACAGCCAAATGAAGCAGTTTGCATCCAGCATCCTGTTTCGAGCAAGCCTTTTCAAAGATTTTAAGGACAACCATCTTCGTAAGAGATGGGCAAAATTTGTGTTTCACCTTTCAGGGAAATGTTATCACAGGATAAAAAAATCATACAAAGGTTATAGTTATCTCATAATTCAAGAAATATTCTGACCCTGGCATTACTTACTCTTACTCTACCACTCAAACGTATGTCTGTGCTACCCAATTACAGGCACCTATGGAGTTCGTGGGAAGAAGTTCTTCGATTTTGATATGTACGAGAAAGAGCGAACCTGCATCTAATGATTGAAGAGTGGCAAATCCTAATAAGCGTTCTTTTACCTGCCCATGATATGTTTTGAATCGAATTTTAAGTGTAATTTGCATTTTAAGGTTCACGTTCAATACATTTCCAAATAATATCCCCTCATTAGCTTGAAGAGTATCGAAGAAATCCCCTTTGTTAAGGTTTCCTCAGACTCATCATCTCGAAATTCAAATCCCTGAATAGTAAGAAACCGCGATGAA
Organism: Lepisma saccharinum; assembly: GCF_977018435.1. Classification (NCBI taxonomy): domain Eukaryota; kingdom Metazoa; phylum Arthropoda; class Insecta; order Zygentoma; family Lepismatidae; genus Lepisma; species Lepisma saccharinum. The sequence continues at coordinate 127,318,054 of NC_139229.1, forward strand.
TCCACAACAACTGACATGTAGTGACGGGTTTTCTTCGATCACCTTTGGTCCTGGGTTCGATACAAAGTGGAGGCACTTTAAACTATAAGTCCAGTCCCGATTAGCCTTACTGTGCATAAAGTGGACTTCAAACGCCAAATCAACCAACCAACCAAATCTTGAATCAAATTTTGAATGTCTTTTAATAATTAGCGTTGTCACTAACAACCACGATTAGAATAATTTGCCCGTACTGCAGATGATGTCTTGTGGTCCTCAAAATATTCGTGATGTTTTAAAATCATCCACATTCAACACTTTTTCCCAGTTCTTAAGACTGGTTAAAACTTAGGTTAATCTCGGCTATTACAGGACATAAATGAATGAGAAATCACCTATGCCCAGGTCGGCGCTCGAATCTTGGACGAAGCAAATTAATATTTGTTAATCAAGTTGGTATTATAAGCAGGAAGGTGATATCATGCAGAATACACCACTTTGAAAAGGTGAAAATCGTCATACTCTTATAAATGAACTCTCTTATTATTTGATATTGAATTAACTTCAGTTGGGGGCCCGGGTGGGGGGGGGGGCGAAGTGTCTGACATGGGGCGTCCCCCTGTTCCCTCTGGCGTCGTCACTGCTTCCAACCCTCTAATAACTTCGCTGCTGATAGCCTCACCTTCGAAATGGAAGCTTGTGTGTCGGCGAATAATACAAAGAACTTGTGTTCACTGTCCCTCTTTCATTCAAAGTCTGTCGTTTTCCTTTTCAGCTTTTCTTGCAAAACTTCCTGTCAGCAAGCAAACCAAATTACAAAATTTTTATTGCCCCTCCCTTGCATCAACTTTCATTCCTACTTTAGGCCTGGATTTATGGCACGTACCCGCTACTGCAGGTCAACCTCGCCCTATGTTTGGTGTTTGCCCCCTGAAGCAACGGTGTCCATTGTTCAAAGCGAAACCTCTGACAGTGGGGAACGGCGAAAAATAGTCTCGGAATACACCCTGGTCGTAAACAAGCTCCCGCCACCCTGACATTGCTGTCAGCTTCCCTCTGAAGTTCGATAAAACTACTTTGTGAAATGTGTTTAATAACGAGTGAAAATGTAGACAGTAGATACTACATGTAATTATTTTGCTCATAAACTTGAAGGCTAAATTTACAGACTAAAAAGAACAGCTACAACATTCCTTCATCTGATTTACAGAAAGGCTAATCGGGACTGGACTCTCAGTTTAAAGTGGGGTTCAAATCACAATGTGCCTTCACCGGGTATCGAACCCGGGACCCCTTGATTACAAGGCGACGACGCTACCATTGTACCATCGGAGAGTCCCCTCATAGAACAAAGTTTCCATCTACGACGATTATAAAGAATTTAGTGCAATTCCTTCATTTGAAATCTATTCTATATCAGCCTCAATATTTCGTTATTACAATCCAAGGAATAGTATTCTCCTTAAATAAGAAATAAAGAAATAAAAAAGAACATTGGAAATAATCTTCAAACGGACGTAAAAAAATCTAATCCAACCACCTGCAGAATGCCTGAGGGAAACAACAAGAATTTTCTCAACAAAGACATATCCGAAATTTCCATAACATTCTAATAATTTAGCAACCCGTGCAAATAATCATGTGGTAAAATCTTGTCGTGGTACCCTGTAAACTCTAAAATCACCAAATTACTTCTTTCCATATTTCCCGTACTTTCTCCTCCTCTTTAGCTCTCAGCTGTTCGGAGTGGGATAATGCAAGATTATTTGTCCCTAATTATCTCCTTCTCTTAGTCTTGCTTATATCTTGGACTCCTTAATAACTTTCCCAACAACTCCTTATCAATTTGTACTGCCATGTTTCCTACAATGTTTTTCCTACTTCCTAATAACAATCACTTCTGTACATCCTTTGATGTAAAAATTAAATAATAAAAATAAACCATATCCGTCGGTCCGTTTATCTTTCCAACCTATAGAGCTGAGACTATTTTTACAAGATAAACCTCGGACGGAGACATTCCACGATCTTTTAGCCCCTCCTAACACCTTCTCTACCTGCCCTTTTACTTGATGTTATTCAGAATTGTATTAGTATCTAGAGTACTATCGTAACAAAGTTATTAACCTGGAATATTTTTTTTTTAAAAAAATGGGGAGTAACGCTGTGTTTCGAAAGAGTATAGGAAATAAGTGTAGGTATTCATTCATGCCTCTCTCTAGAATAGTCTTCTTATTTTGACTTAATACACGCTTATCAACGTTTCTAATTGAAATACTTTATTCCAAGCAAACAAGTATTTGCAACTGATTAAAAATTTTGCTTTCATTTTTTCGAGACATTCGAGACGAGACGAGACTTTTCAAAAGCCGTCCCGTCCCGTCTCGTGTCTCGTCTCGAAAACGAGACGAGAAAGGCATTCCGTCTCGTCCCGTCTCGAATTTCAAAAGGCTTGTCCCGTCTCGTGTGTCTTCTCGTTTTCGAGACGAGACGGGACATGTCCCGTCCCGTGAGCAACACTAATGACTGATTGGTTGATTTAGTTTATTTTACTACAATTTTTCTGTCCCTTTGGCTAATCGCGAAGACGAGGATGAATGGTGGTAAGATAAGATGAATGAAGGGACAATCACAAACATATAAGGGGGGGTGTGTGAGTGGTGACCTTCCATATAGTACACCCAACTGTCAATTTCACTTCCACGTAGTACACCCTGTACCAGGCACGTATCCAGGAATTCCTTTCGGGGGGGGCTCAACACCATTTTTTTAAGGGGTATAGTAAGAACCTCACAATTGTATGTTCAAGACCAGTGGTGGAAATTGGGTTCCAAAACGGGGGGGGGGGGGGGCTCTTGGTAGACAAGGCTTAACATTAAGAGGCCATACTGTTGAGGCAAGAAAATAAAAAATGGGGAGCAACTATCCCTTAAATCGTCGCCACTGTAAGGCTGTCATTTTAATCAGAACGTGAAATCGGAACATTTTTTACCACTCGACTCCTCTGTTTCCTGCATTAACATTGTGTGCCGGAACCATCTCAGTATGTGTGTTTGTCCATTTCTTCTCATCAGGCATAAAAACATCTATGGTGTCTTTGAGTATCTTTACGAAGCTGTTACACATGCACGGCATGGACAATCCACTCGACAACGCGAGATTCAAATTGTGGGCTGCCAACTGGACGCGAATATTTCTCTCTGATTCGAGCCTGAACACCACTAACGTGTCTTGTCCTCCCATGTTTGCAGCTCTTATAAAAGCCGAAACCCACCAAATTCTTCAGATTCAAGCACTAACAAGTGTTCAAAAATGCCTGTCACAGCTTCCGCTGTCTTGTCATATATCGGCACGAAACAAACGAAGTCTTCTCGAATACAGGTGGATCACGAAACAATTAATGTACAGTGCTCCCAGTATGATCAAATGCTTACTCATTTATCTCCAGTGACGTGCCCAAGGGAGGGTTGGTGAGGTCATAACCCCATTTGAGCCAGTATTCCTTTTTTTTTTAAAAAAAAAAGAGAAAGAGGAACGTCAAAGACAGGAAAAAAAATGGCAAAATCAGGACTGACTACCAAAAATAGTATGCGTAACCCCTCTCCCTTCCGAAAATCCTGGGCACGCCTCTCTTTATCTCGTACACATTTTTTAAAATCAACTCACCAGAAGTTTTTATCATTCCGTATTGGAGATTGAAGTAAGATGCGTTCTTCCTGCAGGTTTGTATATGATCCTTTAGGGCGCTGTCGTCTGCCTGCTTTCACACCTAACCTTAACAAAGCCCTAATTTTCCATCCTTGTGACTTGGATTTTCAAGACTTAGGAAGGTTTCAGACCGAAGGGACACGCGATACATGTCGATTGGAATGGGCCAATCAACAGCAACGTTTCACACCGTAGCGATACAAAAGGCCGCACAAACCTAATCTTCAGGCGACACGGTGTGAAATCTCCCTTATTAGGCCACTGTCATTGTCACCTCGAAGTAGTAGCTCCTGTTGACCACAGAAAAAAAATTCTCAACCGGTGGAACTAAAATGTCTACATATGCAACATCTTGCTTTCTCTTCTCGAGATTCATAAAATTTTCGGCTGTCTCTTTATGGTAGTTAAGTGTTTGAATGTGTTTCGAACCCAGTAGGCTTAAACAAAAGTATTTTTTTATACCACGAAATTCTCGGACTGCATATACAAAATTTAGTTCTGACAAAACTAAATCATCACTCAAAACTTTGATTTTCAGTTGATCTATGCAGCTTATTTCTGTTTTCCGGTACTGCTGAAATATTCACGAGAGAGAGAGAGAGAGAGAGAGAGAGAGAGAGAGAGAGAAAGAGAGAGAGGCGCCTTGATCTCTTCGGCCATCGACTCGAACTAGCTCTACATTGAGGCCCCGGAAGTTATACTGTCGTCAATGTCTTCATTTTCGAATCACTATATCTTATAAAGCAACCAGAGGACGCTGACTGATCACTAATCGACTATATGAATTGTCACACTTACATTTGAATTCTCATTAACCGATTCTTTGTAGAGATGAACCGAAAAATTGAATCCGCGTATTTATATCCTCATTATATTCTAGAACGTTCCGCAGATAAAACGATTCGTTAATGTTGCCAGTAGTTGACTCCTTCTCTCATTCAAGAACGTACCCTCTCCCGCCTTCTAGAGATTAGAAATTACAACGAATGGTCCTACGTGTGGCGCTACCTTTGTTGTGCAGCTTCAAAATGCTGACAAGTCTCTACATAGTGATCAAGTGAGCTGCGACAACACCGAAAGCGCAAGAAAAGTTTACGTGCAATATTATCAACAACAGGGTTATAGAACATTCTCCGTCTTGCCTCGATAATTGTCTATCTCCTTAAATCATCGTCACATTATTCAAAAAGCCAAACACCTAATTTTATCTAGTGTAAAATAAAAAAAGATCCTGGGGGGGGGGGGGGGGTCGAGCGACCTCAACCCCACCTTGGATACGTGCTATTAACAATAACAGGGTTATAGAACATTCTCCGTCTTGTCTCGATAATTATTTCTCCCAAATTATCATCACATTATTCAACAAGCCAAAATCCTAATTTTATCTAGTGTAAACAGAAAAAATTCCTGAAGGGGGCCCGAACCTCCTGATTCCCACCTTGGATACGTGCTATTGACAATAATAAGGTTATAGAACACTCTCCGTCTTGTTTCGATAATTATTTCTCTCAGATTTATAATGTATTATCTTCACATTATTCAAGACACCAAAAGTCTAATTTTATCTAGTGCAAATTGAAAAATTTCCTGAGGGGGGGGGGGGCTCGAGCCACCTCATCCCCACCTTGGATACGTGCTATTAACAATAACAGGCGTATAAAACATGCTATATCTTGCCTCGATAATTATTTCTCTCCTTACATTATTTTCACATTATTCAAGAAGCCAAAAACCTAATTTTATCTAACGTAAACTGAAAAATTTCCTGGGGAGAGGGTCGAGCCCCCTGTGCCCCATCTTGGATACGTGCTATTGTCAATAACAGGGTTACGGAACATTCTCCGTCTTGCCTCGATAATTATTTCTCCCCTTAAATTATTGTCACATTATTTTATTTCACACCACAAGAAACAAAAAACCTCATTTTATCTAGTGTAAACCTAAAACTTTCGGGGGGCTCGAGCCCCCGAAGCCCCCCTCTGGATACGTGCCTGCCCTGTACTGCATTTTGCAGACAAACGAGGCTCTGGCGACTGGCCCTATGGCCAGTATAATTGTGTGTGTTGTTCTGCTTTTTGTCCTTATGTGTGCCGAGTGCCCGTTTACAGCCTCAGCTTTTAAGGGAAGTCAGAATATTTTAAGATTTTAGTTATGCAATATTAGAGTTGTTATTTGTAACGATAAGGGGCTGGACCCGTATAATGTGACGGGTGCAAAATAGCCAAAGTGCGGACGTATCCATAATTTCAAAATCAATCAATCAATCAACAAACCTATAGGGACAACCGACACAAGCCCCACATAAGATTATACTGGCTGCGAGTCCGGACGCCAAAGCCTCGCTTGTCTGCCAAACAGTTCAGGATGCAATACAAGAAAGCAGATCTAATTCTCTTCTTAAATTCCGCTTCAGTTTTTATCTTAACTGGTCCTTTGGTAGGGGTTTTCATTAAATACATATTTATTTTCTTAATTACTAATTTCCAACTTTACCTAAGTAGGGGTCGAATAAATAAACGTTACGAAAAACGGAAAAAGGTCTATAAATGTCCAGAAAAAGTCAATTCTGAATGTGTTATTTTGGTAGACACCCTGTTATTGAACTAAAAACTACCCCAAGATGAAACTTCTGGAATAATTTTAAATTACGGTAATTGCTGAATATTTGTTTGCCATTACAGGTCATAATGGAAATGTTGAGAGAGTACTTTCATTACCATCAGCACAACAGACTCGCGAGAGAAATTATTTTTTCGTAAAGTCTGTAAAATGTTTAGTATTGGTCCCTATAATTTCAGAGTTTGACTGTCCACTCTAACATAAATATAGTTTGAATAAACCTGAAGTTTTGATAGTAAGAGGTGCATTGATTAGTATGATTGAAAGTGTTGAAATTTTGCATTTCATTGAGAATTCATTTTTTAAAAACTGAAAAGTGTCATTCTTCAACTACTTTCTAACGTGTTCTATAGATATATGTTTTATTTATTGAGAATGTTTTGTGTCCTACATTTTCGTTGCAGCGAACTGGTAACCCTATCCGTGACGGAGTGCTAAGAAGCGTTACCCGAGGGATAACGGGTTCGAATCCCGGCCTGGGAATGCTTCTTCATTGCGAGTGTACCTTCATCAATTCATCACATCACTCATCCTCGTACACGTGATTAGCCAAAGATGGCAGAAAAGCGAAGCAAAATATACTAAATCAATCAATAGTCGGTGGTTCACAGCGTCACCTTGTGTATATCCATATACACGTACAGAAATGTGTTTATATGTCACTTAAATTTTGTAAAAAAGTTCTCCCCTTTGCATAGCACCACGCCATGAAGGCGTATAGGGGGTGTGGGGGTTACGCCCCACACTTTCTTGATCCGGTCGTGAGTGGAGGTGATGTGATCAGCATCACGCGGATCGAACCCGGGACCTTTAGCATGGTAGTCAGACGCGTTACCGACTGAGCCACCGGGGCCTTAAATTTGGTATGCACATTTTTGAATGCACGAAGGTTTCAGATAGTGCTGATAGTAGCTATAGGTAATTCCTTTAGAGAAAACCATCCAGCTGACCTTTCGTACGAAATCTATCTCTCGCCTTTTGTGTAGCCAAGTCTTCAATCCCATCAAGAAAGTCGAATTTTGACACTAAATCACTTCATATGTCAATTATGTGGTCAGTGAGGTGTCTCTTCATGCATACATTTAGTTCTCAAATAGCTTAAGGCCAAGTTTCAAGACACCCTACCGATTGGACCACCTTGGTTCCAGTTTTCAAATGAGTCTTGATTAATGTCAAACAAGATAAGTTTTTTTTTTTCACTGGCGGTTGTTATCGGCGCTGTAACCAGATTTTTAAGTACACTGCATATTTTGACAGTAGGTAAGCAGTCGCAATATACTGTGTCAAACGATAACAGATTGATTTGAACCTTGTTGGCAAAATCTGCGAATGTCCCTTATATGGGAGGAGTTTTGAGGAAGTAAAAATAACATTATTATCTGGAATCTGTTTCACACAATGGAACATGCCGACCGAGACAACGGTCTATCCTCTCCTTTCCATCTTTCCTCAAGGCCTCCCCGATGGCGCAGTGGTAGCGTCGTCGCCTTGTAATCAAGGGGTCCCTGGTTCGATACCCGGATGAGGCACATAGTGGTTCGGATCCCACTTTAAACTGTAGGTCCAGTCCAGATTAGCCTTACTGTGCATAAAGTGGACTTAAAACACAAAGTCAATGAATCAATCAAAACAATCTTTCCACAAGATCGCGGGGGTGGTACACACTCAAATTTGGTGTATTTCAGCTTCAGCACAAAGAAGCACGGCGCCTGTATCCCCTCGAACAATAGTTTATGATAGGAAGTAACAAACAAGAAAATAACTGTGTTCAGACGGAAATTTTCTATTCACCTCAGACCCCTCATTTGAAACTTCAGTTCCTTTATTTCTACACTACGTAAGCTTATAAATGGAGCTCTATCGCTAATATAGTTTTCCTCTCATTTTTTTTCATCTAATGTAATAACACTTGCACAAGAAATGAATGAATAAAATATTCAATAATATTACATAAATATTTCGGAAGCGCGAGGCCCTGTCGGTGGCACGCATCGTACGCCTCTATTAACGGCGGCCCTGCATAACATAATATATCATCGTAATATCAAGCAGCACCAAATATTTACATTTTTCAGTCTTGTTACGGTACGATTGAGGTTCGCCACTTTGAAACTCGTCAGCAGATTTACCACAAATATCAGAAAGTGTGTTCAGAAATTATTGGAGGAACCACAAGCAAAAAAACCTGCGCAGACCCGCGACTCCTGTGCACCGTACTCTCGTGTGGAGGGGAGGTGCAGAGTGGAGCATGCTTCCTTACGGCCCGAGCTGAACGGAAGAATGGAAAGCTCCGCGAAGACTTTTCGTCGAAGGTTCTTTTCCTTGTGGTTGCTCTATACAACCATTTGAAAGACGAATATTTGCAATTTCACACAGACCTTGGTGCCAAGGTGTAAACTTTTTTTTTTACATATATTTTAGAAAAATATATACATGTTGAATTTGATATTATTTTAAGAAAAATCCTTCCCAAATTTTTGATGACGCGGACCGCGCCACTATCAGTATGAGTATCCCACTTTCAACTGTAGGCCCAGTCCCGATTAGCCTATCTGTGCATAAATTGGGACAAACTTTGAAAACGCATTCGGCATATTTTTAATCCTGCTGTCAACAATCATACACAGATATAGCAATGATAAAATTTAATTTGTATTTTGTCTGACGCAGCTCTGAGATGTCGCCCTGGGCACTGCGACGAGGAAGCGCCACCATCAAAACAAGGAAACGTCGCGAAACCCCATGAAAATATTGGCGCCTTATTAAATTAATATCGTTGTTGCCTCGGAAAGAAATAGATTAGGAAAAAAATTCTTGCGTACTAGTTTTATTAGAGGACCCGGACAGTATTAAACGAGGAGCCCGAAAACAAAACACATCGATTGAATATAACCACCAAGTCTTCATTAGATTTATCATCAGGATATAAAACTCAATGAAACATCCATACTCACTGGGGTTCGAACCTTGAAACTTCGGAAGCATGATCTCGAGATTCTTGCTATTCGACTCATATCACCTATTTAGAACACTGTTTTTACCTGTAGGGTTCCGATTATCTTGATAATTTAAATTCACGTGTGTAATATATTAAAAGTTATATAACTACATGAATTTTCATTCAACATTCCAACAGAAGCGTTCTCTCGCTTTTTAACACTCGGTCACAAAATGCCGTCCCCAACGACGGGCCTGTTATGTGGTTTGCATCATGCACATGCAGGAATCAGTTGTTAGTAGAAGTGCAAAACATGAACTAACCTGAACTTGAAATCCAAAGTATCTTCCTAAATTCATCAAGATTAAAACACACAATAATGAATTCGAACACTGTTACAAAGTCAGTTTTACTTGAGCCAAAATTAAACTTGTTTATATGCTAAAAACCCTTCTATCGTTTTCGTAAAATCAGTAAACTGTTTATCTTTTGTGTTCTTTCTCACAGCACAAAACTCGCCAAGGTCGGATATTGCTTGTCCAACCCCATGAACTGGACGTGTCAAACCCTCAGGCATTTAGCAGACGAGAGGCGGCTAACAAGCAGCCACACATGTTACGAGATCTTCGCCATCTGGTGGCGAAACTGTAAAGTGCTATGGAAAACAATTGCATAACAAGGAGCACACACAGGGTGAAGGTCACAACATATAACACATGAGTGAAGCTGTTTGGTATTAACCGGTATTAACTTAAAATTATCTTGTATACTTCAGATAAGAACATCCCATTATTACCCCTCCTCTTCACCACTATATAGATAATTATTCAGGAACAACTGCAGTACACAGTACTCTAAGTGAACCAAGCTCGAAGACCCAAGATGTCAAGAGCGTTATTCTCAACATCCATACGCCAGTGTTTAAGTGTACACACATGCAAAGAAGTAAAATTGTTTGATAACAGGACTAGTGCGTGTTTTGATTACTATTACCGACATTTCTGTAAGCGGGAAAATGAAAAGGGTTATACAATCCCAGAACCTGAAAATCCGTTCAAGAGAACAGCAAGAATATTAAAGGACGATATTGTGGATTTTAAGAACCGACACTTGCACAATATAAAGTCCACAAGAAGATTTTCAGGAACTGGAATTCCACAACACTGCGATATTGTAATAATTGGAGGAGGAATAATGGGATCATCTATAGCCTACTGGTTAAGCCAAAGAGTTCCAGGAGCACTCAGTGTTGTTGTTGTAGAAAAAGACCCTACTGTAAGTATGAAGTCTAAACAACTGTCATATAATTCCGGTTCACAATTTGAGGTAAGTATTGGAACAGATGTGTGCATGAGTAATACCGAGAATATTTTCCTTGCACGTACAGTAGAACAATTGCACACTCATTTTGCCTTCTTTATAGAATGATTTCTTTCTTTGTAGTTTGTTTGGCAAGATTTCCGATTGTTTAATTCAGAATTCATCATGGTACTCAGGCATTTTTTACATGGTTCAATTTCTATGTATGTCTGTTAACACATACTTCAGAGATTTTGTGATTTGTTGCGGCATTTTGTCTGGAGAACGATTTTCCCTTCCACACACTTCTATATGTAATTTTTTTTTATTTGCGAGCAACCATTTATATACTTTCCTCTTGGATACAGAGTGCTGCTGTCACCTACTTCAATGCATGGAGTATGAAGATGTAATGGTAACAGTTTCATACATCGGAGACACATTTCTTCAATTTTACACAAGAAACTACTTACGGAAATTAATTTCTCCAAGGTTTACAACTTTCGTCGAGGTATTTTCTTTCATCGTGGAATATATTTGACTGGGAAATCATGTATTTTTCAAGAGAAATATCTCACCGATGCACAATTGCCATTGCTTTCATTTGCTTGCGCTACGACAACTGGATGCTGCGTACATTTGATGACGTAAACCCATGTCAGTGTTTCAAACCCCCCTTTTTTTACTATGCTTGCCTAACGTAGCCTTATTGGAAATGGTTCCTGGGGCTATCGGTCAGCTACCGTGCATAATTGTTCGTGGGGCTATCCGTGAATGGTTTGTGGGGCTTTCCGTGTATGGTTTGTGGGGCTATCTGTTAGCTACCCGTGCATAATGTATAATTTCCACCGGTGAGGAACACGATAGTAGGTATTTTTCGGTGAAGAAGATTGAAACACTGCATACCCACAACGTGAGTCAAGATGTGCTCGCCATATTGTGTGTTCCAGAAGCAAAGAAAGGAATAAATAAAGCACTCAGAATATGAAAAATTGTATTTGTTTTCATGTAAAAAGCATAATGGCACCTTGAACTATGTTCTGCAATACACAATTGGTAAGTATGAACCATGCGAAACACAAAATATGTTATTTTAATGTGTCTGGTACTGTAATATGCGGCTTACTGTGCATAAAATTGACTTAAGACACCAACTCAATCAATCCATCAAATCATAATTTCTCTGTTAAATTCTACTTAGTGAAGCTTGAAACTGTTCTAATTAATTTCCCCAAGCCTTGAACTTATTTCTCCAATCATTTCTAGTATTCTAAAGTACTTCCTAACACTCATATATGAAAGTTGCAAAAATCATTAAACATTCGGAACCATTACTAATTGTTTCCCTAGGTTTTGCTTGTTAAGCTAATATCATTTTAAAAAATAATGTAACCTTGCATGACATTGCTATTAAAATGTGTTGATCATTAGCTATGGCTTGGATGTGCATGCATGAGGCTTTATATGTTTTAGAAGTGTCAACATATCAGTGGAGTATTCTCCCATGACACTTCCATATATACGAGGCGTATTTTTTAAGTAAGTACCGTTTTGATATGTACAAAAAACAAGTAAACTTTTTGTAACAATTTTATTGTTACATGAATGACCACACTTTTATCTACTTTTCCACATAATTGCCACCAATATTAAGGCACTTATCATATCGAACAACAAGCTTTTGTATTCCGTCGTCATAGAAGTTTGCCGCCTGAGTTGACAGCCACTGCAACACGACAGTTTTGAGGCTATCGTCGTCATCGTGGTGCTGACCTCCGAGATTCTTCTTCAGTTGCAGATACACGTGGTGCTAGATCGGGGCTGTGTGGAGGATGATCAAATTGTTCCCAGCCAAATGATGCGATGAGATCTTGACAAGAAAAGTCAAACGTTTGCTTTTGTGCACCTCAGTTAATATTTTTGGTACACATCGTGAGCAATTTTCAATAGTTTAAGCGTTCGGGAACAATTTCGTAGATAACACTTCTTGAAACTTCAGAGAACTCCTCTGATAACGAAGAAATCGTGAAGCGTCTGTTCTCTTTCACTTTTTCGTCGACTTTCTGCAGCAAATCGACAGTGATCACTGAGGGTCGCCCACTCCGTTCCTCGTCATGAACATTCTTTCGGCCATCTTTGAAAGCTCTTGCCCATTTGCGTACCATTCCATCACTCATAATATTTTGTCCGTACACTTCACAAATCTGACGGTGAATTTCAACTGCTTTCATGCCTTTAGCACTAAGAAAACAAATAACAGCACGTATTTCACAGTCGGCGGCGGGATTCTCAATCGGCTAAGGGATTTTAAATACGCAAAAGCAAATGTATACACAATCGATTGTTGCCGCAATGGCGTATGTGGCTTGCCAACAGATGTAGGTACACAGTGCGCATGCATGGGACACCGACCGCAGCACTGCAGCGGCGGAATTTTAAAGTTGTCGGACTTCTGTCTTCGTTTTATTTGCATGCCTGCATTGGTGTTTTATTTCTATTTCAATAAATAAGAATTGTTGCAGTAAACCAGGTCAAATTTTCAGAGTACTCCACTTCAACATACAAATGAAGTATTGGTAAATCAACATTAGGACTTGCTTATTTGCATTAAAAAACCTCAACTAAATGTTGTAAGGCACCTAAGTTGTATCTTACTGCAGCTTGTACAGAACAAGATAGGGTAAGTGGTTAAGGAGGCTGATTCATATTTGAGAGGCCACCCTGAGCAAGGCCTCTCAATGGTTTTTGTTAGTCACTTCAGGCAAATGCTAAACAGTACAATTCATAGTACAGGACTTTTGATGCATAAGGTATTAATATAGGTACACATGAAATGTGTTAATGTATCCACAAACGTATTTAATTAATTACATGAACAGGTATGTGGAGATATAAGCACATTTCATGTATATTAACAGTACAAATAAACAGCATTAATAAATTGGGTAAGTGGTATAACATACCCTTTAAAACCTGCATCTTTTTTTAATCAGCAGATTTTGATGTTTTGCATAACATAAAAATTGTTTCAAGACATAGTATCTACCAGTAATTGAGATATTGGTCCCCGAATGGGACCCTCATGATTAAAATCTCTTGCATGTCAGAGTACTTTTCACCCATACATTTTGTGAAATACTGTTGTATGAAAACATGAAGACCAGAAAAGCATGCAAGTGTTAACAGCATGAACCCTAACAACATGAAATTGCTAAAAGTATTGAACCTTAAAATGCAAAAACTGTTTTTCTGTGGTGTCAATCTCTACAATTATTGGCACCAGATTTTTTATTATTTTGATATTCACATTGTTATTGTATGTGCCAAATAAATAATCATTTATTAGCCAATAATAGGAAGTTGAAATATCTAAGTAAAACAAAATTTATAAATTTAAATGTTACATTTGAAGTGTGTTAAATTTTAGGTTTGATTACCTTTCACATGATATAGTAATAAGTAAAACTATATTAGAATAATGAGTTAATTAGAAATATGAAAAAATACTAGTAATACACTACAGACCTCCATAATCCAGGAGTTAGTGGAGCATGCTCTGAAACTATCGGTCCCAGATTTGAACATGCAAAGGTTTCCTATCATATTCATCATTATCTATATACAGTAAAACCTTGTTAATCCAGACCCCGATAACCTGGACTTCGCTTAATCCGGACAGTCAAACAAAAAGAAAGAAAAAAAACCGAATGCAACGTTTTAAATGTGGCTAGAAGTCAACAAGACAACTTCCCAAAGAAAGAGCAGTCAACCACTGATGAAATTCTGTTTCCCGCAGAATTTTGTTGCTATAAATGGAGTTTTAATGCACTTTCTACTGTTCTTTTAGCTTATTTCAGTTAATCCGGACTTTCGTTAAACTGGTCAACTTATCCCTCCATTACCTAATTGTCAACCTCACTTCCATATGGCCAGTATAACTATGTGTGTTGTCCTGTGTGTGCTGAGTGCCCCTTTACATTACAGACTCAGCTTTTAGCAGGTCAGAATATTTTAGTTACGACACGACATTACAGTTATGTTATTTTAGTTCTGGTAAGGGGCTGGACCCCATATAAAGTGACAGGTGCAAAATAGCATAAGTGCTGACGCACCCAATATTTTGAATTAAAAAAAAATAATTATCCCCCCATTACTCCAGATTAACGAGGCTTTACTGTACTTTCATTATATTTTTATTATGAAATCTCCTGTTACATTTCGACAAGGTAGACTAAAAAGTGGACCAGCCTGATTTTGTTTGTGTAGTCTTTTAGTTTTTTTCTGGAGTGTGTAGCACACCCGAGATTTGGTATTCTGTAGGTGCAGATGCTTTGCAACATTTGCTGCTCTCTTCTTTGTTTTGTGCTGTAACAGTGGCATACTGTAGGTCTATCTAACACTTGCAACGCTCTATTAGTGTGGTTAGGTTGCTTGCCTTAATTTAAAAAATAAACTCATATTTCAAATTCAGAAACATTTTTTATGTAAAAAGTACTAAATTAGCACATATTTAGAAGAATCATATCAATGATTAAATTTCAGTGAAAATATTGGAACATTTCGTGGCACCCCTGTAAGACAGCCAATGCTGTAGGCATTGCCTCCTTGAGTTGTGGTCGAAGTTGAAGTTTATTGAAAGAAATGTATTTTTCTTCTTGCACTTGATAAAGCAAAATTGTTTTATATGAGTCTTGGAGCCTAATTTGTACTGAACAAAATGAGGTATCAATACAAATATGACTCTCCAGAACATTATCTGGACCACAGTATGTTTGCAAAGTGGCATGTTAAATTTCATCACCTACGTGGACAAAGGGTCTGCATTAATGCAGGTGTTGTCCTAGCTCAGCTTTCACACATGAAAAGGGACCTCTCCTGAAACTAAAAATGGATACCTTGTGATGTATGTTTGCTGCCTTTTTTTTTCCCATATGTGCTCACAAATCAAAGTTTGCATAGTGGATGCCAAACACCCATGACACGGATTGGGCTTTGCATAGCCAAGGAGTCGGCACTCTCATCTTTTATTCAGGTCTCAGGTTCAGTTCCCCCTTCCCAAATTGATGTTGACTGTATTGCGAAGGCAATTGCCAGGCTACTTGCAAATGAATACAGTGGAACCCTAAATTTACTTTCACGGATTTCACATTTTCCTGTATTTTAAGGTTTTACAGTAATTATCTGAACTCTGTTTATGTTAGTGATTATCAAAATTATAAGCTTAACTTGAAGTGAATTATACCAATTTTTATTTTGCCCTGTCCCGTTCATCCATATGCTCATGCATACACACAGAGCAATCCACCTCACTTTTAAGTCATTTGGATATTCATCCAGCAAGGAAAATAAAAATTGATATGCCATCATACTTAACATCTGTGTGTTCCTATTATTGAAATACAATAATTTGTCTAAATGTCACCAACTTCCCCATGAGCAATGTATATTTGTGTGTGATGTAGAATAAAAAACATTATACTAATTATTTTGTATCTTTTCAGTATGCAGAAGCTTCGACTACATTATCTTGTGGAGGATTGAGGCAACAGTTTTCCTTACAAGAGAATATTGAATTGTCTCTGTATGGTGCAGAATTCATGCGTAATATACAAAAACACTTATCAGTGGAGAATTGTGACCCTCCAGATGTGCAATTTACCCCCAATGGATATCTTTTCCTAGCTTCAGAAAAGAGTGCAGAGCAACTGGAAGAAAACCACAGATTGCAGGTGTAAGTTATCAAAAGAAGTAATTTCCAGATTTGAAATCCAGTCTGTTAAAATTAAGACAAATAGTAACTTTTTTTTTTTTTTTTTTGCAAGATTGAAATAACTCTACTCTATCGCAGTTAAGCCATATCTTAGAATATAAATTATGGAAAAGAGTATTACATACATCACTTTGGTATCAAGGTGTTTCACATCCAAATTGTATATACGTGCATTAGATCAAGTAGGGATCGTTTGAAGCTGATCGTGATTTATCAGTAGCTGACCCTTTATCAGTTATATTGCTGAACTCCGTGGCAGAGTGTTTAACACAGCATGCTATGATATGAAGGGTCCCAGGTTCAAATCCCAGTTTTAGCATGGATGTTCTTTGTGAGTGTTCCTTTATCAAATTCATCGTATCACTCATCCTCATCTTCTGAATTAGCAAAGTGGAAAAATAAAGTAAAATAAACTAAATCAATATCGTTATATTGATATTGTTACTGTGGGCCAAAGTCTCCATACATAGGCATTTCACTAAAATCCCTTCACTTAATATGACCACCATTATTCTGGATACACATATGTAGGCATTCCAACCAATCTCGTTGAACAGCCTGTATTATGTAGATGCACAAGCTTCAGTTCTTTGCTTAAAGGCAATCTTCACCTCGTACGAGTACACTTGTGCCTTCACATGACCCCACAAGTAGAAGTCCAGGGGTTTTAGGTCAGGAAATCATGGTGGCCACTCCACAGGACCCTGTCATTTAATGCATGATCCTGGAAATTTCAAATCAAAGCAGTGTCACACCTGGTTAATGAAATGTGCAGGCACCTTGTCATGCTGAAAAGTGCCTGGAAACTCTCTCTCCTCATTCAGTACCAACGGCATGACAAGGTCCTGCAGCATTTTCAAGTTCTTGTCAGCTGTGAGATTGTCGTTGATTAAGATTAGTCCAATGATCTGTGTGTTCCATTAACTGTTCTCTGCCCTGCAGTTTGCTTGCTATTACTGAACCAATCTAGGTTGCTGTTACTCCATTAATGTACATTAGGCAATTCGCTTCATCCTTCACATACAAATTATCCTCTTCCGAGAACAAAATGCCTGCTGTGAATACTGCATTCCATGCTGCACAATGTGTTCCTCACTCGCAAAACTGCACCTGTCGATTGTAATCATCTTCACTCGTGAGGTGCAGAAGTTGCAGTTTATAGTTTATGCTTCAGCATTCGTCAGATTCTGGTGCAACTGATACTTGTGGATACAACCTGTCTCCAAGAATAGTTGTCTCATACCCTTCCAAGGGTGCTTGAACGAATGTTGATGTGGCATAATTACTGTTTTGTAGGATCCTGTTCTCAGTATATCTGCAATGATGCTGGATGATTTGAACTTCTGTATCAAATTGTCTAAACTGTATCATGTGTGATCCTGGATGTTCTGGAAGAGGACAACTCCCTGCAGCTTTAGGTGTCCACTAGCAGGATCACCTCAATATTATCCTCCACACTTAGCAGAATTCTTCAATGGAATCTGAATGATAAATTATGGAGACTTGTATGCAAAATGCATGAGGTTGTGGTAAAAAGGGACCTTTAAATTGTAAGATGCTACACATGTGCACTCAATTTCTTACCACCCACATTTAATATATTCTTATTCAATATTTCCACTAGAGTTGAAGTGGTGGGAAATAATGATTTGTTCTATATAAGAAAGTATTTCTTGCTACATTTTCAGTTGGGAGATTTCCACATTATTATCCTAAAATTTGTAAACCCAGATAATGCCCCAAACCCCCCCAAAATTCATACCTGGTCAGTGCATCATGTCCTATCACCACTGTTTTCTGGTTTTTAAATTGTCCTAGTGATGCCGGATCAACACCGAAATTTGGAACTTCCATTGGTAATCAAACCTGGGACCAGTTACACCAAATGAAAAAGCACTATCATTCGGTTATGTGGGAGATCTTTTGAATAGTAGTTTTCTTAATTGTTTTATCAGAGATCTAATTTGATATGAACATATTTTTCATATTTTATGCAAGAATACTTTCTGAGGGTTATCAGTCACATTTGATATGGTCAAAAATACCATCCAAGAATGTGTAATTTGGTTGAAAGAGTATTTTATTTAGCAATCAAGCATTGTTTTCTGGTGGGTAGTAAACCATGCTTCTGATAACATAACATTTGTATGTTATCATTACATCTATTTGCACATAAAAGCATGTGTAATGCTGTAATATTCTTATGTTGCTGTGCTATATATTTTTTCATTATTCATAGGAAGCTGGGTGCAAAAAATGAACTTCTAAGTCCAGGGAAATTAAAGGAACGCTTTCCTTGGCTGAATACAGAAGGAGTAGCATTAGGTTGCCAGGGCTTGAAACATGAAGGCTGGTAAGTGGTAGGTTTTGTTTTGATGTTTTTCTCATTCATTAGTGGTCAGATAAATCAAATAGCTTGATATCAGAGGATGCAAAATTACACTTGTGTCTCCTTGCACACCAGATATTTCAATAATAAATGCAGGAGCTACAAGTTGGCATGCATTTACACTCAAGGGGTCCCAGGTTCAATACCCAGTGGAGGCACATTGTGGGTCAGATCCCACTTTAAACTGTAAACCAGTCCCGAATAACCTAGCTGTGCAGAAAGGACTGTTAAAGTGATATTATAAGAAAAACTCAAACTCAAGTTACATTGAGAGATATCAGGTGGGAGTCTAAATGTTGCATTTTAATAATGGATAGTTTGATTTTTTGTTTTTAAGTCCACTTTATGCACAGAAAGGCTAATCAGGACTCGGCCTACAGTTTTAAAGTGAGATGCGAACCACTATGTGCCTGCACCAGATATCGAACCTGGGACCCCTTGATTACAAGGTGACAAGATTAACACTATGCCATCAGGGAGGCATAGCTAATGCATAGTCCTGTCGAACATATTGTAATAATGTATGAACATTTATATACTTTATTATTGATGCTTCTGGAACATCTCTCCTTCTACTAGTGTTGAGCTGATAAGCTCACCAGACAAAAAATTAGTCACCCCCTGGAGACATCACTCTAATACCGAGTAACACCACCTCTGGCCCTGATAACCACCTCGTTTCATCGAGATAAGAAGTCCACAAGGTTCTGCATGTATTCCACATCCAGTTGACATCACTCGCTGATCAGAATATTACGTATAAGGCCTCCAAATTGCCGGGATGCTGATTTCGGCATTTTCCCCGCTGTTCCAAATAGTCCCACAATGTTGTATGTGGTTTAAGATCAGGTGATTTAGCAGGCCAAGCGAGGTGCGATATGGTGCCTGACTGTTCATCAAACCACTCACATACGCATGCTGCCCTGTGAACACGGCAGTTGTCATCTTGGTAAATGGGGGGGTCCACAGCATGCTCATCATGAAGATGTTGACTGAAGGGAAGCACCTGATCACCGAGAATGTCCAAATAAACATACTGGTTCATGATTACGGTCACCTGAATGAGTTGGCCCAGTGCATAGTAAGAAAAAAACCCCCAAAACATCACAGAACCACATCCTGCCTGAACTACACCTTCCACACACTGAGGATGAAATGCCTCATTTGACCGTCGGTGCAAGAGGCAAAATCGCAATTCATCAGACCACATTACACGCCTCCAGTCTGCCACTGTCCAAGTTCAGTGTTGTCTGACCTATGTCAGACGTGCAAATTTATGTGTTGCTGTGAGCAAAGGCCTCTTTCGAGGTACCTGACTCTATATGTCCATGGCAAAGTTCTCGTCGCAATGTTCGCTCGGAAATTGGTTGGGATGGACCTTCATTCACTGACTGAAACAATTCCTGTCTTCTTTGAAACCGATTGTCATTCACAAGACGTCACACTCGTCTCCGGTCCCTCTGGGTTAGGATCTTTTTCTGAGCACAGTTCCCATGCCATGTTTCATTGCCACCAGTGGGACACCATTCCTTGTACACACGTTGGACAGTTCGTGTCGATACACCAACAAATCCGGCAACTTCATTCACTGTGTGACCATGGGCATGCCCAAACACGATAGCCCTTTTTGCCACTCCGACACATCCCTGGCTTTGCCCATCTTGACACATTATTCCTGTACTGGACAACATATTCCGCAATCAATGTTACTGCTATAGTCACACAGCACTGATCCAGACATAATGCACCACGCCACTCCTCTGCAATGCCATCTATAGGGGCATCAGGAAACCACCTTGCTTTTGCACAATTTTTTGTCCGGTGAGCTTATTTTAAGCATACCCATATCAATGTTGTAGCAATTAAAGTTGTTCAGATATTAATTAATATTTAATATACAAGTATTACATTGCAATTATACATCATAATTATACTAGAGTTTTATTTTAAAATATTCAAAAAATTATACCAAATATTAAGTACCATATTTGCCAGCATATAAGATGCACTTTTTTCCTTTAAAAATAGGCTTGAAAAACAAGGTGTGTCTTATACGCTGATACTCAAATTTTGATTACCTTCATTTCTGAAAATTTTTTCATTCATAAAAATATATTCTTTCCTGGTTAGAATAGGTAAGTTATTTGTTGAAAGTAGACCTTCATATTAATTTATATTTGAAATACTATAAATTAATTATAAGTTCAATGATAAAGCTATTTCCTCAAAAATGTGCACAAAACACTGCCTCTTATATGCCGGCAAATATGGTAACTGTCATTTAATGATAAAATAAATTTTTACTCGCAATACTAGTGAAAAACAAGTGAAAATTTTGCATTTGTATAATTTGCAGCAAAACTGTTATGCAGTAATTTTGCACATCCTGCAAGGCACCCAGACTATGAAGTGTCATCCATTATCAGTGATTAAATTACAGTCAATACTTTTCAATACCAATACATCAGTATCAGGTCAGCTGGTCCTTTGACACATGATTAAAATAAGATATAATTGTTGTTTTTGTGTTATATGGATATTTATTGTTGCATGAATGTAGGTTTGATCCGTGGGCCCTCGTGTCAGCATTCAAACAAAAGGCTTTATCATTGGGGTGTTATTACGCAGATGCAGAAGCAGTTGGATTTGAATTCAAGCGGCACCATGATCTTTTTGTGGATGGTGTAGAACCAGGAACATATGAGGGACTGGATAAATTAGTGGTAAGTGGGACTACAATGTAGAAGTAAATTTATCTTAAATTTCATCCCACTGTAGTTTTAGGATACTAATCTGTTAAAAAGATATAAGAGGAAATGCATGTGAACACTTTTAAATGCAGTGTTCAGAGCAATAAAACATGTTTGGTTATCCATTATTGGCTCATATTTATGCACAGGGGCAGCAAAAATCACGTGAAACTGTTAGCTCCCTAGTAATGAGACACAAGTACATACTTGCACTTGTCATGTTCACAGGTGCATAAGAATGAATGTGTTTGTGTTTTATTTTCAAAGTTGTACCCTGTGTGAATCCATGCTACAAACTCAGTATTTTCAGCAGCGTCTTTTCTCTTTGCCTGTTTCTGCAACTCCTGCTCATCTGCTGGTTCCATCCATCCATCCATGCACTGATATTCTATCGTATCGTATGTTACGTCGCTAAAAATATTTGTGTAATTGTGCTAAATGTTGCATTATATGTGTACAGTGGCGGCTCATGCTACTTAATGTTAGGAGGGCTGCATTCATAAAAAAAAATACCTTACCTTAACTATTTGAAGATGAACTCCATGCGGTGGTCTTTCATTGTAGCAAACTTGTCAAATGAATTACTTACTTCACAGCAACATATCCACTCATATTTTCTTGCACACTTCAGGCTTGTTGCACTTTGCGTTATATTCAACAATGGAGTTGCTCTTCCACGTATTTTTATGTCAGCGTTAAAGAGCTAAAACGAACAGACTTTAAATACTGTACTGAATTATTCATTTTTACTTGTACGATTTACCATTCAGAACACCAGATTATATAACTTACTGCCAGAAAACAAATAACTCTTTGAATCGATTCGAAAACTTCAACTATCACACACTTAGTGACAAGCGAAACAGATGCGTTGCATGGCTGACCAATGTTTCTCTCGGTAATCACATGTCTATGCACGGTGTTGCCATATCATAGTGTGATAGCTTTTGATTTCTACCTCTTGGCAACACCACCGTACATTAGACTGCAGCATTGAACATTGAAGTTTCAAGTATAGTGATGTCACCATAGTAAAAAAAGTGATCTAAAAATATTGATGTGAATCCCATGATATAGTTTCACACACGTTTCTACCTACCTCTCCTTTCACCTTTGGATTTGTCCACTCTTGGCTAGGTAGGCCATCTGCGGTCTAACTAAATGTAATCATGTTAGGCACAGAATTATTGAAAATTCTTCATTTTGAATAAATTCCAGGATATTCAGAGTCCATGAATGTGGTTTTCCCAGAGTCTTAGAAAGCATTGCGTACTGTAAGTGATGAAACTTGAACCAATATTGTTCAATCCAGATAACAGGGTGATGGGACTCAAAAGTGATGACCACATGAAATGGCCCTCAGACAGCTCTTGCATCATGGGGGTTCCCCTGATATTGGCTGATGCTGAATTAGCTCACTTAACATAGCTTCATTCGAAATAAATATTTAAAATTAGCCTTTAGTAGATGGGACATTTTTATGATGTAAACTCTCGCCGCAAGCTTCATTAACGAAAATAAATATTTAAAATTAGCCGTTAGTAGATGGGACATTTTTATGTTGTAAACTCTCGCCACACGAGAGATTTTCAAGTGTGTGCATTCCACATGTGTAATGATGCACACACACATACAAATGCACAATTGTAGATACATGGTAATGCTTGATCATATACTTTTTTATTCACTTTGGTTTATTGTGGAGCTGTTACCAGAAGGATTTTTTATATCACATTTACTCTTTTCTTCTTTGTGTAACTGCAGGTGTTTCACTTCCTGTGAAAGAGAACAAGATTTGTCCTGTAGCATTGTTGACAATTAGATAAATTAAGCATCCTAACAAAATAGTCTTCAAGATAGGTACAAGGTTAAAGTGCTTACTTTTTTGTTGTTGCTTTTCAGATTAAAACTTCAGATGGTGAAATAAGAACAATCAAATTTGCCATAGCTATCATTGCTGCAGGAGCACAATCAGGCAAAATAGCTAGAATGGCCCGAATAGGAGAAGGTCCAGGTTTACTGCAAATTCCATTGCCTATTGAACCCAGGTAATTCAAGTATGGAACGTTAAGTCATCTTTTGGTTGTACCGTGCGTTCATTTCGATCTTCAGCCAAGAGATCGGGAGAAGCGTGGCGGGCGGCGCTGACGGAGATGCCGACATTTGCGGCCTTTAATGCCCGCTTATTTTTATGGACATATGCAGACATTTATATAAATATTGCAAAACGAGCACTAACCTGTGTTATAATTCATCATCTGTAATTCATCCAAGTTCTTCCCCCATATACACAAAAAAATGCACTTTGGAAGTTAAGCCACAGATAATAAACATTTTAATCATAGTTTTGACCAGTAACGTCCTGCTTAAGTTTATATCCTTGAAAGAGTTTTGTGTCGATGGGGATCGTTTGGAGGTTTCGAATGTGCAACACTGTATAAAAATTACGCTGCAGACGAAACCGTTAATAGTCAATTGTTTTCGTGAGCTTCCTTGCAATCCGAAATCTTCGGGCTCGAGTCTTTTGTTCCTTCGTGACTAGATGAATATAGTGGCGAGTAGTGTTGCTTTGGCCTGTCTCGTCTCGTGGAAATGCTGTGAAATGCTGTCTCGTCTCGAAAATATTCGTTTGTCTCGGGACACATGATCAATCTCGTCTCGTCTCGAATTTTTAAAAGCCTGTCCCATCTCGTCCCGTGGGCAACACTAGTGGCGAGTAGATGTAAACCAAGAGCGTGTAAATTTCGTACTGTGCGCAAGAGTATTATTCTTGGTTACTTGCAGTTACTTGTTTGTGTTATTGCAGTGTGTATGTGTGTTGTGTCAGTGAGACGATTGGAATGCCAGCCGCAAGGTTCACGTTTCGAGGGGGGGGGAGGGGCTGATAAGTTCTCGGCCTGACCCAGAAGGACTTTAGATACAGGCACGAAAGTTTCAGGCTATTCAACGTATTCTCCCCGAAGGTCTACACACTTGGCACTTTGTTGCTCCAACTTCTCTAACCCCTCCGAAAAAAAAAATATTTCTCCTGGTCTACAAAAAAACTGTTAGGCAGCTGCTCTAACCTCGTTATCACTTCTAAATTTCTGTCATTTCAGAACTTTTTTCAGTCTAGGGAAGAGATGATAATCAGAACCTTAAAAAATAGAGCCTACCGAAATAACCCTCATAGCATCGACGAACTAAAAGACAATATAAGGGCAGAACTTGGAAGAATTACGGAAGAAGAACTTTTGCGTGTGTGTCAAAATTTCATCAAGCGATGCCAGGAATGTGTGAATGTAGGTGGACATCACTTTGAACAACTCTTATAACACAGGTTAGTGCTCGTTTTGCAATATTTATATAAATGTCTGCAATGTCCATAAAAATAAGCGGGCATTACAGGCCGCAAATGTAGGCATCTCCTTCAGCGTCCCCCGCCACGCTTCTCCCGATCTCTGGGCTGAAGATCGAAATGGACGCACGGTACAATTGCATCATTTACATGTAAATTTTTAGGTTATAAGTACCTGTGTTAATTAAATGGTAGTAATGTGTTTTAAAGACTTGACTCATTTTTCTCAAGGGCCTCCCCAATAGCATAGTGGTAAAGTCATCATCTTGTAATCAGGTGGTCCCAGGTTTGGTAACCGGTGGAACTACAGTACAAACTGGTTCAGATTCCATTTTAAGCTGTAGGTCCCAATTAGCCAATCCGTGCATAAAGTGGACTTAAAACAAAAACTCAAACTCATTTCTCTCAAGCTTTATTTTTGCCACGTGAAATGCTCTTGTAGATCCTAAAGCCTAATCTCTGGAAAGACAAAAATTATGCCAGTTCAACACAAGAAATATAGAGACCCAGTCTCAAATATCACAGCCAGTCTGGTGATGCATTTTCGAGATGAAATAGTACAAAAGTATAGAATGATGGTAGAATATACTATTTTGACCTCAACATAAGTATTGACAACAAAAATGTCACCACTGTCTTCAGGAAAGAATCTGGTAATAAACATATTCACAATAGATCAGAGCAGAGTCATGATAACGAAATGAATGCATGGAGGGTCTTTATAAAAAAAGAGCCATAAAGTATTTTTTTAAAATTTGAAATTGACCTTGAAAGAGAAGAATTGTAGAAAAATTGACACAGTAAATAGGTACAAAAAACAGCTTAATACATTAAATGTGGAAATCAGTCATGAATAAACACAAAATAAAAGATGGAGGGCACACTAATGAAGAAAACAAAATAAAAGGAGTACAAAAAAGGAACGTCAGTGATAAATAGGGGGGGGGGGAATAATAAGATGTTGATATGATTACATTATTCTAATTAGAAACTAACATTAAAGTCTTAAACAGTTTCAAAAACATGGGAAAAAAGAAAAAAACCTTGAAAGTTGCAGGAATCCATCAGCTTTCATGCAGGCAATGCGAGTGTATATTGGAGAAAGTGGCAGAACTACAAAATAAAGGTGGACTGAAGATAAATAAGAAATAAAATATGATAAACCACCCACCAGCTTATGTCATCAATAAAAACAATGATTAAAAATGACACCCATGATTTCCATCTTCCATGGAGCTTTCCCAGCAAGTTATGATTCAGCTGATGCTACATGTACAATTCCATTCTGCACCTTCCAAATGATGTGACACATCATGTCTAGTTTTTATCCATATATGTATTTTGTAACCTGAACATTTTATTACCATCCCAAGTTGACGATGTTGGCTGCAGAATAATTTCAACTTCCTCCTGATGAAGAATGTTTATTAGTTGAAACAGTAGGTCTGTAATATGTATAAGTTAGTACAAGATTATTTTATTATAAGTCTGTGCAAATGATTTTAATATGGCCTCCCCTTGTAATCAAGGGGTCACAGGTTCGATACCCAGTGGAGGCACAGTGGTTCTGAACCCACTTTAAACTGTAGGTGCAGTCCCGATTAGCCTTACTGTACATAAAGTGGACTTAAAACAACAGACCAATCAATGATTTTAATATGTACTGTACAGTTAATATTACATTGTTTGATTTTTAAAAAAGTTGAAAAATCTCCAGATGTAAATTAATATTTTTTCCTCTTGCAGGAAAAGATATGTTTATGTTGTGCATTCCCCGAATGGACCAGGACTGAACTGCCCATTAACAATAGATCCAGCAGGACTTTGGTTTAGGTAATTAATTCTTGCTATCCTGGGAACATGTCGATGGAATGCTATTACCTATAAGTTGTGCACATTCTAGTTATTTTTTTTACACATAGGCACAACACCAAAAAGTTTTAATAGTATTTTGCAACTTCTTATTGGGTCATTCTACAACATTTCAACTAATTTTGAATTAATTTATTACTTTGAAATTTTTAAAAGCATTAATAATTTAATCACTTATTTCCCTGTCCTTTAAGTGATCTGGCAGCCAATTTCAATTAACTGTGTGGTGATTTGTAGCATTTTCAGATGTTTACTAAATTGCTGTAACTTCCATTCTGTACTTCCAAATGTAATGATGTACAACATTTCTTAATGCACAAATATATGTGAGAAATACTTCAGTGATCTCACATCTTGGATCCTTGTATGTAAAAATTAGGGTGTGTATTGTTTTTGGGTTTTAAATTTATTTGCTGATACAGGCTGTTACTTTTCTGGAATCTGGGTTTCTCACAGTGTACAAAAAATACCTGGTGATACTTGCATGGAGTCTAAATATCCCAGAAAACATAGGAATTGTATAATTTTCATTACTTTTGCACCCGCATTGTGGGCGAGAAATTAAATTTGTGATGAAATTATTATATCTTGTGAAATTATGACTATTTTAAAGCATCTCTGCTCTCGATAGATATCTATAGTGGATAATAGAGTACTAGTCCGAGCACTCGATAGTTCACATGGGCAACGCTAGATGGCATACAGAATTGATAGGTCTTTTGCTCGAATGAGTGGAATACACTAAACTCTCGAAGCCTATTAGTACATGTATTTCCGTAAGTTGTTTGTGGTAGTGGGCCCTCAAATATGGATCGTGAAGTAAAAGATGCAATGAAATTGAAAATTAAGTGAACATAGTCATCCTCTCCATGTTAAAATGCAGTTTTGTATATCTTACAACAGACAGTGATATGTGAAAATGAAATAGATTATTATGGTCTGAAACTTCTAGTGTGACATTTTATGTTTGTAAGATTATTGTCACATTAAAATGATGTTCGATTTGAATGTTATAACTGCAATGTATTATTTTGCAGAATATGATTATCCTTTTCGGCAAGTGAACAATGATGTACTTGTTGCACTGTGATATTTTTCATTGCTTAGGCAGGTCTGTCTGTCATCGTGTGTATCCATTTTATGTTTCGGTCTGTAGATATTGCATACTTTGATATTATATTTCAGTCTTACTTAATAAAATACGGAATTATGATTTAGAATTGTAATTGTGAAATACGGGACGTCAGTCATTCCACTACAAGTGAGGTACGCTCGGGTATAGCATGCTCTAGCATGGGAGACTCAAACTAGTTTGAGCAAGCGAAAGTGGTCCCATGCAGCACTCTAGTGGATAACTTGTACATTAAAATATATAAATATTCTGAACTATTTCCAATTGTTACAATGTTCAAGTATTGGTATTGACATGAATCAGAGTATCGGCACTAGTATTGCTATCAGTTCAGACTGATACTGGCTTAGCTTTAGTTAAAATTTAATTCCTTTTTTAAAATAATTGTTGCACACAAATGTTGCCAGCTTAAAGAAATTTCTGATGAGAATCATAATTGAAATATATCAGAAGATAAAGTACAGGGACAGAGCAGACAACTAAGACAAAAATGCCTATGCAAACAACTAAATGCTTGTAGGACATAATTTTGTTTCTGTAGACCAGATGGACTGGCAGGAAATTATCTAGCTGGACAGTCTCCTCAACCTGAAGATGAGCCTCCTGTAGACAACTTGGATGTTGACTACGAGTTTTTCGACAATGTTGTTTGGCCCCAACTAGCAGCCAGGGTACCTTGTTTTGAGGAATTGAAGGTAAGTTTGTGTATGTTCAGATTTTTGTTCTTTCTAGATATGGCCATGATCAAAAATATGTGGAACCTTCACTGCCACTATTCCTTCCTAGCATGGTACCTATTGCAGTAGAATGTCATGTAAGGTCATGGACATTAAGCCATCTGTTATGACCTTATTGAAAAATGTATTTCTTTGTGAAAGAAAGTTCTGCATTCTGAACAAGTACTAGAGAAATTCAAGGAAAATAGTCCGGCAGATAAGTGCAGATATTTTGCTGAATTGTGCATTTTTGTGATAAAAGCATGAAACTTCAAATGTAGTTAAATATCCGTCTTAATATAATTTTAAAGATTGGAGGCATTTAAAATACCCTGTTGGTCAGCAATGGCAGACATTTTCAAAATGGCGGCCGATTTATTAGTATATCTTTTGACAGAAGCGGTGTAAATGAACTTTTATTGGTCCTGTTTGAAGATTTATCTCTGTTATTGGTCAAAGACAAGGAAATTTTTCCAATAAGACCTATGCAAGCATTCTAAATGCATATTAATGACAAAAAATACCTTGATTGCCTATGATTAAGGGGCACGTCTTTCAAGATTGTTGGTAATAGCATGTTGCTGTTCAAACCGCTTCAGTTTTGAAGTCTGAAGTGCAATCGTTAATTATCAGCACTTTAGTTACTAATTATCATATTTCACAGATGTGAATATATGGGTTGTATAAATTCCAGGGGCAAAAACACAAACAAAGACTGAACCATTTAATGCTACTTGAAAGGGTCCCTTGCACATCAACAACGGTATTAAATGTTATCCATTAATCAAATTGTTTTAATTTTCAACTTATTGCTTATAATCAGCACCTGAGAAAATATCAATAAATCCTCTTAGTAAAATCACAAAATCACAATTGACAACATCAAAGGGTGTCTTGTCCTTCGTCACAGCCACCACATCTGCATAGTTGGATACACGGAAGGTTTACTGGGAATCATTAGGAAAATGAGAGAATCGATCTCTTGCGAAGCTTGAAAGACTAGGAGAACAAATTGCAGCAAGGAATCGAACACTCAAATGTCCACTTTATGATACTTGCTCTTAAAATCCATAAAGCTCAGCCTAGGAAATTCACAACTGAACTCGAACGCTGTGAGGATCGGGCCCTTACTGGAAAATCACTTGCACATTTATTCACATCCGAACTTCAAAATTTCCAAACATGCCTCACTCTCTGGTGGCAGTTTTAGCCATTTCGGTTTCCATTCGCCATCTTTAACAAGCCTAGGTAGTTCTGAAGACTTTTCCAGGGCTTGACCCATACTTGGCCAGCCTGGTAGGCCACTCGAAGATGGTGTTAGTGCAGAGCATCTCTTGTAGAGGAAATATGTCCAATTTCTCTTCCCTGTTAACTCTTGGGGCATCGTTGTCGTACTGAGCTACGATGTAGCACCTTTTTGAACATCAAAAGTATTCTCAGCAGGTGGTGCCATTAGCATTGTGGCATTTGTAACGTCCAATTTTACAAGGTGCTTTTATTTAGTTAAACTGGGGCGTTATTGTTATAACGTTACCTCAAAGGCCGGGATCTGAAATTTTAAGCACCTTGGGACAAGTCACAAAATCACGTGGGTGGAGGTTAATGTTACGTTGTTCGTAACACCTCAAAGTTACTCCGAACTTCACAATCCTTGTCAGCAATTCAAATAAAGGTTGGGGAGGACAAGGCAAACACGATGACGTTTTGCAAAAAACTCAGTCCTGAAAATCAAAATAAGTAGTAATGCTACGAATTTTTCCAAAATGCGTAACGCACCAGAGCAAATAACTTACTACTTAGTATCAATTACTTCCTTTACCATAAATCACATAAAACACTAACTATCAACACTTCCATTTATAGTGCATGCATGTCGTCGAAGACCATGGGTGAATTAGGAAGGTAATGAACGCAAATTATGTCAAATAGGCAAAAGTCAAAGTTTAACAATTAACGTAATTTATTCATGCATTCCAAAAGATCAACAACAACAATTTAGAACGTAACCCCCTTTTTACGGTTACAGCAACAAGATCATGTATATAGCGTCATTAACAAGCTCCTAATTTGATTAGGGCAATATTCCCAATTTTACGTAAAACAACGACTTGTGCGATTGTTAACTCATATTAATTACAATACATTTGAACAATAATTTTTTTTTTATCGCGTGTATCAAAAAAACGCTTGCATTTTAGAAATAACAGTCTTATTCAATTAGTCAACAACAATGATATCAAAAGGACACTGCGTTAAGTCTACGCCAATAATCTACAATTTATATTTAACTCACGTTTCTGCACAAGTTTTAATCACCTTTTAATTATATTGGCTTAATCAAAAATGGTTCTTACACCTTTACAATAAACCTTCGATTATTGTGACAATAGATTCATATTAAATAAACGTGCAAAGAATTTACAAAGAACCTTTTTGAACGTAGAAGAGAGGCTCTCCCTAGATGCTCATTCTCAAATTAAATAATTTGTTATGCCTCGTACAATTTTTGCCAGCAAATTAACCCAATCCCAGAATGACCAAAAAGGAGGTGTGGGGGGAGAAAAATGACGTTGGCGAAGTCTTCGTCGCGATTACTCCAAGTATGACTTTGCGCCGAATTTAGCAAAAATGCCAACGCTTTGCAGAACATTAAGCAGGAAGCAGTTTTACGCAGGCACATTTAAATTTGTCATTTTAAACTCTTTTTGTGTCCACACATTTAAATTGAGCGATGCATATCACAACCACGTGGTAAACCAATGTTTTTATGACGATGGGTTTTTTAAGATTTGCAATTTTTGCGAACATTTACAAATTGATTAACAAAGGATTATTTCTGCAACTTGACGCACTCAGTACGAAACTTACATAGTTCGTCGTCGCGTAAGAAAAAATATCAGGTTCGTGTTTTTTGTCGCACTGCTATTCACCACAAAATACTACAAAAAATTCACTTCTGCCTACCTTGTTTTGTGCGTGATCGCTTTTCTTAGTCCTGGGAAAGGATACGACTTCCTTCACTGATTGGCGGACAAATCCCCGAGAATGCGTGCACGTCTTGGTTGGAATCACATGTAGTCCATTTTGTCGATTCCCAATATTACTCCCAATGCTGACTGTCAAATGGCCTTTTTCAATCCACGCGTCCATTTATTAACTGGTACCAAATTTAAGAAATAGTAGTAGCCAATTTTATAACAAAGGCTCTCGGTCTATATTCCACGAACAAGCTCGCCAATTCATCGCGCGTTACAAATAGTAAGTCAGAGCGTCAAAGTTCAAACTTCATTTTACCGGAGCATTTTGCAACGTGGAGCGCGAGAAAAAAAAAGTTGTTGCAGGTACCGAACGCAATACACGACTGGCCGCTCTACACACACAAGTCTGCTCACTTTCACTTCCGTGTTCCTTCGGGTGATCCAGGTGGCGTGATTTACGACTCGATAACTCGCAAATAATTAGTGGAGCCATCTGTCGTAAATCTTGGGAATTAAATAATGAGCGATTATGTATCGCGTATTTTGAGCGGAGCATTTTTTTTCAACGTAAAGTTGGAAGTTGTATGATTTTTGTGAATTCACTTGCAATAAATCGCTACAAATTCTCCCCCAACTGGCAATGAAAAAAACAAAATCCCCACGTGAGCATCTTTACAATTTTCGA
Organism: Lepisma saccharinum; assembly: GCF_977018435.1. Classification (NCBI taxonomy): domain Eukaryota; kingdom Metazoa; phylum Arthropoda; class Insecta; order Zygentoma; family Lepismatidae; genus Lepisma; species Lepisma saccharinum. The sequence continues at coordinate 127,350,226 of NC_139229.1, forward strand.
ACCTCTAACCGTTAGTATCAACCAACCCATATGATGAATTTAAATATTAAAAAAAAACGGAGTTATTTACAACCAAACATAGATATTAATAAAAATAGATATATATATAAATAGATAAAACCTAGGAAATATCAACAATAGAAATATATAAACACCTATATATATATATATATATATATGATGAAAAATTAATGGCGTATACATAAAATACACCAAACAAGCAATTTTCATTTCAAAAAGACTAGATGCAAAAGATTTTACATTGGCAATATTAACTGTGATAAATATAAGTATATAATCACACAGTGACATTGTAAAAATATATATATTGACATATAAAAATGATGTTGATTCTGAAAAAGAGAGAAAAAAAGGCGTAGAATATACATTGTTTGAATATATCCATTATAGAACCTTAATATTGAAAATGTAGTTGCATAACGATGACCAGAAGAATGATGCAAAAGGAGTAATAATCCATATGTTTGTCCCAAAATATGCCAGGATCGATTTGGTATATAAATTTTTGACGAATGTTTCCTCCGTAAAATACATGAAAAGAAAAAATAACCTTAAATTAAAATAGTGAAAAGAAGAGCATATAGGAAAGAAAGAGGAAAGATTGATTGAAGAAGGGACATTTACGGAATGAGCACCTTTACAAAATTACTAAATTCATGGTGAAACATATATGCAAAAACAAGTGAATTTAATGTTAAAGCCTCTTAGTTAGAAAACAAACAAAAATGTTATCAATGTAAGATGCAATATATGAAAATTGATTTCATGCAAATGGTATTGTAAACCATATTATAATAAATGACATACTACAGCAAACATTATTAAAAAGGAATACATATATACATTATACAATAAATACACTAATTTCATCTTAAGAGAATCCTTAGAAAATCTATACATTGGTGTGGTCAAAACAGAGCATTAAATTTGCCAAAAAAGAAATATTCATGTAGAAGGGAAACGTTAACACAAGAACACTCCTACATACATCTATCAAAACATAAGTTGTATATATTCTATGTACAGTCATTACCCATAAGTATATCAAGGTTGCATACGCAACCTGGAAATTCTAAGTCTACAAAAATTTGCTTTGTGTCCAGCTTTACGGCAGAATGAACAAATTAATGACGTATGAGGTCTAATTAATGGTGGTGGAGTATTCTCAACAAATCGTGCATCTTGAGTGGGAGGAAAAGAAAAATGAGGTAAACGTGGATTACGGTTATCATAGAACTTCTGCATTTCCATGGGAGTAATTTCTTGTGCCAAACTTAACAGCTCCTGCATGGAGTGAGGACGTGAGAAAAATAATAAGCAAGCAGTAGTAACTGCATTAAGATGTTGCAAAATGAGGTTACAAGAATAGAATCCTCCCAATTAAGTGCCAAAGCCTGAGCAGAATTGTTGACGTCAGATACATACACATGTAAAGTTTCGTTAGGAAACTGGGAACGTTGTACATGATGATCAACTAAAGTGGAATACAGGAACATCGGTACGGACTGACGCCAAATGTAGACCTTAATGTCCCACCGAGATATATGCGCTGGCAAAATGGATAACCATAGTGAATTAAAAACTCCCTTGGTACGTCGTAAGACGTTTCGCAGGATCCATTGGAGAGGAAATTGCTGAGACGTCACTAAACAGTGCAAGGCTTTCATGAAGGCGAATAAAACATCATGAGTTTGTCCATCACAAATGGGGATGTCATCAATCGCAAAATTAAGATTGCGGATATCCATTTTGTTCTCCGGTCAAGTAGCGCCCGATGGAAGCGTTAAATGGGGAGGGACAACCGACGCCTGCGGAGAAACCGAAACAGAAGATATAGGATTTGGAATTGCTGTTGACGAAGTTACTAGTGGGTTACTATAGGTACAATTAGTATTCGGCCCAGATGCCTGTACTAAAGATGGGATAGGCAAGGTGAATGCCAAAGGAAAAGGAGAAGAATGAGAAGATGGAAAGTAAGGACCTTGTAGAGGGGGGGGGGGGGTTGGGAGCGAAACCGTATCCATTTGGGACACGATAGTTACGTCTTCTTTAATGGGAGAATCCGGGGGTGCCATATTTAAAGGAAAGAAAAAATGTTACAAAATTTGAAAAGCAAGATTCAATTGCGAAATCCCCAAAATTTTAACTTTAAAAAAAATGAATATCTGACAAGTTTCAAAAAAAAATTTCTATGTCTATCCCCCAAAAAAATTTTCAACCATAGCTCGGCTGCCAAAAATTTTTTAACGTCCAATTTTACAAGGTGCTTTTATTTAGTTAAACTGGGGCGTTATTGTTATAACGTTACCTCAAAGGCCGGGATCTGAAATTTTAAGCACCTTGGGACAAGTCACAAAATCACGTGGGTGGAGGTTAATGTTACGTTGTTCGTAACACCTCAAAGTTACTCCGAACTTCACAATCCTTGTCAGCAATTCAAATAAAGGTTGGGGAGGACAAGGCAAACACGATGACGTTTTGCAAAAAACTCAGTCCTGAAAAACAAAATAAGTAGTAATGCTACGAATTTTTCCAAAATGCGTAACGCACCAGAGCAAATAACTTACTACTTAGTATCAATTACTTCCTTTACCATAAATCACATAAAACACTAACTATCAACACTTCCATTTATAGTGCATGCATGTCGTCGAAGACCATGGGTGAATTAGGAAGGTAATGAACGCAAATTATGTCAAATAGGCAAAAGTCAAAGTTTAACAATTAACGTAATTTATTCATGCATTCCAAAAGATCAACAACAACAATTTAGAACGTAACCCCCTTTTTACGGTTAAGCAACAAGATCATGTATATAGCGTCATTAACAAGCTCCTAATTTGATTAGGGCAATATTCCCAATTTTACGTAAAACAACGACTTGTGCGATTGTTAACTCATATTAATTACAATACATTTGAATATATTTTTTTTATCGCGTGTATCAAAAAAATGCTTGCATTTTAGAAATAACAGTCTTATTCAATTAGTCAACAACAATGATATCAAAAGGACACTGCGTTAAGTCTACGCCAATAATCTACAATTTATATTTAACTCACGTTTCTGCACAAGTTTTAATCACCTTTTAATTATATTGGCTTAATCAAAAATGGTTCTTACACCTTTACAATAAACCTTCGATTATTGTGACAATAGATTCATATTAAATAAACGTGCAAAGAATTTACAAAGAACCTTTTTGAACGTAGAAGAGAGGCTCTCCCTAGATGCTCATTCTCAAATTAAATAATTTGTTATGCCTCGTACAATTTTTGCCAGCAAATTAACCCAATTCCAGAATGACCAAAAAGGAGGTGTGGGGGGGAGAAAAATGACGTTGGCGAAGTCTTCGTCGCGATTACTCCAAGTATGACTTTGCGCCGAATTTAGCAAAAATGCCAACGCTTTGCAGAACATTAAGCAGGAAGCAGTTTTACGCAGGCACATTTAAATTTGTCATTTTAAACTCTTTTTGTGTCCACACATTTAAATTGAGCGACGCATATCACAACCACGTGGTAAACCAATGTTTTTATGACGATGGGTTTTTTAAGATTTGCAATTTTTGCGAACATTTACAAATTGATTAACAAAGGATTATTTCTGCAACTTGACGCACTCAGTACGAAACTTACATAGTTCGTCGTCGCGTAAGAAAAAATATCAGGTTCGTATTTTTTGTCGCACTGCTATTCACCACAAAATACTACAAAAAATTCACTTCTGCCTACCTTGTTTTGTGCGTGATCGCTTTTCTTAGTCCTGGGAAAGGATACGACTTCCTTCACTGATTGGCGGACAAATCCCCGAGAATGCGTGCACGTCTTGGTTGGAATCACATGTAGTCCATTTTGTCGATTCCCAATATTACTCCCAATGCTGACTGTCAAATGGCCTTTTTCAATCCACGCGTCCATTTATCAACTGGTACCAAATTTAAGAAATAGTAGTAGCCAATTTTATAACAAAGGCTCTCGGTCTATATTCCACGAACAAGCTCGCCAATTCATCGCGCGTTACAAATAGTAAGTCAGAGCGTCAAAGTTCAAACTTCATTTTACCAGAGCATTTTGCAATGTGGAGCGCGAGAAAAAAAAAGTTGTTGCAGGTACCGAACGCAATACACGACTGGCCGCTCTACACACACAAGTCTGCTCACTTTCACTTCCGTGTTCCTTCGGGTGATCCAGGTGGCGTGATTTACGACTCGATAACTCGCAAATAATTAGTGGAGCCATCTGTCGTAAATCTTGGGAATTAAATAATGAGCGATTATGTATCGCGTATTTTGAGCGGAGCATTTTTTTTCAACGTAAAGTTGGAAGTTGTAGGATTTTTGCGAATTCACTTGCAATAAATCGCTACACATTCAGATATCCGAAATTTTTGCTTGTTCTCCTTGCCACCATCAAACATTCGCATCCAAAATTCTAAGGAAACTGATGGCAAGTATGATCATGACTGTGTCCATGTTTCGAAGTGCATCTTTCTAGAATTTGCAGGCAACACCATCTAGAGCATGCAGGAACATTAGAGTGTCTGCTGTTAGTAAGAGCACGATAAGAGCCTGTGTTTGTGTCCACAGTGGCCTTCCCCTAATCTGTGCAGCTTGATACAATGATTCGAGGAGACTGATGTTTAAGAGGAAGTTTAGAGAAAAAATTTTTCTTTCCCTCATCCACACGAAGGAACTGAAGCAAATTTTGGAGAACATTCCTTTGCTCGCCTATACCCCTTCAAATTGTCTTTCCTCTTTATCTGTTGTGTGGCTTGTGGTGTGATATATGTCAAAATCCACGTCTACTAGTCGAACTGACTTGAACTGTGATGTATGTCAGATGCAAACAAAGTTAATTACTGCCGCATCATCTGTGGCAAGCATATCTACTCGTATTTCAGGGTGGTAAGTAAATTTCTTCTAGCAATTCCTCTAGACATGGCAACAAATTGGACTTAGCTCCCAACCTGCATCCATTTACCGGCAAAGGAGACCATTCGTCACTTGACGAGCAATGTACATAACCTAGATGAAGTTTCTATCATGTTTTACGGGGACAAGTTGATCCTTTTCACGCGATTTTGTTCTCACAGGACGACTGAAGAGGAGAAGATTGTTTTCGTAAGTAAACTATCGAACAGCACTGTTTGATGTATTAGATACTCTTGGAAGAAATTACTGCACTTATTCTGTCCGAGTTCCTGGATGTCTCTTGCAGACTGAGCTACAGTTCCATCTGCCACTATTCGTGTGTCGGGTTTCATAGGAAACACACAGGATTTGACATGCTTCACCAAAGATGCTTGTCTGCTGGATTAATCTTCGTTGTTCAGATTCTTCTCAGATTCTTCAGTTCAGGTACCTTGATTGCAGTGAGAAATTCTTCGACAACCAACGCAATGTCTGGTCCAGTAGCCATCTACCCATACTACGTCTAAGGAGTCTGGAGAGCAACGCCGCACATAACGGGAAGATAGCGAGTGGGTGGAGCTAAGCAGTGCTTGTCGCTACTGCAAACTGCTGCTAGCTGCAGCCACGTTGTCCCCCCCTGTAATCTCTTCCCCTCTCATGAGTTCCTTGGTCAAACCCCCTCCAGTCACTACTTGCAAAGAGGACTCGTTTTCGTTCGCTTGCTCCAGAGAGTCTGCAAAAGAAGTAGTTGCACTGGGTTCTATGTTAATCCTATCGCTCCACCAGTCTTCTTAACTAACATACTGTTTTGCTCTTGAGCCTTGTCAAGAACAGCCTCTAGGTTTCTTGCACTGCAAATTTTCCTTCATAAAGCGACCCCTTCAGCTCGGCCTACGAGGAAACCTGCTTCACTCTGCCCCTCCCCTACATGCACGAGTATGATGCACACAACTCACGGTTCTGCACAGGTTCTTTTGCTTGTGATCCCACTATAAGATCACACATAGTGTTGGATTCTGTTCTGTTATCTATCTTGCACACATACGGCGACAGCATGGATTAATTATGGTGATCGAGGACAAAAGATATCTAAAAGTTAGCCAAAGATTCCATGTAGAGAGGAAAGTTTGCCTTCCTGGACAGATCGATCCCAGGTGAGAAGGCCTATCTAATTGCAGGAGGATCTCCCGAAAAGGAAAGTGGGAAGTCTCCTCTCTTGTTTTTCACTCTAGTCTTCTATTTTATTTGGATCTTGATTGTTGTTGATTTTGCCTATGAAGGTCATAGGATTTGTGCTGAAGTTGCCTGCGAAAGCTGTGACTTCCTGTGCATGAAGTGTTCTCTTCACATGCTTAATTAATGAGTACGATGTTCCGCTGCTAGCCTCTTAAGCTAGAGTTCAACAATTCAATTTGCAAGTATTTGCATTCTGCATCACTTTTAATGTTCTGCTCCCGAGAGTGTCGTGCCGCTTTTCTGTAAGATGCTGTATATTACACCGCACTTGTTCGTTTGTCAAACTTCCAAGTCTATGGGTGGATTAGGCTCCTCCTTCGACAGAAAACAGAAAATGGTGGCTCAGTCGGTAACGCGTCTGACTACAATGCTCAAGGTCCCGGGTTCGATCCCCGGCCGGTTCAAATCCGGGAACTTTTCCAAGGTTGGAAGCGGCCCCGGTGCCCACCCAGCGTCGAATAACATGGGTACCTGGGGGAAACCCTGGGGGGTAAAGGTGGTCAGGGGCGTGATGCTGATCACATCACCCCCACTCATGACCGGATCAAGAAAGTGTGGGGCGTTACCCCCACACCCCCTATACGCCTTCATGGCATGGTGCTATGCACAGGGGAACACTTTACCTTTACCTTTTTTTTTTTTTAGAAGACTGTAAGGTGTATGTTGTACACAAAGTATGGGTTCTGCCAAAGTTTATAGTCATATTCTCCCTGATAGGTACAATAATAAAACATAAAACGTTAAACAAATATAATGACTTCGATTTCAACATGATTCAAAGCAGATGTAATTAATGCTAATACTATAGAGCTCACCAGGCGTTATTTTTGGTGATGCCCTCTATTACTCTCATTGTGATGCTACGAGTTAAGGTGTTATTAGTTATCGATGACATCAAGACAAGAATCTGCAGGTTTCATATTGCTGCTTGATTATAACATTATTATTCTATAGGGTCCATCGCTGAAGTAACCTCAATGGAGAACCATAAGAGAACTTTTAATTATTGTTAAAATTTCAACTATGCAGATGTAACTGTCGTATGACGCAGGCAACTTCAATTTGATAGGGTATTCAAGAATTGGCCCTGCAATTTAGGCAATCAGCATTTACGTGTTATCAGACATCTTTCCTATAATGTAATAATTATTTTTATAGTGTCTTCTGCACTATTTTCCGTGACGACAATATAAAAGAAGTGACGATAGTATCAAAATATAGCCCATATGATGTATTGAGGATCCCTATGATGGCTATTTTGAAAATTCCCCCTCTTATGGGGTATTTTCAGTGCCGCTAATCTTCAAAACGTTTGATATGATATTACTAATTAATTGACCAATTTTCATGCTTTTATCAAAATATCTACACATATTGGGCGAACTATAAATGGTTGTCTTTGTTTGTTTGTGCACCTGGAATTTATACAACCCATATATCCACATCCGTGAAATATGATAATTAGTAACTAAAGTGCTGATAATTAACGATTACACTTCAGACTTCAAAACTGAAGCGGTTTGGACAGCAACATGCTATTACAAACAATCTTGAAAAACGTGCCCCTTAATCATAGGCAATCAAGTTATTTTTGGTCATTAATACGCATTTAGAATGTTTCGTAGGCCTTATTGGAAAGTTTTACTTTTCTTTGACCAATAACAGAGATAAATCTTCAAACAGAACCAATAAAAGTTCATTTACACCGCTTGTGCCAAAAGATGTACTAATAAATCAGCCGCCATTTTGAAAACGTCTGCCATTGCTGACCAACATGGTATTTTAAATGCCTCCAATCTTTAAAATGATATTAAGATGGATATTAAACTACATTCGAAGTTTCATGCTTTTATCACTAAAATGCATGATTTTACACATATCCGCCGTACTAAAACCAGGAATTTTAGATGTATGAAGGAAATGCTTTTATTAGAGCGACCGTGATTTAATCCTCTAACATATATGCACTAGTGGTTGGACACCATCTGTGAATAAAGATTTGTCAATACATCAGAGACAGGATTGAACAGTCTGAAATTCTAGCCTTCCAGAGGTGGAAAGCACTCAGAGAAATATCTGAACTGTAATGGAGAAGGTAGGGACAGAGTTCCTATGTAGTTGGTGTAGTGGTCAGTGTGAGTTTCTGCATTATCCTGCAGAAGAATGACGCCCAGTGTGAGTTTGTGCATTATCCTGCAGAAGAATGAAGCCATTGACAGTCAAATAGGGTCATTTTTTTTCATTGCAAGATTCATGCCTGCCGTACACAACATCTTATCCATTGGTTAGTCAAGTTTATGCGCAAGCTGAATATTTATGTGGGCAACTGTTATGGGCCAGTCTCTCCCATATGTAAGATATCTATCTATAAGATGTTGGAATTCTTCAAATAGTGCATGATTGTCTCATTTCTGTGCCTGAAGTCTTTTATAAATATCCACCAATTTCAGTCCTCCTTTCAACATTTTCATGCTGAATAAGAAAAGTAGTCGTTGGGGCATCTGACTACCATGCGAGAGACCTGGGTTCGATCCCTGGTGGGGGAGAACCGGGAATTTTTCCACCTGTTCAAGCGGCTCTGGCACCCATCCAGCATTGTAAAAAGTGGGTACCTGGAGGAAGCTCAGGGGGGGTAAAGGCAGCCAGGGGCATGGTGCTGATCACATCACCTCCACCCTTGATCTAGAAAGTGTGGGGCCCTAACCCCCTACTCCCTATATGCCTTCATGCTATGGAGCATAGCACAGGGGAGCACTTTACCTTTTTTTTTACCTTTATAAGACAAGTAAAAATGTAATTCTCAGCATTAAAAAGTACATATCCAATGGTTACATTTGTCCTAATTTTGCATCTTTTGTTTTCAGATGAAATCAGCGTGGGCAGGATTCTATGAATATAACACAATAGATGCGAACTGTGTAGTTGGGCCTCATCCACATTATACAAATTTGTATATAGCAGCTGGATTTAGTGGACATGGTATGTCTTGTATATTTTAGAAGTACATACAAATTCAGTGAATAAATACATTCAATCTCTAAATTCTTATGGTTAATATTTCCTATATACTTACAGATGTGAATGCTGGACAGAATTTTTAAATGACGTTTTGTATTTTTTTTTAATGTATGTTTAAAGGAAACTGCAGAATATTTGTTTCTAAGATCCCTTCACACTTTACTACTATATCCTTCATGGCATCATTATTCACTCTGCTGTGTTACCTGTGTGTTCTATTTTCCAGACATACTTTCTGCTTGCATTAGAGTTCTAAATGACCACAGTGCATGAATATCCTCTATGTACAGTGTATAGTAAAGATCTCTCTCTCTCTTTCACCTTTTTTCGTTAATGCCAATATACCTATGCTTTTACCAATTTCTACACATTAGTGAACATTGCAGAAATGCAAAATTACTTTCAAAATCTATAAATGTTAGAACCACTGGGGATGCAATAGATTAATTCATACTATTTATACAATATTCCTATGAGCAGTGGAAAATCAAAATTTTCTTTCGTTGTGGAAGGAGCTTTTTTGGCTGTCAACCACTACGTTCACTGCAGATTTATTGTTGTCGATGTCTTCTCCAGGGGTGATCACCTGATTTTAGATGCCAAGAAGGGGATTATCATTTACACTTTTCAGTTCATGATTTCTTCTTGGTTTTAGACCTCAAGGTGGGGGGTCTCCCTTTCTTTTAGATATCGAAGGACACCATGTACTCTCATATTAATTGACAATTTATTGAGATCCTATTGGGAACATCGAAAAAGATTACATGATGTGCGTGTGTCGTGCATAGATTGTAGCATTCTTACCTCCCTGGCTAAAAATTGGTTATGACATTGATCAACTAAGTTTGTTTTGTGTTTATTTTCTATGTCACAGACTACATATCTATCATCTTTATTATTATTATTATTATTGTTACAGGAATTCAACATGGACCGGCCATTGGTAGAGCTGTTATGGAAATGATCATTGATGGAGGATTCAACACAATTGACATCACAAGGTTAGGCTTTGACAGACTTTTACTTGGAATCCCATTGAGAGAGGCAAACATTGTGTAATGCTTAATCTTCACAACGAAGGTGCTAGTCTAGTCTTACGTGTGTGTGTTGAGGATAAACATTTTTTCGAACATGCAATGAAAATACCTACCCAAATAACTTCAAAGTGACTTTTGTGCATTCTACAAGCGCTCTTTACTGTAAAAGTTGTTATCCAGAGTGTTCTGAAGGCATTCGATATGATTCGGCACAAGATAGCAATCCAAGGAATAGAAGAATAATAATAAGCATTTTTTTTTAATATAGTTTGTTTTCTTTATCCTTTTCACTGTGGATAGCATGTTTTATTCTCAAGCAGGGTACCCACTGACCTGGAAAATGCAGTGAGTCAAGGAAATCAACACAACACATCAGTGAAAAAGTCGCAGTCAAAATACATAATTACAAAAAACTTGGAAAAATCAAGTATTTTTTTTTGTTTGAGAATGAAAATAAATTCCATTATTTTCTTGAACAAGTTTCTTGATGTAAGATATTGTAAAAAATGTTTTTAGTTATTTTTGTTCATGTTGAATAAACTTGATTCTCTTGGAAAAGCAAGTACTGTTTAACACGTTAGCTCTTTGCCTTGGTAGCCTCATGGTGCACAGGCAACTCACTCCACCATGCTATAACATACATGTTACGTCAAGAGTGTCCCCTTGGACAAAATTTTGCAGATGGTCCGTGAAAATCTTATTTAGTGAAGCTGCTGTTGTTTCAAATAATACAATTTAAAAAGCGTGGATGAATAGATGTACATTAACTTATATTTATGTAATGTCCAGTGAGAGAATAAGGGGTGTCACCTAGTTATTCTGCAAAATGAGGGATTGTTACAAATTAGTTACATAGAGGCAAAGAATTTCCATCTAAACCAATACAGTTCCTGCCAGACTTGTATGTCCCCGTATATGGCCAGCTTTATTGAAGGCCGGAATCCTTAAATTTGGCAATGCTGTCTCGCTGGCCTAAACATCAAGCTACATAGCATGGGTACGAATACCAAAATTGATGTTGACTCTTAAAGAAACAAGGGAATCTGTGTAAAATGTTTTTCTTTTTCCAAATCTGGACAGAAGATTGACATACGATGTAAGTGGAAAACATACATTAATATAAATATAAATTTGCAGTTAAATAACTGGAAATAAGCCGAAAATACAAGGCCAACTTTGCATTTCATATTACATTATGGAACTTTTCAATAATGTGTAGTTTGCCTGTATTTTATTTGCTAGCAGTTCGGAATGACATTGGAATCTCTTTAACAACTAAATATTTAAATGCTGGAAGATCTAACACACTGGCCTTAAAGTTCTAAAAGTAAGACGTACAAAGTAGTTGTGGATGTGATAAACCAGCATGAATGAGTGTTATATTCAGAGTTTAAACAAATCTTATGTACACTTCTGTTCACAAAAAGTGCCACACTCGTTTTAGTTGAAGTCCAGCTTCGTGGCCGGAAGTACAGCAGAAGTAAGTGTTTGGAAAGCAGCAGTGTTGCTTACTATCAATCAATTTAACCATATGCAGGCAATTTTGTGTGTCTCAGACTCAAAGAAAAGGGCCAACGGAAAGATTGCAGGGTAAATATTAATTAACTGGAATTTCCATGTCTGCAATCAAAGTAATGTAAATGTGAAATATTCCAGAAATTTATTTAAAAAAGAAACGCGTTTTTGACGTTCGTGACAAAGTAGTTATCACAATTCGTTAGAATGCGAAGGCCCTGGGTTCGAATTTGGCCTGAGTATGGGTGATCTTTTTGAGTCTCTCTTCATCATCGTGAGTAGCTGAAAATGGAAAAAAAGCAACACTAAATAATGAAAAGGAAAAAAATGCAATAAGAATAAGCGAGACAGAAATAGTGCTGTTGCAATTCCTGAAAATGATGCAAAAAAAAATCTTTCGGAAATAGTGTTATCCTATCCAGGAGAAGGCTTGAAGAATAAACTCCTTCCCCATACACTTTGGCAAACAGAATCGCAAAGTTGGTACTGAATAAGCGATGGGAAAAATAATAGAAATCCTAAAGGAAGAAGCATTTATGTCACAGCCAGGGAGGCACATGAGAGGAGGTACCACCCCCCCCCCCCCCAACACACACACACACACACACACACACTCATCAGCCATCCAGGCTATTAAAAATAAGTCAATGGTTGTCTTCTCATTTAACTTTAACAGTAAATGGGATTTTTGTAAGATAAAAATTGTCGGGCTTTACTTTTTTTACACTTGCACGTTGGTTTCGTAATGGAGCACAATAACAGAATTTTGACTCTCTTAAAATTCTTACCAAATGAATGAATGTCTCCGTAGATTCCAGAATAATGACTCTTCATTTTGAAATAAATAGTTTAAAATAATATAATTTATGTGCCTTTGGTTAATGAGATTCGTCGTCACGTAGCAGAATCCGCTATATTGACGGGAACTAGAGAACGGTAATCGTTTAGGTTTGGAAACACTAACCTTCCACAAAAGCACGACTTGCCAACGTCTTCATTAATTTTCATGCATAAGCTTCACTTGTATTTTGTCAGCAATGTGTACAGAATATGAACCCTATCGGATGAAGCGTATTGCTTTCAAATTAATGTAATTAGCGAGAAGCGACATCAAAAGTTTCGAGCTGGGCAGGAAAAGATGCAATCTTATGGATAAATTAATCGAATAGCTTGGTTTCTTCACTGTGGCTTGTGGCCATGTCGGTTAAAGGCCAGTTTTCTAAGCTGATATCCTAGGTTTCTTTCCAAATGGATGCTACATAATGTATTTTATTCTTGTCACACCAATTGCAGCCTCAAACTTCGTTATTGTTTGCGTGCCATTAAGAAAATATGTATTGAAACTATTACTCGTTCAAAGAACATGACTGTTACTCGAAACTACTTGAAATTGAGATTTTTTTAGTTGCTGCTAAGCCTCGATATTTACAACAAGTGCTAACATTGAAAATTGTTGTGATAAAACACCATTAATATTCTCAAGAAAACCACTGAAATTAAATGAGTAAACTGTGAGGAACATCAGCAGATGTATTTTAAGATGTTCCGTCATTCACGTGTCACTCTCCTCTTTTATACATAAAAAAGTAAAGTGTTCCCCTGTGCTTAGCACCATGCCATGAAGGCATGTGGGGGTAACACCCCACACTTTCTTGATCCGGTCGTGAGTGGGGGTGATGTGATCAGCATCATGCCCCTGACTGCCTTTACCCCCCAGGTTTCCCCAGGTACCCATGTTATTGGACGCTGGGTGGGTGCCGGAACCGCTTCAGTTAGAAAAGTTAGAACCGGCCGGGGATCGAACCCGGGACCTTTAGCATGGTAGTCAGATGCATTACAGACTGAGCCACCACCGGCACTTCGTTTTATACATAGAAGGATATTTACAAGTGACCCACCCGATGAATGCTCGCACCTTAAGAGTAATTTTCAGATAGGAAAGGAAAAAAGCCTGGTCCAAATTGTAAAGTCAAGACGTACTCAGATTGTATATGTTATTATCAGAAACAAACAGAATTAATCAGTAACTACAATTATTTACACTCATATGGCACATATCTTTTGGATGATTAGCTGTTTGAGTTATTTCATAGTGCACGACTGTTTGGATCAACCCTCTCTTCTAGATCTATAATTTTTTAAACGTCAAGGAATATCATTTGATCCGGTTGCAGGAGTTATTACTAAGAATTAAAATAAACTACTTTTAACTAAAATTGTCAACCAAAATTGCTTTCTAGTAGTGTTTGTATAAAAAGAAAGCACTATATTCGGCGACTATGTAATTCATAAACATGATGGAAAGTTTGTCTGTCTCTTTTTTATCTAGGAATGTGGATTATTTGATTTTTATGTTGCTGGAAAATGATTAATTTAATTCATTTTTGTTTGGACAGTTAATTTTATAGTTCTCCAGCTTAATCGTGAGCTAAATTAGAAATTGATAAATTTCGTGACCTAAGAGAGAGACTTTCGTATGTTGTGTTGTAAATTAGTCCCCTTGTAATAGAGTGGCTCTGGGTTCGATAGCAGATGGCAGGCACATAATGGTTCAGATCTCACTTGCAACTGTAAGTCCCATCCCGAGTATAATTGAAGTGTGAGTGTGACGTATCCACAGACTTTTGACACGATTTGAAAAAAAAAAAAATCACTTTTGTCACGTGTCCCTGTGAAAATCAAGATATATTTGAAATAAATGTATAATTTTTCCTTCTCTATGTAACCTCTAAAGCATAGAAATATAGGTTTCATTGCAGAAGTATAAGAAGAAGAATAATTCAAACAGCTAATTATCAAAATACATATTTTACAGCTAGTTACATATTTTTATCCATAAGATTGCATTTTTTCCTGCCCAGCTCAAAACTTTTGATGTCGCTTCTCCCTAATTACATTAATTTGAAAGCAATATGTTTCATCAGATAGGGTTCATATGCTGACAAAATACAAGTGAAATTTAATGAAGACGTTGGCAAGTCATGCTTTTGTGGAAGGTTAGTGTTTCCAAACCTAAACGATTACCGTTCTCTAGTTCCCGTCAATATAGCGGATTCTGCTATGTGATGACGAATCGCATTAACCAACGGCACATAAATTATATTATTTTAACTATTTATTTCAAAATGAAGTCATTATTCTGGAATCTACGGAGACATTCAATCATTCGGTAAGAATTTTACGAGAGTCACAATTCTATTATTGTGCTCCATTACGAAACCAACGTGCATGTGTAAAAAAAAGTAAAGTCCGACAATTTTTATCTTACAAAAATCCCATTTACTGTTAAAGTTAAATGAGAGGACAACCATTGACTTATTTTTAATAGCCTGGATGGCTGATGTGTGTGTGGGGGGGGGGAATAATGTGCCCCCTGGCTGTGACATAAATGCTTCTTCCTTTAGGATTTCTATTATTTTTCCCATCGCTTATTCAGTGAAAATTTTGCGATTCTGTTTGCCAAAGTGTATAGGGAAGGAGTTTATTTATTTGGCAGCCAATCCCCTTACTGCCTGCACAGTCCAAAGTGCAAACTTCTGATCCGTGTAGTCTTGCTCACTTTCGCATTAATTTGGTCCTCTTGTGGCATTCAAATTTGCACTACTGACTGTTTCTGTTTAAAGATAATTTTCAGCATATAAAATGATCCTCACGGACGAAAGGTGGAGTTTGACTGGATAACATGAAAAAAGATTCAGTGTGGTCGCTAGGACCATGATAAAATTCAAGTATAATTCCCAGTTTTCAAGGCGAACTTTCCAAAAATTCAAGGGTTACAGCAGATGTTTTCTCTAATCCAACCTTACGTGTTACCGATCTCACCACCCACCCACCCAGTCAGCGTGATTGCAATGTACACCAAATATACCTAATCCACTTCAAGATACCTTATTTTGCAATTATCTTCAGTCTGTCAGATAGATTGTTCTGTAAAAGACTCTGACAAAGAAAACTGATTGAGAAAATGCTGTTTTATTTTCCATGCAGCTGTCTTTTTCTTCCTCGATAAAAATAAAAATTAAAACTAAACTGAGAGAAACTTGCCTCAGGACATTTATACATAAGTATAAATTTAATGGGATTTTTCATGTCTATGAAGAAAAAAATTGGAATAGACAAAACATCTGCTTGTACCTTTTTCATGTTTACCAAAATTCACACATATTTCCCAGAGCCAATAATTCATGCATAATTCCCAGAATTCAAGGAATTCCAAGTGAGTAGTCACTCTGATATTGTGCAGCAAATTATACATACGTAATTAATTTTCATATCAACAAGTAATTTTTGCTAACAGCACAAGTATAGTATAATAATTTGTGGATAATTTTGAAAATGATGTAAAGAAATGAAAATTTGGTTAGAAAATTAATATTTGGTTGTTACATATACACCAATAAAAGTTTCTTACGGTTCTTGTGAAATTTTGTTCTTAACGATAGTATTTATCAGGAATTTTATACCCATTAAGTTTTTTGGAACCTACTTCAGGATTTTTCGAGCCTAATTTAAGATTTTTAGAACCTATTTTAGGATTTTTACAACCTGTTTTAAGATTTTTAGAACCTTTTTTAGGATTTTTGGAGCCACACCACACTTTTTAGAACTTAAAAATCCGAGATCTAGCGATATGATGACATCAATGAAGATATACTCACAAAGAACAACAAAGTCCAGGTCAGAATTCGAACCTGGGATTTAAGAAGAGAATTCAATCAATTCAACTTTTCTAGGTCAGTGAGAATTAAGATGGGCTTCGTGAGGTTTCATACTCAACCAACTGCATGCCACAAGAAATAAAAATTTAAAAACAGCTTAATTCAATTTTTAATTTTTCTCCAAGTAACCCATTCTGAATACATTTATTTTGTCCATGTCACATTTACAAGTTCAACCTGTGAAATATTTTTTTATTCAAGTGATTTTTTGTTTCCTGAAAGAAAAAGAAAAATTATGTCCCAAGCACTTCACAGCTAACATGTGTGTCTTTGGATGAAATGGTTTTTAAAAATAAAATTCACTAACCCTTGCGATTTTCTTCTCACATTTGAAGGATTAAACTAATACCACTTATACACACATATATTGATACTTGTGAGTTGTAGCACTTCAAAATTGTTCAGAATATTTACATTAGAAAATAAGCATGGCACTTCAAGTATGCCATGTCATATCTTTCAGAGCCTTAATTTCAAATATCCAGATTCACTTACAAGATAATCAGAATGTTAGAATAGTGGTCATAAAAGAATTGATTAATTCCATTAATAAAAACTGCACTCCTTACTAGGGCTGATACTACTTTGAACTCAAAATTATAACAAGTAAAAGTTGTTCAGAACATTAATATGTACATACTGATTAATATATAAGTGTTATGCTGCAATTATACATATCAATTTATCAGTTTTGCTTTAAAATATTAAAAAAAAAATGTTGGAAAATTAAAATAGCTTTCATGTAATTGCAAAACCCAATTTTCTCACACAATACTGCTGTAGAATAACTGAAAATTTCAAATAATTCCACAGATAATTATACTACGTGAAAGTTTTGCAGATACAACAAGAATAAAAAAAATGAAAAGTATCAGCCAGTATTGATGATTGATTTCAACCAATACTTTCCGATATTGATGCCACTGGTATAGGCTTTTCACTTATTTTTCACATTATATCAGAGACTGGAAATTTACATCACCATTTTGCATACCTTGCAGAATAACAGGAATCCAGAAAAATAACTGACTGTTATTCGATACATAGTTGAGATACAAAAACCTGATATTGATTGACATCAACAATGCATCAATATCAATGCAGCTCTAATTTGAGCACCTTTCTTTCCCCAAAGCAAGAGAAGCAAGCACTGGTACATTTTTCTAACATAAAAAATATTTCTTGGACCACGTAACACCCATCTCTGGCACTAATTGCAATCATCACATGCAAACAATAAATAAAACAATAAACCATGAGCATTATGTTTCTCTGCACCAAAGTAACATTTTAATATAAACATTCCTATTTAACAAAACCATTAGAAACTTTTGATTCTTTCCCAACCACACATTATTTTCACTGTAGGAGTTCTAAATTTGCACCCTGCACATCCACGCACACAGTTCAGGTAATAAATATAAACTTCAAACTTAACCTGAAGGGCTTGTGACATCAGGAATTCCTTGCATCTACTTAAACTGCTGAGGTGGAGGTCCAAATATGCTCCCGCTCTGTTTGCTGGCTGTCCTGGAGGGTGCAAATCCTAGCATCTTCTGGATATTCTGGAAATATCCAAATGTCAGTTTTGTATAATTACCCTAGACATATGAGTAAGTATAAAAAAAGAAGCACATAAATCCCTATTTTTATCGTTTTCCACACCATATATTTTTACCTTTTAACCTTTTGAGTCCCAAGGCCATTTTCACATGTAAGCCCCTTGGTCCCGAGCCGATTTTGAGCAAAATGCAGTTTCAATTAAATGAGTGTAGATCGGAGGCTAATTGCCCTAGAGAGATGAGTGATATACCGTTGTACAAGGAATGAACCAGACATTCAGACAATATGAAATTTATGCAAATTCAGCATATAAGTGGTGGGGGGGAGGGGTTAACTCAAAATTCCAAAATTTCGGGGAAAAAATGGGGTCATCCCCAAGGAAAAAGTACATGACAGTGTCGACATGCACATCGAAATGATCGCTAACATGTACGGAACACAAAAATATTTGCATTATTATCATATGACCAATGTAACGTGAGTTGTACCCCCAAAAGGAATGGTCGGCACGCCACTGATTCAAGATTCAAAATGCAGCAGTACCTTGAAATGACTTTAGCTCAGAGACTATTTGCTCTGGAGATATGAACGATATACCATTGTACGCAGAATGAATCACAGATTCAGACAATATATAATTTATACACATTCGGCGTAACTGTGTTGCAACTTGTGGAACATTTGTGCTCAAAAACAAAGGTTTCCTTCAGCGTGCCTCGAAATTCCGTTCTCACAACGCAGATTCAACAACCAGTCTTCCCCCTCCCCCACCCCCATCCCCTGTTTGCGCCCGCACGGAAAACTTTCATTTTGACATCGGATACTGATAAACAATCTTCCTTTCGAATGCAGTTACCAGGCGGGAGTGAAAAGCATTGCTTTAGAACAACAAAGCTGGTCTTCCTTTGTCGGCAAAAATTTTCCCTTGAAAAGAGACACAAAAGAGAAGTCCCTTTTCCCGCCTTTTTCCCTCCATTATCATGAAGAAAAAAAAGTGCAAGAAACATTTCAGTTAAATACATGTGTTAGGAACAATATATATAAAAAAATGGAAATTCTAGCCAAAAATAGAAAAGTTTTAACGTAAAAACTACGACTTTGACACATCGTCCCGATCAAGATGCTTGGGACCGCGAGGGGTTACATTTGGGTATATCGATCGAGATGCTTGGGACCCAAAAGGTTAAGCCACATCCACCTAAAAAATATGTCAAGTGTTTCCTGTGTACAAGTAGACAATACTTTTAGAAAAATAAATGTTAAGTATTGAAACACAGTTCCCATGCATCCTTCTTGAGTACAATTGTTTAAATCACATTGCCAGGAAAACTACAATCCCTATTTTCAAATTTGCTGATTTCCAGGTACTTTTACAAAAGTTTCCAGACCATTCTGTAACATTTTTACATATTTTACCTTAAGTTTACATTACATTTTTCGAGCAGAAATATAAAAGGACTTGCCTTGGTTGCAAGAAATACCATATTGTTATGTCTTTTTTGCATTTGAACATCTGTCCTAGGAAATTAGTGAATATAAATAATGAAAAATTCATATCAGGTGCTAATTCATCTCTCAAATTATATATATACGTATGTGCAGGTTCTGTAACATTTTTATGAAATTCCCTGATTTTAGAGCTGCAGACCATTTCCCTTACATTTCCAGTATGGCGAAAACCTTACTAGAGTAAATACTCTGGTCAGTATCTGAAATTATTAGTTCAAACTTAATCCCCGATAACAACTGATAGTTATCAAGAGTGGGTGTCTCACGGAGTCTGTATAAATGTCACATGACACTTCTGTGGAGTTTAGATATCCTGTAAATTATATGAAATTTAATCTATTTAAAAATTATTGCTACTTTTATCAATAAATCACTATGACAATTAATTTATGTATTGGCCAATACTGACAGAGTACTGATTAATTTGTTCCATGCTAATATAAACAGATCTACTAAAATGCACTTCATGTTAAGTAACCTTATTATTGCTGATTCTTTCCTTTGTATATGAAAATATAAACTTTCGTAGTACTTACCTGTCTAATAGACATTGTACAGAGGATGTAGAGAAATATGAACGAGCATTCTGTGTGGTCATCTCCAGGTAGATTCCTATGAGAAAGTCCTTGAATCCATGAAATAGGTACAAATGGCAGTCTGGCAACAACACGACCATCAAATCTGAAATTAGAATGAGAGCAATGCACATGAAAATACGTATGTCAGAACTTCCATTCCCTTTATATAGGCAACCAATAAAGCAAAATGTTATCTGAATTCCCTGCATTATAAGCTCTTTAGACATAGGTAACGGAAAAACCTAAACCAAGGTTATTCCAAAAGAAGTGCAACATCTTACAAGAATTATCAATCTTTCTGCATACCAAGTAATAGCGGTAACTTTATCACAGTGATATAAAAATAAAATGGAACTTACAATTACATAATGGACTGCACTTAATAAGTGAGTGCAAAGCGTAATTCTTTGTTGCAAGTTCTTGCAATTATGCATCCTCAAATTTCATGAAAAGACCAGGTTGAATCTACAAAACACACCACACAATAAAAAGTATTTTTCAAGTTCTAGATTGATCAGATTTCTCAGCAGTTCCAGGAGCAGAAAAAGTGATGGGTGAGTCAAGCACAGCATGTCTGGGAAAGAACTATTGAAAAAGAAAACATAAGAAAAACTGAAAAAGTTGTTAGTACCACATAGTAAACCTTGGCCACGCATGGAAAATATACCCAGTGTGGGCAGTTGTAACATCTCCATGATTTGACCATCTAAATCTTCCTTAAGAGTGTGATGCACTGTGTCATTTACAAAACCCCACAAAACAAGTCTAAAGAAGTCAAGTGTGGTGACTGCAATGCCACAAACTGCATTATGTCTCCTCCTGTGAAGTTGATGTTCATTCTCGTTCTTTCTCTCGTGGTCAGGACTAAAACATGACTCCTGCATTCACATTACCCATTTTCACCTCAAGCAAGGGCTATGCCCACTGGACATGTGCATACTCCAGCCTTGCTTAACAGAAACTTTTCCAGTTTCTCTTTCCAGTTGTGAAACTCAAAAGTAAAGGAATACAGTACTTTCGGAGATATGTTTTCTTTTCCACTAGTTTGTGAAAGGATAAAGGATAAGGCACTATTCACCTCCATGCTGGATCTCTTGCAATATCACTTGACATAATTATAGATCGACCACAAGGAAAAAAACCTTGGACGAAAAGTCCGCGTGCAGCTTTCCCTTCAGCTCGGGCCATATGGAAGCATGGTTCACTCTCCCCCTCCCCTCCTTGCGGGAGTACGGTGCACAGGAATCACGGGTCTGCGCAGGTTGTTTTGCTTGTGGTTCCACTATACCACATAAGTGAAAAATCAGACAAGAACTTTCTCGGTTCCTCAGTTGACAGAACAATGCCACAGAATGACAGAAGCCTAGGTTTGAGTCCTGTTCAAACATGTATGTATTTTTTGCTTAAATTTCTACAGAGTACATATGTGTATGACAAAAGGTAGGTTATCATACATTTGGTATGAGTTGTGTTCAGAGTACTATTTCTGCTGAATGAATGTATTCAGTTATTCAGTATTAGCCTATAAGACTGTCGCAACCAAATATAATGCACATCTAAAGCCACAATATACAAAGTTTACAAATGACCTACCACCACCTGATTTTTTTTTAAAAAGCTGAACTTTGGGGGAGGGGTACATATGACAACATAGTATTCAGCTGGCAAGGTGGCCTATTGCCATGGTTTGTTGTAAAAAGGAGTACTTCCTGTAGGATAATGAAAGATCACACATCTTGCAAGATGGGGGGGTGGGGGGTAAGAGAAAAAAATTCAATGCAAACATGGGTTGGATCTTCCCACAATATCAATTTAGCTCTCAGATTTCCATCCATTTTATATCTTGAAGGAATATTTGGGTGAACAGGCACTTTCATCGGAAAATGAACTTGAACTATCTTGTGTTACTAGTGGTTTACGGATCATGACAAATCTTATTCTGCTAGCAAGGTATATTGCTGGTCAAATGCTGCAAATGTAAAATGGTAATTATATTGAAAAATATATGTTCAGACTGAACACAATTCTCTCTCTTTACCAATCTAAAAATTATTTTAATGTCAACAAGCATCAAAATTGGAATATCTGTCCCTTTCTGTAATTCTGAATTTTTAAATATTATTTCTGTTACCCATTAGTTGTGGACATGAACGTTTGGAGATGAAGAGAGCAAAGTGATACACAGTAGGATACATTGGGCTACGTCATAACTTGACAATCAAGTTATTTTGCTTATCAGCTACAGGTCAGTAGCAACATAAAGTGAACTTCATTTTGGGACACACAACACATTAATCTTCCAATATAAAAGACCATGATGAACCTATTACTTTGATCTCTGTTTCATGGCTTATGCTAGCTACAAATGAGAGCTTACATGCTGTTGAACATGCTTAGCAATGCAGTGAATGCAAAGCCAATAGCAAACATGGACTTCATTTTGACAAGGGAGAGATCTCTGTTGTTGTTTTTCAGCTTCTCCTCCTCCCGTTCTATCTTCTTTTTCTGCTGCTTGTCAAGTGAGTCGCCATGGGCCTCTTTCCTCTTTTCCACTGGAAGAAAATACAAAATATTTAATCTCGCACAACATTTTGATATATTCATTAGAAGTGAGGAAAATGTCATCCAAGGTTGGATCTTTACTCCCTAGTTGACCTCACGCACACAGTGAAAAGGGGCTAGGTGACCCAGTTACATATTGAAAAGGGCTAGTTGACCCAGTTACATATTGAAAAGGGGCTAGTTCACCCAGTTACATATTGAAAAGGGGCTAGAAGACCCAGTTACATATGCAGGGAAGTTGACAGAAAAATCTCTACTCAATTCTCCCACGTAGCAGTCAGTTGCTGAACCAATTGAACCTCCATCATGGTTCTCCTGATGTAAAATTATTGACCTCTATAAAACATTGGCTCCTAATTTACAGTGGTTTTCATTGCTACATATGTGAACTAACTGCATTCACAAAAACTCAAAAATACTAAGTTTTACTAATTAATATTCTTTCAAAGTGCACACAAAATAACTTGAGAATGTACAACTTATTCCCTGAATATTACTTATCATTAATATTAACTTACATCTCTTGCTTTGCCGTTCCACCTCAGCCTTCAGTTTTTGATACTTTTCAGTTCTGTACACCATTAACCATGTTAAACCTGTAAATTAAAAGTACTTGAAAATTTGGTAAATTTCAAAGTACACACAATGAAAGCAGTAAATGCTGCACTGCAGTGTTTTGAATGGAGCATTATCATGCACTGCACCTAATAAAAATAGTGTGACTGTAACTAAACAAAATATTAAATTTTCTATTTTTTTCGATGCACCCATTAAACTAAAGAAACTATGAAAAATTTCAAAAAAATCACAAGTAAAACGTAACAGATCTTGCCATGACTTAAGAGGAAATTTGGAGAATCAAGACTAAAAATTCAGCATATACAAAATCCCATGGTGACCTGCCTGAAACATGCTGCCTCATTCACTCCTGGAAAATGTTTCTTCTGCAACTTTCCTCATAATATTTGTGTACCATGTAAGAACAATAATGTATCACATTGCAGTTACAAGTAAATTTTTCTTGTAAGTTTTCCACCCAATGCAATGGACTTGCTCTAAACCAATACAGTATCCTGTGGCAGTTATATCTCATTTTGTCTGTATTTATTAAACGCCATCCAACAACATCAAACAAAGACTTCAAGTTCTTCACATATCTCTTTTTACATGCCTGTTGTTTTCTTGGGGAGGTTAGTTTGAACAACTTCCATCATCTTTTAACAATACAACATTGTGGCTATTACTAAAATATTTAAAATGCATAATATACGAGGGTGTACCCAAAAGAAACTGATTTTTTTTTAAAATCTATGTATTTTTCTCTTTTTTTTTTTTACAAAACAACCTTATCACCTTCAAAGTACTCTCCAGGACACTTAATACATTTGTCCAATCTGTGATTCCATTCTTGGAAACTCATCTGTTGTGATGGCTGACCGCTCTTCCTCGTTTTTTATTCACCTCTTCCATGTTGTCAAATTGCTTTCCCTTCATGTCCCTCTTCATTCCGGGAAACAAAAAAAAAGGTCACACGGAGCGAGGTCAGGTGAGTAAGGGGTATGGGACAAGAGAGTCATGCTGTTCTCTTACATAGGCCATCACAAAAAATGAGGTGCGAGCAAAACTGCTTTTACGAAAAAATCACCGTGACCAGAGACAACCTTCCCCAGCGAAGCGACTGAGTGTACTGAACTCACAATGAGTTGCTCGACGCTTGCCTAGTGGGAAAAATTTGTACTATGGATGCTCTGCCCAGCACAGCGCTATTCCAGTTTTTTTTTTGGGACCCCCTCGTATGTTATGCTAGCCACTTGACAGCAGATCAACATGTAGATGACATTAAGAGTTGTACATGTATTTTACTAAATAATAATAATAATAATAAGTTTTGGGCTTCCACTGTCTAAATTTTAATGTTTGAGAGATGTGGTTCAGACTTTTAAAATCTGTGTGAACTTGGTATGGTATAATCTGTTTGGTGTAGTCGAGATGGCAGATGTTGAAGTACAGCTTCTGTAGGTGACTGGTATGCTTGATGTGAACACAGGCCACAAAGACACCTCAAGAAAAGGTAATTTGTCTTCATGTAACACACGTGCTATGAATGATGTCAAACAGTGATGGTGCCAGAGGGGCAACCAGTTTGCCTCCCAGGAAACTAGAAAATTGAGATAAATAATAAATGCTTTTTAACTGCAGATATGTATTTTCCACATGCTATTTAGGTGTATACTAAATGCGACTGTCCCCAGAAAATATCAACTCCCTGCTTCCCCACGTGTTTAAATTTCTGGTGTCACTGTTGCATTGCAAAAGGATAGGACTGAGGCAGGGCAGTCCCCACCCCGCCCCTGATGGTACCTTGATAATCCCTGCCACCTCCCCCTGGTCCTGGCATCCCTGTGTAGATGTAGATTTACAGTCTACAGCACAACACTAAGTAGCCTACTATATTCCTCACTTAGCTGCCCATGACAGGGGCTCATATCAGTTATGTATACGTTGTACTTCTTCCTGTTAGTAGGAACAGTTCATGTAAAAAAAAAATCAAAACTTTTATTGAAACCACTAATATGTTTGAAAAGATCATTTCTCAATTATCAGGACATGACTGGAAGGCAATGCCCCTCCCTGACAATAAATGGGAGTCAGCTTGCTCCCTCTCAGTTCCAAAATCCCTGAGGTCAAAGGCCTTGAGTTGTAGTTAAGGGAACATGGCACATTATATTTTTTAGTTAAGGGAACATTCTTTTCACTTCAACCCATATGAACATTAAATATGTACCACAGTCGGTGGCCGAACATATTGAGCAGTCCACTCGTGATGTAGCCAATGAAGATCCTATGTTTTCAACTTCTATTATTCTTATTTAATGTTGTTGCTTTGAAACTTTTAGCTACTTGCAGGCATGAGGATGAAAATGATTAGATGGAACTGATGAAAGGACACAAAGAAACATGCCAAGATAAGGACTCAAACCTGGAACCTTTCATGATGAGATTTTGAGCTGACCATTCAATAAGCTTGGCTAACAAGGTGGTACTGTTAAGGTTTGAGCCCTGAACTGGGGATGAATGTTTCTTTACAAGCGTCATCTCATTGATTCATCTTATCATCATTCATCCTCACTAACCAATTATACCAAGTGATAGAATTTAAAGTAAAACTTAAAAATGCATGCTGAAAATTGCAATTTTTACTTGAGTAAACTGCTCGCAAACTACAAATTGGAGAAAGAAAATTTGCAATGTTAAATGAGTAGCTGCGTTGATTCTGAATCAAATGACTGCATTAGACCTATAGTTTTAACATGTTCTGAGACTTTTCATTTTATTAATGTAGAATTGGGTACAAAGAACATTACAAAAGTTAATAACCAATTAAGCTATTAAGATATACTTCAAAATGTTGAAGGGAGAATTCACACCAAAGAGACAAGTGATATGCAACATGCTGCAAGAGACACATGTCGCTTGTAAGCAAACACTCAGTATTCAATTGAACCTTTCAAACCGAAGTGACATGACAAGCTGCACATGTCTCATGTTGCTCGGACTGTGCTGTTTTCTCAATACCGTGCATCGTGTCGTCTGTTTGTAATTCGCATATGCACAGTGAATGGGTCACCCCAATGAGCTATTTTCAGAGAGTCCAACAGGAGGCCTTACAACATGTTTGAAGCTCTAATTTGTTGAGATGAAGGGCTCGGGTATAAAACATGGTAAGTTACATTTTGGAGTTACAATGTGCATCATGTAGTGCATCGTAAATGGAGTCGAATCGTACTGGAAGTGTTTCGTTTCGTCAACAGATGACAGAGCTAGACATGTTGAAAGTTATGGTATCTACCAGTTGTTTCATGTAAAGTATGGCAAGTAGCAAAGATGGTGGTGAAACGGCTGGTACTGAATTGCAATGTCTCTCAGAAAATTCGCGAGTATTGAAGCAACAGCAAAGATGAGAACGAGTTACAAAGTGTATATGATTCCCATAATGACCCAGAATATGTACCACCGACTAAGAATGAGGAATAATGAAGAGGTTGTCAATCAGAAATGCGACTAAAACTGTGCATAGCCACGTACATTCTATGTCGTGTAAAACGTGGTATCTACTGTAGATACTACTGTTTACATGCAGCAGTGCTCATAGTGGCAGTTTCGCATTAAATTTTACTCTCATACATGGATGTGAACTGCGATCTAGTAGAGAAGCACATACCTTTCTTCTACTAGATATAAATACAGTAACTGTAGTTGCATAGAAATTAGTTTGTTATGTAATTGGATATGCACATTTAAGGCTGCCTTACAAGCAACGCCAAATATGTATTACACTTAACGAAAATGTAATTTGATCTGAATCATATCAATAAATCTGTAATGCGCATTTTAAAAGTTATAATATTTTTATGGTGGACCTAATAACGTATTTGTAATTTAATTAAGTTTTGTATTTATGATATGTGTGACTTTGATGAAAGCAAATTATTTTATTGTTGATATTGCAAATATGTCTTCTTCATGGCTCGAAATTATAACTATTTTAATCCATAAGAGCTAAATACATATCAGTGAAAACTATTAAAAATGTAAGCCCTGTGTACATTTGAAATCATTCTTTACAAAGATGTCAAGTTTAAAAAAAATTCAACAGAAAGTTACAAGGTCATAATTGTGTCGTCATTGATTTGCTTTATTTTACTTCGCGTCGTGTGTCACTTTTAGCTTATTTGCGAAGATGGAGATTATTAATGATATGATGAAATTGATGAATAAGCACTCAAAAACATCCAAGCCCAGGCTGGGATTTGAACCTGGAACCCCTCACGTCGTAGCGTGATTTCCTAACCATGGGGGGCTGGTAATTGTTATATTGAAGATATTTAAACTAGGGATGGCATTTTCGAAAAAAAAAATTGTTTTTCATTTCGAAAGCAAAATAGTTTTTCGAACAAAAAAGCATTTTTCGAAATTTTTTTAGTACTTCCAAATTTCATTTTTGAAAAAAAGAGGCCATCCCTATTTTATGTATAAATTGCTTATTGAATCACAAAAATATAATATTGCCATTGTATGCAATTTGGATAGTCTATGTAACACAGCTTTGTATCAAGGGAGGCTTGTGAATCACATTCTGCTTGGCATGCTGAGGTAATAAATAGAGCCTCTGTGTGTGTGAAGTAGATATGTGAAGATGAAAAACCGCACATATATAAACATTTCTTTATGAATATTGATCTCCATATAGATATAAGGAAATTATTTTAATCACAAGCTTTCAGAACTTATTTTTTTAAATACTAACGTAAAAAAACGATGAAATCTATTTTTCTAGTGGTGTTCATGTCAGTCATAGACATAGGAAAGCAAAAACCTGTTACAACAAGTAGCTCAGGTTATTGTTTATTGAATAAAATTATTATTATTAAAGGCTTTCATTTTTTGTATTACAAATTGTTATGGTTGCTACAAATTACCACTGCGGCCTACCAGATCAGCAAGTGATGTCACATTGGATTTCCATAAAAGAGATAAATCCCGCCTAAAATGGAGATACTAATTCTCTGAAGCAACAAGAGCTAGACTGCAAAGCCAAAGCTGAATTTAACTACAACTGAGGCCGTTTACATAATAGACGAAAAGATAAGTACTCGATGCGATTCGTGATTTGGACAAACCTTCCTCCAAAAAACTTAGTTGGCAACAGTAGTACTTACATCTGGACTTCCCTTCCACCGCTGGAGGAGGGAAATTCTGTCGTCTGCTCACCGCAGAAACGTCAAACTGACCCGAGAAATGTGTGGTTCTTCTTCCCCTTTCCACCTCTTTGCAAAGAAACAGAGATGGTTGACAAGGCTCGACCATTATTCACTGGATTTTCAAGGTAACTCTCTCATGAGTGGTAGTTCTTTCTAGGAGTGATTGTGGCTAAATCATTGAGTGGATTGCAAAAAAAAAAAAAAAAAAAAGGCTCTTTGAAGGGTGGAGATGATAACGTCTGATGGCCAGTAACACTTTTGAAAAAGTCACACCATGCCACTGAATCAATCATTGCACTTTTGCGAGATGAAAAAGTTGGGGCCAGTTTGAGCTGAATATTACATGGTAAGGAGCATTATCAATAATCAAATCAGTTTTGGGGGTAGATTTGGATGGAATTACCAGTGTTGTCAGCCATCGGTGATAGTTCTCAGAATTCATGCTGTTGTGATAGTCTCTGGATTTGGTACCAGACAAACATTAGCTAAGCATTAGTCATAAAACCATTTTCACTACGAGTGTGGGCAATAATAATGCTTTGTGCCTTGGAGATGGGTGCTAGTAGACCTGCATTTCAACCATTACTCCATGCATGCTCCTTTGTGTGAGACAAATGAAGGTACATGTCAACCATGTTATGCATTCCTTTTCCCTAATTCCATTACGCTTTGCAAATATGCTAATCTTGCTGCACGAACATGGTCTTTTTCCACACAAATCTTTCTATTATCTTCTGATTTTCGCCACCTGCACCCCAACACCCGATTTACTTTCTATAGTTAACCCCTTCAAGTTTATTTTTCATTTCAGCGAAAACAACAGTGAATCTTCCTAAGTAGGATGCTGTACTTCACGATCAGGAAATTCATTAACTGTTCTACAAATAACATACTTGTCAAATTCGTCCGCATCCCTTTTAAATTAATTTCTTTCGTGTATTTTGTTAGGAGTTACTAATTCCTTCCCGGTTACTTTGTTGCATTTATTTTCCTTTAAGTTGCCCCAATTGCATAAAAACACCCTGCTAAACAACACAGGTCAACAATCACCTTCCTTGTGGTAACATTATCTGCTCGTGCGAGAGGAATAGGAGGGGAGGGAGGATGTCTGTATCACCCAAAGGCTTAATCAATGGGGGTTTCATCGACCCAAAGAATCCTCTGTCACTCTTCTCCTTGGAACTATCACCTTCTCAAACGGTAGCATTTGGTTGTTTGCGTGGGCTCCTAAATCCAGACATCAATAAGTCCCGCACACCCCTACCAATACGCTCTAAAGACATATTATGGATATAGATAATTTTTAAAGTGGTTGGTAACTCTGATCTCTCTGGAACTCTTGCATCGTTGCACTGAGCAACAGGCTTCTGCGCAGCTGAACGCCAAAGCTCAAGCTAAACTGAATGTGCTGCATCTCCCAAATGCAACAATGAAACCAAAAAGAAATCGCAAATACTGATTAATTTTAAAAAATAGAGAAATTGTAGACCAAGAAGAAAACACTAACAACTCACCATATTCCACTACTGAAATGCCATGAAATACTTGTGCTTTAAGTTTTGATCTTATAATAAAGCCAGTGACAAGGAGGAAATTCTTGTTGGAAAATTGAAAAGTATGAAAAAGCATATAAAGGCAATTTCGCAGCATAAAATCTACTCGTGACTGATCATATGATGCCACACAGCAGGCACGTATCCAGGAATTCCTTTCGGGGGGGGGGGGGGCTCAACACCATTTTTTTAAGGGGTATAGTAAGAACCTCACAATTGTATGTTTAAGACTAGTGGTGGCAATTTGGTTCCAAAACGGGGGGGGGGGGGGGGTCCGGAGGGCGTTTCAAGGAAAGTTTACTTTCTCTTGGTAGCCAAGGCTTAACATTAAGAGGCCATAATTTTGAAGCAGAAAAATAAAAATTGGGGAGCAACTATTCCTTAAATCGTTGCCACTGTAAGGCTATCATTTTAATCAGTACGTGAAATCGGAACATTTTTTACCACTCGACTCCTCTGTTTCCATGCATTAACATTGTGTGCCGGAACCATCTCAGTATGTGTGTTTGTCCATTTCTTCTCATCAGGTATAAAAACATCTATGGTATCTTTGAGTGTTTTTACGAAGCTGTTACACATGCACGGGATGGACAATCTACTCGACAACGCGAGATTCAAATTGTGGGTTGCGAACTGGACGCAGACAGCTCTCGAATATTTCTCTCTGATTCGAGCCTGAACACCACTAACGTGTCTTGTCCTCCCATGTTTGCAGCTCTTATAAAAGCCGAAACCCACCAAATTGTTCCGATTCAGGCCTTAGCACTCACAAGTGTTCAAAAATGCCTGTCACAGCTTCCGCTGTCTTGTCATATATCGGCACGAAACAAAGGAAGTCTTCTCGAATACAGGTGGATCACGAAACAATTAATGCATAATGAAAACCCTTCCGTTCCCAACACATCTAATGTTTCGTCTCCCAGTATGATGAAATGCTTACTCATTTATCTCCAGTGACGTGCCCAAGGGAGGGTTGGTGAGGTAATAACCCCATTTGACCCAGTATTCCTTTTTTTTTTAGAAAAAAAAAGAGGAACGTCAAAGACAGGGAAAAAATTGCAAAATCAGGACTGACTACCAAAAATAGTATGCGTAACCCCTCTCCCTTCCGAAAATCCTGGGCACGCCTCTCTTTATCTCGGACACATTTTTTAAAATAAACTCACCAGAAGTTTTTATCATCGTATTGGAGATTGAAGTAAGATGCATTCTTCCTGCAGGTTTGAATATGATCCTTTAGGGTGCTGTCGTCTGCCTGCCTTCACACCTAACCTTAACAAGGCCCTAATTTTCCATCCTTGTGACTTGGATTTTCAAGACTTAGGAAGGTTTCAGACCGAAGGGACACGCGATACATGTCGATTGGAATACGTGCTATTAACAATAACAGGGTTATAGAACATTCTCCATCTTGTCTCGATAATTATTTCTCCCAAATTATCATGACATTATTCAAGAAGCCAAAATCCTAATTTTATCTAGTGTAAACAGAAAAAAATCCTGAAGCCTCCCGATTCCCACCTTGGATACGTGCTATTGACAATAATAGGGTTATAGAACACTCTCCGTCTTGTCTCGATAATTATTTCTCTCAGATTTATAAATTTATTGTCTTCACATTATTCAAGACGCCAAAAATCTAATTTTATCTAGTGTAAATTTAAAAATTTCCTGAGGGGGGGGGGGCTCGAGCCACCTCATCCCCACCTTGGCTACGTGCTATTAATAATAACAGGGGTATAAAACATGCTCCGTCTTGCCTCGATACTTATCTCTCTCCTTACATTATTTTCACATTATTTAAGAAGCCAAAAACCTAATTTTATCTAACGTAAAGTGAAAAATTTCGAACCCCCTGTGCCCCATCTTGGATACGTGCTATTATCAATAACAGGGTTACGGAACATTCTCCGTCTTGCCTCGATAATTATTTCTTTCCTTAAATTATTGTCACATTATTTTATTTCACACCACAAGAAACAAAAAAAACTCATTTTATCTAGTGTAAACCTAAAACTTTCGGGGGGGGCTCGAGCCCCCTAAGCCCCCCCTCTGGATACGTGCCTGCCACACAGTATGACTGTTCCTGAGGTAAAAAAAAAAGTTGGAAGAAGCAATATTTACAACAACCAAAGTGGTTACTCTTTAGACCAAGCTAAAAATTCAAATGTAATTCCAGGTTTTCAAGGTGCCAAAATGGAATGGCATTGAAATATATTTCTTTCTATGTTGATACTATTTCATGCTTAAATATCAACACTAAGTTTTTAGCTGTTTCCAGTATATCCAAAAACTATAGTGCAATAATGATATGCTTTCTAAAGTTTGTAATTTAAGGTGCAGAAAATAATATATCACAGACTTGTAGACTCATTTAGAAAAGAAATACTGTTTATTTAGAAGAGAGTTTCAAATGTAGAATTAATATTCTTTTGTAGTGTAAATTGTATTGAATTTCAAGTTTAATTTAATACATGAATAAAGGTAACACTTTCGTATAGTGGAAACCGATTTCTTATTTTTACATAAGAAAGTACTTACGCAAATAATTTTCTTTAGCGTTGTTGAAGTTCGGGAATGTAGTTTTGGTCCATTTTAATGAGAAATCATGATTTTATCTGCGAAAATATCTCTCCGACATGTTATTGCTGCTGCCGCCATTTGCTTTCTGCACATTAGCACAATGTTCCGTGTGTTACATGACGTAACCCCCAGTAAGTGTTTCAAACCTCGCCGTGTTTTCACTATAACATGACGTGTCGAGTATTTGTAATTTTTTAATTTTTTTTTAAAACTATGCTTGCCTAACCTAGCCCAACCTTATGGGAAATGGTTTGTGGGGCTAACATCAATGGTTTGCGAGGCATTAGCATAATTTCAAATCTGGGCACGAAAGTAGGTATTTTTCATGTGAACAAGGTTGCAACACTCCATAAATCGACAAAACATTCGCACAACGTGCGATGAACGAGTTCGCCATAATGTGTGTTACAGAATCGAAATAACAAAGAACAGTAAGTACTCGTAAATGTAAGAAACAGACATTATTTTTGTTAGAAATTCATTATTACACCTAAAGAAATGTTCCGCAATGCAGAATAGTACATTAGCAATGTAAAAAGTGCGAAATAAATGATTTATAGGTGTTTCACCTATACGAAAGTAGTACTTGAATAAAAAGAAAAAGAGATACCTTTAAATGCAAATATATAAGTTTCAAACCCAAAAGACGTAAACTTTTGGCAAAACTGACCAAAAAAATTAAAATTCTGAGGCTTCTCTTTTCTCCTCTCTCTCTCTCTCTCTCTCCCCTCATTCTCTCTTTATTTCTTCCTTTCTTTCAATTTCCTTGCTTCCAACAAACATAACAAAACACCAACAAAAATCTGAATACATTACCACCCAAATTTACTATCGGATTAAAAATTACAGATACTAGAGTTTAGACTACAATTAAAAATTAACCAGTAGACCTACATAAAAAGAAGTTACATCAAAATTTAGCTTATTCAATTCTGCATTAATTTTACCATTTTTTTTCGGGCATGCCATATATTTCTTATCGTCGTTACAACAACAACAAAAAAAAAAAGGGGCAGGTTTTTTGGAGTTTTGCAACCGATCGCTCTTTTTGAAATTCTATAAATCAAAAACTGGTTGTCCGATCGTGATGAAATTTTAGTATGGTGCAGGCAGAAAGGTTTCAAACACAAAGCTTAATTTTCAGGTTTCTATAATTTGCCAAAAAACCATTATCATCAATTTTGCGAAACAACTTTTTCTTTGTATTGGGTAGTCCTACAAATACAATATTGGTATTTTTGCATCTGTTATTAAAATCCATTATTGTTGTCAATTTACATTGCGAAATCAATTTTATACAGATTTTTATTCAGTGGAGTAAAGCTGTACACACAATGTGGCAACACAGCACACAGCGATGTCCGTTGATCCGTGGAAACTGCGGTTGGCACTGGCGAGTCAGTGCTTAAGGTGTTGCCACGTTCCGCGAACAGCTTTACTCCGCTGAATAAAAATCTGTATAAAATCAGTTTCACAATGTAAATTGACAACAATAATGGATTTTAATACCAGATGCAAAGAGCTTAAAAACAAGACCAATATTGTATTTGTAGGACTACCCAATACGAAGAAAAAGTTGTTTCGCAAAATTGATAATGGTCTTTTGGTAAATTATAGACACCTGAAAATTAAGATTTGTGTTTGAAACCTTTGTGCCTGCACCACACTAAAATTGATCATGATCGGACAAGCCGATCTTGATTCATAAAATTGTAAAAAGATCAATCGTTTGCAAAACTCCAAAAAACCGGCCCTTTTTTGTTGTCACGATAACATATATTAACACAGATTTAAAAAAGGTGATAAAATAAACTGCAATAATTACCATGGAATTTCTCTACTCTCAACAACATATAAAATATTATCTAACATTCTTTTAGCAAGACTAACCCAATATGCTAATGAAATTATAGGTGATTATCAATGTGGATTTAAATGTAACAGATCAAATTTTTCACGTCAGACAGACACTTGTGAAAAAGTGGGAATATAATCGAAATGTCAATCAGCTATTCATTTATTTTAAAAAAGCATATGATTCAGTCAAAAGAGATAAATTATATAATATATTAGTAGAGTTTGGAATACCTAAGAACCTTGTAAATATGATAAAAGTATGCACCAGTAAAACAGAAAGTAAAATTCGTGTGGATATTAATATGTCTGACAAATTTACAATTCATGATGGGTTAAAACAAGGAGATTCATTATCTCGATTGCTCTTTAATTTTGCCTTAGAATACGCTGTTTGGAAGGTAAAAGAAACTAACCAAGGACTAAAATTAAACGGTGTGACTCAGCTGTTAGCATATGCAGATGATGTAAATACAATTAAGAAAAATGCTAAAATAGTTTTCAAAGCAGCTAAAGAGATAGGTTTGGAAGTTAGCAAAGTGAAAACTAAATATATGCTTACAGGCTGAAACCAATTGTTAGTAATAATCAAAATCTAATTATTGGTAACTAGTTTGAACCAGTTTCCAAATTCAAATACTTAGGAGTAATACTAACAAATGAAAATGATATTAAAGAGGAAATAAAAAGCAGGCTTAATACAGGAAATGCATGTTACTTTTCTCTTCATAAACTTTTGTTTTCTCGTTTAATATCTAAGAAACTAAAAGTTAAAATATACAAAACAGTAATTTTACCTGTAATATTATATGGATTTGAAACTTGGTCCCTTACATTGAAGAGGAACATAAATTGAGAGTATTTGAAAATAAGATCCTTAGGAAAATATTTGGGCCTAAAAGGGATGAGGCGACAGGTGAGTGGAGAAGGTTACATAATTTGTATTTATGTCCAGATATTATTAGAATAATTAAATCAAGAAGACTTAGGTGGGCGGGCCATGTGGCACGAATGGGAGAGGAAAAATGAGTGTACAGGATTCTTGTTGGGAAGCCTGATGGTGAGAGACCTGTATTAAGACCAAGATGAATATGGAGGGATAATGTTGAGATGGACCTAAAGGAAATTGGTAGGCATTGAAAAGAGGATATAGATCTTGCTTAGGATAGGAACATGTGTTGCTGCAGACATGAACCTTTGGGTTCAAGAATACTAGAGAGTAAGTAAGTTAGATTAACGCAGAATTGAATACGCTAAATTTTGATGTAACCCCCTTTTTAATGTAGGTCTACTGGTTAATTTTTAATTGCAGTCTAAACTCTAGTAAGAATGATTTTTAATCCGACAGTAGTGGTTAGCCTCAGTAACTACAGCAAAGCAGCTGTTGCAAAACAGGCTCTACTGTTCTGCTATAAATTAGCAGCATGTGTTCTGATACTGTTCCATACAAAATAGACCCAAGCATCTATTTAAATATTCAGTTTGTTTCAACTTAACCAAATTTTCATTCCTGCAAGTAATGTCTAAAAAAATGAAAACGTTCACTTATTACATAGTTCTGGTATATTATTTGTAGAGTAAATTTAAATGCCAGTGAATAATTTCCTACCGAGATTTGATAATGGTTTCAGCTGTGTAATAATTTTCACAATTTTTACAGGAGGATAAGGAATACTTTGTGTGTACTGGAAATGAGTGTGGAAGTAAGTTGAATTCCAGAGATAATAAATTCATGTATTGTAAAGATGCATAAATTATTATTTTTTAGGAATTATGTCATAAAAATCAGATTAATCAAGTAGCCATGCTCAAAAGCCATTCTGAAGCATTTATTTTATATAGAAAAACTATATATGCTTATAGGACATGAAGAAACGCATGTAGATACTAATGATAAACCTAAAAATCATGACCTACTTAAAGCATGTATCATGATATTGAAATTACACTTACAGAGACCCTGGACCCCGGAATTTTTGTGAACAACCTATCTGACAGTGTGGATGTTAAATTAAATTGTGTAAATTTGTCTACATAATCTGACTATGGTGTGAAAACATCCCTATCAACAACATTTGATTGCCAATACAATAGCTGTAACCATCTAAACATAGACAATACCAGTAAAAATTTGACCCTCGGAAGAGCATAGGTAGCAAAAGTGTTATGCATATGTTTAAACTCCTGTATTCATTCTGTGTTCACAGCTTATATAAAAATCACACACACAATTCTTTAATTTCTATTATTTTACTTTGCATTTGTGCCACTTTTGGCTAATTACATAGATGAGTTTAATGGTGACAAGAACGAACAAACACACAGACAGGAAACAATCCAACCTACAAAAATGCAACTCAGGGTGTATTATGTGGAAGAGAGGTTGACCTTTGAGTGCTTTTCTTCTTGATGTGTTCTAAATTTCATATAGACCTCGGAATGAAATTAATATGAATGGTAGATAACTTTACAATGTGCATATTAAGGGGCTGGTGATCGATAGTACCCTCTCAAAAATTCCAACTTTTTCTTTCCAATCTGCACACTTCGATGCTTTAAGGTGCCTGAAAGTGATTTAGCATGCGGAAGCCACAAATAAGATATATATTTGTCTCAAAATTTGACCATGGCACGTCCAATTATTCGCATCCCAGACCACTTTCGCCACTTATTTGAATACATTTTCGTCATACAAGGAATCAATGGCGGATATCGAAGGATAATGTGTTACCATCACAGTGAAAAAATGTGTACATTTTTAAAAATTACATCTGCTACACTTCCCACATTTATTGTCCTTGGCAACTCACAAATGTACACACAGGCTCTCTATTGACAAAATCGTAAATTTGAAATATCGTACAACAACGTGACAAACATATTTGGTAGCATACTTTCCACTCACGACGTTCACTTCAACGATATTTATGCTAAGAAGACCAAACCTAACAACCTAGGCATTCCTCGTGTGTGACGTCATAGCCTATACCATACCACATAAAATCGCTAATTTTTCCCTTACAATGCATCTCCACATGCTAAAAACAATGAGAAACATTCATATGAAAGACAATCAACGATATTTATGATAAGAGAACCAAACCTAACAAAGTAGGCATTCCTCGTGTGCATGACGTCATAAATCACACCTCATAAAAATCGTCAATTACTAACTTATAATGAATGCATTTCCGCATGCTAAAAACAAGAAACGTTCATATGAATAACAATCTTTCCAACCCACTAAAAATTCTCAAATTTCTCGTGGGGGTAAGGAGGGTCACCATCACCCATATTGATCTTAGGAATAACTCCATATTTTGGTATTACAATTACCAGTAACACTTTACTATACCGGAGACGGATTTCTTCAAATTTACAGGAGAAAGTACTTACGCAAATAATTTTCTGTAGCGTTGTTGATGTTCGGGAATGTAGTTTTGATCCATTTTAATGCGAATGCATGTGATTTTCTATGAAAATCTATTTCAGATGTGCTATTGCTGCTGCTGCTGCCATTTGCTTTCTGCATGAGAGCACAATGCGTAAACCTAGTAGTCAGTGTTTCAAACCACGCCGTGTTATCGCTACAAGATGACGTGTGGAGGATGCATCGTGAAGTTGTTGCCGTGGAAGGTTAAAATTAAAAGAATTCAGTGTATTTTCTTTCGAGAAAAACCAATGTTGTCCGTATATGGTAAATTGAATGAAAGGAGTGCTAATGGAACCTAACCTAACAGGCCTAACCGAACCTACTAGGCATACCTCGTCCCCGTGATGGTTCGTGGGACTATCGTGAATTTTTGGGCGAACGTCAATTGTTTAATAATTAATCTTTTTGTCAAAAATTCAACTTTTCTTGGTGAAAAAATTTCATGAAATGTTTTTAGTTTTTTTTAAAAATTTAAGTATTTTTCGGTGAACAAGGTTGCAAAACTGCATGCACACTCCAAATCGACAAAACACTGGCACAACGCACGAAGTACGGGTAAGCTATCGCCATATTGTGTGTGTGGAAATAAGGAACAACAGCAAGTACTTGTTAATTTAAGAAATAGACATTATCGTTAGAAATTCATTATTTCACCTAAAGAAATGTTCCGCAATGCAGAATAGTACGTTAGCAATGTAAAAAATTGCAGAATAAATAATTGATAGGTGTCTCCGGTATAGTAAAGTAGTACACAATTACGAAATTAATGAATCACTATCTAGCATGGAAAGAACAAAAATTAAGCCTGCATGCAAAAACACACAATATTTTCTCACCAAGCTGGCAACAATTTCAATGTGCCACCACTCATCCCCATCTTCGCAAATTAGTCAAAAGTGGCACAAAAAGCAAAGTAAAATAAAGCAAATAAATCAATCAATCGATTAAAATGCCTGAGGTCCAGGACTATGTTAATTTGGCATGGAACAACCTCTTTGCACCAGAAGTTTGAGCATTTTTATTTCATAAATGATGACCTGTGTACAGCATTCTGTAAGTTAACATCCAAACCAAATTATCAAGGTATGCTTTCTAAGCATATGGTATGGTATCTAAGTATTCAACAAATATTCTATTTATTTAAAACAATTAAAAATGAAACAATTAGATAATAGAACTAATAGATAATAAATCAGGCACATTAAAAAATTATTGACATCTATAGTTGATAGTTGTAGTGAAATTATGGCATTCACTCAAAATTGTCAGTGTATGACAAAATATATCAAATAGTTAATACTTTAACCAGACACAGTTTTGCCAGGCACTTGAACTCATTTCTACAATTCTTATCTTGCACAAACAACATGGTTAAAATTATAACTGCACATACTTCACGTATAGTTCTAAATTCTGTGCTTGATAAAGGACTGAAAAGATCACATCACAAACTATAGAAGAATAAATGTTAATCACGTAATGTGTTCCATATTGCACTTATACTTAATTGCATGCACACATTCATATACAAAATGGTCTTGGAGAAAGAGGGAATAAACTGAACTCTTTCAGCAAATGTCTTGCGAACACTTTTACTTATTAGCTAGTTCATTTGACAGCCAATCAAGACCTTCATATAATCCATGGCCCTGGGTTGCACAAGCAGCTTGAATATACCAATGACGACTGCGAAGATTGTTGAGGCCAAGTTTATCAGTTAATTCAGCTGCACTCATTGCATTAGGAAGATCTTGCTTATTGGCAAATACAAGCAACACTGCTTCTTTAAGTTCATCTTCCTGCAACATATTCTGAAGTTCCTTTTCTGCTTCACCAATTCTTTCCCTGTCATTTGAATCTACCACGAAAATTAGGCCTTCAGTATTTTGAAAGTAATGGCGCCATAAGGGTCTAATTTTGTCTTGTCCTCCAACATCCCAGACAGTGAAAGATATATTTTTATACTCCACGGTCTCCACATTGAATCCAATAGTTGGTATTGTTGTAACAATTTCACCCAACTTGAGTTTATACAAAATGGTAGTTTTCCCTGCTGCATCTAATCCAACCATGAGAATTCGTGTTTGTTTTTTCCCAAAAAGACGAGACAAAACACTTGAAATTGTCAAACCCATTGCTTAGATCTTAACAATTCTTCTTTCCTACACTTTCTACGTAATAAGCACTCTATTCACTCTACGCACAACGTAATGACAAGTTCACCCTTATGCCACGTCAATCGACACAATATCTCATTTCATCCATTATATGACGTCATCCAATGCATCGATTACATGAACGTTTCAAAATATTATGTTATATAAAACAGGGTATTAATTGCTCGTGTATTTTTACTGCTTTAGGCGAATCGCGAGGTTGAGGATTAATATTTGTTACATGTAATATATAAAAAGAAACAAAGAAAACAACGGAACAGTTCAAGCTCTAGCTTGAACTCGAATTCAATCACCGACAATTTGCAGACAGGCATTTATTTATTCATAATAATTACTATTGTTCCTCTGTATCCTTTGTGATAATTATCAATACTAACAGTTTTAGTATATTATTGCAAATAGTTATGTATATTTTTTCTCTTACCTTCTCCCAACAACGCTGTGCAAATCGAAATAAATAGTATCAATAACGTATCCGCCCACATGGTAGGGTGAAATGAGCTCTCTGCTAAAAAATAGTAACGCTATTAAATATTCTCCTCGAACTAAAGAGTAATTTAATTCAGTAAAGGACTATATTATAAAGTGATTTGTGGTCGGAATTATTATTTCGCAAAGACAGACCACAGATTAGGGTATTACAATAAGTCCTACACCACACAATCGACAACAATATGATGGCACTACTATTTTTAGTTGCATATTATTAATTTGATCTATTTTATATCTGATGACAAGTGGATTCAGATATTAAGTTCACACTCTTCAACATTCAAGTATTTATATTTTAGGATATGTGAACTTTGCGCTGTTGGATGTACAATTTCACTGATTCTGCTACAAATACTGCATCCCATCTTATAATGATTTGTCCCGTAGTAAACGTTGACTACTTGGGGTAGAATTCTTCATTAATGATGTTCGGTGCAAGTCACTTCCAAATCACCACCCAAATTGTTCATGGAGTTGGAGGAGATGGAGAAAAGGATTGCGTCCTAATCTAGTGAAGTTGGAAATTTTTTTTTTACTTTGTTAAGTGAAGTGGGGGAAAAACTTTTGGTCTGAGAATAGAGCAGGTGGGTTATCAGATTCCTATTGTTTTGACATTAATATTCCAATTTATGCTATCGGGAATCAGAAGCGAATAGATTTTAGTGTGAAGAATGATGTAAAGTTTAATAGTGTGTTAATATATCGTTGCGGCGTCGTTGAAACATCCTTAACGAGTGGCGGATTGTCTTGGAGATGAAGTGATGTCTGTCCCCTTAGATGTTAATACCAAAATGAACAATTGCGTTCTTCTAATATTGTCCCCATTTAACCGATATGCAGAAGACCCGTAACTACTACAGTTCAGTACAAAAGCAACACCATTTTAATAGATGTTAAGTAATTATGACTAAGCCTTAAATTAGGACGTCTTACAGAACCTGTCCTTGTATGTTGGGTAATAAACGAATACTTGATCATATGAGGGGGCGGCAACGTTCGCTTGCAGTAGATTTTACCACGTTAACAAGTTTCAAGAACTTGAGGTAAATTCTGTGTACAGTGTTAGAGATTTTGATTACACA
Source organism: Lepisma saccharinum (assembly GCF_977018435.1). Classification (NCBI taxonomy): domain Eukaryota; kingdom Metazoa; phylum Arthropoda; class Insecta; order Zygentoma; family Lepismatidae; genus Lepisma; species Lepisma saccharinum. The sequence goes on from NC_139229.1 coordinate 127,391,831, forward strand.
GTGTTAGAGATTTTGATTAATTTGCAAAAAAAACCTATGAAAATGTTCACGCACCATCATATTCCGTATCGTCTCTCAAAAATTTGGGTACTATTATAGTATAAGGGAAACACCTATAAATCATATATTTCGCCCTTTTGATACTATTATCGTATGAGGGAAACACCTACGAATCATATATTTGGGACTTCTTTACATTGCTAACGTGTTATTTTCGAATGTGGAACACTTTCTAAAGTGAAATAATGCATATCAATGTCTATTTCTTAGAGGCAATTGATCTATCACTGCTAGACTCAGTATACCTCAGTGAACATCACCAATTGTTTACTTCAATATTCAATCATTTGTCTTTTGTGAAGTGCTCAGTGAAGTTGCTGTGTTTTATACTCTCAAAGTGATCCTTTTAAAGTGAATTATTTGAATGTAATTGTTATTGAACTAACGTGTGGTCTGTTGTTGACAAAAATGGTTGTTTAGTTTATTATGTATATACGTACGTATATCAGTGGCGTAGCATGAGCATTTCGGATGGGAACGCCAAGTTCGATGGAATAGTAGGCCTTTTTTTTTTTTTTAAGAGTTTACTTATGGAATTAGCCGAAATAGGTATTGTCTATTTAAAATCACAATCTCATTGTGTTTATTACATTAAGTCAGCCGGGTTCCGATAAAACATGATCCATGCTTGTTTTATCTAGAAAATAAGATGCCTCAGTGTGCAACATGTGCTTGGAGCACTGGTGTTTTATACCATTTTTAATTAGATTGCTCGAGTCAGAAACACCGTACACCATTCGGAGTATTTTGTTCCACACATAACACATGTGTAGCAAAACAGTATTTTATAATCAAGGAAACCTTTCGGCATAACTCAAGTAATTAAAAAAAAACCTACCTGAATCACAAGTGCCTTTAGAACAACAGTAGACTTCATTGTTGTGGATGATACAACTATTGATTGATTTATCTTACTTCGCTTTCTACCACTTGGCTAATCGAAAATATGAATATGAGTGATGATGTTGATGAAGAGACACTCACAAAGAACAAACATGCGTAGCCCGGGATTTGAACGGGAAACCTCTGGCATCTTAGCACGCTGTGCAAAACACTCTGACACGAAAGTGGGTCGATGATCCAACAATCGTACACTCTACGGACGTAACAGTGCCTATTAGTAGTAATTCAGAGTTTCAGACCACTGTTCATTGTATCTTGAGAGTGCTGATAAACATTTTAAAATAATTTTTTCTAGAGATCATATAGATCATATGATGTTAAGAGTTTTGAAACAAATGCTAAACATTTCCACTGGCACAATATTAGGCAGTTAGATACTAACTAAAAAATGTTTTTAAAAGAAATAGTTTTATGGGTTAGGTGGTAGAGCAGCCACAGGCTGAACTTCTACCACGAGGACTTTATCAAGTTGTTTGACAAAAACTGTTTTGTAGTAAATTCTTGCGATAAATTACACAATGCAGTGGTCATTAAAGATACGTCAGTCAATATTGCGTATTGTAGCATCACACAGCATGAGCAGAGGCACGAGGTTTGTTTATGGGCACGAGTGCGAAAAACCGGGTAGGAATTCTACTTCTGTCGTCTGCATCGGAAGTACAGCGCCTTGAATCGGAAGGCAGAAAAGGTCACATGGCCCCTAGAACCAATCAGGTGCTCCGTACGCCAGTGTATGGAGAGAGCATATCGCCCGTGCTGTAGAGATCCAAACCACAAGCTTTCCCTCCTTCTTTCTGCCTGCAGGCAGGCAGAGACCTGTACGCCAAACCTAGCCGGCATCAGGCAAGCAAAGACATTAGAGAATGCTACAACGACAGCTGTTAGTGGAGCGTTGTAGGCGAATCTCGAAAAATAGCTTTTATAATGCCATAATGCTCAAACATGTATATAATTAGTCACGTTTTATTTTATATTTACAGCATTTACGCATTTTTAAAATTTTAAATCAGGGAATGCCGGGCGTATGGGCGTACAAGGACGCTATGCTACTGACGTATATAGCCTATATATCAGGTGAGTTTTTTAGCTTGACATAACGAAATATAGGCGAATCTCGAAAAATAGCTTTTATAATGCCATAATGCTCAAACATGTATATAATTAGTCACGTTTTATTTTATATTTACAGCATTTACGCATTTTTAAAATTTTAAATCAGGGAATGCCGGGCGTATGGGCGTACAAGGACGCTATGCTACTGACGTATATAGCCTATATATCAGGTGAGTTTTTTAGCTTGACATAACGAAATATCTCGAAAAGTACGCATCTGATGAAAAAAAGTTCTGAATGAAATTCGTTCGTCTTGAAGGGGCTCATCCAATGATGCCAAACTCCACCCCCACCCCACCTCCTGCGGGTGGGGTGAGGGGCAACTGTAAAATCTCAAATGGGAACCCCCATTTTTTATTGCAGATTTGGATTCTCCAGACAAAAATTCATAGGTTTTGTCTGAAACTTTTATTTGGATTTGTGATAGCTGGTGCTGCAATCGCAAAAAGTAAGATTTGCCACAATTCTCGAGAAATACACTGTCCTCTTCTTCGGGCTTCGTGGCAGATTATGCCATCTCTGTTTGACCAGGAAACAAGGTGTAATGCTTTGTAAGATAAAACATGTGGTCCTGAAACATGCTCGGCAATCTGTTAAAAACGAGGTTAACCAATTATAAAACTGTAAAACATTGAAGAAAGGGAATGTAGAGGAAAGATGTTTAAAAAATGGAAGAAGATAAAAACAAATAGGCTTTAATGTAACGAAAGAAATTACACGAGCGTTCATGATGATAGAGGAGTTCCAAGGCGGAGGGATAACGTAATAATGCAGGAGTAGCAGGGAAAAGGAGGGGGGATGGATGAAGCAAGTGGGCGGGGCCAGTACCAGCCATCGGCAGCACATCAACAGCACAACATTAGCTGTGAAGACTACTAACTCGACGATCCATTCTGCGGAAGTGAGATTGTTTATTTTCACATGGTTAAAAAGGTTTTTACGGAGCTTTGAAATCTTCAACGTTTTACAGTTTTATAAGTGGTTAACAACGTTTTGAACAGATTGGCGAGCATCTCCTAGAGACCATTTGACCTTGTTTCCTAGTCAGACAGACACGACATAATCTGCCTCAAAGCCTGAAGAATGGGACGGAAGTAGTGTTTTTCTTCCTTGACTCCATGAATCGTTATAATGCAGGCAGGCTATAACGGTGCACGAGAAAATTGAATTGGTGTACATTTATGGAGAAAGTTGCGGGAATATCAATGATGCTGTGATTCTTTATGCTCAACGTTTTCCAGACCAGGTGCGATTGCACGCTTCTTTTCGCAGAGTTGTTCAACAGTTCTCCACCGAGGGAAATGTACAACCAAAAAAAAAAGGAATCGCCGAAGAACAATTGCTGGAGAAAATAATGAAATTGCGGTATTAGATGCAGTGGCTCATAACTCCCACGTTAGTACTTGACAAATAAGTCGTGAATCGGGAATTTCGCAGACTACTGTGTGCCAAATACTGAAGCGTAGAAAATATCATCCATTTCATGTTTCGTTGCATCGAGAACTTCATGGCGATGATTTTCAGAACCGAGTGACATTCTGTCAATGGGCACTTCAGCAAATACAAGGAGACTCCAATTTCTTTACTAGAGTTTTGTTCTCTGATGATTTGACTTTTACAAACCACGGTATGATTAATCGACACAACATGCATTATTGGAGTGTCGAAAACCCACATTGGTTACGCCAAGTTGAACGTCAGTTCCCTTGGAATGTAAATGTTTGGTGTGGAATAATTGGCGATAAACTTATTGGTCCATATTTTATTGATGGGAACTTAAATGGTGAGAAATATCGAAACTTCTTGCAGAACGAACTTCCAGCATGGCTTGCAGACCTTCCCTTAGACGTGTGACAAACAATGTGGTTGCAACATGACAGTTGCCCAGCACATTATTCCGTTGCAACACGGGAAGTATTAGATCGCGTGTACAACCGTCGGTGGATCTTACTTTGCCTGACTTTTATTTGTGGGGCTACGTGAAGAGTTTAGTTTATAATGAACTGCCAACAACACGTGAGAACATGATTGAGCGAATCACCAATGCATGTCGAAAGATTACACCAGGCACGCTTCTAAGTAGTTTCCAAGCATTCCAAGTGCGGATAAATCAGTGTGTCGAAGTGGGTGATGACATTTTCGAGCACTTATTGTAAAATGATTATTCAAAACAAGCATCCCAATGGTGAGAGGCGAGGGGACTCACCTAAAACAAGCACCCCGATGGTGAGAGGTGAGGGGACTCACCTTAAAAGAACACCCCGATGGGAACAAAATACTGCTACGTCCACGTCGTTATTCCTGGGTTATGCTAAATGCAGTTTCTTATATAAATTCAACATGCCTCATGTCATTTTGCGATTAAAAGTGCATTTTTTTTTTACCATTTCCGCAATATTTCATTTTTGCGATTACAGCGCCATCTATCACAAATCCACAAACAAGTTTAAGACAAAACCTACGTATTTTTGTCTGGAGAATCTGAATCTGCAATACAAAATGGGGGTTCCCATTTGAGATTTTAAAGTTGCCCCTCACCACACCCCCAGGAGGTGTGGTGGGAGGTGGAGTTTGGCATCATTGGATGAGCCCCTTCGTGACGAACAAATTTCATCAGAACTTTTTTTTTTTTCATCAGATGCGTACTTTTCGAGATATTTCGTTGTGTCAAGCTAAAAAACTCACTCTAAAATATAAACAAAAATATACATTTTTCAATTTGCTTACCTGATATTAAATTTTAGGTATTTTCATATTATTTGTAGTCTAAAAATTATAAAATAAACTAATATGAAGACTTCAACATTAACCACTCAGCTTATAGTTATGGTTTTAATATAGAAGTCAACAAATGTAGCAAATTTCACACACATTGCAATAAAGAATCCATGGGAACCCATTACTGTCACATTATGACATTTTGCATACACATAGTCAATTGATGTCTTGCAAACATATAGTTTTTTAAGAAAAATTAAAAGTTTTGTTTTGAGATTTTCAAAAAAACCTTTTTTTAGGTTTTGAGAAATTCAAATAGCGCAGTCAGGTTGTATTTCAATTTAAAGCAAAAAAAGAGTGACACCAATTTGAGCTCTTTTGGTCAAATGGTTTTAGTCCTACACCTGTCTAAATATTTGAAAATGTCATCAAATTTTCAGATTTTTGATTTTTCAAAGTCAATAACTCAAAAACTAAGAGCCCAAAAAATCTGAAATTTGGCAGTTTTTGTCCTCTTTATAGAAACAATAAATATAAAAGAAATCTTAAAAAATCTTAATGCTAAAGGTTCAAAAATATTTTTTTAAAATTGATTGTTTGATTCGACATGAAATGACCCATGTTTAGTTTTTAGAGGCCTACTTTTTTTTCAATTTTCTTTTTCCAAACAATACCTAAGGACATATTTTAAGGGTTTTTGTTGTAATTTGAAACAGTCATCTAAAATGTAATGTAATGTGACCAGTGCTAACTAACTCTTTATCCTTCTTAAACCCGAAGGTTCATGGCTGCAGCAATACAGGCCTTCCATCTGTCCCTATCCTGAGCAAGATCTATATACTCTTTTCCATCCATACTGATTTCCTTTAGGTCCATCTCATCGTTGTCCCTCCATCTTCGTCTTGGCCTTCCTACAGGTCTCTTACCATCAGGTTTCCCAACAAGAATCCTGTAAACTCCTCTTTCCTCTCCCATTCGTGCCACATGGCCTGCCCACCTAAGTCGTCTTGATTTAATTATTCTAATAATATCTGAACATGAATACAAATTATGTAGATCTAAATTATGTAACCTTCTCCACTCACTCACCTGTCTCCTCATCCCTTTTAGGTCCAAATATTTTCCTAAGGATCTTATTTTCAAATACTCTCAATTTATGTTCCTCTTTCCATGTAAGGGACCAAGTTTCACATCCATATAATACTACAGGCAAAATTACGGTTTTGTATATTTTAACTTTTAATTTCTTAGATATTAAACGAGAAGACAAAAGTTTATGAAGAGAGAAGTAACATGCATTTCCTGAATTAAGCCTACTTTTTATTTCCTCTTTAATATAATTTTCATTTGTTAATATTACTCCTAAGTATTTGAATTTGGAAACTGGTTCAAACGAGTTGTTATCAATAATTAAATTTTGATTATTACCTAACACTTGGTTTCGGCCTGTAAGCATATATTTAGTTTTCTCTTTGTTAACGTCCAAACCTATCTCTTTAGCAGTTTTGAAAAATATTTTAGCATTATTCTTAATTGTATTCACATCATCCCCCAGTAAGTCTACATCATCTGCATATGCTAACAACTGAGTCACACCATTTAATTTTAGTCCTTCTTTAGTTTCTTTTACCTTCCTTACAGCATATTCTAAGGCAAAATTAAAGAGCAATGGAGATAATGCATCTCCTTGTTTTAACCCATCATGAATTGTAAATTTGTCAGACATATTAATACCCACACGAATTTTACTTTCTGTTTCACTGGTGCACATTTTTATGATACTAACAAGCTTCTTAGGTCCTACCTGGGGAGAGGTACGGGTGATCATTCTATGGATCAACATGGAGATAATACAGCAGGTGGGGAGATGTCTGTGCAAATTATCGTAGGTGGGGGATGCTTTATAAGAATCTTCTTAACTGTGGGATAGCATCCCCCTGCATTCCCTCCCACTTTGAGTAATGGTAATAACTCGAGAGGATTCTACATATTAAATGTACTCCATTCTTCTTCACTATGAAGAATAACGGTTTCAATACAAAGGGAGACAAAAAATAACGGTAACACTTTCATATAGGGGTAACGGATTTCTTACTTTTTACAGGAGAAAGTACTTATGCAAATCATTTTCTGTAGCGTTGTGGAAGTTCATGAATGTAGTTTTGATCGTAGGTGGGGGATGCTTTACAAGAATCTTCTTAACTGTGGGTTAGCATCCCCATGCATTCCCTCCCACTTTGAGTAATGGTAATAACTGGAAAGGATTCTACATATTGAATGCACCCCATTCTTCTTCACTGTGAAGAATAACTGTTTCAATACAAAGGGGGAGGAAAGTTGAGACAAAAAATAACGGTAACACTTTCATATAGGGGTAACGGATTTCTTACTTTTTACAGGAGAAAGTACTTACGCAAATCATTTTCTGTAGCGTTGTGGAAGTTCGTGAATGTAGTTTTGATCCATTTTAATGCGAATGCATGTTGTTTTCTGCAAATATTTCTGTCCGACACGCTGTTTCTGCTGCCGCCATTTGCTTTCTGCACGAGAGCACAATGTTCTGTGTGTCAGATGACGTAAACCCCGTAGTCAGTGTTTCAAACTCGCCGTGTTTTCACTATAACATGACGTGTCTAGTATTTTTAATTTTTAAATTTTTTTTTTAACTATGCTTGCCTAACCTTACGGAAAATGGTTTGTGGGGCTAACATGAATGGTTTGTGGGCCTAACATCAATGGTTTGTGATGCTAACGTCAATGGTTTGTGAGGTATTAGCATAATTTCAAATCCGGACCCGAGTAGTTATTTTCCGGTGAACAAGGTGGCAACACTGCATAAATCGACAAAACACTCACAACATGCAATGAACCAGTACGCTATCGCCATAATGTGTGTTACAGAATCGAAATAACGAGTAACAGTAAGTACTCGTAAATGTATGAAATAGACATTATTTTCATTAGAAATGCATTATTACACCTAAAGAGATGTTCCGCAATGCAGAATAGTACGTCTGCAATGTAAAAAAGTGTGAAATAAATGATTTATAGGTGTCACCCCTATAGTAAAGTAGTACCACAATAACTTATGCATTTTTGTGCTGAAGTGGTCATGGCCCAAATTCAAGAAGTGGATGATATCTGACAATGATATTTCCATCATTGTCACTGTGTAACCAACTTCAGGCGAAGACAACCAGAACATGGTGCTGGTCACATCACCTGTGGCACTAACCTCCATGCTCCCTATTTCCTTTCATGGCCTACAGTATTGGAAAGAGGGCAGCTTTGCATCTTTTGATGTTAATTTTGTGTCTTAGGGTTCTCTGTTTAACATCAGTGCAGGGAAAAAATTGGTTGAAAGTATACAGGGTGCAGCAGGAATAATTACCCATTTTAAATATTTAATTTAAGCATGAAAAATTAGAACAACATTATTAGTAAAGCCCGGATTTATAACCTTATTCAAAGCTGTTACAGTATGTAAGAAAAGTCATCTTGAGATTTTCTTGTGTGAATCTCCTGCGTCTGTCAGTAAAGAATGATTTGTACAGTGAAAATCTTCTTTCCACTTAGCATGACATCACAGGCGCATGTGAAAAATACCACAGTTCTTCTTCAGTGAATTCCTCTTCAATGTCTATTTCTTCATCAGAAATCTTTTTATAAATTTGACACAGTGTTTTGTAACCGGGATTTTTCATTAATTCCTGACTGAGCTTGTTGGACACAATTTTACCAGCACCTTGTTTCTGAAGACAACTTTACTGAAATTTCATCAATAAGAGAAAGCGAATGTTGCAATGTATTATTTGGAGCTTTCAACCGTGTTATAATATCAGGTAATTTGGAAAAATGATTATGGATGGACTGTATCTTTTCTTGGATGCCGTTTCTCTCGTGCGGCTATTTAGAAGCATTAATCTCGTCATCCCGAAGCCGTCGTGTGATTGAAATAGGATTGAAATATGACAGATTTGGGTAAAATATGCTATTTTAAACCAAAATCATAAAATAAGCAAGCATAACTGTTTCCTGCAGAAATAAGCATTTATAAGCACTTTCAACCTTAGTTAAATAGCTCATCAAGGTATGTAATACAAAGTATAACCTTTCTTCTTACCATTAGAAGTCTGGAAAAGAATATGTATTTCGCTTATAAATCCGAGCTCTAATTATTAGTGTACACTGTTTGAAAGATCACTACATACCATTCCTTACACATGTCCCTTTTTGTAAATTGTCCTTCAGGTGCTCTGGAAACATTCTTCATAAGGTTGTCATGGACATTCTTGCTGTGTGAGCAGTTGCGGCCATCCTGTTGGAACAGCGAAAACTGCATATTGATATTCTTACGGTGCATTTCTAGTGTTACTCACTGTTGCAACATAACATCATAACTAGGGCCTGGGACTTTATGTTATAACTTATTTTTTATATATCATGGTATTGAATTCCGGTGTGAGATCTCGACATATCTGGCGATAATAAACTGAAATTAGCAAATTTGATAGGACATAATTTGACATATTTTTACAATTTTTTTGTTTTTACAACATATTTATTCCCTTTTCAGACAAGATGACATATTTAGCTACCTATAATTTCCTAATTTTCCTACATACAAATAATTATTTAACATGTATCCGGATCTTTATTATCCACTTATTTTGAGACTCTAAATGAAAACCTCCATGACACCTCTGTGCAGGTATGCCCGCAGGATTTTTTCCTGGAGGATGGAAAGCAACCCCTTGCCCCCCTCCGGGCATCCATGCATCTGCATTGTTGTCTGAGCTTGCATGATGTGAATGAACTTTGCCCTTCATTGTTGTACGCATTCAAGAGAATTGCCAGTGAGAAACGAAATGAATTTGAACTGTTGTATAACCTTCTTTTTTCCATTTTACAACAATTAAAAAAACTGACAGTTACGTGCTCAAGTCGGCAGACTTTGATTTTACCAATAATGCGAAAAAGAGTCCGACGCCAAGAAAAGAACCTGGATGTTTGTGTTTGTCGATAAGAAGTAAGACCAATGCTTCGAACAAGTGTTGGTTAACGCAGCAGCTTCTTTTTTATGCCAAGTAAATATGGTTAGAGGAGGCAATCTCGAATCAGTGGTCGATTGAGATGCGCAATAATATCGGAACGATGCCTCCTGTAAAGGAATCAGATTCGGTGAAATTGAGAGGTTACGTTAAAGAATTTGGTAGTGATGTTTTCTCCACAGATGACAAGATTTTGTTTTGCAAGCTATGTGATTTTTCTGTTGGATATTCAAAGAGATCTTCAGCGTTGCAGCATCTAGACATGGCGAAGCACATAAGAAACTTGCAAAGGAAGAAAACGAATGTAGCTCAGGCATTGCTTCCACATGCGGTGTCATCCGGGACAAAGTGAAAAACAAAATCTTGTGGCTATCAGTGGACGAAACCACAGACTGTTGCGGGCATTACATCGCAAATCTTGTGGTGGGTGTTTTAGAAACTGAACAGGCAGGAGAAATATTCCTTGTGCATGTTGATCAGCTGGAGAAGGTAAACCATTCAACAATCGCTAGTTTAATTGAAAACTCAATGCAGATACTATCTCCTGTAGGTATTCCGTGCGATAGTATTCTGTTAATTGTAACCGATGCAGCTAGGTATATGTTGAAGGCAGGAAGCCTTACGGGTTCTATATCCGAAAATGGTCCACATTACCTGCCTGGCACACCGACTTCATAGACTATGCGAAGAAATTCGATCAAGGTATCCCAACGTAGATCGATTTGTGTCAAACATGAAAAAAATCTTCTTGAAGTGCCCATCACGATGCTAAGCACTAAAGGAAGCTGCACCAGATATTCCTTCGCCACCACAGTCGGTGGTGACGTGGTGGGAACATGGCTCTCAGCAGTTCAATATTACTGCACCAATCTTAACATTCTTTCCGAAGTAGTTACTGGTTTTGAAATTGAAGGTGCCACCGCATCTGTTAGTGTTGTTCAGCAATTACTTCAAAATACAGAACTGAAATACTATATTGCTTACATTTCTGCGAATTTCACATTCCTCGTGTCGTGCATTGAGCAATTGGAGAGAAATGGTGTAAGTGTGCATGACTCACTTCAAATTATAGAAAACGTAAAAACAAAATTGTCAATAGTGAGGGGCAAACAGCAGATTTGGTTAGAGAGAAATTCAGAACAATCTTGAACAACAATCCTGGATTCAGCACTTTCACCACCATCGCCGGTGTCGTGAGCGGTGACGGAAGATCAACTCTGGAAAGTGTTGAGGAAGATTTGACACCTGCAGATGTAGCATTTTGTAGGTTTGCTCCAGTTACATCGTGCTCCGTGGAACATACATTCTCTTGCTTCAAAGCGCTGCTCGTAGATAACAGGCTAAGTTTCGCGGTAGAGAACCTGAAGAGAATTTTCGTTTCTCACTGCAATGCTTGAGGTTAGTAAAATTAAAAATTTGTGAACTCTCTTTGATTATATGCCTACGTATGATATTTTTTAAAAAATATTTCCTCTGTGTTGAGGCATGTTTTAACGAAGATTTTGTATGCAGATTGAATACAGTATTTTTTTCTGAAACTCTGCCTTTTCTTGTATATAAATTCGAAAATTACACTTCCAACAAGTAGGTAAAATGTGGCAGAATAGTAAATGCAACTGAGGATAATTGCTCAATAAGTGCCACGATTTTTCCAATGTTTCTCTGCATTCTACATGATAGAGATTCTAATTTAATTTAATACATCATCCGAACTTTGTTGATATTGCGTGGAAAACCCAGAATTGAATTGTAAATGAAAAAGAAGTTCTGCTTTGCATATATTTGGGATTCACTGGTTTTTTTTGTTTTTTTTTTCATTTTTCTGACATTTTTAATTTTTTCTGAACACTTTTATAGGACATAAAGTCCCGGGCCCTATTCATAACGATCTGCTGTGACTGTGACTGTGTCACCTGAGTTATTCTAAAAAAAAATAGGGACCAATAATACCCTGAGAAGACAGCACACAGTAACTTTTGTGCTATGAAGTAATCGTTCATGAAGCTGATAAGGATTGCGAGGTGCCCAGTACCTAAAGTTTTGTTTGTTTACATAACCAGGTAAATGAAAATGGGCCTCGTCAGACATCATCAAATTGTTGAGAAAATCGGGTTGAGTGTTTATCATCTCCAGAAGCTGTGTACAGAAATGTCGACATGCCTCTAGATCTCTGGGCAATAATTCTTGCTCCACTTACATCTTGTATGGATGGAACTTCATATCATGATGCAACATCCGTCACACACTTTTGCCCGATATGTTAAGGAGCTTGCGAATGCTGACAAACTGATCGCGTTGGACTTTGCTCTAAAGCAGCTCTTACTGTTGCTATGTCCGGGGTATGAACTGTACGTGGCCTACCAGGTGGCTTCTTGTTTGAAGCAGATGCTGCTGTTCTGAACTGCAAGACTCACCTCGTAATTGTCTTCCGCAACGGAACTTGTCCATTCCGGCCAATTTTGAAATGTTCCCGAAACAAACGCTGCGTTTTTATGATACTATCAGTAAACTTGAAAAAAGTTTCAATTGCACACGCACGATGTACATTCGACCAGCACTCCATATTGACTGCTAAGGTCATGTAATATGGCAGACAGAAAATGCTTTAAACTGCACTACACAATGGTATAAACAGCAGCTCGCTAGGAAGCCATGCCCAACAATAGCACACGATTTAAAATGGTCATTGTTTCTGCCGCACCTAGTATTTTGTCTTTTTTCCAAAAATCTAAAAAAAAGTAATTCTCTATACAAATTGTTTTTCGAAGTATTTCTGTTTTGTGAGAGAAAACATGAAAAATAGCAACAGTCAATAATCATGTAAAGGTCATCATGAGAGAGGTGGTTATTAAAATTTGTTCTCTGCTATAAATAATGATGCCAGGACAATATACTATTGTATAGCATTATAATAACAAATATGTATGAGGTATTAGACATTCCCAGCTGATAGTATACAAATGCAAATTGGTCAGTACGTGGGTACATGTTTCTTACATTTGCTGGCAAAATTCTGGACCACAAGGTCTGCACATGACACCTATTGCTTGCAGACCAAAGGTTAGTATGGTACCAGTCATGAATTGCAAATCATTGTGCTTTATTATTTCTTGTCTAAAATCGATATTTTTGGGATGATACAGTTCAAATTGGGATCCAGAGCCCTATGAAATATTCCTTCACCAGTAATCAAACCGCAGTTTATAGTGGACAGCATTAGCCATTATGCTTTTGAAGAGGCTTCTTATAGTGGTTCTGTATAGTAATTAGCAAGCATGGTGGCCCAGTTGGTAGTGCATCCGGTTACCATACAGAAAAACCCACCTATGATGGAATTTTTACAAGGCAGCTAAAGTATGGCATTGACCACATAGATATCTCCACTATGGCAGAGATTTCCACACCTCTGTCCACTTTCATGGCATGGTGGTGCAAAGTACAGGGAATGGCTTCGTAATGTTTTTCATCACATTCAGCCAACCACTTTGGAAGAAATAGAGATAATTTTCGAAGTTCTTTTCAGAATAGTTCCAACAAATACTGTGTGTTATTGGTTTGCAGGATCCCAGTGTGTTATTGGTTTGCAGGATCCCAAAAAATCCCATCCTGATCTGACGTCAGGAAATGATCATGTTTGAAAGTGGTTAATTCTCAATGCTTTTTGCACTGTAAGTGGCTAAAATGTATTGAAAGAAGTCGTTTTTACTCCAGATATGCAAAACTATAACTTGAAAGGGGTGGGGGGAATGTGCAGAATTGGAGATTTTCAGTGTCCAGAAGTTTCAAACATTTCTCGTTCTGAAAATTTCTCAATCGAAATTTGCAAATTTTTCCCATCCTGAATGGGATTTTAAAAATTTCCCACCCTGCAGACCGTTACTTGACACTAACAAATTATTTTACATGATGCATTTTTACTTCCTTTTCAGTGGTGAGCACAATGAGTGAGACACCAGCAAATGAAAATGGGACCACAGACAGCAATAAAAAGAACTGGGTTAAGTTTGAAGAGGAGGAACAGGCCAGAAACAATGCATCTGGCGAACCATCATTCCCACAACCGGCAACAAATGCTGCAGATAAGAAAGATGCAGTCCCCCCAGAAAGGGAACAATACAGTGGTGCTGTGATAAATCCAGAGACAGTACACGTTAACCTGGACAGAAGCATGAGCAGGTCCGTGTCTCAGGAACAGAGTGGTGATTCCCGGTCGCCAATTCCTTCCTCCACCAATTCCGATGGTAAACCTGTTTCGACTCTCTCCGTGTCCAGTCCTCCATTCCAGTCTCAGGATGCTCGAATCTCCATTCCATCGTCAGCCCCGAAGCCTCAGGGTATGAGAAGTGTGGATTTGAGGGAAGTGGCGAATGGGAGGTTATCCACAAACATATCAACCTTGGGAGGCACTGTTATCAGGCAAGGCTTTGGTAAGTTTAATCTTTTTGTGCCAGAGTTGCATATAATTTCACCATCTTATCATCAAATCTTGCAAATTTGCATTATCTGCTCAGCTGTAGAACTTTTTGTTTCTATGGTAGAATATATTTTACTTTTTTTTTTTTTACAGTTTTTCTGGTAATTTTTGTTTTGAGGTATTCACATTGTGAATTATTGTATTTTTACAGCCAATGGGGATATAATTGTTACTCTTCTTCCTGTTAATACAAAGTGGCCTTGGATCACCCCTGCTCAATTCCGTCCAGAACTTGTGCCTGAAGAACTGATGGCCCAGGGGCTCACAGTAAGTTTCAACTCCCATGATTTTGCTAGTTTTTGTGCACTTCACACTGGGTGTTCAACTTATAAAAGTATGCTAGTACTTGTAGCATATGCAGTTGAATTTATTTAGGTTATTTGACATATGCAATAGTGTAAAGGCTGGTGCTGTACTGAAACTGTTGAGAACATCATTCAGCTTAATCAGTATGCCCCCTGCTGCACTGTGTTTGGATGTTTGTTCTTTATTAGAAGTGTATTTATGATGTGATTCTCATTTAAAGAATGTGTGTTTGGTCAACTCGGGATCAAAAAAGTCAGTGAATTATTTAATGTTTTTTTTCTGCTTGCTTGAATGAAAACTGAAAACATTTCACTTCACAACTGGTTTTCCTTGTGGGAATAGGGTGGGACTCCAATTTTATCTTTGTGGATTTTACTCCAAAATCTCTTGGTCCAATTACAGCAAAATGTTATAACATTTTTCCCACATATAAGTTTTTTTCACCTTGGTCCCCTGAAAAATGTAAAATTAAAGCTCCAATGTATTTCATATGAAAACATGTTATTTTCTTTTTCTCTTTTAATTTTCAACAATATTAAATAAAACTTGATTCATTAAATTAACATAGTACATTATGTCATTACTGAGTGGTCTGGAAAGCTATTTAAAAGTACACCTGAAAAAATAACAGAATTTGTAGTCTGTGCTTCGACATATCTTAAAACAGGGATGTGTGCGCCCAGGATTTATGAAGAGTAGGTATGCTGTTTAACACCAGTTTGTAAAAAAAATAATTGTATTAATGAATTGGGCATTGCAGGCATGTAATAATCAATTATACAGGGTGTGTGGCTTGAATGTCCAATAAAAGAAAAATTCATAACTTGAGATGTATTTGAGATATTTCTACAGAGTTTAGTTCTACAAATAGAGTAACTCAAAATGTTTTTTTACATACCTAGTATGTTTCAGTGATGGTGCAGATCATGTAGATCATGAACTGGTGTTTGATACACTTGATTTTTTTACAAATCCCCAAATCAAAAATCAAGCAGGTCTTCTAGGGACCAAGAAATTTGATGGCAACCCCTACCAATCCAATGCCCAGGAAATTCACGGTCCAAAAAATCTCTTGACAATTCCTGCGTAATGACACGGCACGTCATTTAGCTGGAATATCACGTCACAAAGAAGTTGTGGCACAACGTACAAGTCCAACATATCCAGGTAATTTGCTCCATTAACGGTACGCTCCACGAAGAAGTATGGCCCTATAACCCTGTTCTTCAACAATGCACACCAGACATTCACTTTTGGAGAGTCACGTTCGTGTTCTCTCACTACACGGGGTGGTTCCATTCCCCAGACCCTACAGTTGTGTTTATTCACCTTCCCAGAAGTGTGGAAAGTACAAGCATGTGATAAACAAAGCAAATCAAGGTATGCCTCATTTTCATCAATTTTAGCAAGAATTCCTTTCGCGAATGTTTTTCGCAGTGACTTGTCCTGAGGTTTGAGTTTCTGACAAAGCTGCAATTTGTATGCCCGTAGGTGCAACCGTTTATGGAGAACATCATGTACTATTGACTTAGGTACCTGTAATTCCCTACTTGCTCGTCGGATAAACTTCCTAGGGCTTCGTTGGAAGGACGTGTGGATTTCTTCAACACTAACCTCTGAAACTGCACGCTTTGTGTGGTGGCCTGACATTGACTGCACACTGCCGGTTTCCCGAAGGCGTTTGTCCCATTTATTGATGGCTTTAAATGTGGGAACATTGTCAGTTGGTCGTAATTGATACTCACGCCAAAAACGACGTTGTACAAGAGTTACGGACTTCAGCTCTGCAAAAGCAAGCACACAGAAAACCTTTCAAAAAATATATTTAGAAAAATACTAAAATTTCCCAAAATGAATTTGTTTAATACTTTCATGCACCTTTGTTTCTCAATTAACACATGACAAAAGAAAGGTTGTGACAGGACATTTCTTTGTGGCCGAAATAAATATTGGGATGCTCACCCTTCATACTGTCATGATTTAGTTCCCAGGGCTTCATTTTCTTCCAAATTGAAAGATGTTTCCAAAGATGTACGTAGGTTTGCAGCTTCACAGAAAGTAATCAAAGCTGAAGGTGGCTCTGAAAGGGATTCAAAAAGATGCCTTCAGGAGTGGTAGGGATGTTTAGACAGGTGCATTTCCTTGTGAATATTGAAAATGTCCACAACTATATTTAGTTCAGGCTAATTAGTACATTTTTATACATTCTCATGCAAGTATTTCTTGAAAGAGCATTGTGTAATCCTGTCCATTGCATACCCTGTTTTCTTTAATCATTCACTATATTATTAACACATTTCAGAAGATAATAAATCATTTATTTGGTAGAAGTTGTACATGTTATCACTTCCTTTTTTTATCTTTCTCATTTCCTAGTGTGAAAGTGAGTAGTAGTTGAAATTATAAGAAGTGTTATATGTAGACCTCGGATTTTCGGTTTTTAACCAATTTTTTTCGTTTACAGGTATGTAAGAAATAATAAGTTACGTCAGCTTTTCGTTAAAAAATGCAACAACTGATGAAGTTTTATAGTGCCTTAAAAAAAACTATTTTGCTTGTTAGAACCTATTTTAGGTTTATGCACCTAAGTCAACCTTCTTTAGGTTTTTAAATATTTTTAAAGGTTTTTACAGAATTTTTTTGTCCCACAGAGGCATTTGTTTTTTTTTGGTCATGAAAAAATTGAATGATGAATGCGTTTGAAACAAACTCTCTGTCAATTTCCCTTCCTCCAAGCCCTTGGTGATTTTTCAAAGCTCTAAACAAAGCAAAATGTTTGTAGCCACTGTTACCTGTTCAATTCAAAGTGGTCTGATCTGTGTGGTACTGCTCACTTTCACGTCACTTTGGTGCTTTGTGGCATTCACGCCTTGCAAACTAACATTTCAGCATTGAAGTATGCACCACTGACTATGTTTTTGTTGAAAGATTATTGCAGACAAAATTGTGGAGTTTGACGGTGGATAACATGAAAATAGATTTTTTCGTAACTACCTAGTCATATCATAAATTCTGTTACAAAGTTAATAATGAACTACAGGCACAGTGCTCAAGCTATTGTATTAATATTTGGATGTTACAAAGGTACATGTCTTGCCAGCACAGAGCACCAATCACTGTTCAAAATGGCCACCTCTGGCCTTCACACAGGCCCGAAGTGTCTGAGGCCAGTCAGTGATCGCAGCATGCATGGTTTCAAGGGGAAAGTCTGCCACTGCCTTCACAAGAGAACGCTTGACCTCGCAAGGTTTGGATGTCTCTTCCTATAGACCATGCCCTCCAAAATGGACCACAACCTGTAGTCCAATGGGCTGAGGTCGGGGCTGCTGGAGAGCCAATCAGCAGGAGCAGTGACATCAGGCACATTCCTCTGAAGCCACTCCTGTGTGGTCTTTGCCTTGTGGGCCGTTTCTAAGTCCTGCAGGAAGCTCCATGGTTCATTGTTCAACATGGTGCGGGTCAACGATTTCACAAGTGGCTCCAACGCTGTCCCTTGGTACACTTTTACAGACGTTTTCACACCATGTTCACAGAAGTGGAGGTCAGTTGTGCCATCATACGAACCCCCCCACCAAACCATCACTCAAGCGGGATGATGTCCTCTGAGGATCCGTGACGTGTTTTCAGTGGCTTCCTAGGATGTCTAGGCATAAACACTGTCGTTTTGACAATTGTAAGACTCTTGAATCGTGAAGATTTTTTTGTCCGTGAAAGGGATCCTCCTGTGGCCACCATTTGCGTAATGCTGAAGGAGTCTTTTTGTTTTCTGCTCCCTCTGGACCTTAAGCTGTGGAGTGAGGAAGTGACCAGTCCTTCGCCGATAAGCGCAGAGTCCTAGGTCACTTCGGAGCACACACAACTTTGACATTTTCGAAATGTTCAGCTCTTGAGCCATCACTGCTTGTTTCCTTACAGGATTTCATTGAATCCGTGCCGCCACTATTTTCACGAGCTTCTGGCTCCTCACGCTGCGAGGTCTACCTTTCCTGGGGCGGTCCTCAATTGTCTCTGTGTCACAGTATCTGTTGGTCCCATGCACGAACATCCTGCTGATATTCAGCTTTTTCAGGATGTTGAAAATGTCAGATGGTGATTTGCCAACTTTGTGTAATGCGATTACTGCCTCACTGTTCTCGTATGTACCCCACTCCATTCCACTCACTGTAAAATTCACCTTTCCGCTACCACAGCCCAACACACAATGATACTGGTTGTTGTCTGATCCAAAATTGCAGGGTTACCTTGCCAACCAGTGTTGCCATCCCTGTCTAAACTTTGTAACAGAATTTATGATATGACTGAGTATAGGCGAAGAGTGGATTTTAATAGCAAATTTCCAATGGTAAGTTCTGCCATTGCCGTAGAGTGAGGCAACACACACAATGTTATGCAAGGTAGTGTGTATTTCAGGATATAGATGTCTCGTTTTCATTGCCGGTGACTACACCTAATCAGCATTTTTTCAAGAATTTTGAACTATTTAGAGGTTTTTTGAACCTACTTCGAGATTTTTTGAGCCTATTTTAAGAATTTTAGGACCTATTTTAGGATTTTTAGAACCTAATTTAGGGTTTTTTGAACCTATTTTAGGATTTTTAGAGCCTATTTTAGGAACCTAAAAGCACACTTTTTAGAACTTAAAAATCCTAGGTCTAGTTATATGATATTGCTAACTCATTCTGGCCTTTGCATGTACTAACAAGTGCAACTGTAATATCCTTATAGATTAATAGTGTAACAACTAATACTAGTAAACTAATGATATTTTTCTTATTGCAGCTTACTGTTGAAGACTATGTCCATGTAATGGAAGTCTTGACCAATGATGTTAGATTTAATGCATATAATGTTTGCTACAAGAGAATCCTGATTTCGTGGATTTTCATGGCATTTGTTGTTCTTCTGGGGCTTCTCTTCTCTGGAGTCACTGGTTTAACTCTGTTTGGTTTAGGTGTCATCTGGCTGATCTTAAACGCAGGAGCTATATTCCTATGTATGTGGATAAAAATCAAGGTAAGAATTTTGTTTTCTATCATTTAAATATGGACAAGCAAGGAATTTTTCAGAATCACTGAATGCTAATGTACATACTAAGTGTCCCTTAAAATCTGAACTGTGCTTGGCCCAACATAAACTGTTGTAGGGCCTCCCCGATGGTGCAGTGGTAGCATCGTCACCTTGTAATCAAGGGGTCCCGGGTTCGATACCCGGTGGAGGCAGAAGTGGTTCGGATCCCACTTTAAACTGAAGGTCCAGTCCCGATTATTATTGTGCATAAAGTGGACTTAAAACAACAAATCAATCAATCAATAAATAAACTGTTGTAGGCATAGCAAGAAGTTTCAATAGTGTTGATGTCATGATGAAGATTTTGTCATTCATGGTTGGTACAGTAAACACGGTAGTTTTAGTATTGCATAGTTGAAGTTCGTTTTTATAGCTTTTACTATAAATTTCAAAGGCCACTGTCTTCATTAACAAAGGTTATGTCATCTAGGATGAAAATATTTGCAGGTCACTGCTTTGTTTATTCCTTTTTGTTGTAGTTCTGATTTTTCCCCATTGAGCGGTGCTGGTGGCTGTTTACTTGAGTCATTTGCTGTACTCTAGGTTTCGGCAATTGTTCCGATTCCATCGTCAAGAGGCAAGACCTTTGAGATTCCTTTCTGGCATTGCTAAAATGCTCTCCATTTTGTTCTCGTACTGTGTGGATGGTCGTACTGATGTAGTGGCTATGCCTTTGGCATGTGGTCTCTTACACCCTGAGAATGCGGGTTTTGGTAGGTTGTATCTCTTGAAGTTCAGTGGGGCTCCGATGTGGTTTTGTGTGTTACTTTGATTTTGAATGGTTTGAATGCCTTGTATAGTTTGCCTGGTACGGTGGTGTGGGAATGCAATCCATTTGGCTTTGGGTCCTTGATTCACGTTTTGTCTGCATCTTGGGTGTCAGAACTGGGGGTTGAAACTGTCATTCGGTGAATCCATTGTTCAGTTTTATCTGTGATACATGCTGTGTCATCTTGCAGGTCATGCTCTGTGTATGAATGTTTTACTATAGAAGTTAATTTACATTCTGACTTAGGGGGGATTAGAGTTGGCGTTGGATGCTGAGGTTGAAAAAGGGGGGATTAGAGTTGGCGTTGGATGCTGAGGTTGAAAAAGTTGAGTTGGCCATTTTCTTCATTTTCTGGGGGTCCTGCTTGTATGTAACTAGAGTAGGGTCTGCATATCTTCTGTATCTGTGTGCATTAACCTTTACACTCCCGAGTAGGTTTTCCGGCGGGAATTTTAAATTCGAACACTCTTTGGAGGAAAATTGTTATAACTCTGGCACTATGGGAGCAATCTGCTTCAGATAACTTT
Source organism: Lepisma saccharinum (assembly GCF_977018435.1). Classification (NCBI taxonomy): domain Eukaryota; kingdom Metazoa; phylum Arthropoda; class Insecta; order Zygentoma; family Lepismatidae; genus Lepisma; species Lepisma saccharinum. Next base: position 127,412,819 of record NC_139229.1, read on the forward strand.
TGTTTTGTAGCTAAAACATCAGCGCATGCAACCGTGTACAATTCAGAACGCCGGACCGAGGGAGGGGGCTTGTGGGACACAATGCCTGAATTTCAATGGAAAAAAACATAAAAATGTGGAGTTTGACCCCTCTTCTCCCAGAATTTTGGGGAGAGGGCGCGAACTTTAGTATTATTTTCAAAGAATTGATATTTCTCAAAGAGAATGAAACATGTTCTTGGGTGCCATACAAGTTGAATAATAAGCCAAAATGTGATTTTTTTTTTTTTAACTAATAGTATACAACCTCTGACATAAAGTTCGGTGAATGATCCTGAATATCGAAAGTAGACAAATTCTTAATGAAACCTACCTTACTGTCCTTCGAAGTAGTCCCCTCCCGTGGCTATGCACCATTGAGAACGGCTGTACATGTCTCGAAACTTTTAGAAAAGTCTTCTTTCGGGATGGTGTTCAAGACCCTCGTCACGTTGCGTTGGATGTCCAGAATACCCTCAAATCTCTGACCTTTCAAAACGATTTTGAGGCGTGGGAAGAGAAAGAAATCTGGAGGATTCAGATCCATATTTCTTGCAATGCATTGCTACAAAGAATGAGAGCTGGTGTGTGAGGTACGACCCTGAAACGAAATGCCAAAGCATGGATTGGCGTTCTCCTGCATCACCCCGTCGGAAGAAGGCCAAGGCGGAAAAATTGTTGTTCCCTCCAGCAGGAATTCCTTGTGGATCATGCCATCATTGTCAAAGAAAGTGATAAGCATCGTCTTGATGCGTGATTTTTACACCTTGACCTTCTTCCGACGGGGTGGTGCAGGAGAACGCCATTCCATGCTTTGCCGTTTCGTTTCAGGGTCGTACCTCACACACCAGCTCTCATCCTCTGTAGCAATGCATTGCAAGAAATTTGGATCTGAATCCTCCAGATTTCTTTCTCTTCCCACGCCTCAAAATCGCTTTGCAAGGTCAGAGATTTGAGGATATTCCGGACATCCAACGCAACGTGACGAGGGTCTTGAACACCATCCCGAAAGAAGACTTTTCTAAAAGTTTCCAGGACATGTACAGCCGTTCTCAATGGTGCATAGCCATGGGAGGGGACTACTTCGAAGGACAGTAAGGTAGGTTTCATTAAGAATTTGTCTACTTTCGATATTCAGGATCATTCACCGAACTTTATTGTCAGATGTTGTATACTTTGCATTTTTGGAGGAAAATTGTTATAACTCTGGCACTATGGGAGCAATCTACTTCGGATAAGTTTTGTTTTGCACCTAAAACATCAGAGCATGCAACCGTGTACAATTCAGAACTCCGAACCGAGGAAGGAGGGTTTGGGGGGCGCAACCTCCGAATTTCAATGGAAAAAAAACAAAAATTTGAGTTCGCCCCCTCTTTCCCGCTATGTTGGGGAGAAGGTGCAAACCTTAGTATTCTTTTCAAAGAATGGACGTTTCCAAAGAGAATGAAACATGTTTCATGTTCCTGGGTGCCATACAAGTTGAATAATGAACCAAAATGTGAAACTCTGTTCGGAAATGTGGCATGGATATGTTGCGGAGGAGGGGGTAGGTTGGTCATCAGTGTGAATTTCCCAGGCTTGCTCCAGACCTGTGTCAGAGTTGCCACCCAAACATAAGAGTATGAAGGTCCAAAATGCACATTCATTTTAATCAGCACCATGATACCATATGGTATCATCGGGGCAGTACGACCTTACTCTGATGATACCATATGGTATCATCGGGAGAGTAAAGGTTAAGTCTGGTTGGATGTGTGTATGTAATATGATGTTGGATAGGCTTGCAGAGAGGGTGTTGCCCAACACTAAGCCTTCTGTTTGGTGAAAGAAATTGTTCTCAAATTGGAAATAGTTGTGGATGAGAGGAGTATGTAGGAGAGTGCAGATTTCCTCAGTTTTGTAGGGTGGTGTCCAATTGCTGTGGAGCCATGTTCTGAAGGAGTTGAAGTTCAAGGCTGATTGGTATTGAGGTGTACATGCCAGCTATATCTATGCTGGATAGCTTGCAGTTATCATATTTCATGAAGGAAGTCATGAATTCTCTGGCTTTGAGGTTGTTAAGCAGTAAGATAGTTTGTCATTTTAACTGTGGGCACTAAGTTTGCAGAGCAGCAATTTTGTCAGGTGTACACTGGCTTAGTTGAAGCCAGCCACTATAATACACAGGGTTTCTGGTTTGTGTATTTTTGCTCTGCCATAAGCATATGGAAGGCTGGTGTGGGTGTTGATTAATTTGTCACTTTCACATTTTTGGTGGGGCACATTTCCCTATGGCTTCTCATATGGCCGTACTATATTGTTTTGATGGGGTCGTGTTTCAGATTCGCACTGTGTTGACCTTTTTTCATTATTCCATATTGATCACCTTTGTCTGATTAATTGCAACATATAATTGAAATTTAATTAATTGCCACTTATAATTATTTATATTGAAAGCTGAACAAAGTGTGTGTTAATGTGGAAATTGAAACCCTCTTACAGACTTACATGTTTGTTAAGGAAATGTCATTAAGTATTAATTTCCTTTCCTTCTTCGATTGAAATGTATTAATTTGTTTCACTTTCTTCTAGTTAAATCATAACTTGGAACGGTGTATGGCTCAGGTGAACAAGCATCTGCTGCGGCACAAGATTATTCTAGGTCTGGATGACAGAGGGAAACTCTCATGTCACAAAGTCAATTTGTGCTTCATTTATTTCGATACATCAGATTGCATAGTAAGTGTCAAGTTTCACATGTTTTATGTTATTTCACGCATATTGGAAAACCTACTAAACTAAACTATTGTAGATATTTGCTTAGTTACAAAAGCTAACAGAAGTAGATTTATGATAGTAAATCCTTTTACCTATTGTAGTATCTAAAGAGAAGCCATTTGTACAGTGTATAACTATTGTGAGTGGAGAGTGAACATGGCTGGAACACTATGATTTCACATCAAGTTTCTGAAGCAGCTGTTGATATTTCATTCATGTTTTCTTTCTTTTTTTTTCTTTTTCTTTTTTTTTTTTGTTCAAATAAGTATGAAATTATGGCATACTTAAATTATAATTAGGGTGACCATATGTCCTGTTTTGACTGGGGCAGTTCTGTTTCAGAGGTGTATGAGATCCATATTATTAAAAAGCCACGATTTGTCCTATTTTATAAAAGTTAGGAGTTATCTTGAAAACCAAACATTTCATGATAAAAAAAAGATGTATTGTGTGTGTTCCGTTATTTGTAGAATAAGTATACAGTTTCTCTACGGAATTGCAACAAGTATTTAAAGTTACTGCATCTTAACACAAATTCAAAAGAAAAATCTAGAGTTGTGTGTCTGATATGCAGGGTAAGGTTTTCGGGAAGATTTATAAATGATTGATGAATAATAAAGCTGTTCTCAAGAAGATTGGTTCTTCTGCTAAATACTTCTGGCATTCCTCAACTTCAGCGTAGGACTAACATCAAAGGTTGATCAGAAAGGACGAGAAACTAGAAACTATGTTAGTCATACAGAGATTATAATAATTAATACCTTTTTGACAATGGGAGATCATATTTCAGTTATTCTTTGATGTATTATTTATGTGATCCATCCTTTAATAAATATTAAATAACAATAATAATTTTATAATTAGGCCTAACCAATTTTCAGGAGGGGGAGGGGGTTAACTGATCTTGGGATGTACCGTTTTAAGGTCAAAATTTGTTGGTCGCCCTAATTATAATGCAAAATTAGTATTGTATGTTTGTAAAATAGTTGTTTTATGTTTCTGGAGGAGAATTCCCAGGCTCCCTTATGAAATTAAATTTTGACACCTCATGTCCCAACAAGCACAGTTATAAAAAAAAAGGGTATTATTCACAAAAACTTATACACATTGAACTATAAGAAATTTTTGATAATTTATTAAATACGTGTTCTTGTTCAAGAATGAACATATTTTTCTATGCCAAATGTTCCATTTATCTGACACTGGGTTAACAGTTCCCCTTCCCCCTCATCTTTCAGTATGACATCGCCAAATTAAACTTACAAGAGAGAGAGAATTGTTTCAGTAAATTCAAGCCTTTTGGTTTTGTTGCTGCCCCTTCCACCAAATTATTGCCCAACATTGTTGACATACAGTGTATTGTTTTCTCCTTTGTGCAACAAATATACAGCCAGTTTTAGCGGAAGCTAAACAAAGATAGGTCGAGGAATAAAAGGAGATTGTTTATATTTCTTTGTTTCTCGTGCACTGGAAAACAATAAGACTATAATAATCACATTATTTAAAGACCCACGTGTCATGCAAGTAATGTATTTTCTTACCTTGATTCAGCAGTTCCTTTTTGAACTGGAGGAATTTTCGGTGCTAGACAACGATATTGTCCCTGTCAATGAGTATCGTCTGTCAAATTTGCTTCCCCAAAATGAACTCAACATGCCACAAGAGGCGATTTAACGTCGAACGGGGAGATCGTCATCATCACTATTAACATCAGCCAATATCTTCTTCACACTGGACAGCTAGCTCTTTCATGATGGTTGCGGAAAAACGCGGTTTAAAATTACTTACGTGAAATTTAGAAATTTCTCACTTCCGCATTGCACAGTTTAATGGTTAAATCCTATTAATATTGAAGATCCACTGTCTTCATTCACAAAAGGGTATGGCATTTGAAGCGGAGATGGTACCCCGTCACAGCATTGTTTGTTCCCGGGCGGCGGTAGTTGAGATTTCTCCCGTTCGGCAGTGCTGGCGTGCGCATCCTTGTTTGTGTCGTCTGCTTCTTGTTGTCTGGTGGCGTTGGAGGTTGGGGAGCTGGGCCGTGCTGTCGGCAGTGCTGTTCCTGTTTCCCGCATGGCTGGAGGGGGGGTCGAGTATGTGGACCGCATCTTTTCTTTTTCAGGTCAGGGAGCTTTCTGAGGACAGGGTGCCAAGTTGGGTGTGCCTGTCCACTGTCCAGGTTCAGTGCTGGTTTCTGTTGGATGATAGCATGGGTTTCCTTGACAGTGTTTTCTATGACAGAGCCGGTTGGGTGAAGTATGGATATGGAGGAGATGGTGTGGTTAGTGGAGTGGAGGTGTTGGGAGAGGCCTGATTTAGGTGTGTCATTTTTGGCATCTTTTACGTGTTCGTTGATCTGTTCTTGGACAGTGCGGATGGTTCTGCCAATGTAGGTGTTGTGGCATTGGCATGTGGTCTTGTAGACACCAGGGGATGCAAGTTTGGGTAGGTAGTATATCTTGAAGTTGGGTAGTTCTCTTCCGATTTGGGATATGGATTTGTGTGCCACTCGGATGTTGAAAGGTTTGAGGGCCTTTGCAAATTTGCGAGATGTGGTGGGGTGGTATGGAAAGGCCATCCATTTGGGTTTAGGATTTTGGTTCGGGTTATCTCTGTTTCTTGGGTGTCCGAGCTGGGCTTCCGTTTTTGCACACCACATGGATAGTTGGCGCTCGGTGTAACCATTGTTTAGGCCTATTTCAGTTACGCATGCTATTTCATCATGCAGGTCATCTTCTGTGCAGCTGTGTGTGAAGGCTCTACTGTAAAAGTTCATCCATACTCCAGCTTTCTGTTTTGGTGAGTGGTTGGATTTTGCATGGATGTACTGGGTGCCCGAACCTGGTTTCCTGTATACGGATGTGATGAATTTGATTGAAAAAATACGAATGCACCTTGCGCCGTATTGTGCTTATCTCAAAATCTGTGTACTTGCTTATGCGAGCAACAACGTGTTTCTTCATGGGACTCACAACTTGACCGGTCGTTTTCCTTTATTTCACCACACCTAAAAAACAAGATACAAACACAACTACATTCGGACACTAACTTCACTTCTTTCTCAGGATACCACCGACACAACGTCATATAAACATTAGGATCAACCTGCTTCTTGCCATTTTTCAAACGGCTGTATTTCTGAAAGAAACACTGAGAACGCGCCTGCATACTCGCCATGTTCGAAACTGGCTCTATTTTCTTGCTTCTCACGTGATCAGTTGTAATTTATACAATCATCACGTATTATTATTATTATAAAGAGAAACCTTTAACCTTTTCAGTCCCAAGGCCATTTTCACAAGTAAGTCTCTCTCTCCCGAGCCGATTTTGAGCAAAATGCAGAGTTTCAATTAAATGAGTGTAGATCGGAGACTAATTGCCCTAGAGAGATGAGTGATATACCATTGTACGCGTAATGAACCAGAGATTCATGCAAATTCGGCGTATATGTGGCGGGGGAGAGGGTGCTAACTCTCAAAATTGCAAAATTTCGGAGAAAAAAATATTTGGTTCCCCCACCCTCCCCCCAAGAAAAAAATACATGACAGCGTCGACATGCACATGGAAATGATCGCTGACATGTAAGGAACACAAAAATATTTGCATTATTATCATATGACCAATGTAACTTGAGTTGTACCCCCAAAAGGAATGGTCGGCACACCACTGATTCAAGCTGAAATGACTTTAGCTCGGAGACTATTTGCCCTGGAGATATGAACGATATACCGTTGTACGCAGAATGAATCACAGATTCAGACGATATATAATTTATGCACATTCGGCGTATATATGGAGGGGGAAATCCCCTGAAAATACTTTTTTTTAAAATGGGGTTTTGCCTCCCTCCCCCTGAAAAAAAGGATATGAAAAGTTCAAAATGCACATAGAAATTATCGCTGGCATGTAAGAAACAGAAAAATATTTGCATCATTGTCTTATGACCAATGTAACTTGAGTTGTACCCCCAAAAGGAATGGCCACTGATTCAAGCTTCAAAATGCAGCGGTACCTTGAAATTACTATAGCTCAGAAACTAAATGCCCTAGAGATATGAAAGATATACCGTTGTACGCAGAATGAATCACAGATTCAGACTATATATAATTTATGCACATTCGGCATACATATGGAGGGGGAAAGGGGGGAAATCCACTCAAAAATACTTTTCTTTTAAAAAAAATGGTGTCCCCCGAAAAAATGTCAAAATGCGCAAAATGCAAAAATTATGCAAATTTGGCATATATATGGAGGGGGAAGGGAGAAAACCCCCAAAAATTATTTTAAAAAATTGTCACTTCACCCAAAAAATGTCCTCGCACTTGGGCACAAAACGACACCTACGCACAACATTCAGGGACGAAAAGCTAGAACGCAGTGAAAAATGAGCGTCGATTCTTGCAGCTGCTTGAAATTCTATTTTTAGACAATGCAGGTTAACCCCTGTCGCAACTTGTGGACACTTGTGCTAAAAAAACAAAGGTTTCCTTCAGCGCGCTTCGAAATTCCATTCTCACAATTCAGATTCAACAACCATTCTTCCCTCTTCCCCTCCCCCACCCCCTGCTTGCACCTTCACGGAAAACTTTCATTTTGACATCGCATACTGATAAACAAGCTTCCTTCGAATGCAGTTAACAGGTGGGAGTGAAAAGCATTGCTTTAGAACAACAAAGCCGGTCTTCCTTTGTCGGCAAAAATTTTCCATTAAAAAGACACAAAAGAGAAGTCCCTTTCCTGCCTTTTTCCCTCCATTTTCATGAAGACAAAAAAAAATGCAAGAAAACATTTCTGTTAAATACATGTGTGAGGAACAATATAAAAAAAAATCGAAATTCTAGCCAAAAATAGAAACGTTATAACGTAAAAACTACGACCTTGACACAGCGTCTCGATCGAGACACTTGGGACTGAAAAGGTTTATGAAAATATATTTTAAAATGTATATCCAAATTTAATTTACACGTTTTTCTTGCATTAGCGTACTTTTATAAAATGGACTACATGCTATGGATGAAATCAGTTATTAGGCTGTTGCCAACCTGAAGACTTCTCACTAAGTCCAGTACAAAAACAAAGTCGTATGTCGAATGTCGGCATTTGATAGTGTGATTTCACATTGTCAGTGAGATGATGATGTTGGGGGGGATTGCAGAGGTGTTCACACTCCGGAATACTTTGCCTAATCTTGATGATAAGGATGAGTGATCATCAGATGAAATTGATGAAGAGACACCCACAAATATCACCCATGCCGGGATTCAAAACAGGGAACTTCGGTGGTGAGTCCGAAAGTTGGCCACCAGGCAAGGTGTACATTTTGATTTTTCATTTTTTACATATGTACATTTAACTCCCAACAGGTCATCAGTGAAACACTGCTTATTCCGCATCGTTTGACAAATGGGATATCTTTGCACCTTGTGGCTATGTGCGGTATTTTATTTTCATAAGTAGGCAACACTGTTAAGGTACACGTGCTTTTGTTTACAGAAGGTCTTAAGTTCTATGATTCTCACTTTAGATATTGTTATTAGTAGGGACGTTAAGTTTTTGTTTTATATTTCCCTAAATTTCAGTGGTTTTTTTTTTACTGCAATTCGGTGTTATTTTTATGTGTTTTTTTACTGTTTGTTCTATGCATAAGATTTTCACATTGCTGTAGTTGTGGAACAGAGAAGAAAATTTAAGTTTTAGTGGCAAAAATAAATAAATTTAAGGCTCACCTTTCTCAGAAATGACCAAATTTCTTGCATTTGGCAACTAAATATGAAATGTTTATTGAAAGATATCACTCAAATCTTTGAACACAATCATATTTCCAACGTTTCACTCTCGCAGATTAAAATTTTCAAAAATTGTTTCCTTAAAATTCACTTTACAGTTTACAATAACATTGATGGTTTTCCACACACAGTGCGTAGTAAGTGTTCGCACTATTCACTCACAAAGACAACTCAAGACTTCCTGTACAAAATGCACTTGTAAATAGAAAGCAATATTTTTTTTTTTTAACTTACTCAAATTAAATGATTGCTTTAATTCGAAGTGTGATGTACTCCTTGTCTTCCCTTCTTTTAAGCTTATTTAAGCCTTCGACGACTGAAAGTGACCAGTTTGTTTCACTCACTCTACTTTTCTAGTGGTAACGTCGTCACCTTATAATTGAGCGGTTCTGGTTTTGACGTAAAACAACAACTCAAACAAACAAACTTTTGTTCTCTTTATGCCTCTCGCTTCCATTGTGCTTAATCAAGAAATTCCTCTGCTCCCATGTTATTTTGCAATTCAATGATTACAAAATAATGTAGTTCTATCAGTGACGTGCGGTGACGTCGACACTTGGGGTAGCAGTCAGTGGCGTGCTCAAGGGGGGGGGGGGTTGGTGTGAGTCACACCCCTCCTCCCTTTAGGGCCAGTATTCCTTCAAAAAAGAAGAATGTCAATAACAGGAAAAGATTGCAAAATTATGAATGAGTACTAGAAAAAAGTACACGTAACCCCCACCCACATTCGAAAATAAAAAAAAACTATTTGATTTGACTCTAAGCCAGAGATCCTGGGTTCGAATCTCGGATTGGCCATTTGTGTTCTTTGTGTGTTTTCCTTCATCTATTTTGTTGTACCAAAGGTGGCGGAAAAGCGAAGTAAAATAAACCAATTTGAGCAATCAATCAATGATTTGATTTCATTTTTGTTACTTAGCGTCGCTTTTTTGTCACATTTGGTAAATTGTGAAGATGATACGATGAAACTGATGAAGGGAACGAGCACAGGGAACGCCCATGCCCGAGTCGGGGTTCGAACCCGGAACGCCTGGTGTCGTAGCACGCTGTGATAACCACTCCCCCGCGCTTGGTTGATTTGGTGACAGGAAACAAAACACAACACACTTTTTTGTAGTTTCTTCAATGATATTCATTTGACTTTTTGAGTTCTGAGATACATTTTTCATTCCAAATTATTTCATTATTCACTGCAACACAGGACAAGAATGCGCACTCATCACGGATTCGAATCCTGGCCTGGATTGTTCATATGAGGTCCCTTCACCAATTTCATCATATCATCACTCAATCCTCATTTTCGCGATAACCAAATGTGGCAGAAAAGCGAAGTAAAATAAACCAAACCAACAACAATATGAACCCGCGTTCTCTTGCCCAAATAAATACATCCGTATTTATGACTGTTACAGGCCAATATATTAGTATATTTAAATAAACACTACTAAAACGAGAGTCAGAGAGAGCCTGAGCACATATTTGTAATTTAATCATTATATATTCCATATTTGTAAAAGAAAAAAAAGAAAGAAAGCATAACATTATTGTCTGGACATAACACGTTCCCATTTTATAAATAATAAAACTACATCCCATATTATACATACACACATATTGTACAACGTGTAAAAGGTTGTGTAAATACAGAGAACATAAGTACTGCAGAAAATTTTACCCTGAGTTCTTTACAGGATTTACAAAAAAATCTATGAGAAACCAATCCCCTATCTGTCCTATAGGAGATAGACTGGGGGACCTGAAAGCCTGGGGTTTCAACCATTGCAGCGGGGTGCGTGGGGGCAAGGGAAGTAGAGGTAGAAATCTTCCTTTTCCTTGGGCTGGCCGTTTCTACCTGGAAACTGGCCTGGCTGAAGAAGAGCGAGCTAGGGTATCCAGCCAGCTTTGCCCGCGGAGAACATCGATGGACGAGAAGTGCGTGGAAAAGAAGGTGTTGCATATGAGCTGTGGTGGCTTTAACAAGACAATAAATATTGTGATTTGAATATAATTCGAGATGTGAGATTGATTGATCTATCTCTGCTAGACTAGCTACTCCTCAGTGCACGTCACTGAGTTCTATCTGAAGTATAACATCTTTCAGATGCAAACTAATATATTTAGTGATGGCTTTGGCATGCTGCAAAGCACACCCTCTATAGTTTATCAATGAATACACCACAGAAGGAAAAGGAAATGCAAGACTGTGCACAAACCATGCAGCCACAATGATTCTGACTGAATGAAATTTCCCTAACAATGCCAAAAAAAAAAACCTCTCATCTCAAAATACAGTTTTATGTACACACACATACACCCACATCCCTAACCTCCTCCTCCTGCAACACAACAGGTGTTTCTTCCTGAAAATTTTCCTCTTTCTACGAAACTTTCCTTCTGAGAAGATCCCCACCACGAATTCTATTTCAGGGCGAGGTCAAAGCATTGTCAGTCATTTCTGCACCAAACTCCAATAAATGAAGTATGACAATCTCTTTTGAATTGAACTTTCACCAGCTAGACTAGAAATGACAGATCTCGTAGAACTTCTCATAGTTCTTTTTGAACAAAGGAATTGTTATGCCCAGTTTATATTGTGAATTTCACGGCGTGTTTTGCATTAAAGTTCAAATTCGGTGTTATTCTGGAAAATGGCGTAATTCGCATTATTTTGCGAATCCGAAACTCCCGAAAAGTTGCCGCCTCAACCTACCCAAATACATTTTAAACACTTGATTTTGTTTTCCTCAACTTTTTGGTGTTATCATTAAAACTAAAACTTCACGTCCCTAGTAATTAGTTTTACCTAGTTATTAGAGCAATTCTTCTTTTGCTAAATATCTGACTGAATTATCAATCTCTTTAATATCTCCTCTATTCTATTGTGCCGTGTGCTAATTCAGCCTTTCGTTGGGTATCCAAAAGAAAGTGAATTCTAGTAGGGGTGGCCATAAATCAATGAAACAACACTGAAAGCAGGATGAAAATCAAGAAAAGTCCTTGAAAATCAATACATAGTCTTGATTTGCTTAGCATGTTGTTCTGGACATGGGGTGCATGAATGGTCATTGTCTGATAAAGCAGTGAAGACATTGAATGCCATGCCAATGACTTGCTGCTGCATGCATATACCTAGGTAATGCAGCTGCTCAAAACACTGAGAATTAAAAGAAAAACGTCCAAAATCCTAATGTCACAGTCTTATGAAAATAAATACATTCATCTTTATTTCAGTTTTCTTTGGGCGTCGACACATGACTTATACGCCCAGAAAAAATGCTACTGTAACACACTTCTTTTCTTGCAGAAAAAACTTCATGAATTTATAGAAAATGAAGAAAGGACAAGTCAGCCAGTTAACAGAGAAGAGACAACAGAAGACAGGAGGCGCAGGGAACAATTGCAGGCAAGAATGGATATTGAAGACCATGATATAATTATACAAGGAAGCCAAACAACAAGGCTATCGAGAAAACAGGTATGAAATGAACCTCTCTTTCCCAAATTTACAGCAACTTAACTTTCATAACAATTGTGAATTCTTTTTACATTTCTACAATGCATCAGAATTAGAACAAGTTTTCATGGGAATATTCAAATACAAAGGCAGACAGGCTGTAAGGAGCTGGTAAGATGCTGAGAAGGGGTTTTACAGTGGTTACCTAGTCATATCATAAATTCAGTTACAAAGTTTAGACATGGGATGGCAACACTGGTTGTCAAGGTAACCCTGCAATGTTGGATCAAACAACAACCAGTATCATTGTGTGTTTGGCTGTGGTAGCAGAAAGGTGAATTTCACTGCAAGTCGAATAGAGTGGGATGTATATGAGAACCGTGTGGCAGTAATCGCACTGCACAAAGTTGGCAATCACCATCGGACATTTTCAACACCTTGAAAAAGCTGAATATCAGCAGGATGTTTGTGCATGGGACCATCAACAGATACTGTAACACAGGGACAATTGAGGACCGCCCCAGGAAAGGTAGATTTTGCAGTGTGAGGAGCCAGAAGCTCGTGAAAGCAGTGGCAGCATGGATTTAACGAAATCCTGTAAGGAAACAAGCAGTGATGGCTTGAGAGCTGAACATTTCGAAAATGTCAAAGTTGCGTGTGCTCCGAAGTGACCTAGGACTCGGTGCTTATTGGCAACCTACTGGTCACTTCTTCACTCCACAGCTTAAGGTCCAGAGGGAGCAGAAAACAAAAGGACTCCTTCAGCATTACGAAAATGGTGGCTACAGGAGAATCCTTTTCACGGACAAAAAAATCTTCACGATTGAAGAGTCTTACAATTGTCAAAACGACAGTGTTTATGCGTCGACATCCCAGGAAGCTCCTGAAAACACGCCACAGATCCTCAGAGGCCATCATCCTGCCTCAGTGATGTTTTTTTTTTTGGGGGGGGGGGGGGTTGTACAATGGCACAACTGACCTCCACTTCTGTGAACATGGTGTGAAAACGTCTGCAAAAGTGTACCAAGTGACAGTGTTGGAGCCACTTGTGAAATCGTTGACCCGCACCATGTTCAACAATAAACCATGGAGCTTCCAGCAGGACTCAGCAACGACCCACGAGGCAAAGACCACACAGGAGTGGCTTCAGAGGAATGTGCCTGATTTCATTGCTCCGGCTGATTGGCCCTCCAGCAGCCCCGATCTCAGCCCATTGGACTAGACTACAGGTTGTGGTCTGTTTTGAAGGACATGGTCTATAGGAAGAGTCATCCAAACCTTGCGAGTCTGAAGCATTCTCTTGTGAAGGCAGTGGCAGACTTTCCCCTCGAGACCGTGTGTGCTGCGACTGGCCTCAGAGACTTCGGGCCTGTGTGAAGGCCAGAGGTGGCCATTTTGAACAGTGATTGGTGCTCTGTGTTGGCAAGACCTGTACCTTTGTAACATCCAAATATTAATACATTAGCTTGCTCACTGTGCCTGTAGTTCATTATTAACTTTGTAACAGAATTTATAATATGACTAGGTATAATTTATTTCAGTAGCAGTGGATTCAAGGTTATAAGTGTGTCACAACAGCTGTTTGGGAGGGAAGACTTTCTATGGTCAGCTCATATAGCTCTGATGGGCTACATTGATTGGTGCACAACAACTTTTCTCTTACCTTAACGCTGATAGGGACAATTCCACAATCAGCACAAGCTAAAAGTGAGATGGAAGCAGGCTTAGTAGCTCAGTGGTAGAACAATGACACAGTATGCCATAGACCTGGGTTAAGTCCTTGTTGATCCTGCATATTTCTCTTGAATTTCTATACAACTTTTCTTCTTGTTCACAACTCTTCTTGTCATTATTCATGACTATTTGCAAATTTTATTGTGTGAGGGCACTTTTGCATGCATGTATAATTCTGTCACATTCCTCTCTCATACAGCATCAAATATGTTATTTCATAGTTGGTTTCCGTGGCAGTGTGTTCAGCACAATTGCATCATATCATCGCTCATCCAAAAGTGGCAGAAAAACTACGCTAAATAACAAAAATCAAATCAAATCAATGTTATTTTCATACCCAGACATGACAGTGCAGCGCAGAACATTGTGTACATCACAGTCACATAGTGTGGCATACCACAGCGTTGAAACTTTGAAATACTGTCCTTAACAAACACCTAGTAGCATTAATAACTTGGTCTTCTGTATAGCCATATTGTTAGTGCCCTTACTTTGTTGCTGGTCCTGAGTTCAAACCCCATTGGAATCTCCCAAGATTTGGATGTTGAACCAGTATCACGAGGACAGTTGGGGAGCTTTTTGAAAACAAGTGGTAGCAGACTCTCACATAGAGAGCCACAAAGTAGTGGTGATGGGACAATGCACTGATACCAATACATCAGCGTTGCTATCAGCTCAGTCCTCCTGATGTCACCCACTGGTAACTGCTGAGAAAGTTAGCTCTACTGCTTCTTGTGTAAGCATTCCAATGCTGCTTTGGACAGAAAACACTGCAAACAGTGGCCATTTCATGTTATGCAAGCTCTGCAGAAAGCATTGACTAGGACCATAATGATCAGTCCCTTTTGCAAGTCATCAGTCAGTTTTATGTGACCCGAATAACTCGGGAACCAAACCAGCTGCCAAAGAAATATGTTTAAACATTTATAGATGACAAGATAGGCTGATTAGAACATTACATATGTTGTCCTATGTTATACTTTGACATATTTCACATGCACTGTTGCCAATCTACATAGTGGGATCATGGTACAAAACCAGAGGTCCTAGGTTCTGAACCTGGGTAAGGCATTTACATTTGTTCCTTCCTCTCTGTCATCGGTTCCCCATTTTATTCTCCCTATCATGATTAGCTTAATGATGTAATATAACTATGCATACAAAAGGATAGCAAAGTTGTTGCATTGTGCTACTTTACACATGTACATACATTTGAAACTATTGATTAGTGTCTGTGAAGATATGCATGATGCATAATGCTGCAAGCAGAGCTCCAACTTGTTTCTAATAGGCTATCACTTCTTTTTTAATAGAACTTAACGTCAAGTGAGATTGATGTTTAATAAATCCTGTAACAATCTAATCAAAATTTAGTGTGTTTTGTCTAAATGCAGCATAAACCTGATATGTATGAATTTCGTAAATATGCAAATGAGTAAATTTGCATATCTTGTTTATCTGTTTCTGTATGATTTATTTCAAAGTAAATGTCTTTTCAATTTTGTTTGTGCCTTACTACAATCTGCATGAGAAAAACTTGTAGTAGATATGGGACTGACTGACACTTTTATCAGAATCTGCCAATATGAGAATATTGTATTAAGTATTTAAAAAATATTAAAAAATACCAAAGTAATAGTTTACTTACGGTTTGTGAGTATGTACAGTGTGCCAAAGTATGTTTCGGGAGTCAACTGCTCCCTTCCTCAGGTTATCTCCTTGGTGAGTGAAATTGCTTCATAGCCACCTCAAATAGAAGTAAAAGAAGGAGTAAGGTGATAGGTGTTACTATGGTAAAAAAGGGTTTCCTAACAACTTGCCCATTCCTGATAAACTCCCATGCCCACACTCCTTTCTTTGTAATGCTCCAAAAGCGTAAAAAGTCAAAGATCAAAAACTTTAAAAAGTGAAACATTAAAAAACACACACGCAACTCCACGCTTGCCCGCGAATTATCTAGTTTGCCTTCTTGCAGAATGCAGGAATTTTCCAGATTCCAAACTCTGCCCAACAGCCTCCCCTCCCCTCCTCCCCCCGAATTACGTCATTTCATACTCAAAATCACAAGTCTCCTGAACCCCGCGGATTATGCCCGGTGTGACATAAAAACCTATTTTTTTATATTCAATTACTTCCCACCTTTTGAACATCCTAATCCACATTTCATCCACGTCTCCATCATCTCTATTTAATTTATTGTTCCTATCTTTGGATACATTCACAGCCTCATATAAGTTGTTTATTTGTTTGCTTTCATTCCTAACTACCTCCCTTGTGTTCTGACAACCCCGTTCTTGGAACTCCCTCCCTAATGTCCTTATCATGTTCCCCCCATCTTATCTCCATACTCCTGCCTGTTTGTCCAATATATTCCTTATTGCATTCACAACTAATTCTATACACCCCTTTTTCTCCTCCCCCCCCATTTTCCCCCGTGTTTCTATCCTTTTTGTACTCTAATTGTCCGCGGGGCCCTCATCCTCCATTGAATACCATAATCCTTTGCGACTTTTTCAATCCTTTCGGAAACCCCTTTGAAATATGGGATCCCCATATATCTATACTTCTTTTTCGCTTCCCATACATCATCCCCATCCTCCATTATTTCCCTTTCCTTTTCCCTTTCCTCTCGCAAATTTTGCATGCCCCCCTTTGCATCCTCCTAATTTCCTTCTCCTTATATCCGTTCCTTTGGCCTACCCCCATGATCCATTTTCCTCTTTTTTTTCAATTCACCTAAATGATTACACAACCTTTTTTGCTCTTATGAAGAAGGTTAGAAAAACATTGTTTTTGGTTCTCCGAGCATGGTTGGATTCGTTATTGATGTAGAAGTCCCCTGCCAAAGCTTTATGAAAAACACCTGTTGTAATTCCCCTTCCATTGTTGATAATCCTAAGATCTAAAAAGCTAATCTTTTTTAAATACTTAATATTCTACTGAGTGAGTAATTTGTACACGCACAAGATATGAGTTAATGGGAATATTGATACTACGGGGTATCAAAAAGTAATGCCTCTTGCCATCCCAGATCTTCAATAATGCATCGATGAAGATAACCTATACATCATAGTGAAGCCTGATAACCTATACATCATAGTGAAGCCTGAAGCCCCTTCTACATATGCCTACTGTTCCACATAATCACTGTTCAGTTCAATGCATCTACTCCAACGTTGAACCCGGGTGTCAAATCCATGTTGGCAAAACTCTGGAGTTTGTTGTCTGCACCATGTCATCACTATCTGCGTTGATCTTGCAGACTTGAATTTTTTGGGAAGTGGAGAACCACTATGGTACCATTGCATCGATTGCACTTTACTCTCTGGGTCATACATATATGCCCATGTTTCACCTCCAGTGACCCAATGTTTGAAAAAGTCGTTCTGATGTGCTTCAAACACGGCCATGAGCTCTTGCGACACTTCCTCATGCCTAGTGTGCATGTCTGAGGTCAGTTCTTTGGGAACCCACTTAGCACACACTTTGTTGTATCCTAAGTCACAGACACTAAGACCTGAGAAGACCCATAAGACACGTTAAGTGCAGCTGTCAACTCCTCGATTGTGATGCACCGATCCTGACGAATCAATTCATCTGCCCGGCATTTCTTGTCCTCCGTCAGTGATGTTGATTGACGTCCGCTGCGAGTTTTATTTGCAATATCCTTCGTTGAACCTCTTTGCACAACATCTGACATTGCTCACGTCCACTACAGTGTCCCCATAGACATTTGTTAACCTCCTATGAATTTCTACAGGGGGCAACCCTCTTTTGTCAAGAACTCAATCACAGCTCTTTGTTTATGCCTCAAATCCATGCCTTCCTTCAGTCAATCTGAAACATAAAGTACACAAGTGTTAGCGAAGGTCTAATATATCACATAGTAATAACACATTAACAACGTGCTACACATTACAAGAAAATATATACGAGGCGGCATTACTTTTTGATTCCTCCACGTATCATATAAAATTTCTGTAATTTGACCAGTTTGATATTTAAGTAGTTTAGAACTCTGTGCACAATTTTTCATTATGTTATTTTTATCAGAGTTACTATGTATCTGGAAAAGCTGGTAATGTCAGGGAATTTTGCAGATATCTTGAATTTACGTGCATTTTAGAGTTTACAAAAGAAAACGTTGCAAAATGAAGAAGTGGTTCATTTCCACTTCTGGATTCTGTTCTTGTAATTCCACTCCTTGCGCTTGTTAATAATAGTAACAATGGATGTATTGTTTTGTAATTTGTGTATATCATACATTTAGATGAAAGCTAATGAACAAAAGAGACAGAACTGAAATATAATGTGTAGTTTTCAAGAAATGGCATGTTAATGGGCGAGGTCAAAGCAAACTATTGTTGGTTGCAGCATCCCTGTTGTGTCCCCACGCTTTTGATGGGCAATTGTTCAACCATTTAAATACATGGGAAATTTGATGCTGAACGTGCTGCTATTACATTAAATTGCAAGTTTAATTTCATCTTAACCTCAGAAATTATGTCAGGTGAAACTAAGAATTTTAATAAGACTATAGTCAACAACAGAAAAGATATGGAAACTTAAAATTTGCATAGCACCTGTTTACGTCACTTGCAATTTTCACATTTTAAGTGCTTTTTTCTTGTGAATCTGGTAAAGAAAAACCCATAATAATTCCATGCAACTGTACTTTATTTTTATAGTTGTTATTAATAACTGACTCATTTTTTTACATGATATCATACTTTTCCTCATGGCTAGTATATCCGGTTCTCTGATTTATACATGCACATTTATTGAGAAGATATATATATATATTATGTTTCATATCTTGCAATCTCTACTACTTTCTTACTTACAGGAATTATAATTTTAAAATTGTTGTAACCAAAGAAAAAAAGGATGAAAATACGAGGGGAAAATGTTTGCTTAATACAAATATTAAATTAACAGATAGGTCATAGTGTATTATAATAAATATATACTGCACTTACGTACTTAATACATTTTTCTTTATAATTTGGAGAGTTTTCCGAACCATACTTCCCCCGTTGAATTACACATACTCGCAACAAGAAAGAAACAAAGCATAGTGTAAATTTTTTTATTTTTTTTGTATTTTCGACCCATGGCAGCTAGGGATAACCCAAATTACATCAAGTTTTGTGCTCTTGTTCATAAACATACTATATTTAGCCCGTCCGAGCTACCCTGCCATTGCGCTTTAACCTTTTGGTGCTCAAGACCATTTTCATATGTACCCCCTTGATGCCCAAGGCGATTTTGAGCAAAATGCAGAGTTTCAATTAAATGAGTGTAGATCGGAGGCTAATTGCCCTAGAGAGATGAGTGACATACCGTTGTACGCGGATTGAACCAGAGATTCAGACTATATAAAATTTAAGCAAATTCGGCGTATATGTGGCGGTGGGGAGGGGCTAACTCTCAAAATTCCAAAATTTCGGAGAAAAAATGGAGTTCCCCCTCCTCCACCCCAAGAAAAAAAAACATGACAGTGTCGACATGCACATGGAAATGATCGGTGACATGTAAGGAACACATAAATATTTGCATTATTATCATATGACCAAAGTAACGTGAGTTATACCCCCAAAAAGGAATGCAGTGGTACCTTGAAATGACTTTAGCTCAGAGACTATTTGCCCTGGAGATATGAACGATATACCGTTGTACGCAGAATGAATCACATGTGGAGGGGGAAAGGGGGGTAAACTCCTCAAAAATACTTTTCTTTAAAAAAATGGTGTTTCCCCCTCCCCCCCGAAAAAAATGTCAAAATGCACAAAATCCAAAATTTATGCAAATTTGGTGTATATATGGAGGGGAAGGGAGAAAAACCCCAAAAATTATTTTAAAAAATTGTCACTTCACCCAAAAAATGTCCTCGCACTTGGGCACAAAACGACACCTACGCACAACATTCAGGGACGAAAAGCTAGAACGCAGTGAAAAATGAGCGTCGATTCTTGCAGCTGCTTGAAATTCTATTTTTAGACAATGCAGGTTAACCCCTGTCGCAACTTGTGGACACTTGTGCTAAAAAAACAAAGGTTTCCTTCAGCGTGCCTCGAAATTCCATTCTCACAATGCAGATTCAACAACCAGTCTTCCCGCTCCCCCCACCCCCACCCCCTGCTTGCGCCCTCACGGAAAACTTTCATTTTGACATCGGATACTGATAAACAAGCTTCCTTCGAATGCAGTTAACAGGCGGGAGTGAAAAGCATTGCTTTAGAACAACAAAGCCGGTCTTCCTTTGTCGGCAAAAATTTTCCCTTGAAAAGAGACGCAAAAGAGAAGTCCCTTTTCCCGCTGTTTGCCCTCCATTTCCATGAAGACAAAAAAAATGCAAAGAAACATTTCTGTTAAATACATGTGTTAGGAACAATATAAAAAAAATCGAAATTCTAGCCAAAAATAGAAACGTTATAACGTAAAAACTACGACCTTGACACAGCATCTCGATCAAGATGCTTGGGACCGTGAGGGTTACATTTGGGTATCTCGATCCAGATGCTTGGGTCCCAAAAGGTTAATATATTAATTCTTATATTCAGGAGAATGTAATTTTCGGTAACTTATGAATTGCTACATAATTGTAAAGATTTGCTAAACACATTTTTGCTATAGATTTACATGAGAAATTCTTACCTTCGTTGAAAATTATGTTTGCCATCTTATCGCGCTCCAATGTAAAGCTTAGGGCAGCCAGATGACGAACGAAATTCTTTAGGGACACAACAGGGGTGGCGTCTCTAGCGGAAAAGTTGGGCAATGAACAGCCCCATTACTGCCATATTGCTAACAGGTGGTCGTTGCAAATTTTGACAATCGGGCCTTTGGCCCCGCGTCCCCCTTGAATCCTTAATGGTCGGACGCTGCTTAAAATGTTGCTTTTTACTCATTCTTCCTTGTAGAATTTAAAATGTTTAAAAATGATGCAGTAGTTTTCAAGTTATAGCCACTTTAAGAAATCTATCCCAGAATAATATGGCGGTAACAAAGGGAAACAAAGGACTTTTTCAAACTTCGCGTGTTAATAGTAGTAACAATAGATATATTGTTTTGAAATTCGATTATGTCATACCTGCATATGTATACTAAAGATCAAAAGAGACAGAACTGAAATATTGTGTGTAGTTTTTTTTTTAAGAAATTGCATGTTAATTTCTGCCATGCACTGCTGGTCAAAATATCGACCATCCAGCATTACGGTGTTCACATGTGGTGGTTGAAATTTTGACCGTTCTGCAGCTAAAGGTTAAAAAAGGGGTGAAAGTGAATATTCATTCATGATAATTAACGGACCTGTGTAATTAATTGAAAAGCAAAAGCAAAAATCATGATAATAAATACGTCTGGAAAAAATCATTTTTGGACTGGAAAGCCTGGAAATGTCGGGGAGTTTCATAATAAAAAAAAAAATTATAGCTACCCTATTTATGAATGTAATGATATAATTAATATACCCTAATTTTGTTAAGTAAATTTTTCAGTATATGTAAGAACCGTGATTTTGTTCCCAAATTTGACATTTTTCCTGTATTTTAATTTTTTTCATCTTTGTCCCCTAAGAAACGTAAAATCAAGATTCTGTACTGTATTCATTATCTCTCTTGGCAAATCTTTTATCAGTTCTTACATTCCATATCAGCCCATCCCTACAATCCAATGTTGAAGTTGCTGTATGGAGTAGAATTTAGTAATCAAAAGATTATAATTGTTATAATAATGTCTTTCAATTAGGGCTGAGCCGATACTGATGCTGATGTATCAGTATCAAAAAGTATCAGTAGGAATTCATCTACCGATACCAGCCGATGCTTTTCCGGTATATTTGTCTATCTCGGGATCTGTACAAATGCCATGTGACATGTTCGCGGAGTTTAATTATCCTGGAAATTATGCAAAATGCAAACTTCCTTTTTATTTTGAACAAATTTTAATTATTGATAATTTCAAGTATCGATATTGGTATCGCTGGAAATCCGTTCAAAATGGTATTGGCTCAGCCTTAATTTCATTGTTTGGTTTTTATCTTGATAATCTTTCTGATAGCATAAAATGAAAACAATTTCTTCACAAACTTTCATATATTTTTTTAACCTTTTGTGCTGTCCTTTTTTTTTCTTTCTTTTTTTTTTTTATAAATAATACATCGTGAGATTAATGTTGGAATGCCATGCCATTGCCCTTCCAGATAAGAGGGGAGCAAGTTTTGCTAAGGTACCTACAGCGTTGGGGAAAGGACTTTTTACGCCGGCGTTTGGACTGGACAATTGACGAGGAAGGTGGAAATCCTGTAAATCCACGCCATCTTTATTCTGCATTATGCCCTTGCCAGTACATAGAGGAATACCTGCGTAATAAGCCACGTAAAGATAGGCATGCTTTTTGTCCTTGCTGCACATCGTGGTGTCGGGAGAGGGGATTAGATTGAAGGAAATAGTCTTGTCTCTTATAGCAGTAACTGTTAGCCAAATAGATGTATCAGAACTGTTAGCCAAATAGATGTATCAGAAATAGTAGCTTTTGTGGAAGTGCAACGTAATGACTTGGCCAGTTTATGAGATATGCAGATATCGATCACGCCAGATCGTACCCATTGTAGAATTACCAACACATGCGTAAGTGTCTGAGAAGCAGTTGAAACTTCACATGTATAGTTGTGTAAAAGTTAAACTACATATTAGCTAATGCTAGGAAATGTTTGATAGTCATACTCCTTTACAAAATGTATATATGATCTAGATTAGTGAATGACATATTAATTTATAAATAACTCCCTTAAGGAAATACTTGTCAACTTCCAGAAGTTTGTTTTACTGTTATTACTGTTTACAAGAGACATACAAAGCATCGTATACTTTTTCAAATGGTACATAACAAATTACTTGTTTTATGTAAACATTGTATATAATGTATCAGATAAGTAAGGCATATAATTAGCAATAACTATTACAGTACTGGCAAGATATATTGTGCAGAATAATATGTGTCATTGTTATTTATAAATTTCCGCATCTTTTATTTTTATTATCAGTATTTTAAAAGATTCGAAAAGTAGTTTAGCAGCACAACCCAAGTAATGTGATATATTAAAATAAAAAATACTATGAATTTTGCACTATGGATCATGTTCCACCAAGTGTGTTTTCACAAATTTTAAAAATAATTTCGTAAAGTAGCTTCATGCAAATATAACAGTGTATTTATATATGACTATACATTTTGTATATTGTACTGTTTTGAATCCATATGTTGATCTTCTCTTAATTTTAATTTAGCTTTGTTTTCTAATTGATGTGGTAAAATCACAACTGAATTTCCTAATTTTTTTTTTTTTTTTTTTAGTGAAATTGCTTCCACTGTCTGTCAGCACACAGCATTAAGCAAAAATGCTGTCTCCTTTAAATAGATAAGCTTGCATGCAGTATATCATTAACTTGCCTTGAAACCCATGTTATTAATGTAATGTTATGACATGGGTTTCAAGGCAACCCTCTATCTTTCATTAAGAATATTCGTATTCTATATTTACATTCCTGTTCCAAATGTTAATTTTGGAACTAATATTACTATTTTTCCTATTTCTACTAGTTATCCTTATCTTTTGTACAGAGAAAGCTGTAGATTAAGTACTTAGCCTCAACATGTTCTTAGTCTTATATAGGAGTGATATTTCTATATTGTAATTATATACCATATTTACTTATGTATAATCTGCACTTTTTTCAAGAATTTTTGCCCCCAAAAACTGTAGTGCGTATTATGCATGGAATAATTCGGACAGCCAACGTGAAACCGTACAGGGTCATTCCATAATTTTGTGACACATGCATTGATTTTTCATGTTTTCGGAACCCTATCATGTTATATATCATTGTAAAGCTTAAATTCTGCAGTTGCTGAATATAGCAACAGTATTCCAAGAAAAGCAGCTCACCTCCGTCACATGGGATGCGTATCTGCGGTATTTGTTAGGCAAGAAATAATAGAAAATACCTTCCTGAGCATTGCAAATCCATAACGTAATTTTGATCTCGCTTTCTACTACGTATTACAGAATAAACAAGGTGGTTAAAGAGTGAATGCTTTGGGAATAAACAAGGTGGTTAAAGAGTGAATGCTTTGGGATGCTAAACGCAGTGGCGGGAGAGGGGTGGAGGTGGCATGAGTTGGTGACTTATTGTTTGCATGAGGATATTCTCCTCTTGGTCCCCATAGCAACAGGTGAACAGGTGTGATGTCATTCACTCTTGATCTTCATACCAACAGCTTTATGACCTACAACTAAGAAAGCCATTTCTTGATCATGGATTGCACTGCACATTATATATGAGATATAATTGTGTGTCACTTTTAACCATGAGAGACCAGCGTGCACATTATACATGTGCAAATATGGTAATTTCTAGGGCTGAACCGATACCACTTTGAATCATTACTTATAGCAATGCCTACATTCCTTCCAATTCTCACAAAATGATGCTTAAATAACTGTAAGAATAAAAACTTTTTTTTTCAAAATATTCATTATTATTAATGTGCAATGACATGCGAGTTTTGCTTTAAAATATTCAAGAATTACACCAAAATTTTTAAAATGCCTGTTATTTGATCATAAAATCCATTTTCATGTAATACTAGTGCTAAATAAATGAAAATTTAGTATTTTGAATAATTCCGAGATAATTAGACTCTTGAAAGCATCACATGGTATTTGAGTGGACCTCGTGAAATAGTACTCAATCTGGAAAAGTATCAACCGATATTAGTGAATAAATTGTAACATATTTTCCAATACCTACCCGGTTGAGGCACATAGTGGTTCGAATCCCACTTTAAACTGTAGGTCTAGTCCCGATTAGCCTTACTGTGCAATCAATCCAATCATTTTCCAATACTACTGGTATTGGGTGATTACTGATACACCAACTTTGGTATTGGCTCATCTCTAATTCCCTATTCTTTCTGGTATGAGGTCTTCCGCAGGGAATATCACATCTACAGAAGTTTCATTGCACACTGTATACAACTTAACATTTTCTGTGAATTTTTGT
This sequence comes from Lepisma saccharinum, assembly GCF_977018435.1. NCBI lineage: Eukaryota > Metazoa > Arthropoda > Insecta > Zygentoma > Lepismatidae > Lepisma > Lepisma saccharinum. The sequence goes on from NC_139229.1 coordinate 127,437,637, forward strand.
GTAGAGAGTTATCTTATTTTTCTTGGCATGCTGTACAGGGTAATACAGTGTAACTTTGATTTTATGTTCTTAACCATCCTGATCCCAAGAAACCATGCATTATAAAATATTCTCAGATAATGCATCTTCTGTATTATAAGTATACTTCAGCCGCAGGCTACTGGAAAACATAAAATCATGGTTTCAATGTACTGTTGTAAATATAACCAACTTAATACTTCACATTCTGGACTCCTTCTTCTACTGTTCTCCATATCCTACAATAATACTGTGGTATCCAAAATCGTTCAGTATAAAAGCAACAAAATGCACTTCAGTTACGGAGGAAAAGAAGCCAGGTAGGGGAGAAGCAGCATTGTCAGTAGAAACAGATTTCATTATAATGTACTGAAAGATTGATTGGTCCAATACAGTTACTTGAACACATGTAGAAGTTTCAGCGAAAAAGGAAATATACTTGAACACTGTAATAGGAAATATACTTGAACACTGTAATAGTTTATTGTTGTTCAGGATATTTATAAACATTAAAGAGTTTATCTTCAATCCTTCCACTTTTCTATTCTATCCTTATAAGCTTTTTAGCATTTAAACAATTTATGTAACATTTTAAACTTTTTGGAAAGCTTGAGGAAGGGCTAGGAATTGGGGCTGAAACTTCGTGTATTGGAAACAAAACCACTTGTAAGTACTTTTTAATACTTTTCTTATTATGAAGCAGTGATGTTGGGAAAATTCACCAAAGTGCATTCTGCCATTATGTCTGCATTACATTTTACATATATGGGTATATGATTGTGTTTCCTACGCATTCATTTGTGAAACTGGAAAATAGTATGTCTGTTGAACTCCCCCATTGCCCATCATTAACTTTTTTCTTCTGCTCACATATCTAGATTTTTGTAAAGTGTCTGAAGGTACATATAATTCAAATCATTGATTCTGTCTGAACATTTTATCAAGAATATGTGGACAAATAAGAGCCACCGGTAGCTCAGTTGTTAGAACATCTACCATGAGAGACCTGGGTTCAATCTCGGGGACCACTGGGATTTTTGTAACCTGTTCAAGCAGCTCCAGCACTCACCCATCGTATAAAGTGGATACCTGGAAGAAACTTGGGTAGAGGTGGCCAGGGGCTCGGTGCTGATTACATCACCCCCACCTGTGGCCGTGATCAAAAAAGTGTGGGACCCTAACTCCACACCCCCTTCATAGCATAGGGCAAGGCACAGTGGAGCACTTTACTTTATGTGGGGAAATATTCTCAGGAAAATATTGTTAAAATACTAATTGTTAGGTAGGTTATGATATATTGCTCATATTCCTGAGCAGCCTGCGAAGTCATGTTTGTAAGAAATTATATACACGAGAATGCTGCTTCTGTGTGACTAGAAGAGAACAAATTAAAAATTATTAACATTGATTATATATATATATATATGACTTTTCCTCCAGTGCATAGATGAGTACATGTCATACTTGTTTTGCTTTCAATTAACTTTCAGTTGTTTCTACAATTATAGTGTTCATTATCAGGAAAACAGTAGAAGCAAGATAATATCTAACTTGGATTTTCAGTTTTTGCACTACTTTGAATTAACTATGTTCTGTTTCAGTGACAATGGAGAAAGATGTAGTTTCTGTTTTGTGTCTGTACGTGTTTTTGCTGCTTTAAATTCATGCCTGATAGTCCATTAGAAGCTCTTCAAGTTTTCAGATATGAAACTGACTTCCAGTAGCTGTAATACAACATGTATTTCAAAACTACTCATTGCGTCAAGTAGCATTTGTCTTTGCAGTTAACCTCTAGCATATTGTTTTTATTTAGTCATGCAGTGAATGGTCAAGCCTTAGATGCAGGTGCTTTGTCAACTATGTTAGTGCTTCTTTGTGAGTAGGATAGTTGGGGTCAACTTACATGTAAGATATTATACGCAGTATGTACAGGCTAATCAGTACACTATCAATATCAGCCAGTAACAAATCAATGAAATACACCAACATGCCAATATTGGCCAATACTGATAGAGTACTGATTTCCAATATGCATATAATGATCAAGGGTGGATGCTGTTCATATTTGAATGAATATTGCCACTGCCGTGTGAAACTGCAACTTTCTCTTTTGTTACTTGTATGTTGCTTAGTAGTAAAACAGTGTAGTAAGAATGGTGTCATTGCATCTTAAGTAAGGTGGTGGGTGTATTCTGTCTTTACCAGGAGCGAGCTGAAATGCTGTACCTTCGCTACTCACAGAGGTGGGCCAAAGAGTTTGTCCGCCATCACCTAGACCTCTCGATAGATGTGCACGATAGAGGAGGGACCTCCCCGACCCTGCCACCCGTCCCTCCTAGACATTGCATAATGGCCCGCTGCCCTTGTCAGTACATAGAAGAGCACCTCAAGTATAAACCCAGAGGCAAGTGTTCCCTTAAAGACTTATGTTTCTTGCCTAATTTCAACTTTGACTAAAGTTCTCTCTTTTTTTTAAATTTTTTTTTATTCGTGTCATCACGTTGATGCAGATCTGTATTACTTTGCTTATTCTAGCGAACAGGCAAAATTTATTATTTTATATGTATTTAGTTGTTTATGCATGATGTGTACACTGACACTGCAGTATTGTTTTTGCACCTTTTGTAATCTTTATGTAGACTGACTGTGAGAGGGAACAATATTAGCAGGCTTGTGGTCATTGTGTTCTTTCTTGCTTATCTTTGTTTATTGTTGGTAACTGTTCTTCCTTCTTTGGCAAGGTGGGCTTTGTTGCTTAATATTAACAACACTAATATATAGATCTTGTTAACTTTTATTCTGATATTATATGTATTTATATTGCTTAATAAGTAATTTCTCCATGAATGTTTTAAAAGGATTTAAAACCTGATCTGGAAAACTTGCAGCTGTTTATGGTTGTGCTTTTTTGTTGTTCAATTTTACATATATCACCATGTGGTTGTGCTGTAGAAAAATCTCATTGATGGTTAGTACTTGTAATTATGTTATTGCATTGGATACTTTATCATACTGAATCTTAACTTTATTTTATAGTTTGTTTTGTTTGAATGACTTTATATATGCATATATAGATACAATTATTCATACAGTGTAAATAGTGTGTTAATATTGTTGATGTGTGCTAGGAAATGTATAAAGACTGATTGAGTATTCGGTGTCAGCTAAATTTTGTAGATCTTTTGTTTTCATTGTTTAACAATGACTTGGGTTAATGATGGTAAACTGGGGGGTTTATACATGTCTAGAAAAGTTTTTTTTAAAAATGGTTGACAAGAATAGAATAGTCAACAGTGAAACCATTTTTCCTCTTAACAGAAAGTAACAAAATGATTCCAATAAAGTATCATTAACCCTTACTTGACAATTGACAAGCTTTTCTCTTCATGACCATCTCTTGTAATTATGGAGATGGAATTAGACCCCCGTTTTGTTCATAAAACATTTTAGGTTGAGTTGCAGCAGTTCAATGACAATCTCATGGTTCCTGTTCTTGTACATTTGATATTTAAAGAATTTTGTAAATAATGAGGTGCAGCATATTACATTTGCATTACACACTCTTGTTCTGAGTTGCATTTGTCTCGACAATTGTCAGCTTGTGGCTGAAGATTTCAATACATTATCAACACCAGTTGTTTTCTTCTATTATCGTTGATATTACTACTAACTGACCTTATTACTTCTTTCTGATATACGAGTTTGTTGTGTACAGTGTAGTGTTCTCATGGGCAATTATCAGTATTTTGGAAAATATTTTTATTATTTATTTTGAGCTTGCTTTATCAAATGACTGAACAAGATTATTTTAGGAATGATTCTTTCCATGAAAAGATGTTTATTTCATTATAACTTTTCCATTTAATTTTCTGTTTATTTTTTAATAATGTGCACATGTTTTTTGATACTCACTCTAAAGTGAATTGAATATATTTTAGAGCTATAACATAGAATTCTACTTTTAACTGTATCAGAACGTGTTCTAAGCCCAGTGTTTTAAAATCTGTTAAATATTTTTACACAATGACAAAGATAATCCCAGTGTTTTAAAACCTGTTAAATATTTTTACACAATGACAAAGATAATCGTGGTAAGTTTTGATATGGGTTAGACTAAAATAACTGCATATCTACATCAGAAAGCTGTAATCATGCAAACCAACATGTTGAAAACAATGGATGCTAGGGGTACGTAAACGTAGAACATTACTTACACTGTGTTTTAATATAAACATCTAGGCCCTCTGTGATGGTGTAGCGATAATACTGTCAACTTGTAATCAAGGAGTCCCAGGTTCAGTAACCTGTGGAGGCATATAGTGGTTCGCATCTCACTTTAAAACTGTAGGTCCAGTCACAAGTAGCCTATTCATGCAAAATTTGAACTTAAACTAAGATTAAATGCACTCAACTACAACATAGGGTGGCTAACCACTTGGACACACTACTAGTTTAATGCATTTTATGCTGTAAAATCACATATGAATGTGTGTGTGTGTGTTGGCGTGCATGTTGGTGGAGTTCATGAAGCATATAATCGAAATTTTTACTACAGTAAAATAATTTTGTTCAGCTGTAAAGAATAATATAGTTGCAAACTGATCAAAATCTTGTTGAGTATTGTCTCCATATCGTATGTGTCACATGGTTGGGGTTAGGGGTGATTGGAGTGACAAATAAAACTGTATTTTAATTTGTGCATGTGCCTTGTACCAGTAAAGTTCCTTGTTATAACACATATACAACTCTTAACTAGAAGAAATAGCAATATCTTCCAATTATTTTTCTGTAAGATAATTTAAAAAGTATTGTGTGTTTTTGATTGATATATGTTATCAGCTTCGTAAAGCATCTTGTTGTCATAAAGTTTTCCCAATCCAGTGCTCCTCCATCAAGTGAAGGGTGACTGAGAATGAGTTGTGCTAGAACTTACTGATTTATATGTTTACTTCGTGGATTTGTATTAAACATAGGTTATCTAGAGTTGAAAGTATATGCATAAAATCCGTCCAGTTTCAGCTGTTTTTATTAAAATAATATTTTTTTGTGTATTTTATGTAATTATATTTTGTTAGTTTTCTTGCTATTACATGTTTGAAATAATGTAACATACTTTGGCAATAAATTTTAGAAGAGAATTCGAGTTGTACCTAGAAGTTTTGTGACAAATATTGTTTTTGTAATAGATATTAATGTATACAACTGTTTTCATAATGACTGTGCCACATGACTAGTTAAATAATATTCAATATATTTTTATTCATATATCTTTAGATGAAATTATCAAATTCACAGTTGCAAGCAATAATTGGTGAGCATATAAAGACAAAAAAATAGTTGTTGTGTTTGAAGAAATTTCTCATCTACCAGTTCAGTGTCAATCAAATCAGCAGGCAAAAAATTTATGTAGAATTATGACTTTAATTTTACCTGAAGTATTAACTGTATTTAGTTCTGATATATGTTTACAGATCACCACATTATACACTTCAGTCACAAATTATCAAGTGCATGTCAGTGATGAATGGTAAAAGAAGTCAAGGAGTTATCAAAGTGTAATATACGTCAAGACATAGAACAACTCAATGACTTTTAATTGCAGACCTTACCATTAGATGGCCATAGTGCATTACAGCAAGCAGTCAATATCAAAATGGCATCCATTCAGTAGAAAGAGAATATGCATTCTGTGGAGAAATTAGTAGTGACTGATTAAAGACATTTCTGATTGTAGTATGGGCATAATCCTCCTGGTAAGGACTCAGTAAACATATAAAATCATAGAAATGCATGGCAAGAAACTGAATACCACTGGATATCACACTGTTCTATGATTTCAGTTGAATAAGTTGTTTACTATTCATCATTGAAAGGAGCTAAATAATTTGTGACAACTCATTATTTTAACACCTTGTAACATACCGTACTTGATATTGTGGTGTAAGTCCTTTAACCAAAAATTGGGTTCCAGTGATTATATTGGCTGCTTTTGAACCATACCCCCTAAAATATTACAAGTATTATCAACAGAGTTAATTAAGCCAGGGATTATATATTCATGTGATCAGTAAGGCATGGACATTTCAGTACATTTGGCAAGTCATTTATTTCATCACTCATTCTCATGGCCATGATTAACATAGCCATAGAGAAAAATGACATGAAATATCAAAAAGTAATACCGATGTGCTGTTGAGTTGAACAATTTGCCAGGGTATTGCCAACAGTGTAGGCCAAAATAATTGAGCCAACTGCACTGACTACTTCAAGAAGGCTGCGAGTAACCTTAACAGGTAGAAAACTATTTTCAAATAACAAATATGTGTTCCACATGTGAAACTTTCAAAGATTTGGTGGATGATTGCTTCTTTACTATTTACAATAATGAGAATAAAATAGTGACTTGTAGAGGAAAAGGAAAGAAGTACTTTCTTTCTTGCTATTTTTGTATTCACACCCTGCCATAACCATTCAGTGTATTATAATCAAACTCTTAGCAAATTCGAAGGGAAAATTATGAATCATCTTGATTGTGTAGCAATCAAGAGCAAGCCTCTTTTTATTTCTTCATGCAAATTAGCATGAGGTAACAATGTGCTTATTTCATGTTTGCAACCCAAGGGAGAAAAGTATAAATGTGGAATCAAAACGTTCCTGATGAATGAACTTTAGCGCTTGAAGATATGATGCAGTCAGTCACCTTTACTCTAGGGTTATTGTCAGTATAGGTGCCAGAACCACTTGGAAGAAACAAGCACCCTTTAGAAACCACCATATTCCGAAAAAAATATTATTTTCCATACTTCTCTTCCCCAACTTCTAAATTGATGGCCCAGGCTAAACTTCGTTATTTACTCTTCATATTATGAAAGTTGTTGAGTCTGAAGAGTCATGAAAAGTAGTTGAGAAGGAATTACAAGAATAATCCTGTTTATCCTTTTTTATTCCATTTGCAAGTATTTTAACCTTTCCGTGGCTCATTCTTGTCTCAATCTGTGAAGAGGATAAAGGTCGATGCAAAAAGAAAGAGGACAACTAGGCATGTATTGTGATTTTATCTCAGTTTTTTTAATACTGTCAATGTTATAGGAAAAGCAGCAGACAATGAGGTTGAATGGGAAAGCCCTCAACATCCAGAAACTTGCACTGTAGCTTCTCCATAAAGAAGAAATATGATATAAAATATACAAGCCATGTCTAGAAAGAACCATCTCATCTCCATCGCTGCAGCAGGTCAAATGTTCAGGCAGAATGGGAAAACAGTCAATGCACTGTCAAACTTGTAAACTAGATATGCAAACTACATTATTTCATCGGGTGCACAAAACTGAATTATAAGGCTTAGCTGATACCAACAGAACTAATACTTTTCAGGAAGCTGGCAGTGTGAATAAAGAAAATGGTACATAACACATTTGCAGGGTCTAATTATCATGTGAATCATGCAAAATTTGCAATTTTGTGCCCACAGTTTGTGGCAAAAGTTGATTTTTGTGATTGACACGCATTGTAATGTGGTTGGCCCCATGTACTAAATATGAATCTTACAAACATTTAAAAACAAAACTTTAGCAGATTGGTATGTTATAGCTGCAATGGGACAAGTGTTAGTTGCTTGTTATCTCTATTTATTTATTTATTTGTTTTTATATATACATATAAAAATGGATGTATGAGGTGTGTTCAAAAAAAGACCGAACTTTTGCTCTTCTTGATTTATCGCTCATGATACACACTTTCAACCACTATCTCATTCAAAGCATTCCCTCCCAGTGTCAATACACCATTGCCATAGTTTCTTCCAAGTTTGGAACGCACTTTACTTCAATGGCGCGCAGTAGTCTCGTCTCATTTTCCTGAATTTTCTCGATGGTCTGGAAACACCGTCCTTTCAAAGTGGTTTTCAGTTTGGGAAAGAGAAAAAGTCTGCAGGGGCCAAGTCCGGAGAATAGGGTGCATGGGGCACAACAGAAGTGCAATTTTTTACCAACTTGTGACAAAGAGCAATGTGTGCGGTGGAGCATTGTCATGATGCAACATCCATGACTGATTCCCCCACAGTTCAGGCCTCTTCCTACGCACAGCATCTCTCAATCGTGTTAGAATTCTCTGGTATACTTCCTTGTTTACTGTCTGACCAGGTGGTAGAAATTGATCGTGCACAACGCCTTTCCAATAAAATAAACAACCATCATCACCTTGATTTTTGACCGACTCATCTGTGCAATTCTTTGGTCGAGGAGACACTTTCCCCACCCATAGCGAAGACTGCCTCTTCGTTTCCACATCGTATCCGTAAACCCATGTCTCTTATCCTGTTACAATGTTCTTGAGAAAGTGTCCTTCTGCATTTGCATTTACAAGCAGTTCCTGACAGACTTGAACTCTATTCTGCTTCTGGTCATCTTGTCAACAAATGCGGAACGCCTGCACTGACGCGATGCATGTCAAGTTTTTTAGGCAGGATCTTACAACTTCTTCAACAACCTCACGGACAGTTAAATGACGATTTTCACGAATCACGGCACAAACAATCTCAACATTTTGGTCGTCTGTTGACGTGGAAGGTCACCCAGTCCTTCGATCTTCGGGAATCAAACTTTTGCCCTTCTTAAAGCTCTTAAACCAATCATAGCACTGCGTTCGGCTCATGCAGTCATCCCTGTATGCTTGGTTAAGCATTTGGAATGTTTCCGTAAAGGTTTTCCCAAGTGTTACGCAAAATTTCACGCACACACGTTGTTCCTCCAACTCTTTCATTGTTGGTTTGTCACGACCTCACTCAATCGGCTGCTACTCTACAACTAACACATAGATTGGAACCTAGTAAAAGGCAATCTCTAGGTGCACACGGTAGCCGGATCATGCCATCTGCAACCACCGTTGGCATGCTATTAAAAAAGTTGTCTTTTTTTAACACACCTCGTATGTGTGTGTGGGTGTGTGTGTGTGTTTGTTCCAGCATAACTCTCGAACGCGTGAAGCAATTTCAACCAAACCTGGTACACGTATCACTTGCAATCTGGAAATAATATTTTGGGGGTAAAACACCCCTAGGGGTGCGGTGGGAAGGGGTGACATGTAAAAATAATCCAAAACGACAGATATTAATTTCCGCACAAACAGACATCCATGACTATGCAATCCCTCACAACGATAGTGTTTCTCAGGTTGTCTAACATTCAGGCTGTGCTGCGAAAACAACCGATATTAGTGTGGAATCCATAGTTTTCATGACACTCCGAATGCGGTTCAACTTCAAGTTCATCACCTATCAGCAAGCATGGGGGGGTCAAAAATAAAATGCCACAAATGACCAAGATTAGTGTCGAATCCATAGTTTTCGGAGTCTCTAAGCTAATTGGTGACATTCACGATGAAATAAAATTAGCTACATTTTACACTATAGTTAGAATTCATTATTTTCCTGGCTTTTAGAAGATTGGGATAAATAAATACCCGGGCAACACCAGGTAATCAGCTGGTCTTCTTCTTCTATATATATATATATATGTATGTATGTATGTATGTTTGTTCCGGCAAAGCTATCCAATGCCTGGGGAAATTTCAACCAAACTTGGTACACATGTGACTTACAATCTGGAAAGAAATACTGTGGTGTTAAGACACCCCTGGCACCCCCTAGGGGTGGGGGTGGGAAGGGGGTGACATGTAAAAATAACCGAAAACTACCGATATTAGTGTGGAATCCATAGCTTTCAGGGTCGCTAAGATGAATAGTGACACTCCCAATGCCGTTCAATATATTTATTCTTGCTCCTGGAGGTGAAACTAAAGATGCTGTTTATAATCAAGTTTCGAGTTAAATTTGTACTTTTACTTTTAAATACCTGTAAATAAAATTAGTTACATTTTACACTATAGTTAGAATTCATTATTTTCCTGTCTAATAGAAGATAGGGATAAATAAATACCCGGGCAATGCTGGGTAATCAGCTAGTAAATTATACGAGGTGTATTTTTAAAGTAAGTATAGTTTTGAAATTCCGCCGCTGCAGCGCTGCGGTCGGTGTCCCGTGCATGTGCACTGTGTACCTACATACGTTGGCAAGCCACAGATGTCATTGCGGCAACAATTGATCATGTATACATTTGCTTTTGCGTATTTAAAATGCCTCCGCCAATTGAGAATCCCGCCGACTGTGAAATACACGCTGTTATTCGTTTTCTTAGTGCTAAAGGCATGAAAGCAGTTGAAATTCACCGTCAGATTTGTGAAGTGTATGGACAAAACATTATGAGTGATAGAATGGTACGCAAATGGGTAAGAGCTTTCAAAGATGGCTGAAAGAATGTTCATGACGAGGAACAAAGTGATCACTGTCGATTTGGTGCAGAAAGTCGACGAAAAAGTGAAAGAGAACAGACGCTTCATGATTTCTTTGTTATCAGAGGAGTTCCCTGAAGTTTCAAGAAGTGTTATCTACGAAATTGTTACCGAGCGCTTAAACTATCGAAAATTGTGCTCACGATGGGTACCAAAAATGTTAACTGAAGCGCACAAAAGCAAACGTTTAGGTAGCACCTTGACTTTTCTTGTCAAGATCTCATCGCATCATTTGGCTGGGAACAATTTGATCATCCTCCATACAGCCCCGATCTAGCACCCAGTGACTACCACCTGTTTCTGCAACTGAAGAAGCATCTCGGAGGTCAGTGCCACGATGACAACGATAACCTCAAAACGGCCGTGTTGCAGTGGCTGTCAACTTAGGCGGCAAACTTCTATGACGACGGAATACAAAAGTTTGTTGTTCAATATGATAAGTGCCTTAATATTGGTGGCAATTATGTGGAAAAGTAGATAAAAGTGTGGTCTTTCATGTAACAATAAAATTGTTACAAAAAGTTTACTTGTTTTTTGTACATATCAAAATGGTACTTACTTAAAAAATACGCCTCGTATAAAAAGACCATTTAATTATAAATCTTCTAACCACCTTTAAAATATTACAGTGCTAAAAGTAAAATTGTAAAGTTGTCCATCAGTATTGGTTCAAATGGTGTTGGCTAAGCCCTTCGTAAGTGAATATGATGATATACGAGGGGAGAGTGAAAAGGTTTGAGCCTTACAGGGAAGGGGTGTTTGAGCTACAGTTTCTCATTATGATTTCTCTACATAATCACATAATCTCTATAATCACCCCCCAGATGAATGCACATATGCGTTCTGGGCTGCAATTTGTTTACAGCCATCTGGTAGAATGATTTGTCCTGAGTCTCACACCACTGAATGACCGCCTTTGTCTGTGTGGAAATGACGTCTTCGAAGTTAATTCTTCATAGCAGAGAAAAGAAGAAAATCTTAAGGGGGCAGGTTGGAGGAATAAGGTTGATGGGGAAGTGCAGTGAAACCACACACTACCAAAGCAGCCTGTGCAGTGAGGCCTTGCCGACAGAGGTGCCGAATCACGGCCCTGTCGGCCACTCTCTTCTTTGAAAAATAGAAGACAACATGTGAATTTCGTACAAGTTCGCACAGTGTGTCCTAAAACTCAAACCTTACATCCTCCAAGATTTTAACTACCTAGCATCTCTCCTTCCATGTGAGGCTCAATACTTTTCACTCTCCCCTCGTATATTTGACATTTATGTGTATGATTTGTAAGCAAACCAAAATGTCTTCTCTTTTGTTGTGTCTGTGTTTTAGGGAATGGCACAGATTAATCAGTGCTCAATCAGTATTGGCCAGTAAAGGCATATCAGTTTATCAATAAAACCTACAATTTAGTACTTATTCTTCTGTCATGTTGTACTTTAGTTTTGTAAATTAAGTGTCTTAAGTATACAGTTTCTTCTTCTGAGGCAAAATCTATGGCAATCACCTTGTTACATATGTTAATTAAGTAGGTAATGAAATATTCAGTTCCTCGAGAAAATACTTGCAATATCAGTTATCAGCATCAGCAAATTTTATTATTGGTATTGTCAAAAGTTTTATATTAGTCCATCCCTAATACATGTACATACATAGGAAACTCGGTTTTACATTCCAGAATTGGAAATTTTTCCACATGATCATTTAACCTTATTGGTCCCAATGAAGCAGAATGTTAACATTTGTTCAGGCTTTACATTTCCTACATTGTAAGGTCTTAGCACTGACTCATGAAAAGTGTACAATCAGTTACACACAAACATTATGAACTGAATTAAATAAAATAATTATGCAATTTTTCCATTCTACTGTAGGATGAACAGTGAGAGCAATTATTGGTAAGTATTTTTTTGACCTAGTATCATAAAGTTACAGTTTCAAATTTATTTATTTTTTACTTTTTTAGGAATATTTTACTGAATGTGATGGTATTTTGTAAATAGATATGAAAATTATAACACTTGTACCTCTTCATTATATTATGCCAGCGTGAATGTAACCTTCATACTTGGTCTATTGCATGCAGCTGGGTATCGTACAGTAGGAGTTTCAGTGGTGCCGGGCTGTTAGTAAGTATAACATACTTTTTAAACACACATATAATACCATTTATCAACTTGTTTCATAGCATAGATAAAGAACACAGTAAATAGATTTGCAAATAACCATACTTCTATTTTTTGTTATACTTGATTGGCATTGCTTTGCAGTTAAAACCAAATGCCTCCATCCTTACAGGTGCTATTAACTTTGAAAGATCCAGAGCTACATTTTCTTCATTAGTAACATATTGTGATGTGCATATTACTCACAGCTAATTAAGAGAAACGTTAAAAAGATCAAGGATCAATTACTTACGTGTGTGAGTACGAAATGTCTATCAAAACAACGTTTCAGAGGTCATAACTGCCTCCTCCTTCAGGTTAATACGTATTCCTAGACACCTGACATGGTGTCACGTTAAAAAGTGTTAGTTGAGGATACAGGTAAAAGGTTTTGGTAAAAAAAACACTTATGGAAAAAAAACCAGCATTGTAGCTGTAACCTTGACAGTAATAAAACTCAAATCTAAAACCGTGCGTTTCCTATTCTATTACAGCTACAATTCCGTTTTTTTTCCATAAGTGTTTTTTTACCAAAACCTTTTAACTGTATTATTTTCCTGTAGTTTACGGTTATTACAAGCATATGAAAACAGTCTTTCTTTGTGATGTTTCAGGAGAACACACGTCACAAAGAAAAACTGTTTTCTTATGCTTGTAATAACCGTAAACTACAGGAAAATAATTCTATAATGCAAGCAATGCATACATACAAGAAAAACTTTTACCTGTATCCTCAACTAACACTTTTTAACGTGACACCATGTCAAGTGTCTAGGAATACGTATTAACCTGAAGATCCTTGATCTTTTTAACCTTCCTCTTAATTCTTCATTAGTAGTAATCCATGGCTGGAAAGAAATAAAATATTACATGCATTTAATGCTTTATGCTTAAGATCGATAATAGAATATAATAGAACAAACTTACAGTAATTACCAATTAGTTTGTCAAGTTGAACAACACCTGTCTGAAAAATCAGTCATTAGTAAATACAGTTGCACCAAACATTTTGTATAATTTCAGAACTAAGCAAGAAAAGGAAATTTTATGACAATTCGAGTGTATTGATTATGTCCTGTGATCCCATTCATCACTAATAAAACAAAGGTATTTCAAATGTTGGGAGTGGCTACTTTTGGTGCCTTCGATAAAGAACCTTTTCTCCTGTAAAAGATCAGGAACCCTTAACCATATCCCCCACTTGTTCCAAGAGGTAGGGAAATAGCTTGGTCTCTGCTTACTTTGTTGCCACACCTTTGTGCCATAAATCACTGCAGAAAACAGTTGGAAAAATTTGTGCAGAATCAGAGGATATAAGCTGCTGGCTGATTCTATGGGGCACCCTCCTTACAGGAACTGACAAAATTCATGTGTAGAGTGGTGGCCACATGTGCCACTTCAACAATATTGTGATGATGATTAGGTCTAAATTTCTTTCATGTTTGTCCACAGTTTTTGCTACTTTTTTAATGTGATGATAAAATCTGAAAGAGCTGTTAGTCCATGTAGTTCAGTTTCTCTTTTCAGAGCAAACACTTGATACACTTCTTCACATCATCTTCACCCCAGATACCATGTTGAAGAAGCTTGTAAGCACCTGTATTGTTTAAAAAACTGCCAATCATCATCCAAGGTTATAATTTATACACTGGTAACAAAAAATATTATTCTCTAAACTGCATCATTAAGTTTCATAGGTACATCTAGTTTATCCAATGCACAGATATGTGCATGGTAATTTTTCCATCATTGATTAATTTGATCAGAAAAATAATTAATCATGTACAAAATTTGTTTTTTATGTTTAAGAACAGTAGAAAAGTGGTATTGCAGCTTCTTATATACTAGATATTAACACAATCTCTCTTCCTTATAATGAGTAAGTTGTATCACCAGATGTATGTCATTCTTGAAAGCCATCTTTATATTTTTGTATGATGTTTTTATTACAACATTGAATTTCAATCATGCTTAATGATTACTAACAAATCTTTCTCTGATGAGAATACATTTCTGCCAACAGTAGCCAAAAACTTTTAAAATCACCAATATATTTTTTTTTAATTGAGTATGTCTTCAAATACTAAATCATCCACTCAATGAGTGAAATGATTAACCACAAATAAAGAGGGAGGTTGCAACGTAAAACATTTCCATATACTGTATGATTTCATTTTTTAAAATTTGTCACTAATTGTGAGGATGAGTGATGATTAGATGAAAGCAATGAAAGGCCAGGACTCGAACCCTGGCAACATAAAAAATTGACCACTTAATATATGAGGGGTGTCCAAGATGAATTTAGAAAAACACACAAAATAGCAGAGTTAAAAAAAATTGGTTATTTTTCAAGCTAATCTTCTCTTCTATTAACACACACTTTCCATTGGATGGCAAGTTCATAATTCCAATGTTTTCAAAGAATTCGCCCCGATACTCAAAGTAGATCGCAGATCGTCTCTTTATCTCAATCATCAGGTGTTGAAAAGGATAAAAATCACTGTGGGCCAGTTCTGGTAAATAAGGGATGGTTGTCTACTGTAGCCATGGCAATGTGAGACATCTGCTTTGCATTATCGTGTAACACATCACCCAATACCTTTTGTTAGTGTTCTTTTCTGATGAATGGCCTGATGTAGTTTGGTCAAAGTTTCTGCATACGATGCACAATTTGTCATGGTATTTCTGGGATGAAACTTGATAAGCAATATGCCTTTGCAGTTCCCAACATGGTCAACAACATCTTTTGTGTTGAATTTGGAGCTTTTGCCTTCTTTGGCGGGAGAGAGTCTCTATGCTTCCACTGCATGAAAGCCTGCTTAGTTTCAGGGTCATAATAATGTACCCACGTCTCATCTTCTGTTAATAGGGTAGACAGATTTTTTTTTACTTCTCATTAAATCCAAATTTTCATTCGAAATATCGATGTCATCTTGCTTTTGATGTGGTGTGAGCAACTTTGGCACCCATCACACAGGCACTTTTCTCATCATCAAGTCTTCAGTCAACATCAGATGAATTGTAGATTTCGGAATGCTTATTGTCTCTGCTATTACAGAGTTTCAATTTTCTGTCTGACGATACTAGTTCTAATTTTTTAAGGTTTTTCGGAGTTCAGACAATTGTGGGCAGGGATGGAGATGGTTCATCTCAAATTGATTTTCTTCCTCTCTTGAACTCATCAGCCCAATTGTACAAGGCCGAAACAGCAGGTGAAGAGTTCTTATACACATTGACCAAATGAGTGTGGATGTCCTTGGGTGGTAGGTAGCGCTTCTAGTATCAATAACTACAATTGCTGTTTAGCAATGATTTACTTGCGTGGCTCATCGAATGTTTCTGCATGAGCATCATTTGTGTTTGCCTGGCCACGATATCTTTAGATGTGGTCACTGTGATGGTTAAACCATTTTCCCGACACTGTTTCACTATTCGGTTGTACGAAAAATGTAGTGAAAAAGAGCCACGATGTACCCTCCGAAAAACAGTTAATTTGTGGCGGCATTTCACTAGCACGAACACGATGCTCCGGCAACTGCAATCTCAGACACAACACTGGTTTCAAGGTTCTAGTGCAACAACACACATGGCAGCAGCATTGGCAAATCTGTTGGATATAGCTCGATCAGCCTTCTGTATTCTGTCACAATATGACATCTGTAACTGATCACCTTTTATGGTATTCTAAATTTGGTTTGGACTCCCCATGTACTTGTCCAGTGAGTCTGCAATTACAATGTCTGTAAGCAACTTTATCTAGTACTCTTTTTCTTTTCGATTTGGGGCAACCAGTGGCGTATTATCCCATGTTACCTGGTTTACGGCCTATAAACCAATTTTCTTCATGTATATAGAAATTTGCCAGAAAATTTGATGTTATCAGACTTCTGTGTTTCTTTAGCATTGGTGTTTTATTTCTGTTATATATAATAAATATATGCAATAAATAAGAATTATTGCGGTAAACCAGATCCAATTTCTGAATACATCAGTGGGGGCAACAATTATGACAAGATACATGCTACAACAACTAGCGCACACATGTTAAAAAACACAACTCTGACATTATTCAGATATTGAAACTAATGGAAATGCTTCACGAGATACTAACTTGTACATATATATGTAGTGTATGGAACTCGTAATACAGTGTGTCCAAAAATGATTATCGGGGTTTCATAGTCGTTTAATTTCCCTTATATGTGGGGTACAAGGACAAAGCTACAACAACTCAACAAGTTTACGTAGTGTACCTTACAAATGTTCAATGTGAGCACCTTTTATGACATGGTACACATCAATCTTTGTCGAGAAGTTCACTGAACTGAAACAGCAGAATGACACCTTGCAAATTCAATGACACAAAAGGATTTCTGTACGGGAGTTGCCATCTTGTAATACACCTACGCTGCTGTGACTGATGGGAAACAAATGATAAGCACTCAGGGTAGCAAATTCCACAGCCATTCTTATCATACATGTACCATAGAAATATTCACATTCGTCTGTTGCAATATACCAACTACTTGAGACCCCGATAATTATTTTTGGACACACTGTATTTAGATCAGATTCTGTGTGCTTAAGACTTGAACTAACATAGTGACAAGTGCAATTGATGTTTTCTTCTTGAGTAGGATATGGGTGGTGGAAACAAAACTTTGTATGCCTCCACTTCCCCTCCCCCATTCTTCCAGAAATTAATTCAACTATTAATATGTAAAACATACTTTCTGTTACAGATGATGGATGCCAGCTTTGTGCTCTTATGTCAGATCCCCATGCGAGATACCAATATGCATAGGAACAAAATAGAATGTAGAATACAAGAAATCAGTATGTATGGGCATAAATAATTTAAATACCTATGTTATGTTCTATGTATAAAGTAACACCGATATGAAATCAAATTGAAAGTTACAGAAATGAACCATAAAGCAGATAATTTTTAAATTGTACAGTAGAAACTATTGTATTCTTAATGATAAAACATGAAAATGATGATTGTCTTGTACAAATTTTTAGGGTTACTTTCCTGTAGTTTCTTGTAAATGGTAGCTTTAACATTTTGTATATAAATGTAAATATTCATCTGTTTGTATCAAATACAATGGGGTAAATGGAGAAAGGGTTTCATCATAGTAAGTGTGAAAGTTCTTTAAAAATAATCTTTCGAGAATGAAACTGCACAATAGTTTGTCATAATCATAATTTAGCTAGCTACTGTGTATTCCAAACTGTGAAGGGTAACAGGTAGGATGTTGAAAAATAGGTTGTTAGTACATATATTTTCTATGGGCAGGGGGTCTCGTTTTAATGCAAAGGTAAGTTTTTGGTTAAACCCACATTTGTAAGAGCCTCCATGGTGGTGCAGTGGTAACATCACCATGTATGTAATCAAGGGCTCCCAGATCCAATACCTGGTAGAGTGGTTCGAATCTCACTTTGAACTGTAGCTTCAGTCCCAATTAGCTTATCTGTGCATAAAGTGGAATTAAAAATCAAACTCAACACATTAATAAGCATTAATATCCAGCTATCCAAATTACATTCCAGTTTAGTTCAGGATCCTTTAACAATGTTCAATGATATTTTAAACACAGAAAGTTGTATTCTGCTAAAATAGTGTATAGTTTGAAAGACAACACATTTTGT
Source organism: Lepisma saccharinum (assembly GCF_977018435.1). NCBI lineage: Eukaryota > Metazoa > Arthropoda > Insecta > Zygentoma > Lepismatidae > Lepisma > Lepisma saccharinum. The sequence goes on from NC_139229.1 coordinate 127,455,814, forward strand.
ACCTGGAGATGTATTAGATTAATTAAATTAAGGTCTATATTTTAAGCTCTGTTTTTGTATAAGTAATTTTGTGTTGTCTGTCTGTGCTGAAAGAATATTGTCTTTTGATACGTGATCGTAAAATTGGTGGGTAGTTCTGTATGTTTTGTAGCTTCATTTTCCTTATTTTTTGACTACAGTATCTGATTTGACTGCATATTAAAGTAAAATGACATGTAAAAAAATGCTGATTTTAAATAATAATGTAGCTATATTCTTTCTTGTAATGAAATCAGTATATCTTCTTCATGCTGTGATCTGCATCTTAAAGTACACGTTCGCACTACTCTTATTATATGTGAGCAGCTGATCTTGGTGTTAACTATTTCTTCATAATTCCATCCTGATAATTATAGCCACACATCTTGTAAATGTCCAGTAAAGTAATGACCCTACCAATATAATTGAAAAGAAACATGCAATCATATCCAGCCAAAATGTTGAATTTGGATGTAATTAATTTCTTGCATTGCCTTAATCTATTATTGTAAAAACAGAATTGGGAGACTTCATAACACCCTTTACTTCAGTGTACCATAAAATCATGCGCACCATCATGTACAAATTCTGAAAAGAAACAACATAATCTTTGTGAGAATATGACATTCATTCTTTATTTATTAGGGCTGAGACTGATACTGAAATTTGAATTCTGTAGTAATTTTTGGTGTGTCTGCGTGTGAGTAAACATTTACTACATTTGTTTGTGGTTCTGGCACATATTTTGTTTCATATTATTTCAGTATATCAGTTAACATGTGATGAAGTAGTAACAGGATACACAGTCAAGTGGTGTTTATAAAAACTAATGTTTATGTAATAATAATAACTTGTTGAATGTGTGCAGTGCATCTTCATTTATAAACACTAGGAATAGAACAGATAAGTCTGTACTCTGTTGGTATCAGCTGATAATTTCCTATCTCATATACGTATAATAGTCTCTATTTTAGTGCAAAATTCTACCATTTTGTTATTTTATAAATGTAAAGTACGATTCATGTAGGCTGGTTTTGTACAATAAATGCCAAAATAGTTTAACACTATAACAGTCACATGCTTACATACATTAAATAAAGAGGCTAAATGATTATTTATGTTCTTCAAGAAAAACTTTTGCAATTTTTTACAAGATTGGTATAATATCTGTTATTATTATCATAAAATTTTATATCTACTTTATCAGTATCAATTACATATTCACATCAATCGCCCATAATATACACATAAAAAAATATAGACAGTCCTTAGGGTATTAAACTGAAGCTTCCAATGCATGTTGTTGTCAACATTTCTAGAATCCTCACATTTTATTTAAAGCTGAATTCTTGCAGTGATGCAGTTCTCAATTATTTCTTATGTGTGACTGGGGTATCCCTTGGTAAAACTTAATAAAGATCATCACTTGTTAGTTTGTTCACAATCACGCTCACTAACTCACTCACTCTCACTTTCTTGTTCACAAACATACTTGCTCACTCTATATGTCTATGTTATATACAGGGTGTCGCAAAACTCTTTCAACAACACTTGGATGCTGGTAGATATCATTAAAATAAGTAACTTTTCCCTATAAAGTTTACCTCGAAAGCGCTTAGTTTCTGCGCTATAAGCGCTTAAAATCTATCCTGTACATATGCAACCCAACACAGCAAACTCTTGCTCTGACATAACTACCAGGGGCGCGTGGCAGGGTTGCCACTAGCGTTCCTCGTTAAGAGAGATGACTTGAAAACAACAACCTGGGAGTCTTGCCTGAGCAAAATGCAAAACATTAATGATACTTGCGATGTTGTAAGAAGCATTGACAGTATTTATAAACTGACCAAGACAAATAATGGGCAGACTGAAATTCAAGATTACGTACTCATTCTAAAATATCTCCATAATTGATCGATTGATTTGGTTTATTTTAATTTGCTTTTCTCCCACCTTTGACTAATCGCGAAGATGAAGATGATAGCTATGATGAAATAACAAATGACACCATTGTCTAGGCCAGGATTTAAACCCGAGACACCTGGCGCCTTAGCGATCTCTGCTAACAACATCACCACGGAGTGTTTCGTGTATCATGCAATATCAACAATTGCAAGGGACACGTAAGATACGGGAAATCCACGAATGAACAAATGTAAACATGATGTGTTTGCTGCCTCGTTTCGAACTCGCAGACTGTAATGTTATTACAATTTATTTGAAAATTATTCCTCTCTGTGCTACCATTATTGCTAATCGTATTCGTCTCATTAGGCATCCCCGATGGTGCAGTGGTAGCGTCGTCGACTTGTAATCAAGGAGTCCCCGGTTTGATACCCTGTGGAGGCACATAGTGGTTCGGATCCCACTTTAAACTGTATCTCCAGTCCCAGTTAACCTTACTGTGCATAAAATGGACTTAAAGCATCCAATCAATCAATCATAAGGAAATAATTGCAAGGCTCTTTTAATTTAATGATTCATTGATTGATTGATTTGCTTTATTTTACTTCACTTTTTGTGCCACTTTTGGCTAATTTGCGAAGATGGGGATGAGTGATGATATGATGAAATTGATGAATGGACACTCACAAACCTTCATACCCAAGCCGGGATTCGAATCCAAGACTCCTGGCATCGTAGCGCGATGTTCTAACCACTCCACCACAGACGCCAACTTTCAATTTAATGAAAAACGTCGTTTAGACATGAACAAAATTCACACATTAAAACGAGTGCTTATTAAGAACCAAAGCCAAGAAATGCATACTTATGTCAAGCGCTGAACTGTAAAGGGCACTCGTATTGCACATTTGTGCATTATTTACATTTGTTCGTTAGTGGATTTCCCATATCTTACGTGTCCCTTGCAATTGTTGATATTGCATGATACACGAAACACTCCGTAGTGATGTTGTTAGCAAAGATCGCCAAGGAAACAGGTGTCTCGAGTTTAAATCCCGGCCTAGACAATGGTGTCATTTGTTATTTCATCATAGCTATCATCCTCATCTTCGTGATTAGCCAAAGGTGGGAGAAAAGCAAATTAAAATAAACCTAATCAATCGATCAATTATGGAGATATTTTAGAATGAGTACGTAATCTTGAAATTCAGTCTGCCCATTATTTGTCTTGGTCAGTTTATAAATACTGTCGATGCTTCTTACAACATTAATGTTTTGGATTTTGCTCAGGCAAGACTCCCAGGTTGTTGTTTTCAAGTCGTCTCTCTTAACGAGGAACGCTAGTGGCAACCCTGCCACACACCCCTGATAGTTGTCGGAGCAAGCATTTGCTGTGTTGGGTTGCATACATACAGAATAGATTTTAAGCGCTTATAGCGCAGAAACTAAGTGCTTTCGAGGTAAACTTTATAGGGAAAAGTTACTTGTTTTTATGATATCTACCAGCACCCAAGCGTTGTTGAAAGAGTTTTGCGACACCCTGTATATTAAACCATATTTGCATTATACATATTTTAACTAAATAATTACAAATGTTAGAATATTAGTTTACATTGCAACTATGCCACAGGCTTTCTTTACAATATTCAGATTCACTTCTGAAGCAGAATGATAGAAAGTAGTATATGCATTTGACTCGGAAACGTTTGGTGATTGATTTGGTTATTTTATGTTCCTTTTCTACCACTTTTGACTCATAAAAGTGTCTATTAACATGTTTCAATACTCTATGGGATACTGTAAATTAATGGCTCTGAAGCAGTAAATAAATTTCAACTTATGGTATTGGCCAGTACAAATACATTGGTATCAACTCAGCCCTACATTAACATTAAATTCATATATTTCACTAATATACTGGAGCAAGAATGTCAATGCTATACTTTGTAATGTCTCTCTTAGCCAAATTATTCCATCCTATTTCATATTTACTAGGGCTGAGCCGATACCACTTTGAACCAATACCGAAACTTGTAACAATTGAAGGTAGCTCAGAGTATTTGCCAGTTTTAATACGTAAGATTTTCCATTTCAACTACACTATATGAATTTGTGTTCAAATATCCATAATTTCACATAATCACAGAATCTATTTGTCCCATCATTATTGTTGCAAAAATAAAAGGAAATAATGCATTTGGCATAATTTTTGAGGATATTTAGACTCCACAAAGCATCAGGTGGCATTTTTGTGGACCCTTGAAAGACAAGAACTCCAGAAAGTATTGGTAATTAAATTCCAATCAATGCATTGTTAACTGTATCAGTAGGGGCATGCATATTTAGTTCTTGACGAAAACACGAGATGTGAAATAACACATTCTAATTTTAATTTTTAATGTTTCTGAAAGGTGTGAGGTGCATTTTACTACCCTGTTTTGTTACGAAATGATGTGAAATGAACTGCAAAATGCGAAATAGACTCTTATACACAAAATTTAAAGTTTATTTACCGACACGACACTTTCTGAAGTTTGAATTATCCTGTGTGTTATGCAATTCACAAAAAAGTGATTAATTCTGCAGTAAAGCAAGCAAGAATGGACCCCCTTAATACAGGAATAAACTTAATGTGTACTCTGGTAAGTACATAAATGTGCTAGTAGAAGGGATATGTTTATTATTGTAATAAGTGCAGTTTTTAAATCAAATGTTGGATTATGTTCACAATTTTAAAACCAAGTTTGATCTTTTGATCCGTTTTTTTACACCACTATAACACCGAAATTTTATTTTATTTACAGCTTTTGAACCCAAAATTGATTGTTGCTTTTTTATTTACCAAAAATATGTGCCTTTATGTATCAGTATCGGTTCAGCCCTATTGATTACCACTTGGATCTTCTATTTGTAAGTTTCATTTCTTTGGTATTCTATCTTCCAATTTTCTCAGGTGCCGAAATATCATATAGTATAGATATTTCAATACAGTCCTGTAGTTTCTACACAACCACTAAATTTCTACTTCTTATTCTTTACACGCTCTAATATGGATTGATATTTTTTAGGTATGAAAACAACCAGAAGGTTCATTTACAATAGTTTACTTGTATTAGTTGTATTTATATAAATTGTTAGGAGTTTTGTAGGAATATGTAACTAATTGAAGATAACCTTAAGGATATATATGCTGACAGGTATTTAGTGTCATTTTTTGAAGCTGGTTCAGAAAAGCAAGTACACCAAAGAAATGTCCTTCCACATGTTTGTCAGTTACATGGCAATATACAGTTTTTTTTTGTGCATGAGAAAGTTTTGAGATCTGTACTGTTCTTTTGGCCCACCCCAGCAATCATCTCAATTGATTCCAACAAAAGTTTCAAAGTTTTAGATATGTGTAACATATTTATTCCTATTTTATCAATTGTATTATATTTGGTTTATTTCTAAGTTATTTACTTTGTACATCTTAAAATAGTTTGCTTCATCACCCCTAAAAAATAGTGTACTGCCTATGTTTTACTTCATTATCAGGAACTGCCAGCATGCAGTACAACTGAAATGTTACACCAATATATTTGTACTTTCTTTTGAAGTACCTGTGCATTATCATCATCAAGGAATATGTGGATTAACTGTTACTGTATTTTGTTTAATAGTGAGTGAAATACTATTTTACTGTGTGTGTTCAATTCTGCGAAACACAATATTGTCAATGTTTCTGCATGGAGATCATATACATAGAAAGTAAGTAGATGAAAGTCAGGGGGCGAATTAGTCACAGGGGAGACTATTTTGTTTCAGATATGGATATAACTGTCAATGAACTTATGTTACATACCTGCACATAATATTGGAGTCATAACTTATGGTGTTTACAGGTTGTGAAGTTTGGGTTTTTTGGGTCATTTTATTGATACTCGTTTTATTTGTAATATTTGTGGTAAGACCAAGATACCTGATGTAGAAAATGTATTATTGATAATTGTAATTTTATACAATTATCTTCCACCATTTCATTTAGAACAATGCTAGTACAATTAGCAGTGGCACTCCTTTAATCTTGTCAGGAAACTTCAGACAGTGCTAATTTAATTGTTTATTGTGTTCCCAGAAATCATTTTGAATGTGCATCACAGTTTAAATTTTGTACCAAACTGCCTGTTCTATGTATTTGAACCTGTTTTTTTTTCTTATGTAAGGTTGAGCCGATACCGGTGCCAGTGTATCTGCATTGGTACCTCAAAGTATCAGTTGGAATTTAATCACTGGTACCTTCATGGAGACTGCAAAAATGCCACATGACACATTTGTGGAGTCTAATTATCCTGTAAATTAATCAAAATTCAAAGATTTAATTAATTTTGCACCAGCATGGCATAGAGAAATGGATTTTGTTATGAAATGACAGCCATTTTAATATTCTGATGTTATTCTTTGAATACTGGCGCAGTATAATTGCAATGGAATACTGATATTAATTATATTAATACTGATCAGTATTCTAAAGAAATTTTAATTGTTACAATGGGCAAACTGCATCACTGAGAATTGGTAAGATCATTGACATTGGTTCAAAGTGGTATCAGCTAACTCAATTTAATGTTATTCAGTTTTCAATGTAATATTTTTCCATAACTTCTACCAGTAATTATGTATTAAAAATTAAAAGGACAGAGCCTGTATATGCATCAACTAATAATGTGAGGCAAAAGTCAGGTTACATAGGTGGTACATGCCCCACCACACTAGCAGACTTCTTATTCAACTGGGAACACTAAATTTAAGTATGCTTCTTCTTCCTCTTTCCCCTTTTGCCTCATAGCATCAGGTTGAATTTAAGTATGCATTCAAGTAAATGGTCCGCACATTGTGCATGTATTGCAACTAACTATTACATATCAATCATGTGTATGTTTGTATGCACGTATTTGTTTTCCTGTGTAACCTGGCTTTTGCCTCAGCATGTATAATGGCGAGTAACTTCCGTCAATTAAATTGTGCAGTTCTGCTGTCAGTTTCCTCCAGTTAAGAATTAAAGAGAGTTTACTTTGTAATAGGATAGGTTAATCAAATCAGTCGGTACCACCTGATAATTTTTACTAATTCATATTTGCATAAATAACTGTAATTTAGTGAAGAATTCTACTGATGTGTTATTTTTTTTTGTTTATGAATGTAATAATTCATATAAACTGGTTTATGGAAGTGTGTAAATACATAGTTTCTTTCTCTAATGCAAAACCTGTTGCAGTCACCTAGTTACATACATTAATTAGAGAGATGAATGAACCATCCAGGTTCTTCATGGAACATGTGTAATTTTGCCACCTAGAATATTGGTATCAATACTTGATTGATATCAGCAAACCTTTCTTATTGGTTCATCTCTAATCTGTCTAAAATTAATTTAGTTACATATAATAAGAACAGACACAGAATGTAGCAACATAACCAAATGCTTGGTTAATTATACTAATATTATATTTCAAAATTATCAACTTGAAATTACTAACCCACGTTTAATCAGTCCCGCCTCCACTATTCAACCATCAATTTATCTTTTCATCATCAAAGTGAGGAAATACGATAAAGAAACTAGTATTTTAATAATTTCCAGAGGATTTGTTTATTTTTGTGTTTATGTACTTTTGGGTATTATGTAATATGCTTCCTCTGTGTGGTGCCAGGATTAATCTGAGGACTCCGTATTCGTAGTAGAGTGATATATGTGGCTTAAGCTTTTTTGGTTGTGCTGTGTATGTATATATATTATATTATTTCTTTGTCAAAATCCTAAATGTGTTGCAACATTTTGTATTCACTTAAGCAGGGAAGAAAGTTGCGACGTTTGGAAAAAGAAAATTTGTAATGCATTTGTAATTTTTTAGGATTTTTTATTGTAGTTTGCTCTATGTTCCATTGCTTCCATTTTAAATAGAACTTGTGAAGAAATTTTAACATTTACTACATAAAGTGAATAATTTACAGATTTACAAAGCTTCTTTACTCAAGAGGTGAGATTAATACATAAGAGTTCCAATCAACAATTTGCAATTAAAAATATGTTAGATAAAATGGAAACATTTTCAATGTGAGTATAACATTAATGTGTAAACAGGTGCTTAGGTGGCAGGAGGCCATTCCAAGTGTTTGTTCAAATAAAACATCAGGCCAGGTTTTGTGTACATTGTTGCCTAGTTTTAGCTAGATATCTTATTGTGTGAGTATTGTGTTTTTTTTTAAAAAAAAAAAAAGACCATCTGAAACATTCCCAACCTTATGTAAACAAAATAAACTTCATGTTGAGGGGAATAAAGAAGGTGGTTGGTAATATAAGATGTAAGCGAGTTACTAAAGAAATATCTGTGAAACTTGCTTGTAAATGTTCTATTAATTTCTGTGGCAGAGGCCATAAATATATAAGAAACCTGCTCATGAAAATACCATAGCATCTTCACCAGTAGTGAAAACCCAAATAGCAACATGGAAACTTCCGTGGTATGTTTGTTTGTATGGCATTTCTTAAGGTTTCATTCACTAATTGTTAAGATCTGTTTTTTTTAATATCTACTTCCGTGCGTTTCCTGCCCAAAATACCATGCCACCAACAAATTCAGCATTTCAAAGCCATGAAACCCTAATTGATTACTTATAAAACTGGGAGAAATATTCATGCCAGGTGTTCTGTATAATGAAGCTTCCTACATTGATATATTTTTAAATAATTCAGTTACCAGTTTACTCCACACAGGAAATTCCAGATATTAATGAATGGCCCAATTCAAAGTGATTTTTTTTCCAGAATGTCAATTTCTGTGGAGACAAGGTAATAAAGAATTATTCTAGTGGCATACTATACTATTAGTTTGGCATGTGCAGTACTTACAGGATTTAGACAGCAATTTTATGGGCTAAGTGATGAAGTGACATTTAGTGGTATATAATCTTGGTTAACAACACTGCACTCCAAACTTTTGTTGACAGATGCAGGCAACCTGTAATTGTGTACTGACTATACAGCTGAATGAAATATTGAAATCATAATTTTGCCCTGAAATGGCACTTGGCTGCCCTGTTTTGACTTCTCTCCTACTCCATTCCATCATGGGAAATGTATTGCTGAGAGGTATACTCAGAGTTGTTAAAATTTACACTCAAAATTAAATTTCAGGGCAGAATTATGATTTTTCATTCCACGGTTTGGCCAGTATTTGGGTACAAGTTGTCAGTGCATTTTGACAAAATTCTGGAATGTTTGTCTTGATAATGAACATTATATGCCTCTAAAAGATCACTTTTCACTTAACTGATAACTAATTAACTCTCTAGCCTTCTTGAACCCGAAGGTTCATGGCATTCCATCTGCTCCTATCCTGAGCAAGATCTATATACTCTTTTCCATCCCTCCCAATTTCCTTTAGGTCCATCTCAACATTATCCCTCCATCTTCTTCTTGGTCTTCCTACTGGTCTCTTACCATCAGGTTTCCCAACAAGTATCCTGTAAACTCTTCTTTCCTCTACCATTCGTGCCACATAGCCTGCCCACCTAAGTCTTCTTGATTTAATCATTCTAATAATATCTGAACATGAATACAAATTATGTACTTCTAAATTACATCCCTTTTAGGCCCAAATATTTTCCAAGGATCTTATTTTCAAATACTCTCAATTTATGTTCCTCTTTCAATGTAAAGGACCAAGTTTCAAATCCATATAATTTTACAGGTAAAATTACTGTTTTGTATATTTTAACTTTTAGTTTCTTAGATATTAAACGAGAAGAGAAAAGTAACATGCATTTCCTGAATTAATCCTGCTTTTTTTTTCCTCTTTAATATCATTTCCACTTGTTAGTATTACTCCTAAGTATTTGAATTTGGAAACTGGTTCAAATGAGTTGTTATCAATAATTAGATGTTGTTTATTACTAACACTTGGTTTCGGCCTGTAAGCATATATTTAGTTTTATCTTTGCTAACTTCCAAACCTATATCTTTAGCTGCTTTGAAAAATATTTTAGCATTATTCTTAATTGTATTTACATTATCCCCCAGTAAGTCTACATCATCTGCATATGCTAACAGTTGAGTCACACCGTTTAATTTTAGTCCTTCGTTAGTTTCTTTTACCTTCCTAACAGTGTATTCTAAGGCAAAATTAAAGAGCAATGGAGATAATGCATCATGAATTGTACATTTGTCAGACATATTAATATCCACACGAATTTTACTTTGTTTCACTGGTGCATACTTTTATCATATTAACAAGCTTCTTAGGTATTCCAAACTCTACTAATATATTATATAATTTATCTCTTTTGACTGAATCATATGCTTTTTAAAATCAATGAATAGCTGATGGACATTTTGATTATATTCCCACTTTTTCTCAAGTGTCTGTCTGATGTGAAAAATTTGATCTGTTACGTTTAAATGCACATTGATAATCACCTATAATTTCATTAGCATATGGGGTTAGTCTTGTTAAAAGAATGTTAGATAATATTTTATATGCTGTTGAGAGTAGAGAAATTCCACGGTAATTATTGCAGTTCATTTTATCAACTTTTTTAAACACAGGAACAATTATGGATTCTTTCCACTGTTGAGGGATTTCTTCTTTATTCCATATTAAACAAATTAATTTATGAATTTGACATATTAACGAATTCCCACCATATTTAATTAACTCAGCTGGTAATAAATCAATGCCGGGTGCTTTGTTATTCTTTAGCCTTTTAATAGCATCTTTAACTTCAGTCAAGTTAGGTTCTGGAACTAAATGTTCTGCTTTGTGTATATCACTTCACTGATATAATTACAATTTCTAGAAATTTCCTGTAGGGTAATCTGGTAACCAAAGGTATTTAAAAGTATCTCGGTGGATGGAGAAAACCTGGTGTCAGTATCTGTCAGTTTTCATAATTTTGAAACACTGTGTACTTCATAAGAGTAATATGTGTCCATAGTTACTAAACCTTTAATTCATGAGTGAAATTCAGAGTTACTACCAGTAGGTTTTTATTATTAATCATATCAGTAGTTCTACTAAAAGTAAGACTACATAGACGATCTGTAAAGATTTATTTACTGATAGGAATTTTAATCATTATAAACTTAATGCAATTGTTTTATACAGTAGGTATTCCACCATACTGAAAACTGTTACCCGTTTCACATTAAATAATGCAGCATTCCAAAAGAATCCTCAACTTTGGCACAAGGAATATAGATGTTTGCATTACATGTTTGTGTACATAGCCATACATATAGCTAGTGTAATCTAGTTTTATTTAAATGTACTCAAAACAAAAGTCGGTAGGAACATTCAACTGACTTCCTGAATCCGTCCATTTTGCAACTATGTCACATTTGACAAAATAATGTGTGTATATTATGCAAGATAGAAAATTAGTAGTGGCATTTGAGGTATATTATTAAGTTTTACAATCATCTAGAACTGCTGCCATGTCATGTATTTGTAGTAGTTGCCTTCCATGGTGATAAGATGTCCTACTTTATGCAATATTATGAGAACAAACTTTGATATTGATGTGGTATTATTTTGTGCTTTATTAGGTTTAATGGTTGACTTTTTTTTAAAATTCCTCGGTACATAGTAAAGGTATTAACATTGGAAAAGTCATTGATTGGTGCTAATATGTGTCAACGTAATGGATATATTTTCATGCTAATGTGCACTATGTACAGAGTGTGCAAGGTACACAGATGCTCATCGAAGTGCATGAATTATACTTATAGCTTTTTAATAGTTGAATTGTGATCCTGATAGCCCAATGTTGTATACAGAAGACTATTATTAAAACCTGTTTTTGTACACAATATCTAATTCACTTCAGAGATATGCACAGAGAAATTTGTAACAATCGGGCCAAGGTGGACATTAAAGGCTATTTAGTTGTTGTTTTTTTCCCCTCGATCTGTAAATCTGTACAGTGGAGGATGAAGAACAAATATTTTAGAGCCATGAAGAATAGCACTTTGTAATTATGAAAGTTTTAATTCAATCTGTCATTGAATCTTTTCAAAAGCATCAGGTGTAGTAAAGTGAGTTAACATTATGCAAAAGGTGTGTCAAAGCATGACAAAACTTTGTAAACAGGAAAAACACTATGGTTCTTGAAAACAGACTTCACTCAAATGTTTGATGATTGAAAATATGTGAAGACAAGAATTAATTTAGCTATTCATTGTTCAGGACTTTGGACTTCAACAGTGTGACAATATTATTTTAGTCCCAAGTGGTTTCATGCTCAACCCCTGGTGTTGAACACACACTGTGAGGACAATTGAGAAGCCATATTACTGTGGCACTGAATGAAAAGTGGGCCTTGTTCCTCCTAAAGTTGTTGCACTAATAGAGCTACAAACTGAATAATAATAATAAAAGGAATGTTTGTGCTATTTAATGGACCACCAAATAGCCAAGATGCATGAAAACTTCTAAAAATCATTCATATTTGGAAATAAGGTGGAAAAACGCACACTTGAAAGATGTGATAGATCTTTATATCATGTTGACAAAGGGACAAGCATTGCACAAATAACTGACAACTCTGTCAGGAGGGTGTAAAAAGTAAAAATATGCTGCTTACAGCAAACCTAGATTATGAATTTTTCCAGATAATCACAGTCAATGACATTTTCCTTACATGAAATTTATCTTGTAATGATTTTACTGACAAATATGTAATACATACAGCATGTGGACAATTGTGTTGTTTGATAGAGTAATATTTTCATTTTGTTATGAGTTTATTGGAAGTGTTAGTGTTCTGAAATTATTTATTTGTTAATCAAATGCTTGTTACCAGATTGAATTTTGTGACAGTGTAAAATATTAACTTGTAAATTTATATATTATACATATTTATTTTATGATTCTGTAACCTAATGGATAACTTGGTGCAGGGATAAATCTTAATGCTAATATGAACTAAATCCAAAGATTTTTTTTTATTTTCAGCTATAGGAAGATAAAAGATATGCATTGAATATTAATTTGCTCACATTTATGGTTCTTCCAATGTAAATATTGTTCATGTGAATTATATGTATTTTTTATGGAGGCGGAAGTATTATTCTAATCCCCTTGTTGACAATTTTAATTTGGTTGCTAAAAACTAAGAATCAATGTGTGGAATATCACTTGTTAATTACATGGTTCTGTGCAATTAAATCTCATATGTCGTGGTGTTCAAATTAACAATATACAGGTATGCAACACTGAAAACCATTAAATTCCTGTTCACATTGGCTATTATAATTCTGTTCCTATGTTAGATGGTGTCTGCCTTCTTTAAAAAACAAGTTATTGGCAAAAGGTCGAAATAAATGTGTAAAATAATGTGGTTTATTTATTTTCCAAACTATTGCATTTGCAATTTCAAATCTTCAATATTTCTTTGTTGCGGAAACATCGATGTTCCTAAAGAAATAATTTCGTAGACAGTAAACATTACTCCAAATGCTAATTGTTCCTTCCAGAAATTATGAAAAGCGGAATAATTACTTCTAAAAAGTGCATAGAAACACCATGGGGAAATATTCAGTTTTTAATTTATTCACGTTTGAATTTGCATTTTATAGTTCGTACTTGAATGGTTTTAGCTGATACAGGCATATAGTTTATCAGCAAAATACCCAATATTTTACAGTCTGATATTTTATATAATTAGCCTTTAATTAAGTGGATCATACTGCCATTTTGTTATAAGTTTATGAATATAAAGGTATAGTTTATTTACCCTAGTTTTGTAGTCTATTTGTGGAACGTAAGAAAATGTTTTGTACTTTCAAGTGGTTGTCTAAACTTTCTTGCCAGTCCAACATTTTGGACCCACTTTAGGATCTTTCTTCAGGGGTCCCAGGAATTAAAAATATTAAAAAGGTAAAACAAAGATGGATAAAAAAAGGGGGAAAGAGGAAGTTAAAGGACGAACACTTGTAAGCACAAACATCTGTTTGTTTTTCAAATATTCTTTCTAAGTATAATTGTCCATAACAAACACTATTACGAGGGTCACTATTTATATTTTGAGCCTTGGCAACACTGATTGAAGTTAGGTGCGATTTGACGTTTGTACGGAATCGTCTAGCATTATTGACCATAAGGTACTTCAAATGTTTTGTCAATAGCTTCATTTGTGTTGTTTATGTTGCCTTGGAGATTGCGCGACAACAATAAAATGGAATTAACTCGTAAACATTTTTGTGCGATGATTTTTTATGATTTTCGACTTGGATTATCAAGACAAGAGTGCATCGATCAACTTACTTCCACATTTGGCGATGAAGCCCCATCCTTTGCCACTGTGAAATGCTGGTATAACAAATTTAATCGTGGCCGCCATTCGCTCACCGACGAGATTCGCGAAGGTCGTCCAAAATCAATTGTTGTTCAAGAAAACATTGATGCTGTGCAAAACCTAATACTGCAAGATCGTCATGTGACATACTGAGAGATTGAGGCAACCATAGGCATTAGTTCCACCAGCATATATAAAATATTACATGATTATTTAGCTTTGAGAAAGGTATGTTCTCGTTGGATCCCACACAATTTGACAAAAACTCAAAAAGACGCTCGCGTCAATTGGTGCAAACAAATGCTCAATAAATACAATCGTGGTGCTTCAAAAGACGTATATAAGATTGTAACAGGTGACGAATCATGGATATATGCATATGAGCCGGAACGTAAACAGCAGTCAACTGTATGGGTGTTTCAAGATGAACCCAATCCAACAAAAGTTGTTCGCGCTCGAAGCACATCGAAACAAATGGTCGCCTGTTTTTTCGGGAAAACTGGTCATGTGGCAACTGTGCCTTTAGAGGAACGTAGAACGGTCAACTCTGAATGGTACACAACAATTTGTTTGCCAGAGGTCTTCAGTCAAATACGGAAAACAAACAAACGCCGTCGGATCATTCTTCATCAAGACAATGCCAGCTGTCACACATCTCGTCTAACAACCGACTTTATGAACAGTCAAAAAATCGAATTGATGGGTCATCCGCCGTACAGTCCTGATTTGGCACCCAATGACTTCTTTTGTTCCCGAATGTCAAGAATAAATTGCGTGGACAACGATTTTCGTCGGCGGAAGATGCCATTGATGCGTTCAAAAACCATATTATGGAGGTGTCTGAAGAAGATTGGAAAAACTGCTTTGACAAATGGTTCGAACGAATGCAAAAGTGTATTGACCATAAAGGAGAATACTTCGAAAAACAATGAAGCAGTTTTCAATGCCAAATTCCTATTTTTTCATTGTTAGGCTCAAAATATAAATAGTGACCCTCGTACTTCACAAAAATGAACATGGCAAGGGAAGAGGTGGTATTTTGAATGTATGCACTGCCCAATTAATTGGGGAGGAGTGAGGTGCTCCTAAAAAATTTCAAATAATAAAAGGGATCCAGTGGCACCTTGTTTGATAAAACTAACTTCATACAACTTTTGCAGTAAATATTTTTTGCATACACACACAGTCCACAAGTTTTCAAATAGAAGCCCAAAACTGTTTCATATTTTCAAGGAATCTCATGCCTTTGTGAAAAATTGAGAACACTGTCAAATGAAAATGCTTAGGGTAAGTAGTGGTGGAATTTTGAAAATTCAGGGTTCTGAGGGTTCTTCAACAATTGTAAATGGGAAGTAGGTTGAATGACACCTTGTTGGACGTGGGATTGAATTTTAAGTAATTTTTTTACAAGAAATAATTCAGAAATGGGCAACCATATTTCAGTGGACACCCAAAACAAAACTTACTTTCCATAATTCAAATCATGTTTTTAATATTTTGTAACAAGTTAAGAAATATAAACGCTTTTTACATTTGTAAATGAATGGACAGGCAACCATCAAAAATGTAATGTAGACTTGATTTTTTAGATACATTCTCTGGAAAATTGAGAAGCAAAATTTCCTAACATTAGATTAAAAAATGTATTTATTTTGGACAAATTGTTCCCATTAACAGCAAGATGGCCAATACATAAATATCCAAAAACTGATAACAGTGCTTCTATGTGAGGAGCAGCCTCTCAGGTAACTTGGACTATGAAACTATAAATAGGATATGAGCCTTTCATGGATACTTAAGAAGTAACCAGAGAGGGATGCTAGGGGTGTGTACTACACCGTTAGTCTTCATCTGCACAGGGATATTGGAGAAGGGGAAGGGAGGGAAGGCACAAAGGGGCAATGTTTGAGGAGGAGTGGCATTGCCCAACCACCAGTTGTATCCTGAAAAACTGAGAAGAAACTTTTCTAACATATCAGCAGTTAAAATAAGAAAATGTTTGCACAAATTAAATCTGCTAGAAGCAAGTTTACAAATATACAATACACAGATTCGAAAGCAGATAAGAATTGTCAATGTAAGAGTGAATAATGATCGGTAACAGTTTCATACATCGGAGACATATTTCTTCAAGTTTACACAAGAAACTACTTAGGGAAATGAGTTTCTCCAAGGTTTACAACGTTCGTCGAGGTATTTTCTTTCATCGTGGAATATATTTGGCCGGTAAATCATGTATTTTTCAATTTTTCAAGAGAAATATCTGACCGACGCACAATTGCCATTGCTTTCATTTGCTTGCCCTACGACAACCGGATGCTGCATACGTTTGATGACGTAAGCCCCTGTCAGTGTTTTTTTTTTACTATGCTTGCCTAATGTAACCAAACCTAACCTAACCTTATCGGAAATTGATCGTGGGGCTATCCGTGCATGGTTCATAGGGCTATCCATCAGCTACCCATGCATAATTATAATTTCCAGTGGTGACGAGCACGATAGTAGGTATTTTTTCGGTGAAGAAGGTTGAAACACTGCATACCCACAACATCAGCCAAGATATACCCACCATATTGTGTGTTCTGGAAGCGAAGAAAGGAATATAAAAAAGCACTCAGAATGTGAAAAATTGTGTTTGTTTTCATGTAAAAAGCATAATGGCACCTTGAACTATATTCCGCAATACACAATTGGTAAGTACGAACCATGCGAAACACAAAATATCCAATTTTAATGTGTCTCCGATCTATGAAACTGTTACCATAATGATCTCCTATAATATATAAATTTAAGGAACCAGCCAGTCTGTGATAACTAAAACTACCAATATTTATGTAGTATTAAGCAAGTTGACATAAAACATGTGCTTCCCGCAAAAAAAGTTCATAAATTTCTACTAGATCTGCAACTACCAGTAGTAGGATGGTTGAACAAGTAAAAACATAAATGTCAGCAAAGCATGGTGACCCATGAAAGTATTGTCAGTTTGCTCAAAATGCAACAAACTCTTACAGGAACTGGCGTAAGTTAATACTTTTAATAACTAATGTAATAATACGCGGAGATGAGTTTTTGAAATTGCAAGTGGCCAAAATTGTGGGATAAGCGATCCTTTGTTGAAGTGCTCAAGGTGTGCGTTACAAGACACCAAGTGTATAAATGGAACTGCTTCATGAGGAATATTTGCAGTCTGAAAATGGAGATGACAATGAATTTTATGAAACTTAATTGGTACAGATGGCAGTCTTGCATTTATTGAATAAAATGCACTTAGAAGTGTGAGGTGCTTTATTTTCATAATACATAATACAATGTACCATGTATAAACTAATCACACTTCCACTATAAATATTACACTTACATTCACCCAAAATCACTCGAGGAAGTTCAGGTAACACAAACATGAATCCACACTTAATAAGAGTAACATTTTTTTCGCAATAACTGGTAATAAATAAATAAAAAACAAGTTAAAGACACTCCTGTGTATGCTCACTTATAACTCGCCAAAAAGCCATTGCTGTAGTCCATGTAGATATGTACAGTCATGGACACTTCTAAGCTGTAATGATCCAATTGAAAGTGTATGCGACTACCAGCCAGGGTATACTCATAAATTACTGGAGTGCATTTTTTGCTTGCCTTCTAATTTCATCAGCCATCTGACGCAGTTCAGCATCACTAGCTAATAACAAATCATTCTGATCCTGCAGTTTGTTAAGAGACTCAGATAAGTTTGCGTTCACTTCTATGAACTTCTTTACTTTTTCATATACAATGTCCGGATTACTTGAATCACCACCTCCTCTTATGGGAGAAATGTGTGAACCAATCTCGCTGCTTGCTTTTCTACTCCTAATTTCTGAAACAAAGAAAAACATATGTGAATGTTACAATAAGTACATGGATTCTACATTTGTTCTTCCCCATATCCTACTATAACCTGATACATGTGTGTAATTAAATTTTTGATCATAAAGGTTCGTTTGAGGGTTGTTGTTTACTGGTCTTATCCTTATTTTGCATAGTTTCCTGCCAATTATTGGGAGCTCACACGTTCAAACCCTGGGCAAGGCATGATTATGCATACCATTCATCCTCACTGTCATGATTAAGAGTAAAGTCAACAAATATAAATTCATCACTCATCATTGCCAATTTAAGTAACCTAAGCAGTACAAAAGTGATATAATTACAATAAATAAGGCACATCCAGACAGACAGACATGGACATACAAAATATTTCATTTTACACACAAACATACATGTATGTGTGTGTGTAAAATGAAATACTTTGTATGTACTTTTTATTGGGATGGTGGTAGCAAAGTTCCACCTAAGCATTTTAATCGTGAACTCACATATGCACATGCATTTTAACCCTACAATAAAGTGGGCAACCTTAAAATTGTTTGTGAAGGGATGATTTCTTTTGCTACATTCTTCTAATGGAAATAATTTACGTCAAAGTAGTTTGTTTGCAAGGATGGATTTAGAGGGGTGCCCAAACCCTTCACCCAAATAATTACAAAGTCTAAAATTAAATAAGCAAAATACTTGTTTACTGTTGTGTAATATGAAGTTAATCTATTTCTTCTTATTGCTGTTATATCTCTATTCTAATTAGGAATAGCCATTTTCGAATTTCAAAAGTGATTTTATTTTTCATTTTTTGCCATTTCGAATTTTTTTTCTTAAAAAAAGTTTTTTTAAATCTTTTTTTGTTTCTTGTTTTCGATAAATTTTCAGTTTTTTGTTTCCAGCATTTTTATCGGAAAGTTATTCATTTCTGTGTTTTTTTTCTTTTGTTCGATTTTTGAATTATTTGGCTCCATGAACTTGTTTTCAAAATTCTAGTATTAAAAGGTAACTTCTTTTGACAAATCCACTTTATCTATTTTGCATGTACTTTATCCCCGAAAGGGAATTATCTTGTAGCAAATTTAAATGTCTGATCATTTTGCTTAACCGCATCCATCTGTACACTTCAGTTTGCTCAAACAAACTTGCTTTTCTACATCTTTTTTGTGTGTGTGTGTGTGTGTGTGTGTGTGTGTGCTGAATTCAACTGCGTGCTGGAGCAGAGCACACAAGGCATGTACCCAGGGGAGGGGTCATGCCCCAGCCTCTAACTGTGAAATATTCTAATGTGAACCTATACTAAACCTATGGAAAGAACATTGATCCATTTTTCCTTGAGACTTTGCAAGAATTTCCATTTCGTCGTTGCATAAATGAATGGGTTTGTTGTGGAGAGAGCAGGCTCCAGAAGTCTGCAGTGTGGAATATTTTAGTTTTATTGCCGTTGATGCAAGGTTACCAGATGTACCTATTTATTTCCTGTTTCGACTCTTTGCTAACTGCAATCGTGTTGCCAAAAAAGTTTCATTTTTTTTTGTTTGTTAATTCTCATTAAGATATTTTCTTCATTTTTAATAATCATTGCTAATACATATTATTTAATTTAGTGTTTAGCACATCACGCTAAGACTCCCGTAGGCCCGGGGTTGAATCCGGCCTGGGCATGGGTGTTCTATGTGAGTGTCCTTTCATCATATCATCACTCTTCATCGCAATTAGCCAAAAGTGGCAGAAAAGTGATGTAAAATAACCTAATTCAATTGATCCAACAGTATTTCGGATGTGGTCTCTCACTAAACAAAAAAATCCTAGGTACAGCCCTGAAATTCACAGTATTGTTGCCAAAGCCAACTGTTTATGTTTACGGTTCTGTGTCCTCGCTCCATCCCTACAATGTGGCTACAAACGCTCCTACAAAGTCGGAATATTTATTGACCTGACCTTAGTATTTTGAAAATACTACCTTGTTGACCTGACCTGTCTAGGATTCTTCCTTATATTTTATTACACACAAATTATTGCATATTGCCGGTATTTAGAAGCACACACATACTACACACATTTCAAAAACACTTACTTGGCTTACTCACCATTGAGCATTTTATTTATCAAAATAAAAATTCCAACAAACCATACATCTTATCCGACTGAAATATCGACTGAGCAGCTCAGCTGAAAAAAGTGTGTGGCTGTATTTTACAACTTACTCAGGCATTAGCAGCGGAATTCAGTATTTACCTGAAGATGGCAGGTTTTAAAAACTCTACGTTATAAAGGAAAATTTCAAAACTGAATTTTTCGATTTTCAATTTTTTTGCAAGAAATATTAGTTTCACATTTCTTGAAAATTATTTTTTCGGACTTTCTATATCGTTTTCGAAAAAAGGATTTTTCGCATTTTGAATTTTGCCAAAAAGAATGGCCATCCATAATTCCAATATCTTTTTTCCTATTCATAACAAATAATAATTATTAATTGATCTATTTTAACAACATTATTATTATTATTAACATACGTATTAAAGTTATCAACCTATTATCTGTAGTTATTATTATTACAATTTTTGGTTTGGACACCTCACAAAACGTGGTTCTAGATATGCGCCTGTCTTTATTTTCTGTCAAAGTAGCTTGTATTTTGTTTGTGTGACGGTTACAAAAACTTACAAAGGCACAAACAAAAAGGAGTAATCTTGACAACAGGGACTTGAACCCAGAACCTTGAGTGGCAAGATCGTGAACCAAAAACTCTACACACTTGGTTAAAAAGACAAATTATTGCAAAGTAGTAAATGATTCAACATGGTAATTTTCATCCCACACTGTGGAGCTCTTCATCTGTTCTTGGTGCTGATTACATGTGACTGAGTTACAGGCTGAATTTGGGGATGCGTATAGTGTTGTGTCTACGATATTATTAGGGAAAAAAATTTAAGGTGCAAAATTATGGTCCAGAAAGGGAAAACAAAAAAAGTTCGGAAAATGTTTTCAAAAAAGTGCTTATAAAATGCTTTTATTCAATGCTCTGTTCTTTTGCACCTTCTGTATATAATGTGCACGGACTGCATAGAGAACTGTGGTTCTGCCAAATAGGTTCTGTTGAAGTTTGTGTTTTCTCTCGCTCGTTTTGCTACATTATCTTGGAAACTATTGGGGCTGCAATGATTATATTATACCATTGTATAGCTCTCGTTCTGATCTACAAAATGAGACTAGGATTTTATGTAGCTGCTCAAGAAGAGTGAAAATCATTTATTTTTCTGTCCTAATTTTTTAACAAAACATGAAGTTTAAACAAAACATGAAAGAAAAGGAAGGAAAAAGGTGCTGAAGCATCAGAGAGAGGTAAAAAGGGGATAAATGTACTACTCTCACAAAAAGGTGCAACAAAGTGTGTTCATTTTACTTGATTTCACGTCCTAAAATACGTACATATCTCAAACGATCAGTATGAAAACAGCTATTTTTCTGAAAAGGTGCTGCACCTTAAAATTCATTTCCTAGATTGTATAGCTATTTATTTAAACTAAGAGATTGATCAGAATATTTCATCTCAAGAATTGAGGAAACAATTGGTTGAATTGCTGTGTGCTGATGGAGGATTTTTTCAAGGTTTATATAGCTGGAGGATGAAAATTTCAGTGTTTCAAAATTAGTGTGAATAAATATTTTCAGTTTTTAGAAATTGTATACATTGTTTTTAAGTTGAAAAGAAAAAAAGTGATCCCCTGTGCTTAGCACCACACCATGAAGGTGTAAAGGGGGTGTGGGGGTAATGCCCCACACTTTCTTGATCAGGTCATCATTGGGGGTGATGTGATCAACATCACGCCCTTGACCACCTTTACCCCCCAGGTACCCATGGCATTTGACACTGGGTGGGTGCCGGGGCCACTTTTGTTAGAAAAGTTCCCGCATTTGAACCGGCCGGGGATCGAACCCGGGACCTTTAGCACGGTAGTCAGATGCCTTACCGACTGCACAAATATTGTTCCACAAAGCTAAAGTAACTAACATAAAGTACTAAGAAGTAAACATTCTTGTATATTTTTGCTGATGGAGGTTTATTTGGGGAGAGGGGTGTTAAAAAGTATTGTATTTGCTGGTGTATAAGAGACACCATTTTTTTGTACAATTTTTTGAGGCAAAAGCTTTATCAATGAATATAATAATTAATTTACAGTATTTCAAATATAAAGTAATATGTATGACTGCTCTCAAGAAATAACTTTCATAATCTAATTAGGAAAGAATACATTTTAATCTTCATCAAAATATAACCGAACATTCCTAATCTCCTCATATGACATTTGTTTGGTTTACAAATATACACGTAAAATATTTTTGTAGGGGCTACTTACAGGTTGAAGAACTCCACACCTCTAGGTAGGACTGTGGGAGGGAGACTGGCAGTCGGGAGATAGGCCAAGGCCCTTACAGGGTGTAGAGCCATGGGATATTATTGATTATTATTTTTCTTTCTAGGGGTTTTATTATTTTACTAGAAAAACCACAAATGAACAGAATATGTGCATGGAACTGACTTTTAAATTGCAGAGTTCAAATTTAAGAAATACTTTGATAGACACAATAATTGCAGAATTGTGCTAAATGTTTAAAAAGTGGCAGCAGCTCAAACCCATTACCTAATACAGTCACGGACACTTCTGTATTGTAGCCGGACCTTGTGGCTGAGTGGTCAGCCCATCACACTGCAATGGCAAGGGCCCCGGGTTCAAATCCCACTCGGGCATGGTTGTTTGTGAATGTCCATTCATCAATTTCATAATTTCATCACTCATCCCCATCTTCGCAAATTAGCCAAGAGGCACAAAACGTAAAGTAAAATAAAATAAATCAAAAAAACAAAAAAAAAAACCATTCCTTATTGTAATGGTCCCATTGAAACTAAACATGGATGTTACAACCCAGAAGTGTCAGTACATTGACGAATGGCCATTCCCTGTCAAACCCAATAATGAAAGTATGTGTAATAGAAAAATCGTTCTGTAAGAAAGACACAGTAAGTATTAATTATGGCTGTGTATAATGACGTGGAACATAATGCACACATAAAGATAAGATTAGCATCCTCATGCAACTTTTCCTTGCCCTCCCATACAAATATATAATTATTTGGGAACAGTTTCATACATCAGAGACACATTTCTTCAATTTTACACAAGAAACTACTACAGAAATGAGTTTCTCCAAGGTTTACAACGTTCGTCGAGGTATTTTCCATCATCGTGGAATATATTTGACTGGGAAATCATGTATTTTTTAAGAGAAAAATCTTACCGACGCACAATTGCCATTGCTTTCATTTGCTTGCCGCACGACAACCGGATGCTGCGTACGTTTGGTGATGTAAACCCCTGTCAGTGTTTCAAACTACCTTTTCTTTTTACTATGCTTGCCTAACGTAACCAAACCTAACCTTATCGGAAATGGTTCGTGGGGCTATCCTTCAGCTACCCGTGCACAATGTACAATTTGCACAAGTGACGAACACAGTAGTAGGTATTTGTCGGTGAAGGATATTGGAAACACTGCATGCCCACTACGGTAGTCAAGATTTGCCCGCCATATTCTGTGTTATGGAAGCGAAAAAAGGAGTCAAAGAAATTACTCCCTATGTGAAAAATTGTGTTTTATTTCGTGTAAAAAGTATAATGGCACCTTGACCTATGTTCTGCAATACACAATTGGTAAGTACGAACCATGCGAAACACAAAATATCCGATTTTAATGTGGCTCCGATCTATGCAACTGGTACCTAATTATTTAAAGACTTCACCAAGGCCAATTCTGTACTGTAAAGTTTGTTTATTTACCTTTCGCATTATAATTGTTGGCTAGAACAAATACAACATCGTCATTTGGAGCATTTTTCACATCTTCTGTAATTTGTTCTGCAGATGGAGGGCTTGGTCTAGAAGGAATATTTGGTTTCTTTTTGAACATCATTGCACGTAAGACTATAGAAAACAAAATTCTGTAATGTGACACTACTAATATATACTTAAAAAACTATTTTACTAACTCCTCAATACTTAACAGTAAACAAATTGAACCACAGATTAATGAACACTATAGACATACGAACAAATTGTCCATCCCCATGTTTGTACTTGTCATCGTCCTATTTTGCCGAGCTTGGTCAAGTTGCGAATCCATCCTTGTAGATGGATGCATATTTTTTTTTTTTGAAAAGACCTGCATCTTGTACATGTGACTCATTAACAGGTGACGCTAGTATTTTATTAACAATATAATATACATTTTTCCCTCTGCAACTGTCGCAAGAGGTAAGATATGCGAATGTTCCCAAAAATCCCAAACATACATACAAAGGACGGCACAGGACATTACGTGGAGCCTTACGGCACCAAAGTGTCGACTAATTGGGAGATAACCCGATGTCGAGACGAACGGTCCGGCGCTTGCCGAATCTGCTGCAGGCCTTGAAGTAGGGTAATCAGCCCTATCAGGATGTCCGGTTGAGCTAATTGCTGAAGCAGGTCCAGGAGGGTCGCTTGAGGACTTGTCGAACTATTTGGGGCAGCTGTGCTGGTAGCAGGTCGAGGTGCCGGAGTGCTGGGGCCTCTCCTGCTTGGTGGCGGCCACTGGTTGGCCGGTCTCGGCAATGGTGCTGGTCGTGGAGCCGCGGCGACTGACGTCACTGGGACTTCCTGTCGAATTGGCCGGGTTGGAGCTCGGCGTCTATGGTCAGATTGGGTTTTCCTCTCTGCTTTTATCTTTTTGAAGAGCGGGCAGCCTCTGTAGCTGGCGTAGTGCTGTTGATTGCAATTTGCGCATCTAGGTGGTGTGTCCCGGTCCTTTTCGGGGCAGTCAGCAAAGCGGTGGGCCCTCGCGCACTTAACACAGCGGGGCGGGGCGAAACAGTGCCGCTGGCCGTGCCCGACACTTTGGCACGCGTGGCATTGTAATATTAGTGAAGAGCGATATTTTTCAACCCTTATCGTATATGGTCCTATCTTTGCTATCTTGAAGATATCATGCGACTTCGGTACGTTCGGCAAGACGAGCATTATTAATGGTAATGATCGCCGGGACGGAATGGGACTAGAAGGAGCTTGATCCTCGTCAGTAATGAGCTGGGAGCGTCGAAGGGGGCCCTTAAGGCGACTGGCGCTGTGGATCGAAAGTCCATGGTGCTTGGTCAAGGTGAATGCCACGTCCGCGGGTGCCACATCCGCGGGGAGGTGTCGAATGATGACTTTTAGTTTCGCAGCAGCAGAGGAGCCGTATGCGAATCCGATATTTTGGTTTTTAAGGAGATCACAAACTGTTGTGAAGTCCTTCTCGTCTCTCGTTGTTACTCTGCAACATCCTCTAGTGTAGATGAAACGAGCCCGTTTGTGAGTAGCAGCGGATATTTGGATGGCTATGTCCTTCCCAGTCGTGCTGAAAATAGATATACAGGGAGGCCTGCGTGTCGAAGTTGGAGCTGAGGAAACTGATTTGTTTCCTCGTGTCGAATTACTTGGCTGCGACTCGGGCTGACGGTCGCTGTCATATTCGCTACTAGTAGAGTTCTCATCATCTTCTGCTTCGTCTTCTGATCGTTTCTTACGGGGTCTCTTCTTTTGGTTCCCCCTATCCATTCCGGGGGAAACCAGAAACGAACGTGTCTCCTCGTTACCTCTGCTGGGCTGTGCGGACGAGGTACACTGTCATTTCTGCAGTGCACGTACGTGGATTCGAAAGATGAGAAAAATGATGGATGCATAAGTAACCCCTTTTCTTTTATACAATGCGGCAGTGTTTTTACAAACAGAAGCAATAGAACCCGCATCAGCGCCAATTTGCAATTTCATTCCGGAAAAAACGCGCAGTGATCTACTCTCGGCCTCTAATGAATTCTAGAGATTTTTTTTTATTCTGTAGTAGCTTTGTTTCATCTCGTAATACTTATGCATTCAACTCTACTATCAACTTTCTCTGAATAACTTCATCGGTCATACAGGATGATTCCCTGGCAAATGGTCGACGTGTACATATCGTTGACTGTGAAAGTACCAAGTAAGAGAAAAATTCGTAGAGAACGTGGATTGATAAGTATATTTTATCGATCTAAAATACATATAGATAATGGTATAACATTTTCACAATTCTGGGGATATTATTCCCTACATACTAACAATAACATTTAACCCACACATAGTAGTAACACCAGAATTACACAAAAACGAGGACGTAGTCCTACCAATAATAGTGAAAACATTACTAAGAGAAACCAAGTACGTCCAACTAACTTAAGCCCGCATCACACGGAACTGGATTTCCAGTAGGTATGTCCTAGTTGGCGCTGGACTGGCTACCAATTTGCTAGTTTTCGCCTCACACGGTACTTATCAGCGTACTTGTCGATAGACTTTTGTTCCCATACGAGGGAAGTTGTAATGTTGAGATGTAAACAATGGGTGCGTTCCGAAAGTCATAACGAAACGAACGAAATTAACTGGGCCTGTGAACCTGGTGAACTTACAGACTTATGGGACGCTCTAGACGAAAGCGCAGGCGCAGCGTTTTGGTTATGGAAATTTTCCGCATGGCGTCCAGCGGAAGAAATAAACTCTACTGTGGACACTGTAACTCATTTTAATCACATTGTAAGAACAGTTGAGGCACACTCATCTTGTGCATGTTGCTTCATAACGCTCTCTGTTAAAATTATAATACAATTCCCGAAACAGTGCAGTTTGAAGCCATCATGCACCCGCGTTGTCTGCAGGCAGCAGACGATTCTCACCGAACAAACCAACCTCTTGGCTCGTGCGTTTGGTGAATCTCGTTCTTGCACGAAACGCACGGAATGCGACTTTTGGGACAGCATAATGAACCTTACGAAACGCACGGAAGCACGTATGGAAAGGGCAGTTGCCATAACTCGTTTAACGCGTTAAACTCGTGCGACTTTCGGAACGGGCCCTATGTATCACTTCGCATTTTTCAAAGCCGATAACTATTCAACCGAGAGGAATAACGTTTCGTATAAAACGCTGTTAAGCCTGAATCACACGGAACTGGATATCCAGTAGGAATGCTCTAGTTGACGCTGGACTGGCTACCCATTTGCTAGTTTTCGCCTCACACGGTACTTATTATACCGTACTTGTCGATAGTCTTTCGTTCCCATAATGGCAGCCGTGCGAGATGTAAACAATCAAATGACTTCACACTTTTAAAATACAATAACTATTCAACCGAGAGGAATATCGCTTCGTTTTAAATGGTAGAGAAGAACGGCGCTGATAAAATACATACTTTACAACGTTTACTATACACATATGGAAGAATATTTTAGCTTTTTTAATTGTAAACATGCTTTTCGTGCTGTATGCACTCGGAAACAAGAGACAAAAAAGGTTACTTTGCAAACTTACATATTATCTTCACATGGCCTAACTTTGCTCTGATTGGCTGTTCCACAGAATCTAGTCGAAGAAGTTAGTAGCAATTAGAACATGTCCTATTCCTCAAAACCAGTCAAGCAGTCAGCCAGGCGGCCATGATTTCTACTACCTAGAAAGTCAGTTCATCGCCAACTAGGGCATTCCAACTAGAAATCCAGTTCAGTGTGATAGGGGCTTAAATACATACTTTATAACGTTTAATGTACAGCTATGCAAGAATATTTTAGTTGTTTCAAATGTAAACACCGAGCACTCAGCATAGATGCTGTAACTCAACGCGCCTATCGTGCTGTATACGTTATACATTGCTGGAGTAACACTCGGAAACCACAGACAAAAGCGCTCTTTTGCACATTCACAGATTATCTTCACATGGCCTAGAAAGTTAGTTCAGCGCCAACTAGGACATTCCTACTAGAAATCCAGTTCCGTGTGATAGGGGCTTTATATTATAATTCTCATCCAGGACCATACATAGTTATGGTGGAACCTGTGCCAACATTCCAAGGAAATTTCACAGGCTTAAAATTAGCAAAATGTTAAAACCATTTTATGACAACATAAATACAACAATCGAAGTAGGAGAAAATAGATACAAAATTTTCTTCAAGAATAGGGATACAGCTAATCAATTCACCCAGGCAGGATCACCTTTTCTTAACTAAAAGTAATATATCGGCACATATACCATATGGCACCACGCAAAGGGAAGGGATTGTGTGCGGAATAGATTTAGAATTCTCTGAAGACGAGATTAATGAATCAACAGAAACAACAATACCTATACTCAAAATAGAAAGAATGACCAGACGCATATACATACAATACAGAAACTGGACAAACAAAGTATGAACCTATCCGTATGATTAAAATAACTTTCCAAGGACAGACCCTGCCGAAATATCTATACATCCTCAAACATAGGGTGCAAGTATCACATAGCGTTCCAAATGTAAAACAATGCACCCAATGTTATCTATTTGTACATCTAAAAAAGCAGTGCAAGAACAAGCCAAAATGTCCCAGGTGCGGTAATCTGGAACACAACGAATCATACTTGTGCACTCAGAAATGCATCCACTGCGGGGGGGGGGGGTGTACACTCTGCCAATGATAAAATATGCAACATGTGGGAAATCGAACAGGAAATAGCAAGATTAATGGCGTATGAAAATCTATCATACCAACAAGCAAAAAGAAGATATTACAATCCAAATATACAAAACGCACCCCCACCAACTAATAACGCCACATGTTTTCCCCCACTGAGCAAGGATCGTAGAACAGGCCCTCTACAACGAAAATAAATTACTCCTCCAGAACCCATAGGACCTGGCAATAAACAGAGAAGACAAGACACGTACGTTACGTGCTGGAAAGCCATACCACCCGTAACAGATCGCCTATATGCTACAAGCATAAAAAATGGGGACCCAACTTCAGACTTCAACACCCGCCAACACCCATAGATCAAACTACCGAACAGAAAGCTTGTATACCACAACAGATTCAATCAGAAGAACAACCCACAACCTCACATCATAGAGAAGAGAAAAAATCCACCAATCCAACACCAAACACACTACAGACACTACACAATCTGTATGCACCACTATACAACCAAATGCTCTGTATAGACCGTGTTAAAAATGTAAACATAAACATTGGTGAGATCTTGTCCGTTCCCCCCGAACTTCCGGTTTAGGCCAGTCCCCGTTGTTACCAGTGCAGATTCACCGGCATACGAAGTAAGAAATGAGCTCTTGTTTTCATCAGTTGTGCGACGATAGTCAAGAAGGGTATTTGTTAAAGTTCTACTATGAAGGAATGGACGTCTAGAATCCGTCGGATGATCAACTGCAGAGCAGATTATTAAAATATGACGTGTCTTTGTAGCCGCCAGTTGTAGCTATAGCAGTTTCTCATGTACACACACGACGAACTCAAAACGTACAAAAGTTTAGATATATTCAATTATTTTGTAAATGGAAAAGTGAGGGAAAGATAATTCTATAAAACTAGTGATATTATTATATTATAAAGTAAAGTAAAGCTTAAGTGAATCTTTGCCAACAAATCTGCAGAAGTAATGACACATAACAAATGCTAAAGTAAATATATGTGCTTTCAACGTCGCCTTTCCGCCTGAGAGATTTAGGGAAAACGTATGATATGGCATGCCCCTTTCACTTGCACGAATATACTTCAAACAACAAGGGAATTTTCAGACTGAAGCGACAAGCGATATCGGGATTTCGCACAGAAGCATGGGATCTAAAGCAAACCATTCACCAGCCACGCTTGCGCAAATAACAGGCCGGGGCAACACAATGCACGGTATTGATAAAACGGCCCAGTCCGAGCGACAAGCGACACCTCCAATTTGTCGTGTCGCTTTGATTCGGAAGGTGTTGTTTATTTTTTAATGTTGGTTTCCAAGAAACACGTATCGCTGCAGATTGAAAGCTTCCTTTCGAACCAATTCATCACGAGAAAATGCACTTGTCGCTTGGACTGGACTGTTGTTATGTCAGTACCATGCATCGTGTCGCCTCGGTCTTTTGTACTCGTATGCAAGGTGAACTGTTTCCTTTAGAGTAATGGGGCTGTTGCTTGTCGCTTCGGGGTGTAATCTCCGTGCCACTTAAAAGTGAATCCTTAGTGATCAATGCAATTTTTCGAACCGAAGAGACACGACAAGCTGCACGTGTCGCTCAGATTCCCAATGGTGTGTATTATGCTGTCTGAGACTTGATTTCCCATGAGCGGTAAATGCTTATTTATAGACTGCTTGTATCAACAGGTTTCGTCTCTACGTCCTTCGGAAACCTACCAAGTGATACTTGACTCAATAAATTTTTTCCCGATCGAACTGTGCAACCATATCCTACACAGTTGATACCCTATTTCCTTGTAAAAGAATCTCCCCCTTGCCCTTTCATATTAACGTCCATAGCACCTTAAGCGTAACCGGATGTTCGAGGGGGACCAGACGAGTGCGCATGCTCCGCAGTAGCTCCGCCCTTAACACCGTCTATAACACCCTAACCCAATTAAACAACCTCATAGGAACCATGTTACAAATTCAGCAACTATTAACCAACCCAGAAATGAGACAACTCTTACAACAACTAATACAGCTAGTTATACCTTTACTTACTAATGGCGAATCAATTGAAAATTCCAACACCCACTGAATTAAATACAGTCAATTTTACACAAAACCCACACATCCTAAACAGTATTAGTAAGTTCATAAAGAAATCCCAAATCACCATATAATAATGAAAAAAACAATCACACAAACAACAACACCAACATTTATGTAATAAAATGTAACCCTGTGTATACAATTTTTTACATGTTTTTTGTTTTTTCATCCCCACTAGGACACAAGATACCTAGTAAGAAGACTCCTCGGTGTGACTCGAAGGAGCGAAGGATAGTAAATGTTTAACTATGTACCAGCGGCGTAGTGCCCACGTAAGGCTTGTAAGTCCACCTTACAAGTTGAAATTATTGAAGAAAACTTATTTAATTCCCGTATTTATCGCTTGAACGCACATAGCAATATCAGACTGCAAGTAGAACTTTTAACGAAACAATTGAGGACTTGTTTTGATTCGAGTTGTTTCTCTGTAAGGCTTCTTGAGAGGACTTACGTGCGGGTGAATGGAAGAAATGATTTGGACTCGCCCATAGCGGGTGTGTTTGCTCGCGTAGTATCTTCTCAACCAATGACAGGGCGTACCCGACTCTCAGGCACTGTAAGCAAACTGTAAGACGCATTACAGTGGGTGCTAACTGGCGAGAATTTCTGTCCCCGCTGCGTCTGACTCATGTTTGCCACGGTCCGAAGAGAACCAAGAAAATCGACTCCCGTGTTGTTTCAACAATGCTTGAGGTGTAGCTAACAAAACGGGTGTCGTGTAAACTAACTATTAAGTTAACAAAGAGATGGTATAATGTTGGATATTACCTTCATTGGAAGCAGCGAAGTTAAAGATAAAAGAGGAATGTCTGGCAATCCTAGATCCGGCAGCGCCCGCAAAGTTAGGCGATTGCATCTCAGTTGCCCTAATGTTAAAAGCATACGCGTAATACTTAGCGTTGTGATTTACAGATATATATATATATTTTTTTTACCTTTTCCTTTGACTAAGTTGCTTGATATGCTTTTCAAAATGTGCGCAAATATCGTAACCATGATAATGAGTAATATTCTCGA
Source organism: Lepisma saccharinum (assembly GCF_977018435.1). NCBI lineage: Eukaryota > Metazoa > Arthropoda > Insecta > Zygentoma > Lepismatidae > Lepisma > Lepisma saccharinum. Next base: position 127,487,602 of record NC_139229.1, read on the forward strand.
ATGCATTTGCAATTTTTTTCCTACGCATTTCGCACAAATGTTTTTTTTAGTGAAAGAAAAATAATAATATATCACATGACCTTTCCAGAAGAAGGGTTTGTGTCCTTAATTAAGCTGAATGCGAAATTTGTCGGATCGAGTTACAGAATAAATGAGAATTTTCATTAAGTAATACATATGCTAATATTGTTAACATAGTGTGTGTGCATTTTGTGTTTGAAATTGAGTATACATGACTTAGATTCAAATAGATTCTATTTAGTTAAAATCTTTGGGTTTCCTTTATCCAATATTCAGGTCAGGTTTATCTAAGGAAGTCTTACACCTTTCATACAATCACGCTACGCCACTGCTATGTACTAACATTGCCCAACTATGTGATCGTCTAGAATCAACTAACAGAACCACTCAACACACAATTTAGATCGAAAAAAAAATGAAGCTGATTTTTACTTCTGAGACGTGATTGGCAGCAGACTCGGCGAAGAAAAAAGGTGAGAGTCTCAACTTGGCCAAAAGTCACCAAAATAGGTGAAGGCCATTAATGAAACCAAGCAACTTCATGGTTTTTAAACTGTGGTGGCTTATGTGCTGTGCAGCTAATGCGCGCGAAAAGTGTAATTTCTAATGGTTAATGTAGCAGGGAATAGTTTATGTAATTGTTTTTTAATATTTTAGGTGAAATGTTAGCTTCATCATCACGGAACATTGAAGTGTCTTCAGAGGAAAAACAGAGGTATAAGATTAACGTTATTTATAATGAGTATCAAATATAAGCCGGTATTATTGTAATAATACTTCTTTCTGAAGATTTCCTTGCAAATGATAAGTTGTGTGTGTTGAATACTGTGAGAAAATATGGATTTCGTGTTTGTTAAATTAACCAAGCCTCTTTTTCAACGTGTCCAATAATTACCTTTACAACGTTCAACACTTAAGCTGCCATGGTCATTTTTAGCGAAATTTCTATAGCATGCACATCTGTACCACCACAGGAGATTCAAGTGTATGCATTCCCAGGAGGCCAGTTGACCCGCCGGAGGTCTAGCGGCCGTTAAATTAAAATTTGTCATGTTTTGTAAGGCTCTCGGCACGTTGCAGACTAAACCCGGACTCATCTGAAAAGATTACGCAGCCTCACTGCGATCAAATACCAGGTTTGACAGGCTCTTCGTGGCCGTCGACCCACTGTACCCTCTCGAGAATTATTCGATTTTTTTTTAATCGAGAGATTTCACCGTTTTACGTAATATAAAAGTGGGGTACTACTTTACTATACCGGAGACACCTATCAATTATTTATTTAGCAATTTTTTACATTGATAATGTACTATTCTGCGTTGCAGAACATTTCTTTAGGTGAAATAATGGATTTCTAACGAAAATAATGTCTATTTCTTACATACGATAGCCCCACGAACCATCACGGGGACAAGGTATGCCTACTAGGTTAGGTTAGGTTCCATTAGCACTCCTTTCGTTCAATTTAGCATATACGGACATCGGAATTACAAATTCCACAGCATCTAACACACCGGGCAACAACTTCACGACGCATCCTCGACACCACATGTTGTAGCATCAGCAATAGCGCGTATTGTGGTCTTGTGCAGAAAGCAAATGGCGGCAGCAGCAATAGTGCGTCGGAAATAGATTTTCGTAGAAAACCACATGCATTCGCATTAAGATGGATCAAAACTACATTCCCGAACATCAACAATGATTTGCGTTAGTACTTTCTCCTGTAAATTTGAAGAAATCCGTCTTGGGTATAGTAAAGTGTTACCTAAAAGTGGTTCCAGCGTTAGGGGTAAAATTTTAAAAATTTACTATCCTTTGGACACCTCTAATTTTTTTGTTTCGTCAATTTTTGACATTCGTACTTACGTATCTGCTTCGCGGAACATTTCGTGTATCAACGTTGTTTTGATGAAATTAATTGCAATTTTTCACATTACCAGTACATCTTTCTGATAGGCCTTTTCCCTTGCCTGAGACGAACTAACCTTACCACGTGCCAATGGTTCGTAATTATTTCCAATTTCTATATCCTGATACTAACACGACACCAAATTTTAACTAGGTTTCCTAACCTAACAGAACTAACCTATCCACGTGCCAATGGTTCGTGGGGCTAGCTATTCTCCGTCGGAGAATTCATTTTGGTACTAGTTTACTATCCTTCGGACACTTTTATTTATTTTTACAGAAGAAACTACTTACCGTAATAAGTTCCTGTAGCATTGTCGAACATCGGGAAGGTGTTTTGTGTGATGTGGGAATGTTTCATAGCTGAAATTCATGTTGTTCGTTGAAAGTTAATTCTCCGACGAAGAATAGCTAGCCCCTCGAACCATTGACGCGTGGATAGGTTAGTTCTGTTAGGTTAAGAAACATAGTTAAAATTTCATCAAAACAACGTTGATCCACCTTCAGGAATGTTCCACGAAGCAGATACGTAAGTACGATTGTCAAAAATTGACGAAACGAAAAAATTAGAGGTGTCCGAAGGATAGTAAATTTTTACCCTTTGAGGAAATGTGCACGGTGTTGCAGAAGGTATCGTAGGAATGTGTTCATGAGATTGCGGTATGCAGAGGTGATTCTGAGTTGGCTTGGTGGCGTTGTCCAAAGTGTAGGTTTGATCGTTCCGTGACGTCGGGAACATTCTTCGAGAATATGAAGTTGTCTTGCGACATATTCTCGTTGATGTTTCTTTGGGGTTGCCGGAGTAGTGTTCGTTGGGATGTGATATTTGTGGTTTGCGAAAGAAGAACGTTATTCAGTTTTACCGGTCGGATGAATGGGCACCTTACAAATGTATTTCACGTCTTGGTGGTGTTTCCCCTTACACTCACAAGACTGTGAAACATAAAGCACACTTTGTTGATCCGGTAACAGGAGTTTGCACTAACAGGATTGAGGGATATTGGTCTGTTGCGAAAAGGCAAATGAAGAAAAGGAATGTTATGTGGTCCCACTTTTTGGAGGAATATCTGGATGAGTTCATGTGGTTTGACAGGTATGGAAAATAGCGACAAGACGCGATGAGGAATATCATTCAAGATATTGTTGAACGGTATCCTCAGGGTGTGTAAATACGTTATCTTGTGGAACATCGTGCACATTTCTTTTTGATAACTGCAGGCTGTTTTCTGAATGACTTGTGGGCTGGGATAATTTGCGACTTCTTATTTTTATGATGGATCGAAGGGGTAGGGTAGTATTCTGTGCAAAAGGACAACAAACACGACTTATTACATACAACTGACTTCACTTTCCGACTTTCACTTACAACTTCGACCTGCATTGTCTGTTCTTGGGAAAAAGAGGTAAGTTACTTTCTTAGCTTTACTTTTAGCATTAAAGTTTTGTTTCTTCATGTGTCCATGCGGAAAATCGTGAGAAATAGTGTTGGGGGCAGGTGACTCCTGCCAATTTCGAACATGCCTTTAAAAAGGGACTCTCTAGATAAAGGTGGGGTAGCGGTAGGGGCGGTAAGTCAATTACCCCAGGGGCGGAGCCCAGAATCGGTGGGGAATTTGGACTCAACAATTTCAAACGACAAAATCTCAACTTTAAACGGCTGTAGAGTCGTAAATACTTACTTCCGCGCTCCAATTTTTTTTTATTCACAATTAGTATCAAATAATCTTCAGAAAAAAATAATTGAAAATTCGTGGGGCTATCCGTAATTGGTGTGTGGCGCTCCGTGGGGTTTTCGAACCCAGAAAAAAATACAAAATCAGTAACACGAAAGTAGGTATTTTTCGGTGAAGAAGGTTTGAAACACTCTACACCCACTGATCATAGTCAACGCTAGTCAAGATTTGCTCACCGTATTATGTGTAAAGCAACCAAAAACCAACGAACAATAATTACTCGATATGTGGAAAATTGAAATTATTGTCGTGAAAAAACGAAATCCCACCTTCAAGAATCCTAAGCAATGCAGACTACGTAAGTACCAATGTGAAAAACAAGAAAATAAAGGAATTTCAGACGTTTGGCAAATACTGAAATTTTAATGCGTTGGGAAACCACAAATAACTGAGATATTTGATCGCAAATTATGACCTGCGTAAGCACAAGAAACTCCTATTCCGGACTACTATCGCTCATTTTTCCCGTAAAAAATTCCCAAACAGCAGCAAAACTAACACTCCTGGCATATCCTGACATTACTACGACCCCAAATTTTAACTATGTTTGCCTAACCTAACCTTACCGTGCATGGTTTGTGGGGCTACCCGTGCATGACGTCAGCGCCAAATTTTAACTGCAGATTCGTGATTACGAGGCCTAATTATTGAGTATGCAAAAAATGAAAGAAATTGGGGAACCGTCCGGTATTGTAAAATCATGCCACAACCATTTCCAGTAGGTACAAGAATATACAATTTTAAAAAGTACTAACCTTAAAGCAATGCACTTTCTGCTACTGATAATGTTTATACACTCCCCAATATGCATTTTCAATGAATAGCACTTACCACACTAAAAACGCACGCCCACCTTGCAAACAAAATCCCAGTACCATGTGACATGAACTGAAACATCGTCTGCAGTAAGTCTCGCGTGGCCTGATGTAACACCCTCGTTCATGTAATCATCTACAGTCGGTTTACTGAGAAAACGTTGTCCCTGTGGCTGCTGCAATATCCCAAACAAGAGCTCCTTCTGCCTTTGGACATCCACTGCTAAAACATTGGCCAACATCCACTTTATTGTTGAGACCTTTCTCGAGTAGAAATTCAACTCCTCGAATATTGGCGTCTGTGTTTGTCCAGACTAGAGTTGCCTAATGACCCTACCCCATATAAAATCATCAACATGGTTGTGTTGAGCCATGTTCCAACAGGAGCAAGTACTATCAGATCCACAAACAACACAATGTTCCAAGGATGTGACTATAGTGGAACCACCAGCAAATGAACTTGCGCAGACCCGTGACTCCTGTGCACCATACTCCATGGGGAGGGGAGGGGCAGGCTTCCTTATGGCCCGAGGGGAAGGTGCGTGAAAGGTTTTAGCCAAAGGTTATTTTGTTTGTGGTCCCTCTATGGCATCTGATTAACCTGTCAACCCATGCCTGCTTCTTTCCACTTTGCAGCTCTATCTTATCAGATAGTGAGGAGTTGTCTGTCAAAGAGGGTATATGAAATGTTTCTAATAAGGTTTACCACCAACAGGATGGAAGAATTTATCTGATGTCAGGAATTATCCTTAATTTTTGGACATCAGTGTAGTTGCATGGTATTCTTAAACCTTTTATTTCAAGTGCCTGGATATCAATGAAGACTTTCTTGATTGTATGACATTCCAGTGATTACAACAATATGAACATCATTGTGGATTGATAGTAATGTTTACTTACTTTAAGATATGATCATAACACACTTTAATAGCACAGAAATTGAACTGTGGGCTGCTTTCATAATATCCACTTTAATTTTTTCATGATATACTTAAATAATATGCAATACTTAATCTGTGTGAATCTCGTTAAGTCTGGTTCTGATGATTTTTTTATGATGAATGTATTTCAGACATAGATTATCAGTCCTGGAAAATTCCACATTCATTGACTCATTTTCTCATCATATGTTCGAAGATGCTTCTCATTGGATAAGGACTATCTTTTCCATCAGACATAAGGATCCTGCACTCTCACAATTTATGCTTGATTTCCCTGTACTTCTTTTTTTTTAGGGTAAATTTTCCACCTGTAGGTGCATTTGTAAAATCCACTGAAATTTCCCTCCTTTGAAAGGGCAGGTCAGTGTGAATGCAAACATGTTTTTTTAATGAGGCTGTTGTTCAGTAGTTTATCATCCTCTCTTCTTAACCTTCTAGCCTTATATGCTCCCGTGTGACTTTTTTTTGTTCCTCAAACTCAAATTATCACGCCGTGGAAGACTTTTTGAGTCTGTTAAAGCCTTAATACAAAATTCACAGAAGGAGCTGAACGCCATACTGGAAAGTGCCTATAAGAAGTGTTTCGACAACTGGATTATTAGTTGGGATAAATGCATCGCATCAAATGGGGTCTATTTTGAAGGTGACAAAAAAAATTGGATGATTATACCAATATTTTGAGTTCTGTTGAACAATTTCCAGTATTTATTTTACAGAATGTATATATATCTGTTCTGTGGGAATTACACAATCAGAACCTGCCCCTTTTCAAGTACTCTATATGAAGCTGCCTAGGACTGTACCAAATGAATTTTCTGTATTTGTACAATCTGGCCATATTTTCTTGCTAGGCTACTGCACTAGTAATTAATATTACTTTTTTTTTAGACTGGATGCTCTTGAAAAAGAGTTCCTGGATGGTGATGTTACTGTAAAAGGCTACTACAAGAAAAAATGCGAAGTCCTTATACCTTACTTACCTGATGCAGATGTCATACATTCAGAGTTGAGATCAATCCATTGCATGGATGTACCTGTAAGTGAAGTTTCGTTCTCTCATGTCTATGTGCAATGTTTTTAATAGACATAGTAATGGTAACACTTAATTGGAGGCAAATTTTTATTGGACAGAATTTTACTATTGCAACATTTTAGAAAAAAATAGCCTGTAACTTTCCTGTACCTACGGAATTCTAAAATAGGAAATCAGTTAATGAATTGTTCTTGTTTGGGGAATAAAAGATGCAATAGTTTAATAAATGATCCCAATTAATAGAGCCAGTTATCTGTATTTATTAATGAATTGTGTTTGGTAATGCTCTAGAACAAAATTTGAAGCTATTGTGAACAGTACTGTTAAAGCCAGTGTGAAAGGAACAAAATTTACTTACACTTTATAAGCACATATTAATTGCATTGCATTACTATTCTTGCAGTTAATTTGATAACTTTCCTTTTTTTTCTGTTTCGGTGCAGTGTGCATATATATGTTAAGAAATTTTCCAAGTGGGACCAAATCACACTTTAAACAATAAGTTCATTCTCTTTAGTGTTATCTGTGCATGAATTCGACTTAACAATAGTGCTGAACTGGTAACAGTGGTAGCGGTATCAGAAATTATCAGTGGGAATTTAATTGCAGAAAGTGGCAGATACTTTTCCAGTCTGTATACGCAAAGTTCATATTTTTTAACATTGTACTAGAATTGCATGAAGAAATGGAATTTGTGATTACATTCCAGTTAACTTAGTTTTCTGATTTTCTCATGTGTAAAGATATGAATATTTAAAATAAACAAAATAAATGGTATATTTACCCACTAAAATTTCTGCTTTAAGTTGTTATGTTTGGTTCAATCAGTAGGAACCAGTAAGGGGATTGCTATCTGTTTGAAGTGGTATCAGCCCAGCCTTGCACATACTTTCAAGCTTTTGCATGCAAAAATTGTATAAGTAAGACTTGTTGTTTTGATCTAGGATGACTAGGAAATAAAAATGAACATGAAAAATAATGACAAATGCAATAGTACAAGGCGCATGTCAAGAAAAAGGGCCGATATTTTTTTAAAAAGAGAAAATGATAGAAGAAATTTGTTGTGATTGATAAACAAGTACATACCTTGGCTATTTTTTGACGTAGTCACCATTAACCTCAAGACATTTCTGATAGTGTGGCACAAGCTTCCGTATACCTTCTGCGTAAAAATCTACCGCCTGAGAGTACAGCCAGTCCAGAACTGATGTCTTGAGCACGTCGCAGATTATTCAGTGTTTTCCAATACACCTCTGCTGTAATTGTTCGTCCTGGTTACAAGAATTACACTAAAATCACACCCTTTTGGTCCCAAAACACGGTTGCCATGATTTTGTGAACTGATGGTGTTTGTTTGAATTTCATCGCTTTAGGAGAACCAGAGTCCTGCCATTGCATTGACTGCTGCTTCGACTCCCTAGTGGCGTACGATATCTACGTTTCATCCCCCGTCACTGTGCGAAAAGAGGTCATCCCCATCCTCCCCCCAGCGGGCCAAAAACACGTGCAGCTGTCCTTCTTTGCTCTTTGTGAGTGTCTGTCAGCATTTTTGGTACCCACCTCGCACACAGTTTGTAATACCACAGGTTGTCAGTCACAATTTGATGCACTGTTTTCGCAGACACTTCTGGAAACTCTTTGGCGAGTTCAGATATTGTGAACTGGCGATTGGAACGCACTTTCTCGTTAACACGTTCCACCAGATCGTCAGTCTGAACACTAGGCCTTCCGCTACGCTCATAGTCATGGACATTTGAACGCCTTTCCCGAAACTCTCTGCACCATTGCCTGACCTTCCCTTCACTCATCACTGTCGGTCCATAAATGGCACACAATTCCCGATGGATGTCAGCTGAATTCTGTCCTTTGGCATTCAGAAATCGTATGACAAATCTCACTTCACATTTGGAGGGATTTTGTATTACGGCAGCTATTTCACCTTACTGCTACTCGCACTTACGGAACCCCACTCTGACAAATATATCTCTGTTGCAAGCACAGAATACTAGGGCATGCTCAACTTCATCAGTGTTGCCAACCCCATGTAAAAAATTATTGGCCTTTTTTTTTACATGTTCTTTCTTTCGTGTATGTGATTCATTTTTTTAGCCATCTTGGAGTTGAATACAGAATTACAAATAACTGCATACTAGGATAATCCTAATATGGCAAAGCCATTGCAGAGTGTCACTTGGACTATGCCATTTTCTCAACAGTTTACATCATGTTTCCTTGTTATGTTGATTGAGCATGCAAAGTTTTTTCCTTCGCAGGATGGAGATGCTTATGTTGCTTGTCATTTTGGTGTGAAATCCCCTTGTTATTTCAGTTTGAAAGCTGCCAAAGAACATTCATCTTTGAATACTGAAACAAAGTAGTGTTTTACTGAAAGTAGCAAAATCTTTGTGTGTAAATAAAGCATTAATATCCAAAATTGCAGAAATGTGTAAAACAATTTATACTATTTAAATAAAAACTTGCATTTGCATAGAAATTCTCGGTCTAGTAATGAAAATAGAAATTAGTAATTAAATAGAGTTCTAGTTTTCCTCTGAAAATGAAAATGGTAATAGGTAACACATAAATGATCTTGAGGTTGGTGCATCTCTGATTATAGATAGAAGGCTATATAATTCAGAACTAATAACAATCAGTTTAGAGAAAACTTTTGAAGTTCTCAATATATTTACACATTCGTGCCTTCTTGAGAGCTGTAGGCAGAATAAAATATTATACCTGTGCAGTCTTATTGCAATTAACTCTGCTAAGGGTGTGGTTACACTTTTTAAGGCAATACAAATATAAGCTTAAAACTTTGGTGTTTGTGTATATTAGGGATGGTTGGTTCCGGATCCTAAGGATCCGGATCCTAAAATTTTTCGGATCTGGATCCAGAACTTTCGGATCCGGATCCGGTATTTTTGGATCCGGATCCGTTTTGCCATCCCACATGCGCTTCTTTGGAAAGTAAGAATGTCCTTATAACATATTGTTACCAGCTAATATATATATACATACATATATATATATAAATCAAATAAGGTAAAAGGAAACACTCACCGGACAGTAGGAAAATTCAAAATTTTCGCTAATTTATAGCATCATCAGTGTGAGAAGAAACAGAAGACGGAACCGGAAGTTGGGGTCCTGCAGAGTTGCCAGGTCCCCATTGAAGAAGAAGCGGTGCGTAGAACGAAAAAAACACTGTTTCGTCACCAGGCTCGTCGTAAACTGTGAGTGTGTAGGATGAGGCGGGAGGGTGGGTGAGGGTTGGGCATTACTGGGTGGCCTTGTTCAGGTCAGGTGGAGTGGTTGCACTCATGGCCGATATATAGGCCCTCTCCCATCTTTTGCGAACAGAGGTGTTGGCTGGTTGGGGTAGGAGGTGGATGATCGCTACCCGGAAGCAGTCGTTGAAACTGATGTTGTGGTGGTTGGTGTGGACGGCGACAGTGAACTCCAGGTTGTGGGTGGAGGAGCGGTGGTTATTGATGTGGAGGTTGAGGGCCGTTGATGTTTCCCCCAGGTAAAAATCACCACAGATGTTGCAGGTGAGGATGTAGGGAAACATCAACGGCCCTCAACCTCCGCATCAATAACCACCGCTCCTCCACCCACAACCTGGACTTCACTGTCGCCGTCCACACCAACCACCACAACATCAGTTTCAACGACTGCTTCCGGGTAGCGATCATCCACCTCCTACCCCTACCAGCCAACACCTCTGTTCGCAAAAGATGGGAGAGGGCCTATATATCGGCCATGAGTGCAACCACTCCACCTGGCCTGAACAAGGCCACCCAGTAATGCCCAACCCTCACCCACCCTCCCGCCTCATCCTACACACTCACAGTTTACGACGAGCCTGGTGACGAAACAGTGTTTTTTTCGTTCTACGCACCGCTTCTTCTTCAATGGGGACCTGGCAACTCTGCAGGACCCCAACTTCCGGTTCCGTCTTCTGTTTCTTCTCACACCGATGATGCTATAAATTAGCGAAAATTTTGAATTTTCCTACTGTCCGGTGAGTGTTTCCTTTTACCTTATTTGATTTTTACTTAGCCCTTTTGGCCCTCCTTGCTTTTATCCATTATATATATATACATATATATGTGTGTGTGTGTGAATGGCTTATTGCAGAAAGGGACCTGAGTCACATTTTTGAGGTATCGGAGTTAATTTTTTCATCTCCACTGTGTCTAGCAGCATACTGCAGGGGGGTGCATTGAGGGTTGCAAAATTAACTATTCATTATGTTGAATATTTGAGCCAACAATGGCACATTTCTTTCTTACACTATTAACATTATACGATTTTTCATTGTTTTTCTCAGAATTGTGCAAAAGTGACTCAGGTCCCTTTCTGCAATAAGCCATTTATATATATATATATGTATATATACACGTATATATATGTATATTATATATATATATATAATATACATACACATCATATATAGTCTGTGTGCGCGATTTGTAATTAATTAATACACTTACAAGGGAGGTCTAAGCATCCCCCTCCGATTTCCATGAAACTTGGCAGGTGTATAGAGGCCCCCCCTCAAATGTCAAGATGAGGAGAAATTGAAGTGGGTATCTGACTCCGAAACCACGTAAATATGGCATAGGAAGAAACAGGGGGCATAGGGCCTCTCTATACACCTGTCAAATTTTATGAGAATCTGAGGGGGACACAGGGGTCCGATCCTCACTTCAATTTGTCCTCATCTTGACATTTGAGGGGGTTTTGCCCCCTAAAACAGTTTTTTAGCCGAAACAAAAAAAACACGTATTTCTTCCTTTGGGCCCCTCTATACACCTGCCACGTTTCATGGAAATCGGAGGGGACACAGGGGTCAGATGATCCCCACTTCAATTTGTCCTCATCTTGACATTTGAGGGGGTTTTGCCCCCTAAAACAGTTTTTTAGCCGAAACAAAAAAAAACACGTATTTCTTCCTTTGGGCCCGTTTATACACACACCTGCCACGTTTCATGGAAATCGGAGGGGAACACAGGGGTCAGATTCCCACTTCAATTTGTCCTCATCTTGACATTTGAGAGGAGGTTGCCCCCTAGAATTATTTTTAAATCGGATGGGGACACAGGGGTCAGATCCCCACTTCAATTTCTCCTCATCTTGACAATTGAGGGGGTTTTGCCCCCTAAAACAGTTTTTTAGCCGAAACAAAAAGCATGTATTTCCTCCTTTGGGCCCCTCTATACACCTGCGAAGTTTCATTAAAATCGGAGGGGGACACAGGGGTCAGATCCTTACTTCAATTTGTCCTCATCTTGACATTTGAGGAGATTTTGCCCCTTAAAACAGTTTTTAGCTTAAACAAAAAAAAACAAGCTCCTCTATACACCTGCCACGTTTCATGGAAATCGGAGGGGAACACAGGGGTCCGATCCTCACTTCAATTTGTCTTCATCTTGACATTTGAGGGGGTTTTGCCCCCTAAAACAGTTTTTTAGCTGAAACAAAAAATACACGTATTTCTTCCATTGGGCCCCACTATACACCTGCCAAGTTTTATGGAAATCTGAGAGACACAGGGGTCAGATCCTCACTTCAATTTGTCCTCATCTTGACATTTGAGAGGAGGTTGCCCCCTAGAATTATTTTTTTCCGAAACAAAAAGACACGTATTTCTTCATTTGGGCCCGTTTATACACACACCTGCCAAGTTTCATGGAAATCGGATGGGGACACAGGGGTCAGATCCCCACTTCAATTTGTCCTCATCTTGACAATTGAGGGGGTTTTGCCCCCTAAAACAGTTTTTTAGCCGAAACAAAAAGCACGTATTTCCTCCTTTGGGCCCCTCTATACACCTGCGAAGTTTCATTAAAATCTGAGGGGGACACAGGGGTCAGATCCTTACTTCAATTTGTCCTCATCTTGACATTTGAGGAGATTTTGCCCCTTAAAACAGTTTTTAGCTTAAACAAAAAAAACAAGCTCCTCTATACACCTGCCACGTTTCATGGAAATCGGAGGGGAACACAGGGGTCCGATCCTCACTTCAATTTGTCTTCATCTTGACATTTGAGGGGGTTTTGCCCCCTAAAACAGTTTTTTAGCTGAAACAAAAAATACACGTATTTCTTCCATTGGGCCCCACTATACACCTGCCAAGTTTTATGGAAATCTGAGAGACACAGGGGTCAGATCCTCACTTCAATTTGTCCTCATCTTGACATTTGAGTGAGTTTTGCCCCCTAAAACCGTTTTTTAGCTAAAACAAAAAACACGTAATTCTTCCTTTGGGCCCCACTATACTGCCAAGTTTAATGGAAATCGGAGGGGGACACTTAGATAACCTCCCTTGTTAGTCTTACACTTTGTAATTATTTAACACTGCATATATTATAATGTTTTATTTTAATTTGTAAAACTGTAACTGTAGAACAATTGTATAATTTTTGTATAACATTTCTATCTTGTTATATGTGTTAAAGGTTTCATCCTGGAATGGAATGTCTCACATTTATGTGTGTTTTCATTTCAATACATTCGAATGAATACATATTCGATTCAATGGCATTTAGAAAATCACCTCTGACATGTGTGCACGAGTGTGTTAGCCGATGCGTAGCAAAGTATTTTAGGAACAGCACTTGAAAAAAATTCTTGTAGCACTAACGAAAAATTTATTTGTAATCGAAGATCATAATACCTTTTCAGGTGTGGTAATATTATAATGGGATTGAGATACGAAACTCTCGGATCTAGATCCGGAAATCTCGGATCCTGATCCAGATCCGGAAATCTCGGATCCTTTTGGCCATCCCTAGTGTATATTATAGTTTCTCACCAGTGCCTAAGGGTAATTGAGACGTCAATAAATCAAAACCTTAACTACTTCTAACATGTAAAACATACACTGTAAAACATACACAAAACTTCACTGAGAAGGACATCTTTAATGAACAAATCAAGAGACATTTTGTTGTGCTAACATAATTACAATGTTTTGTGCAAATTTCTCAATGTAACCTTGCATTCATGCAAACTAGATGCGAATCTCTGTCACTGGTGAAGAAAAGGTTAAATGGTACATATGTAAGGAAAGAAAAATCTTTAGAAATGTATATAATCATGCTTTAGGAGTTAGAACAATAGTTGACATCCAAAACTTATATATAGCTTCCATCACTTGATTAATCTGATTTTTTTTAACTGGAGTATCAAAGCTGCAAGTGTACAGCAAGAATCTAATCATTATTTACAAGAGTGTTCTTTTTAACATTCCTGTATTTGAAGTTTTCTTATTTTATGCAGCTTTTTAACATGAACATGGTAATGTGGACAATTGCGAAAAAATCTTAATTGATCTTTTTTTTTTTCAATTTCTGCAGGATACCCTAAAGAAGAAAGTCGAGAAGTTATTTGAAGAATTGAGGATTGTGGTGAAAGGAAATGAGGATATGCAAGAAAATCTATATCATAATGGGGACGTTTCTTCTGAAATCAAGACTGAAAGAACAAGCTGTTCCCCCATCAAAATGAAACAAGAGCTCATAGATGTAGACAGCACAGAGGCAGCAGCACAAAGTGAACTGAACAGAACCACATCTGCTAAAATAGGCAGCGTGAGCCTAATTGATGTAAACGAAATCCTTGCTCGTCCAGAGAAGGTGAATGGATTTGCGGAAGTTCCGAAGGCAAGAGGAAGGAGGAGCAAGGCAAACACCTTGGCAGAAACTATGGAGCTTCCTGCTCCTAATGGGCCTGCAAATGAAGAGAGCCCAGCTGGAGACAGCATAAGAAGAAGTAGGAGAAGCGTCACAAGGTTCGCCCCTGTCAAACAAGGTTGGTGTGTTCATCTTATTTGTTAGCCAGTATTTGTGTCATTGTTAGGTATCATTATGAATTTAGTTAACAATGCAATTTTGCAGTTCAGTTTTTCTATGAAGTGTGTAAAATATACATAATGGGGCTGTGTTGATTCCAAATTGACTAGTATCAGTGGCATTGGTATCATATTATCTAAATTTAGGAATAAAATATCATATGTGTTATATTTACATAATAGTACCCACCCTCCTAATATCTGAAATCTAACTTTACATTGGTTCATACCAGGTCTGGAGTAGTTGGTTAGCACACTGGATTTGTAGTAAAATCACAGATCTGTCATAGGTTCGATTTCCACCACCAGCAAAAAGAACTTTGCTCACATGATGAAAGGAGAGGTGCTCTCTCAAAAGGAAGTGTTAGAATAAGTATTGTTAAAAGCACCACACAATGGATAATGTCTGGAGCAGCCGCGGCCCGTGCATAATTTTCCTGGGGGTTCACCAAAATTATGCAAAGTGGACTTATCTAAAGCTTTTGAGACACTACACGCTTTGGTTCGTAGAGATAGTACTGGGAAAATTATCAAATTTTGGCCGATAGAGGCACATATTTTTGGTAAATAAAAAAGCAAAATTTCGGTACAAAAACGGAGTCAATTTCGGGTTCAAAAGCGGTAAATAAATAAAATATAGGTGTTATAGCGGTGAAAAATTGGATGAAAGGTGGTATATAAAAATACATTTTGGTTTTAAAATTGTGAATATAATCCTAAATTTGATTTAAAAACTACACTTATTCCACAGAATTAACATTTCATTTCTAATAGCACATTTATGTAGTTGTCAGAGTATTAAGTTTATTTCTGTGTAAAGGAGTCCATTTTTGCTTCTCCAATATTAACAGCAGAATTAATCAATTTTCCGGGAATTGCATAACTCTCAGGATAATTCAGACCTCGGAAGGTGTTGCGTCGGTATATAAACGGTAAATTTCATGTTTAAGAGTTAATTTCGCTTTTTGCAGTTCATTTCGCATTATTTCGTGACAAAGCATGGTCACAAAATGCATCTCACACCTTTCAAAAACATGAAAAATTAACACTACAATGTGTTTTTCAAATTTCGTTTTTTTGTCAAAAACGAAATATGCATGCCCCTACCGATAGATTACTGACAAAGTTAATTTGCTTTATGTTCAGATAGCAGTGACAGCACCAAGGAGTGTGTGTGTAGGGGCCGATCATTTTAATTTAAGATTTTCGTATGGTATTGTATTTAGGGGTATCTCAGAATTCAGAAAATATTCTCGCCTCAATTTTGCCTCTTACACTCTTGCCAACTCTTTTCTGGTCCCACTACTGTCAAATAGACTATATTATTGGAACTGGATCCTGAACCTACAGTTAAAAATACAAATCTCTGCGTGCTAAAATGAGTATGTATCAATAATCCAACCCAAGACCCCTTGATTACAAGATAATTCTTATATAACTATTCGAAAGTATATCGCTAAATCAAAGCGATTCGATTCTATTCTATGCAATATGTTAACTTCTCAGACAGCAACAACTACACTCCTTCCAATACACAATCCACCTCACTCCACTCAATGTATCACCACGCCAAATATATTTCAATCACCAGCCACCAGCCACGCACTTCAAAACAAACTAACAAGTATGGAGCATGATGCGTAGCAAAGTTACAATGATTGTTACAATGACACGTAACAAAGTCAATCGCGCGCGTCCCCTCGAACACCCTCTCGTTCTAGAGTATAACTGATTGCACGAAACCCAAACAACTTTTTGGTCGTCTTCTGACATAAGTGCGAAATGCCTTTATTGTTAGGTTAGGCTTGAATAAATAGTAAATGCTACATTTTTGGTCAAGCACGGTAAAGCCCCGAAAATTGTAGTGTATATATTCTAAGAACGAAAGCATTGTCTGACATAAGAAGACCAAAAGGTTGTTTGGGTAACACTGGAAGAGAGAAGAGCGTGGTTCACTCCAGCTCGCTGGTGATCCAACGAACTGCGCATGTCCGTTTTGAAGAGACGACCTTCCTCCAGTATCCGACTGCATGTATTTTCGCCGTATGTACGCGTCGAGCTTCTGCTAGCCGTCCTATGCTTTTAGCATGGTAGTGGTTGTGCGATCCGCGCGAGAGACAAAAAGACAGACGATAGATTCGGGAGTCGAATGGCTTCGTCTACGCGGCTGGTCCAGGGATACGTGCCTCCAAGTTACGTTGCCGAACAATAGGATAGGTTAACCTAACCTACTCACCGACTCTGGGCTTGATTGAACCTAGGAAACTACTCTGCTGTGCAACCTGGACGCACCCATCCCCGTGCAGCTCTACGCTGTCCTCCAGTGATCATTAACATGGAGGATGTCCCCAGTAGACCAGCATCCATTCCGAGGAATGATTGCTGGTTTATCATAGGGACTTTCAGCCTAGTTATTCCAGAGCGAGAAGTACGCTTCCCGGACTTACCCGCCCAAATATGAATTGATAAATCAAGATGTTGGAAAGACACATTTAATATTCTGGGAATTATCACATTTACTTATATACAAGCACTGCACAAACTTATAAGATTGTTTTTACAATTGGAACCAACAAAATGGGTAACAAAAGCATTGTACTTACATCTTCTGCTTCCACCTCATCACACATGGGCCTTGAAACAAACACTTTTCACTCCAACTATAAATGGGGAGATTTTCTGTGAATTTACACTAAAAATATAGCGGTATCTTAAGACATATGGGTATTGTCTTGCAAATGAACTGTTTCAGGGAGCTATATCACAAAGGATGTGCCGATTAATTATGGATGTCTTTGGATACAAAGCATCATGGTTTCCTGAAGGCTCATTGTCCTCACCATGTGGTTTTGAGAATTTCAGAATTTTCATGGATATTGGTTCCATGCACTTTAAGGCACTTCAAGTGCTGTAATTCGTCCATATTATACACTACAGGACTATTCCCAAGCACTTATTAGATATTTCACATGTTGGAATACAATGGTGACTCCATTGTCCTCTCTCCACTGGCCTACTCTGGCCCAAAACTTGGAGCGATGTTAACTGTACCAACTGTTAGCAAGAAGTGAAGTCAAGATGGCTTCCTCTCATGTTAAAAGCTATCTCAGACTCATTGTCTGGTAGCCACGCCCATGAGGCCATCTGATTGGTCCACAGCACCTTGGGTTACTTGCCTTCATCAAGTACCTTGAGAAGCCCAATAGATGGCAGTCTAGTCAGGGCTAGTTCCACTGACTCTCACCAGATGGCTCTGGTGCTGTGAGACCGATTGTCTTTTGTCCAAAAACATCGATTTTTTGATGTTTTTGTGGTTTGTTTGCACATATAATTGTGACTTGGAGTTATTTTCAGGGAAAGCAAGTTAATTTGTGCTTGCACAAATGTTATCCTGAAAATATGTGTTAATAAAAAATGTCATGAAAAGTAACATGTGCTCTCTGAATTCTACCTAAAAACAAAAGGTTTTTTTTTTTATAACCAATGAATTTTGGTCTGGGGCTTATTAATTACTTAATATTTCGATGTTATATCATACTTTTACTAATTAGGCCTAATTTCTGTTAATCTTAACATATCTGGGAATGTCTATTCCTATTAATTCTACCTGAATTGAATTGGCCTTGTACTTTGGTTGGAGTGGAGTGCTGCCTGTATGTATTGGGGATGTATACCCAACCTTTGGTTGGTTATACATATCCCGGGCCCTCGGGAAAAGAAAAAGGATGCGTGAAGCGGATCATTTTTCTTTACCCTTTACTACACTATACCCAAATACATACACAAAATATTTATATACACACTGAATCGTTATGACCACGCTGGTCCGAAAAGAACATATACATGAAAGAAAATAAATATGCAATTATTCTTGCCCGTCACTTGGATATATGTTTGAGATATTGTTCTGTTCAATATATCGAACGATTTCCTAGACGGTATATACATGGTTAATATAACACACACTTAAAAGTTTTCAATAAATGATTTTAGTTATTCATGTTATGTCTGCTTTTTGTCGCACTGAATACAGTTTTTGTATTCGAACTGAACTGCTTAGTAGTTTTTAGGTA
The DNA here is from genome assembly GCF_977018435.1 of Lepisma saccharinum. Taxonomy (NCBI): domain Eukaryota; kingdom Metazoa; phylum Arthropoda; class Insecta; order Zygentoma; family Lepismatidae; genus Lepisma; species Lepisma saccharinum. The sequence continues at coordinate 127,505,984 of NC_139229.1, forward strand.
CGTATCTAATGTCTCTGCCCCTCATTCACTTGAGGGTGCAGTACCTTCAAAAAATGTTCACCATACACCTTGGTATGTTGTCCACATTTGATCACCTCACAATTGTTCTTCAATATCTCCTTAGGTGGAGATCGCTGTCGCCTGGCTTTGTGCACTTTGCGTTGCCATCAAATGTTTTTGTTGCTCGCTTGGCCGAGCAATGCTTCGACCTGGCTGCCCATTGGGATTGTGTACAATCTGTGGAATGCACTCATTTTGTGAAGTCTGTAGGATTGTCATGGTGGTTCGTTTCTGGATGTCAATGTTCGATTACGAACCCCTGACACACTCCCTGCTTCCCCATATTGCTGGAACGCTGAAAAGATTGTCTCTAGTTCCTGGTATAATATGCTTGGGGGTCTGCTGCTGCCTATGACACCATGCACTTTGGTGTGTTTGCTCCGGGGTTTTGTGGTGACACTGAGGGGGAGTTGGAGTGATGTACTCACTGGCCCCACTTCACACGCAGGCTTTGACCTTACCCTTGTTGGTTTTTGGGTTGTTCCTCATAAACAACCCTATATGTTTGGGGGTGCTCGCATATTTCTATTACTGCTAACCCTGGTTTGGTCGAACCCAACCCATCGGTAGTGCAAATACCCAATGATTGCTAAACAATATTTTGCTTGATTGGTAGTGAGTGATCTAGCATAGATTTGCACTCATAGGGAAATAAATCTCTATATGATGGTTGGACTCACTTTTGTGTCCAACAAAGAAATGGCCCTGGTCGACAATAATGAAATTACCCTTTACAATGAAATTGCCTTGGCATATAATACTGAAATAATACTTTTGTATACAACAATGAAATAATACTTTTGTACACAACAATGAAATAGGCTTTTGTATACAACAATGAAATTGACTTTTGCATACAATGATAAAATAATCCCTTACACGATCTTGACATAAATTTTTCTACCCTATGTACAAATGGGCGAATGTCACAGACCAGACAGAACCTCATCCACAAAACCTCTGACCTTTAACATATATTAATACTAGTGTTCGAAAAATGTGTAGCTTTTTCTCCTCATCTTGTACCTGTTGTACACTCCTATCCGTGCGTCTTACCCTGGATGCGCTAGAGGGATACCAATACCTCTTATGCAACTAATACTATAGCGCAGGAGCCGTACCGTCGCGTACTTCTCTCCTAGGTCCTACTGATATCGGGTTTAGGAAGAAACGTAGAGCTGACGAGCAGACATCTACAGTTTCCATGGGGAAGTATCACAAGGGTACGAGGGTGGAGCCATTTGTGGGCAGTTACTCGTCTTACCAACAGACTAAGCAAGTCGTAGGGAAACGGCTGCACCCCGTCGGGATTGAGGTTGAGTCCTCGTTGAATTCAGAGGCCCCTTGGCTTGAATTAACTTCTTTGAGGTACTCTCGATGCTAACACCGGATGTAGTAGTCTGAGCTTCTCAATGTAATGACTATACACCTTATAGCTACACCTCCACAACTTCATGTTATTCACATGTTGGTTGGGTAGGCTCTTACCGCTAACACAATGAACAAGATTAAATATGTTATCTGTCACCTGATCACTACAAACTAATGGACCGAAGAAGGTGTGGAACAATTTGTGGGTCTGTCCCTCTAGAGCTTTGCTTTGGAGATGGGATTTAAGAAAAACTAAGTCATACACTTTGATCACAGTTCTGTTTTGCTGTGATTCATTTACTTTATTGTTGGCTTTGTTTCGCCTTTCGGCCGTCCGGGATACAGCCATGAACAATTGCTGATCCCATTCGGTTTGTTCACCTGTAGGAATATGAAAGTGTTCCCTAATTGGGTTCCTGAGTGAATTGCTTGGCCCTAACTGGGGACCATTGTCTACTATGATTCTTTGAGGAAGTGAAAATGTACAAAACATATATCAATGAGTTTCCTCACTATTAAATTCCATGCTTACTAACCGAGTAGGAATTGTTACACCCTGGCCACCATCACCCCCAGCGAGAATAGCACAGGCTAGTTTCCCGAGGGTTGCTCATAGGGCAGAATGGCATTCATCTCGCTCTGTTGAGATTCCATTTGTCTACCCTTGGGTGTGTGACCTGGTTTGGTGAACCATTTTACCTCATCGAGTGCGTTGAGTATGGTATCCATACCTCGTGGGCTGAAGTGAACCAGGTCAGGTCTCATGTTTTGACCGTAACCCATGGTTTCTTCGAACAGCGACATGTTCATTTCTTGGCCCTTGTGCACAAATTTCGATGAGGAATCCAGAACCCTTACATTGCTATTATCATCAAGGGATAATATTTTTGCAATCAATGAGTCATACATGGCCCAGAACCTGTGTCGGTTCTCATTGGCTAACCTGGGAACTGGTGGAGGAGTCAGAACAATGACCTTCTGAGCACCTTTCCTCTTTAGGGTGTAAATGATATCCTGGAGGTTCCGGAACACCTGGTTGGTGTCCTTTCCTCGGAGCATATCATTTGTGGATACCATTAATAACACATTTTTATAAACACACTTTTCCCTTCTCAAAGCACTGAGCAACTGCGCTGAGGTTTGTCCAGATATGCAAAGTCCGATGTGGTAATTACCATCACTGTCTCTTTGGACAGGATACCCGAATTTTCTTTGCGCAAGACGTGACAACATTGAGTCACCTACTGCCTGATATTGATTTATCAGTGGAGTGTGCTTGCATGAATCTGAACATTGTGGGATAGGTTTAGGTTTGGCATCGCCCTTCCCCACGTCAGGACGTTGCCTACCTAGTTTCCCTGGTTGTGCACATTTGGATGCACCTCAGCGAGATGCTCGGAAGACCCGTGTGAGCTGGCGGAACTCTTACGCTGGGACGTTCCACCCTTTCTCCGGTCCACCTTTCTGTTTGGGTACTCCTTAGGCCGGGAGCCCCTCGCAGATTTGCACATGTGAGCGTCCTCCTTTTTGGACGAACCGCTCGCTTCACCCTGACCACGACTCACATAGGTCCGGTTAATGCGAGTCATGGTTTACCCGTAATTGGGTCGTGCTGGCCTTGCAACTTCCCTCTCAGGATATTGTGGCACTTGCACACTCTCATACCGAAGTATGGAGTTGGCCACCTCCTGAAGAGAGACGAAGGGAGCCAGGATTAACTGGTCCTTCAAGCTGCGCGGCAGCTGTTGCACAACGTGGGTGAAAACCTGGTTGTCGGCGATTTCTGGCAACGCAAGCCTAATCATTTTGGCTTGTCGCCAGAAATATTTGTGCACTGATCTGTGCTGGGATTGGTTGTACCTTTCGTTGAGAGCCTTCGCAAGGGAAGAAGCTCTCCACCCATCCCCTTGGAAATATGAGAGGAACTGCCTTTTGAAATCCGAGTAGGACTTGAACTTTCGTTCGTTCCTCTCGTACCACTGCCCTGCCTCGTCCCGTAGACAGAACGAGATTATTTGGAGGGCATCGGCCAAATCTACCTCCAGGAGAGTGAGATCTCTCTCAAGCTCCTGCACAAAATCGGAGGCCAGCCTGTTCCCCTGCCCGTTAAAGGTTGGGAGCTGTTTCAGATCAGCAAACCTAACCCTAGGTTTGCTCTTGTTCCTCCTCCGGTTCTTCCTCTTCCTCTGGCTGCGGACTTCGGCGTCCGAGCTTTCGGAATTGGATTCCGGGGAGTTACCAAGTGGGTGGTACTTGTTAGCGGGAGACACACAGCCACTACTCTGGTCAGAGCTTTCGTAACCCTTAGGTCGTCGTTTGGCTTGGTACAAGGCCTGGTGGACAGACACATTCCGTGCAGGTGAGACGGGCTTGGTGGCTGACGTAAGTGGCAGGGTGGACTGAGTAATTCGTCTCTCCATCCCCTCCAGGCAAGCAAGAATCCTCATCAGGCTTGCATCGTCAGACCTTTGTTCTGCTGGCAGCTGCTCCTCACCAACCCTTTGTTGTGAGGAGGTGCGCTGCTCAGTGACTTGGCCCTCGGAAATGCATACATGCGAGCTGCGGCCTTCCGCCTGACAGTTCGGCATTTCCTTCCTCACTTGCTCGAGAACCCTGTTCTCGATCGTGACCATGTGGTCACTGCAAGTGAGCTCTCTGCATATATTTTCTAGGGCATCTAACCTCCCTAGAATTTGAGCTGTGGTGGTCTGATTGTCACCGCCTTGCACTTCGCCAACGAGTTCCCTCAGTTGCGAAATCTGGCCTGACACTTGTGTAAAATCCCTTTCTAACCTTAACTCTAAGTCATTACATTGGATCTCTATTTGGTTAATTCTATTGGTGTTGGTCGCTACTTGCTTGGTTAACAATTCTGAGGTCTTCGTGGTGGCATTGTGGATGGAGTCCAGTCTGGCCTGGAATTCCGTCCTTACGGCTTCAAGTTTCCTATTTACTTCCGCCGATGCCTTGGCAAATTCCTTACCCTGAACATCAAGTTTCTGATTAACGCTTTCAGAGACTTTCGCTTGCTCCTGGAGCATTGCTACAATGAGGTCAAATTGGGGGTTATTCATGGTACTTGCACTACCGTTGGGTGGGAACCCACGACCTGCTGGCCGTTCCAGCGACCTTGATCTGGTATTCATATTTGGGGAGTGCCGGTATTGAGTCTCATAATCTTGCGATCCGCGCGAGAGACAAAAAGACAGACGATAGATTCGGGAGTCGAATGGCTTCGTCTACGCAGCTGGTCCAGGGATACGTGCCTCCAAGTTACGTTGCCGAACAATAGGATAGGTTAACCTAACCTACTCACCGACTCTGGGCTTGATTGAACCTAGGAAACTACTCTGCTGTGCAACCTGGACGCACCCATCCCCGTGCAGCTCTACGCTGTCCTCCAGTGATCATTAACATGGAGGATGTCCCCAGTAGACCAGCATCCATTCCGAGGAATGATTGCTGGTTTATCATAGGGACTTTCAGCCTAGTTATTCCAGAGCGAGAAGTACGCTTCCCGGACTTACCCGCCCAAATATGAATTGATAAATCAAGATGTTGGAAAGACACATTTAATATTCTGGGAATTATCACATTTACTTATATACAAGCACTGCACAAACTTATAAGATTGTTTTTACAATTGGAACCAACAAAATGGGTAACAAAAGCATTGTACTTACATCTTCTGCTTCCACCTCATCACACATGGGCCTTGAAACAAACACTTTTCACTCCAACTATAAATGGGGAGATTTTCTGTGAATTTACACTAAAAATATAGCGGTATCTTAAGACATATGGGTATTGTCTTGCAAATGAACTGTTTCAGGGAGCTATATCACAAAGGATGTGCCGATTAATTATGGATGTCTTTGGATACAAAGCATCATGGTTTCCTGAAGGCTCATTGTCCTCACCATGTGGTTTTGAGAATTTCAGAATTTTCATGGATATTGGTTCCATGCACTTTAAGGCACTTCAAGTGCTGTAATTCGTCCATATTATACACTACAGGACTATTCCCAAGCACTTATTAGATATTTCACATGTTGGAATACAATGGTGACTCCATTGTCCTCTCTCCACTGGCCTACTCTGGCCCAAAACTTGGAGCGATGTTAACTGTACCAACTGTTAGCAAGAAGTGAAGTCAAGATGGCTTCCTCTCATGTTAAAAGCTATCTCAGACTCATTGTCTGGTAGCCACGCCCATGAGGCCATCTGATTGGTCCACAGCACCTTGGGTTACTTGCCTTCATCAAGTACCTTGAGAAGCCCAATAGATGGCAGTCTAGTCAGGGCTAGTTCCACTGACTCTCACCAGATGGCTCTGGTGCTGTGAGACCGATTGTCTTTTGTCCAAAAACATCGATTTTTTGATGTTTTTGTGGTTTGTTTGCACATATAATTGTGACTTGGAGTTATTTTCAGGGAAAGCAAGTTAATTTGTGCTTGCACAAATGTTATCCTGAAAATATGTGTGTTAATAAAAAATGTCATGAAAAGTAACATGTGCTCTCTGAATTCTACCTAAAAAGAAAAGGTTTTTTTTTTTATAACCAATGAATTTTGGTCTGGGGCTTATTAATTACTTAATATTTCGATGTTATATCATACTTTTACTAATTAGGCCTAATTTCTGTTAATCTTAACATATCTGGGAATGTCTATTCCTATTAATTCTACCTGAATTGAATTGGCCTTGTACTTTGGTTGGAGTGGAGTGCTGCCTGTATGTATTGGGGATGTATACCCAACCTTTGGTTGGTTATAGTTGCCTTGCAGAGGTTCAGCGGAGACTTTGCACGAAACAACTGGAGGGGAGCTGAGTGGCTGTGGCCCGTGGTTTTTCCTTCTCAGCAAGAGAATTTGCCACTCTACGCTTATGAACATCTCAGTTATTGTTTATTTTATATATTACTGTGGGTTCACTGCACATTTGCGCTATACAGCCAACCGTGCCTGGTCTGGAGGTACTTATTTTGGTACAGGTGAGTCATTGAATTGGTATGATGTTATTCACTCTTGATCAGCATAGCAACAGGTTTACGACCTACAACTAAGAAAGCCATTTCTTGAAACTGGATTTTACTGCACATTATATACGAGATATAATTTTTTGTAACTTTTACCCATCAAACACTAGGATGCACATTATACATGCACGTGCACTATACATGCGTAAATATGGTATGCATGCCTCTAATAATGTATAAATAATATTGTATGCAGAATATTTAGTTTAATGTAGAACCATTGTCACTAACACTCCGAGAATTCTCTCTTTGAATAGCATTGGTAGATTGGAAGTAGCTTCTTTTTTTTTTTTTTTTTTTGTCAAATGTAATTACCTGAAATATTGTATACAAAAGACTGAAAGGTGGGAGTTTTTATTTTTATAAACTACTAACAGTTTGGTACAGTTTTCAGTTTTCTACATGGCCTCCATTCCGAACTCTGCACAACTCATAACGGTGATTCAATTCATTCCACGTCTGGTGTAACATCTCTGGGGTGATTCTGTCGAAAGCCTGTGTGATTTTGAGTTTCAAATCATCAATGTCTGTGGGTTTCTGTGAATAGACAGTGTCTTCAACGAAACCCCAGACGAAGAAGTCTGGAGGGGTTAAATTGGGGATTTGGGAGGCCAATCAATTGGCCACACCAACGACGATTGAAATGTTGGTCAAGAAAATCACGAACCACTTGTGCCCAGTGAGAGAGTGCACCATGTAATTGAAACACAATGTTCAAGTTGTTGTCTTGTTGGAGTTGGGGCAGAAGAAACAACTGCAACGTGTCTAAGGAATATGATGTATTGTGTTCTCAGAAAAGAAAAATGGTCCATACACTTTATTGCAACAATTATTGACAAGAACGAATCAGTTCAAACTTCATTGTTGCCAACACACTACAGCAAAACTCCCATGTTTCACGCACAAAAACACCAAGACGAAAATTTTCCTACTATCACATTTAAGTTTCTATTAATGTTTTATTTTATCCATACCCATATGGATAACCCGCTACAGTGAAACCCTGATTCCACGTTCCTGCATTATACATTCAGTCTTCATGCTCCTATCTTATTTTGGTCCCCTGAAAAACAGAAAATCGAGATTCCATTTTATATTTACTAAGTGGGTAATTTGAAGAAGCTTTTCTGTTGTTATTTTTTATGCACTTTGTGCCTTTTATTGTTCTTTCAGAGCCTACACCTGCTGGAAGTTGTGGTGAAAAAAATGGATTACCTGGAAGTGGAGCACAGCAACAAACAATAACGACCATGTTTGCAAAACAACAGAAGAAGGAGATTAGTGGTTTCCAAAGCAATGAAGATGATGCAGAGGATGAACACATTCACAAGAAGAAGAAGAGAGTTGAAAGAAGCAAAAGGGAATGCAAGGAGAGGTAAGATAAAACCTGGGGATGTTGCTCCATTGTGGCCTAAAGGCTTAAAACAAATGTAAAATTTGCAAAGGAAACTGCCTTTTTCACAGTTGATCAGCATCATCTGAAAAATCCATGTATGTTTAATCAATAAAATCCCTGATAGTCTGTTTCTTTTCAAGTGATAAGTGTCGCTTCTTAGGGATGGGACAGATTAATCGGTACCCTATCGATATTGGCTGATATAGGCATATCAATTTATTGGTAAAATTACCATATCTATAAATATCTTATAATTTAGTGTAAAATTCTGCCATTTTGTTATAATTTTTATGGATAATCTCCATGCTCTACATTTTGAAAAAGTAAGTTTCTAAATTTGCAACTTTTTTTGCATTGCATTCACCTGGAAACAAACATTTATTTAGATCGTCAGTGAACATACAAAATATCACACAAAATGAAAAGAAACTTCGAATTTTCCACAGTTTCCAGGATAATTAGAATTCAACAATATGCCGTGCAGCATTTTTGCAGATCCTCTGAAAGACTAAAATGCAATGGGCCAATATCAGTAAATAAATTTTGGCTGATACTTTCTGATACGGATACTATCGGTATTGGCTCAGCCCTAATTATGATGATTATTATTATTGTCAAATTAATGACGGTTTTTGTTTTTTGCATGTCATTTATAGCCTAATTATCATGGTCAATCTTATGCCTTGATATTTTTAAAGCAACAAACTTGAAGAGCTTAATATCATTGACAATCAAGAGTTGATTAATGTAAGGAAGAGGTAGGGGCATCTAACATTTAAATGTGTTAGTTTGAGGTAATAGGAAGAACTTTTTTTTTTGCCCTATGAGAGACAGTGTGTGCACTGCGATCTTTTCTTGTGTTCTAGTGAGCCAGTCTGGCTCTCTTTGCTATAACACTAATATTTCTAAAATTATTGTTGAAAAAATTGTTGATCAATTTAATGTTCTCTTTGCATACAATGCATACAGCACTCAAGGTGCTTGTACTAAAGACCCAAACATGCAAGGATGAAAGTTTAAAAGGAATGGGAAACAATTGTAATATTTTACTATTCCAAACCCATGAATTTTAAATGTTAATACAATAAAATGTAAATTTGGATTTCCAGTTTCCACTATTTTATGGTATTCATTATTGATACAGTGGAATCCTGATTTTACATTTTTCTGCTCTATGCACTCAATCTTCATGGTCCTAATAAGCAGAATAGTACAAAAAAAAATTCCTGGACTTTACATTTCCACACATTGTAAGTTTTTAATGTCGGTTCCCTGAAACGTAAAATCGAGGTTCCACTGTAATTTATTTTGATTTACAATATTAAGTGAATTAGAACTGTTACATCCTGTGAATTTTCTGAAATTACTTTTTGCATTGATTTCAGTGTTCAACCGCAGGGTCCAAAGGCAAGGAAAATTCCAGATCGCTGTCATGTATGTCGTCAGATTTTGGACAGCCCTGATCTTCGCATATACCAAGGCCATCCACCAAATGCACAGGAAGAAATTATTGCCCTGACAGACTCCAGAATGTCCCTCTTCACAGGCAAAGAGGATGAAATCAATGAGCATGATATGAGACCTCAACAAAAGTTAACATATTTTAGGTAATAAGACTTTTTTTCTGCCTCTCTCTTCTCTTATATGGTATTGTCTAATGATAGTTTCATCAATACTATAATAGAACTGTTAAAACTCTAAGTTAGATGGTTTAAGGTAACACCTGTTTTCTCTCCTCACTGAGGACATCAGTGTGGCTTCAGTGATTTCAGTGGCTTAGCAATGGTTTCCTTGTATTCTGCTACAGTTACATTTATTAATAAATGAGTAATAGTTACATGTGCATATTTAGTTCCTAATGGAAAACGAAATCTGCAATTATCTGCTGTCATGATTATTTAAGGGTAAATTCAAAATGGCATTTTGTCATGAAATATTGTGTAAGACCTTTTTCTGAGCCTGGATTATTCTGTAACTGCAAAATACTCAGAATATTGATTATATTTATGTCAAATTATGAGTTGACTTCTTTAAAATTCAATAAACTGTGTAATCCCTGAGCCTCACATATGAATATACATAGGATGGAAATTTTTATTTTCTGTAATTAGTGTAAATTCTTTAAAATCAAATTTTATATTTTATTCGCCATAATACCACTGAAATTTCATTTTATGTAGCGAAATTCAGTCTTTTTTGTACCAATATTTGAATCTTTTTATAACTATTGCAAATACATGTTTCTAATGATTAACATTAACCATTATCATCATACACTTTCATCTTTGCAATTTGTCAAAAGTGGCAGAAAATTAACACAAAATAAGAAAAACACAAATACATTAAAGAAAGGAAGTCAAATGAAAACATTTATATTTCTTTTAGTCATTTATTTGCATGTAGGTTTGCACACGTTTTGTTTCCCCTCACAAAGTATCTAACTTCTTAATTCACCTCAGATGCCACCATTCAGTGAGTATGTCAATGTTTATCTGTCGGTGAAGATATGCCATTAAACTTTTGTCTTCGTTCATAAATTTGCTTTCGTGATAGGAGCATATATTGAAGACTTTTTTTTTTATAGATGTATATGCAAATTTCAAGACCTAACACAAATTTTGAAACCTATTCTTTTAGATATTTTCTCTACTCATAATTACCAGATTTGGCGAAAATCATTAGAATGGCTACACTGTGTGATAGTTTAGCAAGGCAAGACGAAGGGGGTAAGGTAACATTGCCTAGATATAGCTGGCAGTGAGGGCCAGTTTAAAAATAAAATACTGTAGAACCAGTGTGTATAATAAGACATCCAATTTTACAAATTGTAATTTATTGGGTAAGTGAAGAATGTGTGATTTCTTTTAAATTTTTTAAAGAGCAAGTTGCAGAATTTGCAAATATACTGAATTATATAATAAGATGTATGATATAGCCAACCTTATTTAACATCTCTAGATCTTATATTTTACAAGAACATTATAAGTTCTTGAACGATATGGTTCTGCAACTGTATAATCGAGGTTCCACTATAGGTGGGTTTCATGTGATGTCTGGATATGTCAGTGTCGAAAGTGTCATTTCTAAAGACACAGAAAGCAATTCCAATTTTTATCACACTCTTTTATTTCACAGTATCTATGATAAGGAGGGCCACTTGTGTCCAATTGATTCTGGCCTTTTGGAGAGGAATGTCTTGCTGTATATTTCTGGATACATGAAAGCAATATTCGAAGAAAATCCAGAACCAGAAGGTAAGAATGAATTCACGTTATAAGTCATCTGATTTGTAGCAGCTTTCCAACTGACCTGGAAATCCTGGAAAAATCAGACAAATTATCATGTGAATAAAAAAATCATGGAAAAGTGAGGAAATTCTCAAAATGCATCCAAAAACCTTGAAAAGCCAGGGAAAATGAAGGATTTTTGCTTGTAAAGATTTGGGAATGAAAATATAATTCACTTTTTCTTTCCTGAACTATGTTCTTGAAGGGAATTATTCTACATAAAAATATCTTTATGGTTCACTTTTGTTTATTTATTTTGAACAAAAGTAAATAACTAAACTTAATAATAGTAATAAACTTTGTTTTCTTTAATATCAATTACAGTTTGAAACTTAAAACCTGTGATTTGCATCTTAAAGCATTATATTTATTTATAAATTACCTGGAAAAGTCAGGAAATTTGCTTTGCCAAAATGAGCAGGACCCTGTATGGCTACATGTCTTTTGCAGAATACTCTCTCAAATGTGAAAATTGGATTCTCATAAGAATGGAACCTACATCAAAGGCAAAAGTGTTGATAACTATACTGAATAGAAACTCTCACCCATTTTATTTAGTTCACATGGTATCTTGGACAGGTAAATTCATAACTTATTAAATGCTGTCAGCTTACATTGTCTTTACATATTTGCTGTTTCTATATTTCTGTTTTGCACCAGCATCCACCTAGTTCCAAATTAAAGTTCAATCATAAACATTGTTCTCACTGACCTGAAAATTCTGAAAAGCAGAAAAGTCAGTAAATTTTAAAATATGTAAAATCTTGGAAAAGTTGTGAAAATCAGTACTCCTTTTGTACTTTGGCATTTTAGAAAGGAAAATAAATTACTTTTTCCATAAAACCAACTTCTTAAGAGATATTGCATATAAAAATGTTTGTATAGTTGTCTGTTCATGAATTTTAAACAATGTGAAATAGTAAACTTCTGCAGTTTAATTTTAATGCTTAAAATTTGGTTTTAGCACTACAAAATGGTCTGGAAAGTTATTTCAAAATTGCCTGGAAAATCTGGAATAGCCAAGGAATTGCTTTTTCAAAATGAGTGAGAACTCCGAGGAAATATGTCTGCGAGAATTATCGAGCACTTACTCACCATTGATCACAGGTTCAAGTCTTGAAGTGGTCATGTTTTTTTTTAGTATCCCATTATCAATTTCATTCAAACAGCAGTCATTCTCATAACAATTAGCCGAAAGTGGCAGAAGAGCAATGCCAAATGAGGAAAATACAAATACAGGGTATTTCAATAGAAATTGACATTTTTAAATGCAACAAAAGAGAGCCCTGTTTAATGAAATAACACTACAAACACAATAATTGTAACCTTACACATGAACATTGCCTTTTGTGAAAGAACCAACGTCAACTTCATGTTTTGAATATCATGTTTGGCAGGTGACCGAACATTTTGCTAACATTCACACCCAAACAGCTCGAGGATTTCAACCATGACATTTTCCAACATATCAACAGGAATGATGCTGATTTCCATGTGAATGTTCTTTTTTTTTATGTCCTCAGTCGTCTGTGGCCAACTTGCAAACTTTCCTTTTCAGGTGCCCATAGACAGGAAGTAATCAGGAATAATTATCAAGTGACAACAGCAACCTTATAGTCACTATGTTTATAAAATGACATAACAACAACTGCATGTTGCAACCCTTTGTATCAATCCAAGTTTTTACAAATGACAGTGTTGTTAATACATTAAATGTTGCCAACACTATGAGCAAATATTTCTTGCAGCAAACAAAAATGTTCCATTTTATTTAAACAACTTTTACAAAATATTTATTTTCCCTCCATGCAGTGCTTTGTTTAAATAGTATTTGAATTTTACGGCTATTTTTCTGCCATTTTCTAGGTGGTATTCCAGTGAAGGACTTAGGTCCCATCAATGAATGGTTTGTATCAGGCTTCGATGGTGGAGAGAAAGCTCTCTTGGGCTTGCAAACAGGCTATGCAGAGTACTTTCTCATGGAACCCAGTGAGGACTATGCACCTTTTATGGACTCTATTAGAGAGAAAGTGTACATGAATAAAGTGGTGATAGAATATTTATTAGAGGAACCCAGGGCCAGTTATGAAGATTTGCTTAATAAACTTCATGTAAGATATTTTCAGATATTTTTCTTTTATAATTCAGTGGAACCTTGATTATAAGATTTTGTGGAGACTATGTAGGATATAAAGCTGGGGACAAGGTAAAATCAAAGTTCCACTGTGTAGTTCTAATATTCACATGTACTAGCATATTTCAAGTTCATTGAGTAATTTTCTATTAGAAAACTGCATAAAATAACCAAAATGGACAGTGATCTAATGGTGAGCCAATTTAAATGTGCTGCTTCTTATATACATGTAATAAATCCACAAAAGTATGATGATGTTTTTCTAGCTATGGAAGTTCCACATTTCTGAATATAAGCAGAATACATGTATGAATTGTATAATTTATCATTAAATATCAATTCTTAGCTAAGGGATCCCACTTTAAACTGTAGGTCCAGTCCCAATTAGCCTTACTGTGCATAAAGTTGACTTAAAGCATTAAATCATCATCATCATCATCAATTCTTAGCTAATGAACTTGATTAAGAATAATGCCACAGTGATGTCATTTTTGATATTCACAATTTCTACAAGAAGAGTTTTAATAAAAAAATGATTTCTTTCCTATATTTTAAAATTTGGGACAATCTGATAAAGTTTCACTATCAAATTTACTAATTCTGATAACCAGTATTCTACCGATCCGATATATAATTGCAAATGTTCCTTGAAGGACACAAGAATGGTTCATCTTCTTAATTAATATATGTAGTCAGATTATTGCATGATTTTATCTTTGAAAAATTAAATTTGTGTTGAAGAATTCACTTTACGATGCACGGGCATATGAAGTATATCTTTGTGTACATACAAATAATAATATAGTGTCAGAATTTTTCATTGAATTACTGTTTATTTATAGATATGTTTGATCAGTAAAATTATCAGTAGTTTTGCTGATATGCTTGTATCAACCAAGACCAATAGAGTACAGGTTAATCTGCCCCATCCATACATTTAGAGTGTGGAGTAATTTTCTGCTCTACTAATTATTCAGCTTTTGCTTTGCACCCTCCAAAATGGTTCCATACTTGAAAAGGGTACACAATTAATAATATTATGAGATGCTACAAATTCATGAATAATGAGTTTCGGATTTGGTTCATTTATATACAGGGTGATTCAAAAGTTCCAGGACACCCTTTTTTTCTCTGAAATGGATGCTCTAATTTCAGATGCAACTTCACCTGGGATTATCGGGCTAAGGGGCGGGCCCATGTGTGAGGGTGCTTCCAGGACATGACCGCCATATTGGATCAAGGCCAAATTTTTCAAATAGCATGGGGGTCATGTGGGGTATCAAAACACATTAGAATTTCTCAGAAATGCAATGCTGTAATTAGTTTGTGATAGCTGTAACGGTACAAAAGTTATGACTTATGACACTGAAAGTTGCCATATCTTCTGTTTGTTGGCTGGTGTGGTCCCGTTGAATAACAACTAAGATCTCACGACATCACTACCCTGGATGGTTTTCTTTGGGGTTTAGTCAGAGAAAATTCACAACCAACACCACCTTCACTATCACATCATCCGGGCCTGTGATCAAGTACCCCCACAGATGCTCATGCAGGTCCATGCAGAGTGGATCTCACGCCTCGAAGAGTATGTTCGGCACGATGGGAACCACAATGAGCACATCCTCTAGGACATACCGTGTCAATAACTCGTGCTATTACAGCTGTGACAAAACTAATTACAGCATTGCATTTCTTAAAGAATTCTAATGTGTTTTGAAAGTGTGTATTTGGGATTGGGTTTTTATTAGGAGATTATACCAATATTGTACCAAATTCTACCTAGATCCAATATGGCAGCTATATCCCGGAAGCACCCTTACACATATACCCCTTACCCCGATGTACACAGGTGAAGTTGGATATGCCATTACCACATCGGGTTCAGAGAGAAAAGGGTGTCCTGGGACTTTTGAAAGACCCTGTACTCTGTTTGTCACAGTTAATTTCTAAGAGTTGGGTTGGTTTGAGTTGGTGTTTTAAGTCCACTTTATGCACAGTAAGGCTAATCGGGACAGGACCTACAGTTTAAAGTGGAATCCGAACCACTTGTGCCTCCACCGGGTATCGAACCCGGGACCCCTTGATTACAAGGCAATGACGCTACCACTGCGCCATGGGGAGGCCCTTAATTTCTAAGAGATGTTACCATCAGTTGTATGTATACTTTTTTTGTTTTATCCTTGCAGACCACCGTGCCTCCCAAAGGAATATCCAGTTTATCAGAAGATCTTCTTTTAAGGCATGCACAGTTCATTTGTGACCAGGTTTATAACTTTGACTTGGCAGCAGGGGATGAAGATGATCAGCTTATTATTGCTCCCTGCATGGAAAATTTAGTGGACTTATGTTCTGTTTCCCTGGGGAAGAGGTTAGTAAAATTGAAAGTGTGTATTTGGGATTGTTTTTTTTTAGGAGTTAATACCAATATTGTAATTAGAAAAATCTGTTTCAATTGAATCAACATTTGGGAGGTTCAGGGCACAAGTGGCGTAACTCCATTCAAGTCAGTTTTGAGTAAAAGGCACATTTAAATAACTTAGTACTGTCTTGTACACTGTTGAAGCACAAACATAATAGTGCCCCTTTGAGCAAGAATTTGATACTTGAGGGACAGTTACTTACATGTCTTTTTAACATTAATATGTGATTAATGTGATAACACAGGCAATTGCAATAAGGTCCACTACACAATAATTTGGGTCTTGTAACACACTAAAACAAAGAGAGAGAACATATTATTAGAAAATATGATTAGAGAAAAAGGTGTAAAGTTTTTCTTTTTGTGTTTCAGACGAGCTGTGAGTCGCCAAAGTAGGAAAGATTTGAAAATTGAAAAGAAACCAACATGGAGTAAAGCTACCACTACACCTCTTGTGAAGAATGTTTTTGAAGAGTTTTTTCGGGACCAAATTGATGGTCATGAAGACGTAGAAATCGAAATCAAGGTAATGTAGAAATCCAGGTGATATATGTGGTGTTTACTGCACATTTATGTGGAATAATACAAAAACACCATGTTTTCTAATTTACATTGGTAGCTCCAAAGGTAGCCCTTCCTATTTCAATCCCCTTGTATTGTGTCTCGTAATCAAGTTATAGTTACATTGGATTTACCACTTTATGTTCTTTTATTTAGGTTAAAGAGTTTAAAAACCTCAAGTTTTTAGAGTGAAAACTGTTTAACTTCACTTGCTTTAACCCTTGTCTGGGAAAGCTATTTTGTAACGTATCCAGGCAAGCAGTGTCTATCAGACATAACAAAGTAAACGGATTTTCCATACAGCTTTCTCTTTCCTCCTTAATAAAAATAAAAATAAAAGCTAAACTGAGAGATACTTGCCTCAGAGCATTTATAAATATGTATAAATTTAATGGGATTTGGATTAATAAAATTTGCAATTTTTCACATCTACGGAGAAAAAAAATTGAAATAGAGAAAACATCCGCTTGTACATTTTTCATGTTTTACCAAAATTCACGCATAATTCCTGGAGCCAATCATTCACGAATAATTCCCAGGAATTTCAAGTGAGTAGCCACCCTGATATTGTGCAGATAATAAACATACGTAATTCATTTTCCATATCAACAAGTAACTTGCTAACAGCAAAAGCACAGTATTTCAATAATTTGTGGATAGTTTTGAAAATGATGTAATGTAAACGAATGTATCTAATCAGCAGTTTTCAGGAATTTTGTACCACTTTACGTATTTTGGAACCTATTTCAGGATTTTTAGGAACCTAAAAGCACATTTTTTAGAACCTAAAAATCCGAGGTCTAGTGGTGATAATAGTATTTGGTGATGCCATTGATGAACTGGCTGACAACATCTTAGTGGAGTAACCTTCATGTCGACACAACAGTATGATTTCCACATGTCCCTCCTGTAACATCATTCACTAAAAAAAGGAGGGGGTGGGGCAAACAATTTTACCATTTGGCGTAGGGTGCAAGACCAAAAATATGTAAGAAAAAGCATTTGTTAAATGAGAAGCTCTTTAACATTTGAGTTCAGCACTAATATTGTGCTATCACTGTATACTCTATTTTATAAACATCAGCAAAGCATTAAATCATTATTTTGTTAGACATGATTAGGGGCATGCATATTTCGTTTTTGACGAAAAAACGAAATTTGAAAAAACGCATTGTAGTGTTAATGTTTCATGTTTTTGAAAGGTGTGAGATGCATTTTGTGACCATGTTTTGTCACGAAATAATACGAAACGAACTGCAAAAAGCGAAATTAACTCTTAAACACGAAATTTAGGGTTTATTCACCGACGCGACACCTTCTGAAGTCTGAATTATCCTTAGAGTTATGCAATTCCCGGAAAATTGATTAATTCTGCTGTTAATATTGGAGAAACAAAAATTAACTCCTTTACACAGAAATAAACTTAATACTCGGATAACTACATAAATGGGCTATTAGAAGTGAAATGTTAATTCTGTGTAGTAAGTGTAGTTTTTAAATCAAATTCAGGATTATATTCACAATTTTACAACCAAAATGTCATTTTATGTAGCATTTTTTATGTGATTATTCACCGCTATAACACCGATATTTTATTTTATTTACCGCTTTTGAACCCGAAATTGACTCACTTTTTAAACTGAAATTTTGCTTTTTTATTTACCAAAAATATGTACCTCTAGACATGATAGAAAAAAAAGCAAGCAGTACTTGCTTTGAGCAGGAAGTATCAACTTGGGTATGATTTTTTTTAAAATCCTGTATGTTATTTTTAGTGGTGAAATGTGTTTATTTTTTTTTTCAGGGACCTAAGCGTAAACGTTGCGGAAAATGTGATAATTGTCAGCAACCGGATTGTGGAAGTTGCACTGCATGTCGTGGTATGGTAAAGTTTGGAGGCAGTGGGAAGAGTAAACAGGCTTGTGATAAACGAGAGTTAGTATCTTTCTCTATTTATTCATGTTGGTTGATACTAGGGCTGAGCCGATACCCTGATTGATTTGTACCAATGCCGATACTGATACCTGCATAATTCCAGTATAAAATAATAAGTTACTAAGTCACATCACCAGGCACAATATAATATAATTTGTGGGGTGCTCCGAACCAAGTCTCTCAGAAATAATGATAATGATATAGGTGCTTATAATTAATTAATTAATATTGTTATTGCTATTACATGATTGTTAAAAGACACTATAAAATCAGATACACAACAGCAAATATTCATAATCTAGTTTACATGTAGTAAGACTGCTAAAATGTGTATAAAAAGAACTGTCCTGGCAAGGAAATTAATGTCAGAGAAGTAAAAATTGAATATTTATTGAATTACAAAAATTAGGGATTTGCCGATATGAAATTTTGGCCGATACCGATTAAGTACCGATATAAAATTTACCGATCCTAAAGAAGAACCTGAAGGTTCATTGACCAGCTTAATAAATGTGTGTTTCAAGGTGACTGCAGTGAAAAAGAAATTGCATATTTATACATTTACTTTTTTAGAAACTAGGGCATGGAGATTATCCATAAAAATTACGACAAAATGACAGAATTTTGCACTAAATTATCAGATATTTAACGATATATCGGATCGGTAAAATAATCTGTAATTTTACCGATACACTGATATGCCTATATCGGCCGATACTGATAGAGTACCGATTAATCGGTCCCATCCCTAACAAGGAGGAAAGACTCACCAGACAGGAAAAAATCAAATTTTCGGACCCGTGAGCCACATCTTCAGGTGTAGGAACAAAGCATGTGAACTTGGCAACAAGGATGGATCGATAATGTGACTGCAGACACTTTGTTTCTACACCTGAAGATGCGGCTGCAACGATTTGAATTTTTCCTGTGTCTGGTGAGTGTTTCCTGTTTCCTCTTTTACTTATACTTTAATTATGTATTTATGTAAAATTTCTATATTGTGAAACCCCAGTTTCACATTCGTGCATTTTATATTATTCTGCTTAATACGTTTAGTCATCCAGGTCCTGTTAAATAATAGGATATTGACCTCAATCTTATGTTTACCACTCATACATTTTCTCAACTGTGCCAATGCCATAAAAGTTGGTAGAAGACTTCAGTTGGCTGTGAGATTTCTCCTTTTTTTTAAGCAGTTTTATTCACCAAGCAGCCTCGAACTTCTGGCAGATAGGCTTTGCATGTGAGAGGAGGGAGAGAAAAGGCAAGGCGGAGTGAGTGCACGCAATTTGCATTTGTCACACTGTCCTTGACCAACAGGAAGGGGAAAAAAGATAACTTCTTACGTCTTCCATCCCATCAAGTTGAAATCTGTCAGGCTTTCTGTGAAATCTGTCATGCTTTCTGCCCTATGGTCTGATAACAAGCACACTGTTGCCAAACCTATGCTGCTTTCCGTAAAGTTTGAACACAATCAAAGTATGTGACAGGTTCCTTTGTTTGCCCTTCGCCCTTGACTTTGAAGATGGAGCGTGTGCACTTTAATGCATGCACAGAGGAATGTCTCTTCCTATGCAGATCAGTGACTTGGGTTTTGTATAGTGATGGCACAAGAAAAAATTGTTCGGGAGATATGAGTGTGGCAATATTTTCTAGGGTGCCAGTCAAATTTAGAACACATCTAAATACCATAGAAAAATTCATATTTGGGCTAAAATAGTTTTTCTTGTTTGCTGGATAAGGGGTGAATATGTCTGTGAGTGGGTCAGTAATATGATGATACTGCCTTTAATTGGAGATTTGTCTCTGTGGAGGGTAAATAAATATACAAATATTTCCACACTTATAGCAAGTACTTTCCTCAGGTCCTCTGTTCAGGGATACATATTAGAATTGATAAAATGTGAGGCACTCATCAGTGTGGGAACATTGTCAACAAGGAAACTCTGAAGGTACATTACGAATTCTTTTCATAAACATATGTCGTATTAAGTCACTAGCAGTGCATATTTTGTCTTGTACAGCATTCAGATTATAGCAGTTTAAATTATTATATGCAAACAAAGCCATAATAAAAATTTACTTAGCTGATCAACACAAGACTTGGTTGTGGTGTGTGCTGTGGATAGATAGAAGAGAATGGCAACAACTGCAGCTCTTTGTGTACAAAATAATATTGGTACAAGGACTGAAACAAAGTAGCCAACCAAGCAATTGCAATACTGTGCAAGTTCCATTGAAGAAGATTCCGAAGATGTGCTTGATGTCTCATTCTTTGCAGCGAAACGTGATTCCATTTGTCTGGAAACATTTATTCCTAGAGTACATGGCTGTGGTTATCTGAGAGCCCTCGCAGTTTTCATGAATGGCCCTTCAAAATTTGGGGAGTTGGTTGAATTTTCCAGAAATTGTATTATGGGGTTCCCCATAATAGTAATTAGAGCTGAGCCGATATTGCTTTAATCCAATACCAATACAATTGTAAGAGTTGTTCACAACATTTATTAATATAATATATAAGTATTCCACTGCAATTATATGCAGCAGTTTACCAGAGTTTTGCTTTAAACTATTCAAGATTTACATCAGAATATTGAAAAAGCTGTTGTCTTTTTTTTTCACACAACACTAGTACAAAGTAAATTATAACTGCATTTTGCAAAATTTTTCATGATAATTGAACTTAACGAAAGTG
Organism: Lepisma saccharinum; assembly: GCF_977018435.1. NCBI lineage: Eukaryota > Metazoa > Arthropoda > Insecta > Zygentoma > Lepismatidae > Lepisma > Lepisma saccharinum. The sequence goes on from NC_139229.1 coordinate 127,526,881, forward strand.
TAGCATGGAATTTTTGCAGACCTTGCAAAATATCCAAACACTAGGATTATGAACCAGTATATGTGAATAAATTCTAACTGGATCCTCCTCACTTACCGCTGGTAGCGACCAATACCGATACATCAGCTGCCCCAAAATTAATAGTTATGATTCAGAAATTCTTATACATTTCATTTTTTTTTTTTTTTAAACTATAATCCACAGTTTAATGAGAGACTTAGGGGAACAGATAACCTCACCCACTGGATAACACATCACACATGCTGAGATAACTTTACGTACAGAACATTTAGATCAGTCCTACTGACCAAACCACTGCACTTAACACTTCATATATCTTATATCAGTAGGTGATCTGTAATGTGTAATAAATTTAAGGGTAAAATGTAGTGCTTGGTGACTTTCAAAATGTAAAAAAATAAAGGAAAAAACAAACTATCTAATTTTTCTTGCAGGTCATGTAAATGTACTTTATGCTTGTAAAAACAAATGCTTATTTTTATTATAAGTATTATATTACTGTATTTCTAGATGTTCAAACTTTACCATTGGGGATGGTGCTGAAGTGTCTGATAACGAAGAGGATGGTAAGAAAAGATTGCATGAGGATGATAAGGGTTTTCCTTGGCAACCTACTCCAGAAAATATTAAATTGCAGAAGGAAGATCATGAAATAAAATGGGTTGGCAGCCTTGTTATAGATGAAGGTGGTCGTAAATATTACAGGTCAGTGTGTGTGTTTTTTTTATTGCTTGATTTTTTAAGTATTCTACAGTGTCTTCATGACCGAGTCTTCTGCTGAGCAGTGGCTATTACACCAGGCAGCGAGAGCCCGTAGCATCCAGTTTGCTGGCAAACATTCACATAAATGAAACTGCTAACTATGTATTGAAATACGCCCGTACAATTCCACAGACAGTTAAAATTAGAATGAGCACGTACCTTGTTACATGAGGTGTTGGAAATGATGTCCTCTTGCTTCCACACATTTACGGCATTTTTTAAGGAAATTTTCACCAACATGTATCAGTTCCTCTTCCGAAATTGCTTCAATTACACTCCTGATATTTTCTTTCAATTCTTCTAATGTATGGCTTCAGGTTTAAAAGCTTCGTAGATTGCCTTGCAGATGCCATGCAAATGTCTGTTTCTTGTGCAAGGTGCCAAAGGGATTTTTGATTGTATTTCAAAATCGTCTAGTTTCTCATAAAGCACACACCATTTTACCCTTCGCTTCTTATCAAGAACATACCCTGTTTCCCTAAATTTACTCATAAGTTGTTTTCTGCATTTGGTATTCCAGGGGTCTCAGGTTTAATTCTCTGTGAGGCACATTGCATAATGATTTGGATCCCACTTTGAACTGTGGGTACAGCTGCAATTAACTTATCTGATCACAAAGTAGACTTAAATCATACTTTAACCTCTAGCAACCACCTTCTGGATGGTATCAAGGTCATTGAGTCACCTTTGTTCCAGAAAAACTAAATGTGCAAGCAGGGGAAAGAATATTTTGTGAGGGAGAATTCCACTTAAATATAGTTAAATGTAAATTACAGTTAAATATAGTGGAACCTTGATTTTACATTTATGGGTGAGATGAACAGATTTTATATTTTCCAACCTTTTAAAGTTTTTCATCTTGGTTCCCTGAAAAATTTAAATTGAAGTTCCTCTATATATAATTCATTTCCGTGTTGTTTATAAAATTCATCAGAAACTAACCTCTATTATTTATTAGAAAGTTGCACAAGTTAGACTATCAGTTGATTAGTTTTATAAATCCATGGTTGTGTACAATTATTAGGGCTGAACCAATACCAAAAGCAATATTACTGCCAATATTTGAAAATTGTAACAGTTCAGAGTTGTTCAAGACATTATAAATTTTAATTATATTTTTTTGATTGGTGCTATATCAGTGCTCGAAGTGATATCCCCAGCTAGTGAAATTTTTGCAAAGCATCTCCCCAACTAGTAATTTCCACATCAAACACTGAGTTATATAGCCTGTATGTATGTAACATATTGGTTACGTGCGTGTTACTCACTATCTATAAACAAAAATACGTTAGAGCATTCAAATTGGTCTACTTACGCAAGTGAGTATGTATTCTTACGTGGACGACGTTTCGGAAGCTTTACTGCTTCCTTCCTCAGGTTGTCGTTTTCAGCTCGGAATATCAAGCCATGTCAGAGAAGTGTCATGTAAGGATACTGGGTAAAAGGATCGGGTTAAAAATGCTTCATAGTGCTTGACCTATACAGAATTAAAACCACTTTGCTAAAAACCCCTTAAAACTCACAATAAAACATGTAAAACCACCGCTACGGTAAACTGGAGTGGCCGTTGAGAGCCTAAACTCCCTGTCAAGGTGAAGCGAGCGGGCAGATGGCACCGTGCAGCGGAGTGGTACTTCCCCTCCCACGATAGATCCCTCCCCTCTCTTTTTCTTCCCCTCGTCACCAATCCAAGGAAAATTCCCGTTCCACCTCGGCTGCTTTCCTTACTTCCGATGTGACATGGAAGCCCATCGGGGCCCTTTTATTATTCAAATTGTCCCACTTTTTAAAAAAGCTAATCCATACGTCATCTAAATTGCCCTCGTCCCGGTTCAGTTTATTTCTGTGTCCCGCGCATATCAATGCCGTTTCGTACACGTTCCTATCCAATTTACTGTTACTTTTTTTGACAACCTCTCTTTTTATTATTCTATGCCCACTGTTTATTATATGCTCTGCAAGCCCCGTTTTCGGATCGCTTTCTTTGATGTTCTTATCATGTTCGCCCCATCTAATACGCATGCTCCGGCCGGTTTGTCCAATATATTCCATCCCGCAATTGCATTCAATTCTATACACCCCTTTTTGTTCATCAGGGTTATCCCGAATTTTTACCCCCCTCTTATAATCCGTGAAATGCTTTTCAATATTTCTAGGTGCTCTCGTCCCGCATTTCACACCATACTTTTTCACTGTTTTTTCAATTTTCTCAGTGAGCCCTTTACAGTACGGTATCCCAACATAGTTAACTTTACTATCCAATCCTCCCTCCTCTTTTTCCTCCTTTTCTAATCTGCTATCAGAATCGGGGTTCCCCTTTGAAATATTCTTCCTTGCTCTCCTAGCTAACACGTTCATTTCATATTCGGAAAATCCATTCTTCATTCCTACCTCTATTATCCACGATATTTCTTTTTCTTTTTCTACGGCATTATTGCATAACCTCTCAGCCCTTATGAAAAAGTTTAAATAAACATTCGATTTGACCCTACTTGAATGTTCCGATGCCTTATTAATATAAAGACTGCCTGCCAGGGGTTTGTGAAACACCCCTGTCTTTATCCCCTTTTCAGTTTTAGTAATACTTAGGTCCAGGTAGTTGTTATTACCTTCCACCGAAGAGGACAGAATAAGCTTCACTAGGGAGAATTCGGTGGAAGGTAATAACAACTACCTGGACCTAAGTATTACTAAAACTGAAAAGGGGATAAAGACAGGGGTGTTTCACAAACCCCTGGCAGGCAGTCTTTATATTAATAAGGCATCGGAACATTCAAGTAGGGTCAAATCGAATGTTTATTTAAACTTTTTCATAAGGGCTGAGAGGTTATGCAATAATGCCGTAGAAAAAGAAAAAGAAATATCGTGGATAATAGAGGTAGGAATGAAGAATGGATTTTCCGAATATGAAATGAACGTGTTAGCTAGGAGAGCAAGGAAGAATATTTCAAAGGGGAACCCCGATTCTGATAGCAGATTAGAAAAGGAGGAAAAAGAGGAGGGAGGATTGGATAGTAAAGTTAACTATGTTGGGATACCGTACTGTAAAGGGCTCACTGAGAAAATTGAAAAAACAGTGAAAAAGTATGGTGTGAAATGCGGGACGAGAGCACCTAGAAATATTGAAAAGCATTTCACGGATTATAAGAGGGGGGTAAAAATTCGGGATAACCCTGATGAACAAAAAGGGGTGTATAGAATTGAATGCAATTGCGGGATGGAATATATTGGACAAACCGGCCGGAGCATGCGTATTAGATGGGGCGAACATGATAAGAACATCAAAGAAAGCGATCCGAAAACGGGGCTTGCAGAGCATATAATAAACAGTGGGCATAGAATAATGAAAAGAGAGGTTGTCAAAAAAAGTAACAGTAAATTGGATAGGAACGTGTACGAAACGGCATTGATATGCGCGGGACACAGAAATAAACTGAACCGGGACGAGGGCAATTTAGATGACGTATGGATTAGCTTTTTTAAAAAGTGGGACAATTTGAATAATAAAAGGGCCCCGATGGGCTTCCATGTCACATCGGAAGTAAGGAAAGCAGCCGAGGTGGAACGGGAATTTTCCTTGGATTGGTGACGAGGGGAAGAAAAAGAGAGGGGAGGGATCTATCGTGGGAGGGGAAGTACCACTCCGCTGCACGGTGCCATCTGCCAGCTCGCTTCACCTTGACAGGGAGTTTAGGCTCTCAACGGCCACTCCAGTTTACCGTAGCGGTGGTTTTACATGTTTTATTGTGAGTTTTAAGGGGTTTTTAGCAAAGTGGTTTTAATTCTGTATAGGTCAAGCACTATGAAGCGTTTTTAACCCGATCCTTTTACCCAGTATCCTTACATGACACTTCTCTGACATGGCTTGATATTCCGAGCTGAAAACGACAAACTGAGGAAGGAAGCAGTAAAGCTTCCGAAACGTCGTCCACGTAAGAATACATACTCACTTGCGTAAGTAGACCAATTTGAATGCTCTAACGTATTTTTGTTTGTATGTATGTTATATCATATATTTGGTACATGTATACTACCAGAGTTTTTGCTTTAAAATATTCATACTTTCACATGAGGCTATCATTTAATCATAAAATGAATTTCTTTCCAGAATTCTGTTGAAAGAAAAGAGAGAAAATTATGCAGTTTACATAATCGCCAGGATATTCAGACCTGGTCACATGTCATTTTTGCAGACCATGCAATATTTTCAGATTCTCGATAAGTATCACTGATAAAATTCCAACCTATACTTTCTGATATCGATACCACTGGTTCAGTCCTAATTATTATGTATTTTTGTATGCAGGAAAGCACTTGTAGGAGAAGAAGAAATCGAGAACAACAATTGGATCATAGTGCAGTCAAGTAGCTCGGATGACTCTTCAAAACTGTTTTTCTGTCAAGTGATGTACATGTACGAGAACAAGCAACGCAAGAAGATCTTCCATGCTAATTGGTTCTGGTATGTAATATAATGTGTCTTCAGGGGGCTACTCACCAGGAATTCCTGGAATTACGCATGAATTATTCACTCCAGGAATTATGCGTGAATTCTGCTTTAATTTTTCTCTGTAGGCATGAAAAATTTCAGCTTTTATTAATCTAAATGCCACTGAATTTATATGTATTTTATTAATGCCCTGAGACAAGTTTTTCACAGTTAGCTTTTATTTTTATCGAGGAAGGAAAAGAAAAGAGAGCTGCGTTGAAAATAAAACAAAATTCTCTCAGTCTGTTCACTTGGTTAGTGTCCGTTGCAGAACAATCTATCTGACAGGCGGAAGATTATTGCAAGATAAGATAGATATCTTGAAGTTGATTTCTTGAAATTCTTACAAAATTAACTATTTTTCGTAGATTACTAGATGTTGTAACATTTGTGACATGCTTGTAGATGTATTTCTAGTCTGAGTATGTGAAATGACAAAAGTAAAATCCACACCTTAAATTAATTATATTTATATATTGTAGCGTGACGTCGGGTAAGGTACGGGATTGAGTCACGCCGGGACGTAGCTCAGATAAATACAATAGGTCTTAAGTTTGACTTGGCTAACCACCTCTACCCTTAAGGAGGCTGATGAAGGATTGTTGGGAGCCTGTGTTGTTGAACGCTACTCACCCCTTGCTGTTGGTCTGGCCCTCGGCTTCTGGCGTCGGCGACGGTGACAGGTGTCCGCTGGAGAGATCGAAGATGACGATAAGAGACGGCAGGCAATTCGGCGACTTGTTTTATTCTTGCAGATTCTTCGGTTGGCTTAATCCGGACTGCTTATGGACTTCTCACTTGTTGCCGCCTCGTAGTGTCGCGATCTCTCAGCAGGCCGTCGTCCTCTTCTCGTCGATCAGTTTGGTGGTGATATTGGAGCGAAGTGAGAGATCGATTTACTGTCTCCAGCGGTTTTATACATTGGATTTGAGTCATAGGTTGGTGGACTTTGCACCTCCACTGTGCACCTGGGGTATCCCTGGATGCAGATGGAAATTTATAGTGGAGGTGCACTCACCGCTGGCGAGGGCCGTTGCCTTGCTGACTGTGCAGAGCCGAGTGGAAAATTCTTGTTGCTCGGCTCTGCATCCGGTGGAATGTGGGGTGAATGAGCGTTCAACTTGCGAGCTTCTGAGCGATGTTTGAGGCAAATTAATGTTTCGACTTTTATGCTCCCAATTCCTTCATCATTCCCCTGGTCAAGATGTATCCACTGTGAGTGGTTACGAAGCAGAGTAGAGATGGTTATGGAGAGTGTATTTTGAAAGAATAATTGAAAGTACATTGAGTAAAGAAAAATAAAAACCCTGTATATAATAATGTGGAAAAAAAAAATTTGGAGCTGTCGGTATAGCTGTACTGCACGGGTCTGGCTGCATGTTCAGCTGGAATGCTGACCACTGGTGGTATGCTGAGCTGCAGGCTGCCTGTGTTCTGCTGGCTACATGTTTATGTGCTTGCTGCAGGATGGTGGCATGGTGTCTGGCTGGCTGCTGATGTCTGCTGCAATAAGATATCTGCTGGCTGGCCGGCTGCATGATGTCTGCTGCAATAGGAAGGCTCCTGGCTGGCTGGCTGCATGATGTCTGCATCATGATGTCTGCTGCAATAGGAGGTCTCCTGGCTGGCTGGCTACATGATGTCTGCATGGTGTCTGGCTGGCTGCAATAGGATGCCTGCTGGCTGCATGATGTCTGCATGATGAGCCGCATGAGGACTGCATGATGTCTGCAATAAGATGTCAGCTGGTTGGCTGGCTGCATGGTGTCTGCATGATGTCCACTGGCCGACTGGCGGGCTGCATGATGAGCTGAAATAAGATATCTGCTGGCTGGCTGGCTGCATGATGTCTGCTGCAATAGGAGGTCTCCTGGCTGGTTGGCTGCATGATGTCTGCATGATGTCCACTGGCCGGCTGGCTGCTTGTACAGCTGCTCCAGGAAGACTGCTGCGCCATGATGATTCCTCGCTGACCGACTGCTGGGTGACTGGCTGTATGCGGAACTGCCGAAGAGATGCTTGAGAACGCCGTGAGTGTAGTATGGCCAGATGGTGACGTTGTGCAAGGGGGAGCCGACAAGCGTAGGGAAGGGGAAGTTATAATAAAAGGTGTTCGCGTAAGTGCGGAAGAGTAAAGGTTGGAGTCGAAGGTGACATAAGTGAAATGACAGGGGTGGGTAGACAGTAGCCATCATCGAAGGTGATATGTGTGGGAAGAGGAGGAGCTGAGCGAGTGGGAGTTGTAAGTTGACGAAGAGTGGGAGGGGGTGGTGGGGAATGTGCGGGATGTTGAGATGTAGCAGCTACGGAAATAGGAGGACTAATAATAGGGACGGAACATGTCTTAGGAGGAGATGGGGTTCGCCGGTGACAACATGAACAGCAAGAAGTGTGACGTTTTAGACGTAAGTACATGTGGGTAATGCAAATACAGAGAAGCAGCAGAGCTATGAAAATTAAGAAGAGATAGGAGGTTGTATGTGCAGGAGATTTTACAAGGTCATGAGGGGTAAGTGCACGAGCCTTAGAAGTAAAACATAGGAAAAGGGGAATGTGGAGAAGTTTAAATTGGTATATGACACCTAGAGTAAGACATGTGAGCCAGCCAAAAATTATAATGATAGGAAAATCCGCATGTCTGTAAAGGGGAGTTATGGGAGGGATGTCAAGAACTTTATATTGGGAGAGGTTAAGGTGAGGGATATGAAATGTTCATTGTTTATGATAAAGAGCCGTTGCATTCACAAGGGGGGAAATTTTATAATGGGTGTCTAGTAGAAAATTGGGATTGTTGGTCCAGGCAGCAGGAAGGATATGAATGGTTCGGTGGATTGTTGAATGATCGAAACCACAAGGAAAGATAGCATGAATTTTGATATCGGGGGTGATGAGTACATCTGTACGGCAAGCCACGTGTAACAATACTGCACCGGGTTCGTGAAAAGTGGTAAGATTATAATGTAAAGTGGAGCCATTAGCGTAAAAAAAGGTGATGGTAGGACGAGGATTAATTATTGCATAAACATTTAAATCTAATTTGACCACATCAGTGAGGTGGGATTCGTGACATGTGTAGGTACACACATTCATCGTATCAGCCACGGTTGTTGCTTGAATGAATTTGGAAAAACAGAAATTGAGCCCATCTTGTCGTCCTGTGTGAGAAGGCAGAAGGCACAATTTCTGTGTATGGACCTGACAATTTTCAAGGTCTGTACCACTAATGGTGACAACATTATGAGTATCATCGATGGCGATATACGATGGATTATGCGACACTACGCATGTTAAATTTTGATATGAAAAGGGGACAGGGATTGCTAAATAAAGTTTATATTTCTTCTGAGTGGAAGTGATAGGCACCTTGTAAGGATCCGCCCTGGATCGTACTTGGTTCGATGGGTCTATTGAGCCTCGGCTTCACACTCAGTATCCCTTCGGGGCTTGAGACTCCTCGGCTCAAGGTTCGGGTTATTCCGGCTTCTTCAATCCTCGATGTAAGGTCCCTCGTAATTCTAGGTCAAAGGTTCTCAATGTACTTATAGATCTTGACCAAGATTCTATAAGCAATCGACAATCCTTTTTCCCACTAGGTTCTGTCGATATTCAGTTAAGTACCCAACTTCCTTTTCTCTTTTCAGCCTCTGACCAGAGAACTGAAAATTAATCCGTGACCACAGAATAAGAAAAGGTGTTCCCTGACCAGGGACACAAACGTTGACTACCAACAGTCTATCGACCGATCCCGAATTCTGGTGTATCCTACGACAATCACAATCCTCTCAATTATATCTCCTGACCAGGAGCATAGAACCGAGAGAACATAAGCCTTCTGACCAGAAGAGCTAGGTAATTGTCCTAACGATAATCCAGAATAAACTAATTCCTAGTAGCGACGTGGAAGTAAGCGCAGAAATACGGGTGTGAAAAGAAAAGACGGTAATACGAGTTCCGTATTTATCTGGAGTTCGAATACAAAAGGCCACGGGCCACCGAGCTTCGCTGCTTATATAGCATTTCTCGGTGCCGTGAAGGATTTACCAACTTTTATCTTAACATCAATTTTACATTACAATAAAATACATATTAATAAAATATCAAGGAGGAACATAATTAGCTACATGTAAAAATTACTATTTTTAACCTTTTGTGAATATTAAATAGGCAATATAATTTTAATTGTTACACTCAGCATTTAATTTGACTAGGGAGTATGGCTTCTTCCAACTCCCCTCTCTCCCTGCAACGGCCGCACGAAAAGACAACAAAGAAAAGAAAGAAAGTTTACAACGTTAAAATGTTAAGCAATTTTTTTTTTTTAAATACAGGTTTTGTCTTGCGCGGGCATAACTTTCGTTTACCTTAACGTAACTATTTATTTATTTATTTACTTACTCAGAGTTTCAGATACAGTCTATTTGGCCATTTTACACTGAAACAACATAAAGTAGAAACAAATAATAACAAAAGATAAAAAACAATAACAAGATGGGATAGATTTACATGTTCTTCGTCAGTAATATACAAAAGTTACGTTCTGGAAGGAATATATCTACATTCAGGGGAAGTTTGTTGTAGATTTCTGGGAGCCTGTAAAACAAGGAGCGTTGTACAAGGGATAGCCTAGTGGTTGGGTTGTGGAAGAGTTGCAGGTTGCGCGTTAGCTTTTGGGGTACCCTAAGTGAGAATTTACTGATTAGGAGATCTGTTCTGATTTTGCCATTTATTATTTTGTATAAAAATTTCATGTCAGCTAGATCACGACGAAAGGATGGAGTGTGAATATTCAGAGCAGCCATGGTGTCTGATTTGGATACATGTCGAAAGGAAGGTATTCTATGGCGAACAATTGCAAGAAAGAAACTGAGAACAGAATCTATTCTGGTGAGATTGGTTTTTGAGGCCATTGCCCAAATTGGGGAACAGTATTCAAGGATGGGCGAGATGAAAGATTTAAAGAATAAAGCAAGAGATGATGGGTTTTGAATTTCGCTAAATCTGTATAGAAGACCGAGAAGGCGCATGGCTTTTTTAGTGGTAGCAATAATATGATAATTAAAAGTGAGTTAAAAGTAAATTCTGATTACACCGTCTTGCAGTAAAAGAAACAGGGATTAATATGATATTAGTTAAATTATTGTCCGCCAAGGGACACGACAGATATAGCGTGGGGAAGACAGCCTAATCTTTCGTCTTTTCCCCGGTTTCAACGTTTACATAAAGTTGAGTCTGCCTGGCTTCTACACAATAGCGATTGCTTTCTCGCATTGTTGTCACTGATAATGAAATTCCAGTTCAGCTTGCTGGCAGAAAGAAACAAACTCTTTGAACTTATATTTAACATCAGGATGTATAGTCTATATACGAGGTGGGTTCCACTTTTCTTGGTAATTAACCATTATCACACAAAATTTTTAAGTACCAAACAAAGAAAAATATTAAGTTTATATACACATTTGTAACGTGGAACTGCTACACGTTACAACCTTCAACTCAATATTGACAGCATCAGCAGAAATTCTGCATTGGGACAGTGGTATCTGATAATACATGTCAATAAGGGTGAGAAGAATCGCTATATCAAATCCAGTAGGAAGAATATTTTTTTTGAATCTTTTTCAAGTCTCGGTGCAGTGTTGTTTTAGATACAACATGTTCAGAGAGAAAATTATGTTTACAATTGTTAACGGTGTTCTCATATTCAAAAAGGGTGAACATTTGGCTAAGCTGGAAGGTTAGGGTCATAAATTCGATGAGATATGCCTGTGCTTGATGCGCATCTTTGATTGTTAAATTTTTGAGTTTGTTAATGAATGCTTCCTGATTTCTAGCCAAACTATCAGAGTGGTTAGCATATTCAGTAAAAACATCCTCAATCTGATGTTGGAAAGAGTGAATTTCACCAGTTAAATTTTGATAGAAAATATGATTAGCTTGCAGTTGTAATTTAATGTTAGATATTGTTTGTTTTACTTCATGAGCATTTTGGAATAGGGGTTCTAGTTGCTTAGTAGTGGCAAAATCACAGCAATAGTTAGCAATGCTACTGATAAAGCCAAGGAGTGCACGTTTTTGTCTAACTACGTAAGTGTTGGGAGTGGGTCTTGTGAAGAGGGAAAGGTGTGAAAAAAAATGTGAATGAAAATTTTGGAGTTAGACCGCAAGTTTACATTGGTTGGAATCTTCTTCACCTTTGTTGCACATGGCATTATGTAGTGTTGATGGGAAGTGTTGGGGTTAGGCATTTGTAATTTCACATTATAGTAGATGGGGATGGTATAATGATAAGGGATGGTTCCTGGTAGTTCTTTCAGATAAATTCCCGAGATGATTTTCACATGTTCAGTCGCCGTGGTGACCGAAAAAATGAGGGAAAAAAGGGAAAGTAGTAACATTACTGCCATTGTCGGTAGTGAACCCTGAAAGGGACAAAGATACAATTTTAAAACTGAGTTTGCATAAAAAAAAATATCATGTATTAAGCATGAGATTTGTGATGAAAAAAAAATTGTTTTCCGAGTAAGCTACTCAAATAAAAAGGTAAAAGATCACTAATGAAAAATTATAAAAGAGAAGGAATAACAAATTGTAATGCAAGAGATTCTCGAGACTGAATAGTTTATAATATAAACTTCTGCATTTTTTTTTTTATTTGTTTGTATTTTATTACCATTACGATTGCTACATCGCCAGCTGTGCGAGATTCGTCTACGGGTAGGTCGCGCATGCGCATATACTTGTGCGAGTTTTTTTTTTTTTGTACAATCTGCTTGCTGTAGACAGAAAAAATCGCGTTGTCGAAAATTCACGTACTCAACCAGTAGTCAGTTGAGAGACTACGTTCCTGATTGGCCGTTTTTACTTTCTACTTCTTTATTATTATTACTTTGTGGAATATTAAAAGTTTATTTCAGTCTTCGAACTTGCTTTGAAAGTTAATTCCCGACTCTTTTATGTGTACAGTATTGAGGAGGAGGGAACAGGAAGAAGAGGGTACTATGTGAATCAAAATGGCGGAACTTCCGTTTTTTACATGTGCTCGTTGTTGTATGCGGCTTGGTGAAAAAAATCGCGTTGCGAGACAAAAAAAAAAAATTGCGAAAATACAAGTATTATATTGACATGTGGGTGCGAAAAGAATATTTATAAGGTGTGAATGGACTGTGCAACGGTGAAAAAAATAGAAAAATTGAATATTTAAGTGACAGACTCGTCCGAGTCAAGGTGCCTTGGTTTCAAACGGTGAATCGTGATAGCATCGGTTTTCAGTTTGCCACGACCATCGGTGTATTCCACCAAATAGGAATTGGCGTCGTTTTGTGAAATTATTTTCCCTTGAAATTTGTAGGAGGAGGAAAATGCCTTGGGTACGTGGGGATGAGGGGTAGTGTCCAAAATATACACTAATTGTCCAGGGGAGTAGGTTGTTTGTTGTGTCTTTTTGTCGGCACATTGTTTTTGCTGCTCAAATCGCTTTGCTAAATGTTTGTGTGCTAGTTCTCGAGCGGCTTGGAGTTGTTCCATTCTCTGTTCATTAGAGTGGATAGTGGTGTTGGGATTAGTAGGGAGAACAGCATCTGCAATTAACCTAGGGTGTTGTCCAAATTGCAAAAAATAGGGGGAGTTGTTCATGCCAAGATGTGTACTTACATTGTGGGCATGGGTCGCGCTAGCCAAAAGTTCATGCCATTTACCTTGTTTTTGTACCACATAAGTTTTCATGGTGGATTTCAAGTAGTGAAAAGATGATTCGACTACACCATTTCTGAAGTTGGCAGCAGTATCAACAAATTTTAATGTGACACCAGTAATTTTGGATAATTCCTGTATTAATTTGCTACAGTTCGGGGAGCTCCTGTCAAGCATAATCGTCTCTGGAAGACCAGAAATGAGAAAAACATGGGAGACAAGAGCATTAGCTATTGAGTTGGCATCATGGTTGGGGAGGGTTGTAGTTATGGCAAATCTGGTACAATTGTCAACAACGGATAGAAAATATTTGTGTCCTGTGTCAGAGGTTGAAGTCAGTGGTCCACACACGTCAATATGTATTTGGCTAAAGGGATGACTAGCGGGTGGGCTCGTTTGCAGTGTATGTTGTACGGCTCCGTGAGCTCTTTTTGCTACTTGACATTCAGTGCATTTGCGTACTGCAGCGTACACATATTTCTTTAGATTAGGCCAATAGTAGCGTAAAGAGAGATGGGAGTATGTTTTAGCAGCACCTTGATGTGCGGCCATCATTTTGTTACTGTGAATTAATTGAAACACTTCTTTTCTTAGTTTTTGGGGAATACATAACTGTCTTCTATAGCCTGGTGAAAATTTAGTGTTCCTATAAAGGATTTCGTTGTCAAGAACAAATGAGTAGGCGGTTTTCTCTAATTTGTGATCAGCATCTGGGTGGTTTTCATGAATTTTGATTAATGCTTGTAAGTATGGGTCCTCTCTATGTGCCGTACCTATGTCAAAGTCATCGGATTGTAACACGAAGACTTGATTTAGTATGTCCTCCTCGTCTGTGTCAAGGGAAGTGTCTTGTGCTGTGTTGTTGGGCAAGGAAGGGGCTGGGTCTACAGGATTCCTCGATAATGCATCAGCAATACCATTCTGTGATGATGGGATATGGTGGATTTGGAAGTCGAACTCTTGGAAGAAGAGTGATCTTCGAGCAAGGACCCCGGACAACTGTTTTGTTGTTCTAAGGTAAGACAATGCATGGTTATCTGTGAAAACTATAAAGGGTGTGTTGATTAAGAAGAATTTGAATGATTTTAGGACATAAAAGGCAGCTGCAATTTCAAGAGAAAAGGTGTCTGCTGCAGAAGGCTATCGGATGCAGTATTCCATCAGTATCCTTCTGCATAAGACAACCACCCATACCCTGGTAGGATGCATCGATGTATACGCATGAAGTTTGCTTTGGGTCATAAGGTCTAAGAATGGGTGCGGAAATAATTTTGTCTTTTAATGCCTCAAAGCTTTTCTGATGCTCTTCATGCCAATGAAAGTTTACTTTCTTTTTGAGTAATTTGAACAAACATTCTGCGGGTTCCGCAAACCCTTGTACATAGCGTCTGATGAAATTGCATATGCCTAGGAAAGATTTCAAATTCTTCTTAGATTTAGGTGGAGGGAATTCTTTGATTGCACGCAGGATGTGATCAGAAATTTTAAATCCCTTTTGCGACACAAGATGGCCTAAGACTGGAATTTCTTCAAAGCAAAATTTACATTTATTTGGCCCTAGTTTCAAATTGGCTGCACGTAATTTAGCAAAGACTTTATGTAAAACTTGTAGCATTGTGTCAACTGAGTTTGTGTAGCAAATTATGTCATCCGTATATGCAGATATCTCGAAACTATCTATGCCAGATAGAGCCATAGACATTACATTGTTCATGACCTGACTACTTGTCTTCAATCCCATTGGCAGTACTTCATACTCATAATTTCCACAATTACTAATTGCAAATGAGGTCATTTTCTTTGACCTTTCTGTTAATTTTACCTGAAAAAATGCCGACTTAAGGTCAAGGGTTGTGTAATATTTCTTGCCTGCCATATCTGCTAAAATGTTATCAATGTTAGGTGTTGGGAGAGAAGAGGGCTGAATAATTTTATTCAGTGCCCGAAGGTCAGACACCACACGGAACGAATTGTCTCGCTTGCGCACTAAGAGAACTGGGTGTCGGAATGGACTACCTTCTGACCTGCGAATGATGCCATCTTGTAAGAGCTTGTTAAGCTCAATTTTCATTTGCTCTCTTAAGATTCAAAGGGATTGGGTATTGTCTCATATAGGGAGGTTGATTGTCACCAATGTCAATGTCGTACTCATAAATTGGGGTTGTGGTGAGTTTATCGCCTTTCCAGGCTAAAACATCAGCATAATCAAATACTAACTTTATGATTTTTTGTTTGTCTGCCTCTGATAAGTCAGGGTTAGTACTGATGCAAGATGGGTCAAATTTTTGCTGACTTTCCTTCAGTCGTGTTTTGTCTGTATTGTCTTCTGTGCATGCGTATGTAGTGGTAGTCATATCAGTGTTGGATGTGTCTGTCATGTCTGCTAGAATGTCACATGGGGTTGCTTGGCCAAGTGGGGTGTTGGATTTGAGTGTGACTGGTTTCTCTGAGGGGTTATGAATTAGTAACAGAGGGGAAGAAGTGTTAAGGAGAGCATGGGGTATGAGGATATTGTATGTAAGGAGTGTTTCCTGAGCGGGTGTGAGTAGGATATTGTGGGGGAGGGGGGGAGTGATGGAAACTGGAACATATGTTCGGGTTCTAGGTTTTAGGGTTACATTTTCTGGGATTGTTACTAAACTGTGTTGGTTGCTAGTAGGGTGTAGTTTAGAAAAAATTACATCAGGGATGGTGTAGGTGTGTGATTTTGTGGGAAGGTTATAGTTCGGAATATGGCCTAAGCGTCTAAGAGTTAACAGGTTAGTACTAAGTGAAATGTCACAATTTTGTGTCTTCAAGAAGTCATTGCCAAGGAGAGGAGGTAATTCTTTGGATTGCACAACTCTAAACGGGTGGGAGTACCTATATCTTCCTATGTGAAGGGGGAGTATTACAATTTCTGAGATAGGAAGTCTGTTGCCAGTGACGCCTTTAATAATGCTGTGCATTTGAATTTTCTTTGCATTGGGTTGAATTAAATGCTGAGGACAAATACTAATCTGGCTTGCGTTGTCAATCATAATTTCTAGGGGGTTATTATTTACATGAGCTTGAATGAAGAATAGGTTGTTTTTTTCAAGGATAGGAACTGTGTCAAATTTTGTCTTGCGTGTGGATCCGTCCCATCGATTCACACTGTTTTTCAGTTTAAATCGCCCTTGTTTTCATTGTTTGGGTTATAAAAACAGTCCCTGGTAGAGTGATTTGAACGGAAACAAATCTGGCATTGCGAAAACTGTGAATTTTGTCGCCCCCCGACTGAATTATTATTTCCACCTCGAGATCTGAAATTACGTCTCATGCCGCGAGTAGAACCTCTGCGATTGCCATTCCCCTGGCCGTAAAAAGTAGGCCGGGTCTGAAGTTGATGACTGTTATTTGATTGTATTTGGTCCGCCAGGTTCTGTACAGTGTGACACAACGCTTCAAATTTATTTTCTAATGTTAAGGTTTGCAATTGATTTGTGACTGAATCTAGTTGGTTCGCTGTTGAACCGCCAGATGGCAAAATTGCGTTGCAAGACTGGGAAACGGCCGCGCTGGTAGAACTAGCGGACTGCGTGTGTGGAGCTTGACTGGAGGGGAGGGAAGGAGGGGCTGTGGGCGTGGTTTGGACCTGCCAGGAGTTGGTCGGGAGAGCTGGTGTTGCTTGATAAGATTGCTGCGGAAGAAAGTTGTATGGAGCTTGAGAGATCTGCGGGAGGGTGGTAGGGGGGGAATACATCACAAATGACGAAGCAGGCTGAGGTGTGGGGAAAGGATGTGTGTTGCTGACCTGTGGTTGCGTGCAGCTGGGAAACTGAGGGGAGCCTGTTGCGTAAATGGAGTGCATGTACTTAGCGGCATCTATCAGTTTCATCGCTGCACTTTGTTCCTCATTGCGTCTAGCTTGAATCAGCATGTCTTGCCTTTCTTGATTCTGCAGATGTGGAATAAGAGAACTTGTGTCGGTGAACTCTTTGTCTCCTATCGCAGCGATGTGTTTAGATCGAAGTCCCGACACAACATAGGAAAGGATTTGAGGGTTCGTCGCTTGCGGGAAGAATTGAAGGACGAGATTTTTCTTACGAATTACGTAAACATGAATGGGTTGGTTAATTTCCTGCTTTGTCTCTAATAAAATTTGGATAGGCATGCTGACTAAATGACTGCCTTTAAATAATAAAATTAATTCTTTCTTGATTTGCGGAAAGGTGAGGGTGTTGAAGTTTGGCTGCTTCTTGAGATCGTTCAAAAATGTGAGCGCTATGTCTGCGAGGAACAATGGCAACATTTCGCATTTTTTATTTTCCTCCCACGCCAAAGCGCCCGCAATGCTATCGAACTTTTCAAAAAACTGCTCAACTTCTTGAGGGTTTTTTCCTGTGAAAGGCCCCGGGTTCGATCCCCGGCATCTCCACCATGTAGCGTGACGTCGGGTAAGGTACGGGATCGAGTCACGCCGGGACGTAGCTCAGATAAATACAATAGGTCTTAAGTTTGACTTGGCTAACCACCTCTACCCTTAAGGAGGCTGATGAACGATTGTTGGGAGCCTGTGTTGTTGAACGCTACTCACCCCTTGCTGTTGGTCTGGCCCTCGGCTTCTGGCATCGGCGACGGTGACAGGTGTCCGCTGGAGAGATCGAAGATGACGATAAGAGACGGCAGGCAATTCGGCGACTTGTTTTATTCTTGCAGATTCTTCGGTTGGCTTAATCCGGACTGCTTATGGACTTCTCGCTTGTTGCCGCCTCGTAGTGTCGCGATCTCTCAGCAGGCCGTCGTCCTCTTCTCGTCAATCAGTTTGGTGGTGATATTGGAGCGAAGTGAGAGATCGATTTACTGTCTCCAGCGGTTTTATACATTGGATTTGAGTCATAGGTTGGTGGACTTTGCACCTCCACTGTGCACCTGGGGTATCCCTGGATGCAGATGGAAATTTATAGTGGAGGTGCACTCACCGCTGGCGAGGGCCGTTGCCTTGCTGACTGTGCAGAGCCGAGTGGAAAATTCTTGTTGCTCGGCTCTGCATCCGGTGGAATGTGGGGTGAATGAGCGTTCAACTTGCGAGCTTCTGAGCGATGTTTGAGGCAAATTAATGTTTCGACTTTTATGCTCCCAATTCCTTCATCAATATATATATAATGGATAGAAGCAAGGAGGGGCAAAAGGGCTAAGTAAAAATCAAAGAAGGTAAAAGGAAACACTCACCGGACAGTAGAAAAATTCAAATTTTCGCTAACTTTGTAGCATCATTGGTGTGAGGAGAAAGAGACGGAACCGGAAGCATAAGACTAGTTCAAATACAGTAGTTTATTTATTTATTGTGTCAGCCTTGAGAAAAGTAAAGGAAACAGACCACAGAATAGTCGGAAAATGTATTTTAAAATTGCCTAGAGAAATCATTAAATTTGCTTTGCCAAAATAAATTGGGACTGAAAATAGAACTCCAAGATCGCTAATGCATTTTCCTTAGGACAGACACGCAGGCATACCCCCACACTCACGCACAGGGTGCGAGAGAGAGAGAGAGAAAGAGAGTGAGTGAGTATTATAATCTCTGACAATATGTTACAAATATGAGTATAATGATAATTAAATTTAATGTTCAAATTTGATCTGCTATCAGTTGGAAAAAGAGAACACCCTGCTTGCAATTCATGCATTAAGCATGTTATTATGATGTTTAATTATTGCTAACATTCCAAATGCTTTTTATACATGCTAGAGATCTCGATGAGAATTTTTTTGAACAATTTCCCTCCATAAAGAAGCTCTGGAGTTCTACCAGCCTCTAATGAAATAGGGAAATGGGTAAAAGTTGCCTGAGTGTGGTGCTTATTACATCACCACCACAATGGTTGCGATCAAGAATATGGTGGGCCCTACCTCCACAAACTTTCATGTACCTTCATTGCACTGTGGTAGCAGTTAGTCTTGCTGCCAAGGTACAAATACAGTGAAACACTGATTTTATGTTCACGCATTATACATTTTTCCCCCGTAATACGTTCAGTCATCCAGGTCCCGGCAAAAGACTGTTAAATAATAGGATGTTCACCTCGATCTTACGAAAAAACTAAATATGCTGACCAAGCCAGTAATTCATTTTATTAAAAACCTGTATCAAGTACAAATGTAACAAGATACACAAACATTACTCCCTCCAGACTATTAGAAAGTTGTACTGGAACTTTCTAGCAGGTGGCTTTCCCTTGTCAACTGTACTTGCACCTAAAAGGCTAAACATATTTACTTCCATATAGAATGTGGTTGGACTTTTTGTCTCAAGCTCTTTTTCCTTAATTTTTCTTCCTTCTCCTCTCCTCTTTCTCTTGTCCTTTCCACTCCTTCTAACACCTTCTTCCATTCTTTGTTTAACTTCAGTCCCCCATTCCAGTTCATTGTGTCTTCTTCACCTTTCTTTATTTCCTTGTCCTCCTTCCATTTTCTCACTAGCATTCTCTTGTACCTTCCTATCTGCTTAGCCTCATCCCACTCTATGTCATGTCCTGTTTCTCTTGTGTGTTTAAATATCGCATTTCTCTCTCTCTTAAGTCGTACGTCATCCCTATGTTGTTTCAACCTGTCAGAGTGTGTACATAGGAGAAATGAAAAAGAGGATGACCGGTGTGTTGTACAGTGACGGGGCCAGTAAAATGAGATAAACAAGGGGTACGGCAATATTTTCTGGGAGGAGTCAAATTTTGTGCACATAGTCGGTATCTTGATTGACACGATGGAGACGCAGGTTTGATTTCCTGGGGTAGGTGATCTAAGCAGCTGCAAAAAGTGCATCTGGAGCTCACCCACCTTCAAATAAATAAATAGGTAACAGGGGGTAGGGGGTGTAAAGGCTGCCCAAGCATGATGCTGATCACATCACCTCCAAATTGGCTGAGATCGAAGGATGAGTGTGGGGGTAAAGGCAGCCGAAGCATGGTGCTGATCACATCATCTCCCACATCCCCTATTTTTGCTTCAGGGCATGTAAAAAGTAAACTTTACCTTCACCTTTATCTCGTTTGCTGGGAGGGTGGGGTTGACCTCTTCATGTCACCTGTGGTATCATCATTAATCTTGTAATTACTAAAAAGTGACAAGTATTTTTGCTCCGATTTTCTTGCTTGTGTGGAAGTGCACGAGACATTTTAACCTATTAACATAAGGGTGAAGGGATCGTCCCTTCTCCTTGCCTGTGACATCAAAAATTAAGAAGTTGCTCCTGAACAATTGCATGATTCAGCTTGTTTCTCTCTCTTTTTTTTAAATGCCCTTATATGTGAAGGAAATCTTGCTCGTACCTCCGTAGCTTCGGCAGCATGGGAGAGCATAAAGCAATGATCCAACGTGAACCGGGATTGAGCACACTTCTGATAAGACTTTTGACACCGAGGACCTTCTTCTCCACCACCTGTTTGTCTCCACACCCCCTCCCTCCCTGCCACCGGTGGGAGGGGTTTGTTCAGCTGGCTCCAATGTTTGGTGTCCTGGTTACAAAGCAATGTATCCATCGTGAAGGAAAGAAATGCAGCATTGTTTTGAATCTTGTCTCTGAAGGTGATTTTGCTTTGACGATTAGGAAACACGAGCACCACACACAAATCGAGTAGTTAAAAGACAAGCTAATTTGTTCTTGTTGTGTATCTTGAACTCTTAGAGCAGTGCAGTAAGGAAATACACACGGTGCTAAGAATAATATAATCATTTCTTTTCTTTGGAACCATTCACGTGCTGAAAATAAATCACGCAATATTAAATGTTGACTGAGAGAGAAAACAAATGGCGTTGTTAAAGAAAACAGGTTATTTGCGGGGAAACTATTGGTGGAGAGGGTGTTTGTCCTTGCAAGACTGTTAAATCCAACAATAAATCGTCAATTTGTATGGACATAAATAACAATTAGTAGCATGCCCAAGGAGGGAGCGGTTGATGGGAGCCATAACTCCCTTTCCTAGGCCCAGTATTCCTAAAAAAAAATAAACTTAGAAGGCTGGAAAAAATGGCAAAATGAGGGCTGACTACTAAAAAAAAGTATACATCCCCTTCCCCTTTTGAAAATCCTGAGTGTCACTGATAGCAATCCTCCTATTGTGATGTCTAAAAATGCGTAAGTTTGACAAAGCTTGTTTTGAGTTCGCTTTATACTTAATATACTTAAAGTTGGATCTGAACCATTCCATATGTCTCCACTGTGAACTGAATCCAGGACACTTTGATTACAGTATATAATGATGCTTGACGTCCAGCTCTAAAGGATCACCCCACCCTCCATTTACTGGAGATTTCTAAAACTAGCAACTAATTACCAGTTTACAGAGTAAATGGAGATTGCACACAAGCAGATGCATAAATTGAACCTAATAGGCAGCAGTTAGAACCAGTCACCCACCACCCCTACCCTCGGTAACGTTAATCTTAATCTGCCACTGATTTTCACAGCAGGTCTTGCTTTTTTCCTTAGTAATTCATAGAGGCATGCGAATTTCGTTTTTGACGAAAACACGAAATATGAAATAACATGCTGTAATGTTCATTTTTCATGTTTCTGAAAGGTGTGAGGTGCATTTTTCTACCCTGTTTTCTCACGAAATAATGTGAAATGAACTGCAAAATGCAAAATATACTCTTAAACACGAAATTTACCGTTTATATACCGACGCGACACTTTCTGAATTCTGAAGTATCCTGTGAGTTATGCAATTCACAAAAATTGATTAATTCTGCTGTAAATATTTGAGAAGCAAAAATGGACCCCTTTACACAGGAATAAACTTAATACTCTGGTAACTACATAAATGTGCTATCATAATTGTGCTATGCAAACCGCTGACTCCATAGGCAGATGGAACTTCCTATTTCCTGAATACCTCATGAGGTTTGCATAGCACAACACTGTGCATTATTTACATGCCTCAGAGGTTGAGACAACTGAGATAAACAAGTGAATGCCATAGTCAACATGAAGCATTCAGAGAGGCTTTTAAAATAAAATATAATCTTATGGATTGATACGCTATTAGAAGGGATAAGTTTATTTTGTGTAATAAGTGCTGTTTTTAAATCAAATTTTGGTTATATTCGCAATTTTAAAACCAAAATGTAATTTTATGTGGTACTTTTGATGTAATTATTTACCACTATAACAACGAAATTTTATTTTATTTACCACTTTTGAACCCGAAATCGACTCTGTTTTTGTACCAAAATTTTTATTTTTTATTTACCAAAAATATGTGCCTCTAGTAATTCATAATCTTACTTCTTTCCCATTGTTAAATTATTTTTAATACACTATACCCCTAAAAAGTTGATTGTGTAGTCGTTTTTTTTAAAGACACTTGAGTTCCACCCCTCCCTTATGCTTTCCTGCTTTGTACGTTTCTTTATTAAGGGTCCACTGAAAACATAAAATTGGGGTTCCACTGTTCACATATTATCCCAGAATATATTTGCGTGTGTGCCTCTGCCTTGACCTGTTTTGTATTTTTCTTGTTTTTTGTATTTTCTGTGCCACTTTTGGTTAATCGCAAGGTTACACCCACATGCAGGTCATGATTCAAAGCCTGGGCATTCAGTGGCAAGATTGTGAGTTGATCATTCAACTCACTCGACCTCCAGGTGGACTACGACTAAACTGCTCTTTCTCTTCAGTTAACTTCAAATGAAATTGTAAATGTTTTGAATGACCGTACACCACAAGGTGTCTGATAAGATAGCAACCAGCAAGATTTAACACAACTGTGCATCTTTCCTATGTCTCTTCTGCAATAAGTGTTCCACATATACACCTAATACACGATGTACTTTCTGAGCTATTGTTTCTGTTCCTTTCACCTTAACTTGTGATTTGTTCTCATAATGTTGGAATGTAACATCAAGCTTGAGACTTCTTGCATTCACTTTAAGCTACTAAGAGAGATGCTAGGATAATATGTAAAAAAACAAAAAAAACCTTTCATTTTCAGATTTATTTAACCTTTAACCTTTTGCCGCCCAAGCATCTCGAACGAGATACCCAAATGTAACCCTCACTGTCCCAAGGGTCTCGATAGAGATGCTGTGTCAAGGTCGTAGTTTTTACGTTATAACTTTTCTATTTTTGGCTAGAATTTCGATTTTATTTTTTTATATTGTTCCTAACACATGTATTTAACAGAAATGTTTTTTTGCATTTTTTTTTGTCTTCATGAAAATGGAGGGGAAAAGGCGGGAAAAGGTACTTCTCTTTTGCGGCTCTTTTCAACGTCAAATTTTTGCCGACAAAGGAAGACCGGCTTTGTTGTTCTAAAGCAATGCTTTTCACTCCCTCCTGCTAAGTGCATTCGAAGGAAGCTTGTTTATCAGTATCCGATGTCAAAATGAAAGTTTTCCGTGAGGCGCAAGCAGGGGGAGGGGGGGGGGAAGACTGGTTGTTGAATCTGCATTGTGAGAATAGAATTTCGAAGCACGCTGAAGGAAACCTTTGTTTTTTTTAGCACAAGTGGCAACAGGGGTTACCCAGCATTGTCTAAAAATAGAATTTCAAGCAGCTGCAAGAATTGGTGCTCATTTTTCACTACGTTGTAGCTTTTTGTCCGTGAATGTTGTGCGTAGGTGTAGTTTTGTGCCCAAGTGCAAGGACATTTTTTGGGTGAAGTGACAATTTTTAAAATAATTTTTGAGGGGATTTCCCCCTTTCCCCCTCCATATGTATGCCGAATGTGCATAAATTATATATCGTCTGAATCTGTGATTCATTCTGCATACAACGGTATATCTTTCATATCTGTGGGGCATTTAGTTTCTGAGCTATAGTCATTTCAATGTAACTGCATTTTGAAGCTTGAATCAGTGGCGTGGCGACCATTCCTTTTGGGGGTACAACTCAACTTACATTGGTCACATGATAATAATGCAAATATTTTTGTGTTCCTTACATGTCAGCGATAATTTCTATGTGCATTTTGAACTTTTTATATTCTTTTTTTGGGGGGGTGGGGGGAACCCCATTTTTAAAAAAAAAGTATTTTCAGAGGATTTACCCCCTTTCCCCCTCCATATATACACCGAATGTGCATAAATTATATATCTTGTGAATCTGTGATTCATTCTGCGTACAACAGTATATCGTTCATATCTCCAGGGCAAATAGTCTGAGCTAAAGTCATTTCAAGGTACTGCTGCATTTTGAAGCTTGAATCAGTGGCGTGCTGACCATTCCTTTTGGGGGTACAACTCAAGTTATAGTGCTCGTCCCCAAAGAAACCTCACTTTACTTCAAAGAAAGTTCCGAAAGATCAGTTTTCCCCCTTACAACCATATATCAGGTCCACGTGGAGTCCAGTATTCCTCCCCTGAAACCTTTTCCACCAATAGCGTCCGTCCAAGAAATGACAGCTCTCGTCAACTCCACGTGGACTAAATGAGATGTTGCTAATTCAGTTTCTTTAGAGATTTCTGAACGCGAGGGTGCGATTCTTTATCTTTGCTAGGTTGTGTTATTGTACTGTGCAATTTTTTTAATACAATATAAAGACCGTGGGAGTAAAACGTCGCAGTGAATGAATGGATGTCTAAACACTGCACGCAAAAGCGACAACAGCGCTTTGCCGAAAAACAGGTGGTGGCTCGAAACCAGAAACGGTTCCGGTCGGCTTCCTCTGGGGTTATGTCAAAGATGCCGAACTGGTGATACTTAGAGGACTTGGGGTATACATTGGTCATATGATTATAATGCAAATATTTTTGTGTTCCTTACATGTCTGCGATAATTTCTACGTGCATTTTGAACTTTTCATATCATTTTTGTGGGAGGCGGGGGGGGGGGGAGAAACCCCATTTTAAAAAAATTAGATTTTCCCCCCTTCCCCCCCCATATGTGCACCGAATGTGCATAAATTATGTATCGTCTGAATCTGTTATTCATTCTGCGTACAATGGTATATTGTTCATATCTCCAGGGCAAATAGTCTCAGAGCTAAAGTCATTTCAAGGTACCGCAAGCATTTTGAAGCTTGAATCAGTGGCGTTCCGACAATTCCTTTTGGGGGTATAACTCAAGTTACATTGGTCATATGATAGTAATGCAAATAGTTTTGTGTCCCTTACATGTTAGTGATCATTTCCATGTGCATGTTGACACTGTCATGTACTTTTTGCTTGAGGGGAGGGTGGGGGAACAAAATTTTTTTCCCCGAAATTTTGGAATTTTGAGAGTTAGCCCCCTCCCCCCCCACCACATATATGCCGAATTTGCAAAAAAATCATATAGTCTGAATCTCTGGTTCATTTCGTGTACAACAAACAGTATATCACTCATCTCTCTAGGGCGATTAGCCTCCGATCTACACTCATTTAATGAAACTCTGCATTTTGCTCAAAATCGGCTCGGGACAGAGAGCTTACATGTGAAAAAGGCCTTGGGCGGCAAAAGGTTAAGGACGTGCATAGGGATAAAAATCAGGCAGGCAATTTTGAAATATATTTTTGATCACTTCCGATGAGTGTCTGAGGCCACCCTCCTCGGTGCCTTTGCAGTGAACCTTTCTGAGTGTCGGGACCTTGAATCGGCTGTTAGTGTCTTAGTTCCACTCAGACCCATAGAAACACTGCCTACAAATTTCACCCAACGCATGCTCATACATTTCAGTTTGATATTTCAACATGTTCTTTTTTTCCTCATATTTATCAGTTGTGGGATTCAATGCAAATGTTCAAGATTAATGAAATTAGATTAATCAATGAATATTACTATTAACATGCTTTAAAACAATTAAAATTTATACTTAAGAAGAAATTTTGATTGAGGGTATTTTTTTACTCAGCGTGCATCCTTATGTTCTAGCATACCCCACATCATGCCAGGTTAATGTAACTGATTATAATCATTTTCTTGTAGTTTATGGTTATTACAAGCAAAAGAAAACAGTTTTTCGTTGTGACGTTTCAGGACAACAGTATGTAGGACAAACAGCAAGGAAAATGGCAATAAGATGGCACGATCATGATTTGGACATTATAAATCTAAACCCAAGAACAGGTCTGTCAGCTCACATCATCAAAGAGAAGCATTTGATTAAAAAGAGAAGGGTTTTAAAAAGATTGACAGGAAACATAGAGTTGTATGTCTGGGAAACTTCGTTCATTGCAGAAGAACACTGGAATAAATTAAATAATGAAAATGGTAACATAGATCCAGTATGGAGTTTTCTTTTTCACAAATGGAGTAAGCCACCATCTTTAAAATTTAATGTAACAGAAAACATCAAGAAAGTTTGTGAAAACAATGATGACTTTGAATTACTTGATATTTGTGATTCATAATTTTAAATAAAAGATAATATGATAATTTTTTTTTATCTGAAATAAAACAGACTGCTTCTTTTCACAGTTAGGTTGCTATATTACAACAATGTAACATTGACAACATCCATTATATAACGGATTATTTTTCTTTGAAAAATTGCTAACCATTGTTATAACTGTATCTTTAGTCAAGATAAAAATGAATATGTGTTCTCCTGAAACATCACAACGAAAAACTGTTTTCTTATGCTTGTAATAACTGTAAACTACAAGAAAATAAGTCTACAATGCAAGCAATGTGTACATACAAGAAAAACTATGATTATAATCATATGAAAATAATTATTTTTGTGCACAGAATATACAGCTTCGTCTTCAAGGGTTAATTTTCTGAATTTTGTTTTTCTTCTAGTCGAGGAGACCAAACAGTTCTTGGAGACACAGCCGATCCCCGTGAATTGTTTCTGATAGAAAATTGTGAAGATGTCTTGCTAAGAACTGTGATGACCAAAGCAGATGTCATTTATAAACCAACACCGGATGATTGGTTCTCTTGTGGAGGAGAGAGCATTGGAAATGCTAAGTTAGCCGAGGCTGACGGCAAAACTTTCTTCTACCAAAAAAGGTATTGGGTATTCTCTTGTAGAAATTGTCACTGTTACCCCATCAACAACACACAGTTTATGTTTGAACAAGCACTATATTACTTTTTGTGGTAATGTTGCAACGTTTTTTCTCTTGCTTTCAACAGGTGAAAAGAAATGCTGACATATTGTTCAAAGCAGTCTGTGTTTTTGTGTGTGTGATTCAGGGCTGGATTTTCAATGTGTGATTAAGGTTCTGGTTATAATGTAACATGAAGTTGGAAAGCAACTTACGTCACCCACTTTCACATTAAAAAACCTGGTGCTGGTTAAGAGTGACAATTACCTCTATCTGGCAAACAGTTAATAATAGGATTAACTAAACATTGAAATATTGACCCTTAATGAGCAATACTGTACCTTTGTTTCATTCTAGAACAGCAAATGTACTTGTTTAGATTGTGATTAGAGCTGAGAAATTGAACTAAAAATCTTAAGAATTTGACAAAATTTGTTTTAAATGGCCCAATTGCTTTAGATATTAAGCTCACCGGACAAAAAATTAGTCATTCCCTGGAAACATCACTTTAATACCGAGTAACACCACCTCTGGCCCTGATAACCACTTCGATTCGGTGAGGTAAAGAGTCCACAAGGTTCAGCAGATATTCCACATCCAGTTGACACCACTCACTGTTCAGAATATCAGGCAAGGTCTCCAAATTGCCAGGATGCTGATTTCGGCGTTTCAGCCGCTGTTCCAAATAGTTACACAAATGTTCTCTGGGGTTAAGATCAGGTGATTTAGCGGGCCAGGCGAGGTGCGATAGGGTGCCTGAGTGTTCATTAAACCACTCAGCATATGCGTGTTGCCCTGTGAACACGGCAGTTGTCATCTTGGTAAATGGGGGTGTCCACAGCGTGCTCATCATGAAGATGTTGCCATCAGGGAAGCACCTGATCACCGAGAATGTTCAAATAAACATACTGGTTCATGTTCATGGTCACCTGAATGAGTGAGCCCAGTGCATAGTAAGAAAAACACCCCCAAAACATCACAGAACCACTCCCTGCCTGAACTACACCCTCCACACACTAGATGAAATACCTCATTTGACCGTCGGTGCAATCAACACCTTGCGTCATTTGAAAAGAGGCAAAATCGCGATTCATCAGACCACATTACATGCCTCCAGTCTGCCACTGTCCAAGTTCGGTGTTGTCTGGCCTATGTCAGACATGCAACTTTGTGTCACTGTGAGCAAAGGCCTCTTTCGAGATACCCGACTCCGTATGTCCATGGCATGAAGTTCTCGTCGCAATGTTCGCTTGGAAATTGGTTGGGATGGACCTTCATTCATTGACTGCAACAATTCCTGTCTGCTTTGAAACCGATTGTCATTCACAAGACATGACACTTGTCTCCGTCCCTCTGGGTTAGGATCTTTTTCCGCCACAGTTCTCACGCCATGTTTCATTGCCACCAGTGGTACACCATTTCTTGTACACACGTTGGACAGTTCGCGTCGATACCCTAACAAATCTGGCAACTTCACTCACTGTGTGACTATGAGTACACCCAAACGTGATAGCCCCTTTTATCCACTCCGACACATCCCTGGCTTTGCCCATCTTGACACATTATTCCCATACTGAACAACGTCTTCTGCATTAAACGTTATTGCTATAGTCACACAGCACTGGTCCAGACACAATGCACCACACCACTCCTCTGCAATGCCATCTGTAAGGGCATCAGGAAACCACCTTGCTTTTGTGCAGGGGTGATGAATTTTTTGTCCGGTGTGCTTAATATGCAAGTTTGGTTTTCATGAAGGAGAGAAGAATCACATGCTTGTGAAACTACTTGAATATGTTAACACAACTGAATGTTTGATTATTTAAGCCTGAAGCTAAAGGGAAAAAATAATAGTTAAGTGCTAGTTGTAATTTTTATTTGCAAGTACAGTTGAACCCCAAATTTACAATTCTGGTTTTTACACTTTCTGACATTATACATTTAATTCTCATGGTCCCTATAGAACAAAATATAAAATTTTCCTTGATTTTACATTTCCTGCGTTTTCTGAAAAACATAAAATCAAGGTTTCAGTGTACCTCTGCCTCGTTATTTATTCACTGAGCCTCATAATTTGCAGGTCCATTGTACGTTTGATCACCACCACTGCAATAAAAACACGAGAAAAGTTTCTCTCTCAAAATGTAGTGTTAAATAAGAAAATAGTAAGCAGTAGATAATATCATTTAGGAAAACTATTGTCATTAAGATTTAGCAGCTTGTTGCCTTACTGCAGTTTGGTCAAAATTGGAGGGGCTAGTGGCAGATGGTCCATTGATTTGATGTTGAATTATTCATAGCTTATAATGATCATTATTATTGATTAAATTTTTTTATATAAAATTATTAAAATTATGATGTAATCCAGGGGTTCTTTTTCCACAGCACCCATGTCAGAATGTACTGTCGGATTAAAAATTATAGATACTTGAGTTTGGACTCGAATTAAAAATTAACCAGTAGACCTACATTAAAACGAGTTACATCAAAATTTAGCTTATTCAATTCTGCGTTAATGTATGCTAATTTTTTCAAGTATGCCTTATATTTTTTATCGTCGTGAGAACAAATAAGGATCTTTTTTTTTAGTTATGCGAACAATCACGATCTTTGAAATTCTGTAAATCAAAAATGGGTTGTCCAATCGTTATGAAATTATAGTGGGGTGCAGGCAGAAAGGTCTTAAACACAATCATTAATTTTAAGGTTTTCAAAATTTGTCAAAAACAGTTTTGTACAATTTTAACAACGTTTTCTTAGTATTGTGTAGTCCTACAAATATGATATTGGTCTATTTCTGAAGGTATTTGCATCTGTTTTTAAAATGCATTATCATTGTCAATTCACATTGCGAAACTGATTTTATACATATTTTTATTCAGCAGAGTAAAGCTGTACGTGGAACATGGCAACACGGCGCACAGCAATGTCCGTTGAACCACTGAAACTTCCGGCGGGCACTGTTAATCGATGCTTGCTAAATTTTGATGTAACCGTTTTAATGTAGGTCTACTAGTTAATTTTTAATTGGAATCCAAACTCTAGTATCTATAATTTTTATCTGATAGACTTGCAATGCTCAGTTAGTATTGTTAAGTTGCTTGCCTTAAGAAAATAAACACATATTTCAAATTCAGAAACATTTTATGTGTAAAAGTACTAAATAAGCACATATTTAAAACAATTATATAATTATCTAACAAGTAAGTGTCACTTCAGTGGAAATATGGAAAGATTTCACGGTCCACACTTTGGGAACCACTGGTGTAATCCATTTTCTATCAATCACCATTCCTGATGATGCCCATGATCTTTTGTGTTACATTTTTCCAATATATGACTGTATTGCTAAGTTTTGTTCCAGATACGATGGAGATTATGCAAGATTTGAAGATGTACTAGACCATCCATGCAAACTTCCAGAACTTGCACACAAGTAAGTCTGATACTATTGACCAGTCTGATTAAAATGGTTTACTGCATTTTTGAGTTTCCTGCTTTATATGCTGTGTTGGTCTCGTAAAGTTTCCTGTTTTGCTGACTGAACAGCTTCTTTTCTTCCCTACCTAGCACTGCATTTCTGGTGGGTAAGCTTATCATGCAACAGAAGGGAGAACTTTTGAAGGATAAGCTGCTGGAATTTGGAAGGAAGATGAATTGTATTGTAAAAATAACTGACCAACACTTTGGAGATTGGTGGCAAAGCTTTCAATTGGTTTCCTCGTTCCACTACAACTCGGAAGCCAAAAGAATCACTCCTTTCCAAGACTATCAGAAGTTGACAGTGAATCATCAATTAATAGTAATTACTATCTAAAGTTCAATATGATGCAGATGACAGCTAAACAAAATCATCCACCATACTCTCCTGAAAGTAGATTGTTAATCTGCCACTGCTTTACAATCATCACAAGATATGCTAAACTTTGTAGTTTGTAATGTAAATAGTTGCATAGGTGATATTTCTTGAACATTTTGTTCAATAGAACTTGAACATACCAAGTTAGACTTAAACAGAACATGAATAAACACCTTGAACAATCAGAGCAGTGAAGGATACCATGGTGTATGGGTAAGCAATGAAGCATCTCAGATATCACCTAATGTTAAATTTAATATAATTCCTGGTTTTCATCAGAACCATTGATGTGGATTACAAGTTCAGAAAATGATATGGTATATTTTGAAAATTTGTGCATTTACTCACTAAATATATTCACAGTATAAAAAGTATAAAAAACTTACGTGAGTGAGTATAATGGTCGTAAAACTCCTTGCAGACGACATTTTGCGAAGCTACGCTTCGCTTCTTCAGGTATTTCTATTCAGTATATAAAATACTTCATCATATATGTAAAAATAAATCCAGGATTAGGTAAAAAAGGGTATTGGGATATGGAAGTTGAAATTACATGAAGTTAAAAATGCCATGTAGGCTAAGAGGTAATTCTAAAATAACAGTGTACCCATACTACCATACATTCATTCTGTATAGGAAAGGAATAAGAAACTGCTGGATTTTTTTATGGGGAAAGAAAATATTACATTAGATTTTCACTTTTTACATTTGGTACTAATATCAATCCCTACCAGGTTGAAATGCAGGGTGTCTGGGCTTCAGGTAAACAAAAAGAACATGCTATAACTTTCGAACGAATTGATAGAAATGTGCAAGCAAATACTCATTCAATAGGAAATATCTTCAAGATTTTATAGCCAACATGGCAACACTGCAATTGCAACGCTCCACGATGGGGAATCGCAAAATCGTTAGGTATTGGAGCTTGCTTGCTTTGTTATTCATGATGTGGACACCGCAGCAGAAAGTGCAGTTCATGCTTTGGCTAGCTGAATTGAAATCCTTTACACATGTTCAACGGCATGTCAGAATGGAATGGAATGTGGTTCTTCCCACACACAAGACCATTTACGAGTGGGACAAGACACTAAAGGAAACCAGCAGTTTGCTGTCTCAGGCAGGGAAGTATCCGAAAAAGCACGTAACTGAAGAGACTGTTGAACGTGTGCGGGACTCGTTCTGCAGGAGTCCATGGAAGTCGGTAAGACAGGCAAGTAGAGAACTAGGGATTCCTTTCAACAGTACACAATATTGTCCGCAAACATCTAAGTTTGCTTGCGTAGAAAGTACAACTGCTTCAACACTTAAGCCAGATGATCCACAGAAGAGAAGAGACTTCGCTGTGACAATGCTGACCCGGATTGATGAAGATGAAAATTTTCTTGATAAGGTGTTTTTTTAGTGATGAGTCCATCTTCCATGTTCGTGGTAAGGTAAATCAGTTTAATTGTCGTGTGTGGGGTAGTGAGAATCCTCACCAGCTGATGGACTATGAAAGGGATACACCGAAAATTAATGTCTGGTTAGGACTGCATAAGAATGGCATGGTAGGACCTTTTTTTTTTGTTAGAGCCTACAGTGACTGGACAGGTCTACCTAGACATGTTGGAGAACTTTGTACTTCCTCAGATACCTCCTGATTTTCTTTTCCAGCAGGATGGGGCCCCTCCTCACTATCATAGAGACGTCACAGCGTTGCTCAATCGGACATTTCCGGAACAGTGGATTGGATTAGGGATGGCCAAACGGATCCGGATCCGAGAAATCCGGATCTACTTGGATCCGGATCCGTAAATTCCGGATCCGGATCCGAAAGTTCCGGATCTGGATCCGGATCCGAGAGTTCCGGATCCGCGGATCCGGATCCGGGTCTGAAAGTTTTGGATCTGGATCCGGATCTGAGAGTTCCGGATCCGGATCCGGGTCTGAAAGTTTCGGATCTGGATCCGGATCCGAAAATCCGGATCCGGATCCAAGAGTTTCGTATCTCAATCCCATTATAATATTACCACACCTTAGTCCTACAAGAATTTTTTTCAAGTGTTGTTCCTAAAATACTTTGCTACGCATCGGCTAACACACTCGTGCACAAATGTCCGAAGTGATTTTGTAAATGCCATTGAAACGAATATGTATTCATTCGAATGTATTGGAAATGAAAACACACATAAATGTGAGACATTCCATTCCAGGATGAAACCTTTAACACATATAACAAGATAGAAATGTTATAGAAAAATTATACAATTGTTCTACAGTTACAGTTTTACAAATTAAAATAAAACATTATAATATATGTAGTGTTAAATAATTACAAAGTGTAAGACTAACAAGGGAGGTTATCTAAAGGTCCCCCTCCGATTTCCATGAAACTTGGCAGTATAGTGGGGCCCAAAGGAAGAATTATTTTTTTTTTTGTTTCAGCTAAAAAACGGTTTTAGGGGGCAAAACCCCCTCAAATGTCAAGATGAGGACAAATTGAAGTGAGGATCTGACCCCTGTGTCTTTCCGATTTCCATGAAACTTGGCAGGTGTATACTGTATAGTGGCGCCCAATGGAAGAAATACGTGTTTTTTTGTTTCAGATAAAAAACGGTTTTAGGGGGCAAAACCCCCTCAAATGTCAAGATGAGGACAAATTGAAGTGAGGATCTGACCCCTGTGTCCCTCCCATTTCCATAAAACTTGGCAGGTGTATAGTGGGGCCCAATGGAAGAAATAAGTGCTTTTTTTGTTTCAGCTAAAAAACGGTTTTAGGGGGCACAACCCCCTCAAATGTCAAGATGAGGACAAATTGAAGTGAGGATCGGACCCCTGTGTCCCCCTCCGATTTCCATGATACTTGGTAGGTGTGTGTATAAACGGGCCCAAATGAAGAAATACGTGTTTTTTTTTGTTTCGGCTAAAAAACGATTTTAGGGGGCAACCCCCCTCAAATGTCAATATGAGGACAAATTTAAGTGGGCATTTGATTTGTGTGTCCCCCTCCGATTTCCATGAAACTTGGCAGGTGTATAGTGGGGCCCAAAGGAAGAAATACATGTTTTTTTTTTTGTTTCAGCTAAAAAAACGGTTTTACAGGGCGAAACCCACTGAATTGTCAAGATGAGGACAAATTGAAGTGGGGATCTGACCCCTGTGTCCCCCTCAGATTTCCATGAAACTTGGCAGAAGAAATACGTGTTTTTTTGTTTCGGAAAAAAATTTGTTCTAGAGGGCAACCTCCTCTCAAATGTCAAGATGAGGACAAATTGAAGTGGGGATCTGACCCCTGAGTTCCCCTCCGATTTCCATGAAACGTGGCAGGTGTATAGAGGGGCCCGAAGGAAGAATTACGTGTTTTTTTGTTTGAGCTAAAAACTGTTTCAGGGGGCAAAATCCCCTCAAATGTCAAGATGAGGACAAATTGAAGTAAGGATCTGACCCCTGTGTTCCCCTCCGATTTTCATGAAACTTCGCAGGTGTATAGACTTATAGAGGGGCCCAAAGGAAGAAATACGTGTTTTTTTGTTTCGGCTAAAATACTGTTTTAGGGGGCAAAACCCGCCTCAAATGTCAAGATTAGGACAAATTGCCGTGGGAATCATCTGACCCCTGTGTCCCCCTCCGATTCCCATGAAATTTGACAGGTGTATAGAGAGGCCGTATGCCCCCTGTTTCTTCCTATGCCATATTTACGTGGTTTCGGGGACTTCAATTTCTCCTCATCTTGACATTTGAGGGGGGGGCTCTATACACCTGCCAAGTTTCATGGAAATCGGAGGGGAAGACTTAGACCTCCCTAGTAAGTAAGTGTATTAATTAATTACAAACCGCGCACGCGAGCACACACACTACATATATATATATGTGTGTGTATGTATATTATATATATATGTATATTAGCAGGTAACAATATGTTATAAGCACATTCTTACTTTCCAAAGAAGCGCATGTGGGATGGCAAAACGGATCCGGATCCGAAAATTCCGGATCCGGATCCAAAAGTACCGGATCCGGATCCGAAAGTACCTGATCCGGATCTGAAAGTACCGGATCCGAAAGTTTTGGATCCGGATCCGAAAATTCTGGATCCGGATCCGAAAGTTCTGAATCCGGATCTGAAAATTCCGGATCCGGATCTGAAAATTCCGGATCCGGATCTGAAAATTCCGGATCCGGATCTGAAAATTCCGGATCCGCGGATCCGGATCCGAAAAATTTTAGGATCCGGATCCTAAGGATCCGGAACCAACCGGATCCGGATTTCGGATCTGCCAGGATCCGGATCTGGCCACCCCTAGATTGGATGAGGTGGCCCGATACCTTGGCCCCGAAGATCCCCAGATTTGATGCCATTAGATTTTTTTGCTTGGGGATTCATTAAGCACATTGTGTACGAAACAAAAATTCAAAATGTGGCAGATTTGAGAAAACATATCATTAATGCAGTTCAGCTTATAACGCCCCAAATGCTTTTCAATGTGTGGCAAGATAGATTATAGTTTTGATATCTATAGAGCTACAAATGGTGCTCATATTGAGATTTGTTGACACATGAACACTTTCAGCTATTCTTCTACGATTATGAACAGTTCATACATAGTTTCCTTTCGTTATTTGTAACTTGTAACTTGAAAATCATTTCATTCATAACATGGCCACTTAAGAAATTCTGTTCTTTTCATTTGTGCCAGTTGCAGTGTTGCCATGTGGGCTATAAAATCTTGAAGATATTTCGTATGGAATAAGTATTTGCTTGCACATTTGTATCAATTTGTTTGAAAGTTATAGCATGTTCCTTTTGTTTCCTGAAGCCCAGACACGCTGCACATCATGAGTTTTTTTTAGCCATAACCCCTCTCTCTTCCCCTCATAAACAAACTACAATTGAAATTTACTCTGATATACTTACTTTTCAAGTAAGTGTGTACTGTCTTGATGCGGGTGACGTGGTTCTTCCTTCTTCTGTTTGTGCTCGTGGCAGTGCTAGTTGACGTGGTCCTTCATTTTTTGCCATCCTTTGGGTTGGTTGCTGTGCTTCCTTGTTTTACCATGCATCAGGGTTTTGGCACTGTAGGCATTGGTTCTCGGTCTTGTCGTCTGCTTTCGTGGAATGGTGTTTGCTTGCATGCACAGGCGGTCTTTTTTGCGAATGCTTAAGGTTTGGTTTCTTGTCATGCGAGGGGGAGCAGGTTGAGTGGGTGTTCATATTCCTGATAGCAGGAAGCCAGGTTTTATTGAGGGCCCCAGGGTTAGTGTTGAGGTCGGCAGGAGTGGTCACTATTGCATAGGTTTCTTTTGAGAACCTCTCCAAGGTGGATTTTGCTTTCATAACTATTTTCGCAGTCTGTTATGGTTTTCGTCTATGAGGTCACATGTAGATGCCTGTTCTTGCATTGGGGTTGGTGTAATATCGTTTGAAATGTGTTCAGTGGGAGGCTATGGAAGAAAGGGGTTGGTCTGCTATCTTGAAATTGTGCCTGATTAGAACTTTTTGAATTTTCTTGGTTATGTCAGAATACCGGTAGAGGCCGATCCATTTTTCTTTTATCCTTTCCTTCTGTGGGCGTGGCTGCTTCATTTTTCTTTTGGTAGTATCCAGAAAGAAATGATAATAGAAAAATGGATCGACCTCTCCCGATATTTTGACCTAACCAAGAAAATTCAAAAAGTTCTAACCAGGCAAAATTTGAAGATAGCAGACCAACCCCCTTCCTTCCATAGCCTCCCACCTAACCCATTTCAAATGATATTACGCCAACCCCAATGCAAGAAGTGACGTCTATGGTCATCTACACATGTGGAATGAAGCATGCAGGTATGACAAAGTGCAGACTTGATGATAGGCTCAAGGAACATGATGCTGACCACAGACTTGGGAGGAGAACAGGCTTTTCCTGCCAGCACATAGATGAAAACCATAACATAGACTGCCAAAATAGTCATGCAAGCAAAATCCACCTTGGAAAGTATAATAATAAAAGGGGTTTGGTGTTGTTCGAATCTATTTGTCATTTGACATGAATGTTTAATTACATTGAGAAAAAAAAGTTGAAATAACTGTACAATAATTAAGACATGGGGAAGTTGGTTGTGATAACGGCCCAGAGCTCGGCCAACGGAGAAAGACGCATAAGTTCCTAATACATTGGTCTTCGATCACAAGCCAATGCAAGCAAAATTATTATTACTAGAAGAAATCAGAACACTGAAACATGTTATGAGATAGTATTTAATGGGCTGCAGTTGAGATACTTACAACGCCTCGCCTCCATTCTGCACTGGGTCAAATCAAGTTAGCCACGGAGACCGCTGATGGCCAGCATTGCACACAAACACTAGTCTTTACGTACGCACCATTTCTTAATAAGTTAAAAAGTCTGTTTGAAAACTGAGTTCAAAGCTAAGAGTCCAAACTTTGTCAAGTGAGGAGGAAATATTTTCCTCTCCGATATGTAAAGGTGATGATGCGAGAGTGTTTTTTGAAGTGAGGAGGAAATATTTTCCTCTCTGGTACGTAAGGGTGCTGATGTGAGTCTTTTTTGAAGTTTTTCTTCCCCCTTGATTTCCCGAGTATGTTGCTCCGGGAGGAATTGTCCCCCTATGTTTACACTGAGGGGGATGAGAGAAGGGATGATAGCCTTGCACGGGAAAACAGAACCTTGTTCATAAGTTAATTTGGAGGGCGAAGAAGTATCTGGCTCTAATGAAATTTAAGTCTCTAATAACTTCACAGTGAGCACGTTCCTTTTGACACTTGGTAACTGATGTGTTTTCTCGCTGTCTTAACTTTCATGGTGGAGATATATATTTTCGAACGAGGTTGGGGGTCAAGATTCTGTACTATTTACCCTTGTCACTTCACTGTCAATGAGCCAGACTGGCTGGCGCGCTTGCGTAAATAATGTCCTCTGTTTCAGTCCATTATGTGTAGAACTATTGTTTTGATTCTGAGCCTGGACAGCTGCTTCCACCCTCAAGAACAGAGGGTCATTTTTCAGGACAAGGGCAAGTCTCTTTGAGGCTTTTAAATTTTAAAATGCCTGAAGTTCCGTGATTAGCTGCATCTCTGAATTTCAACCATCAAGCTGAACATGAATTGATGGTGACGTGAGCCGAATGTGGACTGGATGGATATCAAAGTTTATTGCGGGAACACACTGGCTTCTTTCTCTCGAAGTAGGTGCGGTGATCTAAGATATATCCAGGGTTTCATGGGAAAGAATGCTGGTTCGTTTGAGACTGCTGTCCTTTTCTCAGAGAGCAGAAAAATTCTTTCTTTCCTTCTTTGCTTCTTTGAGATCTTGGGGAAGTGCGGAGAAAGACCGATGTTAATGATAAAAGGTAATTGGTACATCGGTCATAAAACGTTCTCAAAAGAAACCTATGCAATAGTGACCGCTCCTGCCGACCTCAACACTAACCCTGGGGCCCTCAATAAAACCTGGCTTCCTGCTATCAGGAATATGCACACCCACCCAACCTGCTCCCCCTCGCAAGAAACCAAACCATTCACAAAAAAGCCTGCCTGTGCATGCGAACAAACACCGTTCCACGAAAGCAGGTGACGAGACCGAGAACCGATGCCTACAGTGCCAAAATCCTGATGCGTGGCAAAAGAATGAAGCACTGCACCCACACCAGAATGGCAAAAAGTGAAAGGACCACATCAACTAGCGCCGTCATGAGCAGAAATGGAAGATGGAGGAACCACGTCTCCCGCAGCAAGAGAGTACATGCCTGATGAAGCCACCAGACGGGTGGTGAAATCAACCGCGAGAAAATTTTGCGTGGGGAAAAATGAAAAGTAAGTTTATAAAAGTAAATTAGCTGCCTCCACGTAACCGTCAAACATATTTTTAGATACAATACAATTGAAATTTCACATACGCAATGTACTTGAAATTACTGTTTATAAGTAGGGCTGAGCCGATACTAGTGTTTGAAAATTATAATAATTAAAAGTTGGTTCCGAGAACTGATTAATGTTAATGTGTAAGTGTTCCTTTTCAATTATATGCCTCAATGTGCCAATGGTTTTGCTTCGAGATATTCAAGATCTATATCAGAATATTGGAATACATGTTAAAAAGTAAAGTAAAGTGTTCCCCTGTGCTTAGCACCATGCCATGAAGGCGTATACGGGGTGTGGGGGTAACGCCCCACACTTTCTTGATCCGGTCGTGAGTGGGGGTGATGTGATCAGCATCATGCCCCTGACTGCCTTTACTCCCCAGGGTTTCCCCCAGGTACCCATGTTATTCGACACTGGGTGGGCACCGGTGCTGCTTCCAACAAATCCCAGTTTTTCACACAGAACTGGTGCAAAATAAAAAAAGAACTTTCCAGGATAATTAAACTCTGTTAAAGTGTTGCCCAGCATTTTTGTAGGCCTTGTGACCGGCCAAACTATCAGAAAAATGTATGTCATTATCAGTAAATTAATTGCAAGTCATATTTTTCAATGCCTGAACCACTGGCATCACCCAATACTGATGCAGAGGCATCAATATCAGCTTGGCTCTAAACATAAGAATTAGTAATTCTGAATTACCGATCTTAGAGGAAATAGGACTTTACTGGCTTTGGTAGTGTGTTTTTATTATTATTATTATATTATTATTTGCTATTCAATACCTTTGTATTTCTTTTAAAGATATTGCCCAACTTGTGAACAAGGATATTTGCAGATGAGAAGGGATTGTGCATGGGTTAGTGAAAAATTGGAAACGAAAGGCAGCAAGGGTGAGGTAGGTGTTTAGTAATAGAATCTGCCTATATAATAGAAATATTATATGCAGTAATGCATTTATAGCATTAAAAATATTGGATAACATATTAGACAAATGGCACTCTCTTCAAAGCAAAATGTTTCTGGACATCTAAGGCACATTAAAAATGCCGAATTACATTGTGCTTCCAAAAGTCGTGCAACCCTAACTTGGAGATTTTTTTTATTTTTTTTTTTAGATATTTTAAGATAACTTTGGTTGATAGTTCAGTCCATACAGGAAATTTAAAAAAAAAATATTATTGACCCAAACCAGAATGATTTTTCCCCAGTTTTAAGAGACAAGATTTGTAAGAAATTATCATAGGGTACTTAATTCACAGTTTGTGATTGGTGCCTTTCTAATATGTGTGATGGATACTTGATGGCTTTGAGAATAGCAAAAAAGTGACAGTTGGTAGCACGTAATCTTGTTTAGCAACACCAGCATTCCACAATTTGTAATGTTCTACTTGTATACGTTGATAATTCTACAATTTAGGAAGAAAAAGGCACCACAGAGTCCGAAGAATTAATCTTTTGTTGCAAGTTCTATTCTTGAGGTATATGCCACGTTTGTCGCAGCACCTGAAAAGTTCATACTGGAACTTCAACTTGTGCTGGGCCACTAATGATGCTACTAAGCAAATAATATTGGAAATACTTGTTGTGCTTTACTTGTACATAAAGCAAAGAATGGTGGGAACATGTATAGCATACCTAACAATCATGGGAGACTGATAGCCGTAAGTGTCACCAACAATTCAGGAATCCAATCCAAAAATGTCATGTGCACCTCTCGTTATAATTATGTCCTTCACCTTCACCACAAACATGCAATAAACTTTAAAGAATATCAAGGTCAAGTTCTAATTTTGTAAAATGCGAAGATTGTTGATTCAGTTTTAACAAATCTTGAAAATCATTTTATTTCCATTAAACAAATCTAATAATAACCCTAACATTCTTTGTTTTTGACTGTATCATTGTTTAATTTTATCTTCTTTTTTTCCATTAATCACATTTTTACATGACTTGCAGAATTGGACATAAATCACAATACTTATTGTTACTTAATTATTAATTCTCCACGGTCAATAACAAGTTTAATAACACTTATTTAAAATTCCAAAAATAACTGACCACAATGTGAAATAACTAACAAGTGGTGATATTCTTTGGTTTGTAGCAGTTTCGCTAAATTTAAATAAGATCCCTACACTCAATTGCTTATTGTCCAGCAATAATTAAGACCTTCCTTTTTGCTTTTCATCATGAGATCATGCCAGTATTAACAATTCTTAATTTTACTTTTCATTGTCATAAACCACTATAAAATGAGTAGTCTGGAAATAGCTTCATTGAGGAATTCTAACTAATATTAATAACGTGTTCAATTTTCAAAGAATCATGAACCATAGTTCATGCAGTTCATTACTAATTATTAGTTTTGTGTGATTTCCACTTTTAAAAGGAAGTAGTGAACCGATCACTTTCTCTAATTTTGTGCATTTACAACACTTAACACAATTCAAGATTTATCATATTAATCAACCACATTTTTGATTAAATCTTTTAGACAAGAAAACTGCCAAACGTTTCTACAATGCGTACGAACGCAATTTAATATTTCATGATTTGGCATTGCTCATGGTTTTACAAATCGACCTTATATTTTGCATGCACCAACATTCGTACTCTGCTCTTTGGCGAGCGTAAATTTTGTAAGTCACAACTTCGCAAAGTCACTTTCAATTACCAAACCTGTTCGCTACAACAAACCACGAGGTTCATTATTGAAGTCATCTCACAGCATTTATCTATATCACTTTCGTAGAGCACAAAACGCAAATTAATTTTTACCAAAAACCATGCAGTTGAAAAGTTCTTCCATGATTTAATGTGTAATGTAAGCCACTACATCGATCAAAATTAGATACTCGTAATTTAGTCAAAGTACAATATTACTATGCATTGTTATAACCAATCCCACCACTCACTGACTCACTGACATAAATGTTCTCCATGAAGGAAGCCCCGGAGGTGAAAAACGCCCCATTACGACCCCCCATGAAATCGTCCCAAAAGGCCGAGAAAATTCAAAAATCTCTCAATCGGCCCTTCCTTAAGGGTGAAAATGCCCTTTTCTCACGTCCTTAGCAACCGTTGCCACAGGCATTTCTTTTGCACACATTGTTTCCTTCAAATCTTAATTGTCCAGCTACATTATATTTCTCACAGATCAATAGCACACAGATGAATGAACTCATGGTTTTGAAAAGGTGCCTGAAATAAGGGTGACATCTACATAATAAGGAGCTTCAGCCCAGATACAATTACGTATATATGGTTATACTCAATGCGTAAATATCTACATCGTGCTTGTTTTAACTAAATGTTTAGAGGGTATAATGACATCCAATTCCTTAGAGCTTGCCGTGCTTGTTGTTGTTGTCCATGGAAACGGACGTTGCTAGGGAACTTAAAGAAAGTTTGTTTTCACCCCGAAAACTACTGTAAGAGAATTATGCAAGACCTTTCAAATTTCAAAACACGAGCATCAGAATTTATTACAGAGGCAAACTAGGAATTCGAGGGGAATGACGGAAAACAATTATTACCCAATTACGTTCAAGAATGTGAAAATGACAAAAGACATAAATATTGCATTTTCAATTTAGTCGCTATTGAATTCGTTTATGCAAAACATCCAATTAATTATCTTGAAACTGTTATTACTTACTCAGATCATTATTAAGAAAATGGACAATAATAGTTTGAATATTTGTAACTTATTAGAGCCCATACACACATAAAGTTACTTTCTAAACTTTTCAAACTTGTACACATGTTCCCATCATCCAATACAACATGCAGACATTTTCAAAGTCATTAAGATCTATGAGGAACCCATCTAAAACATGATTGCGCCCACAACGTGGCCGAAGATCACGCATGCGAGCGTACAAGACGTGGCCAAAGGCCACGTCGAAAGTGCGAGAGTCAAAATATATACTTGCACGTTTCTTATTTCTTATATTGCTCATTCTTAATAATGTTGACACAAGGCATAAGCTACGCTTTAATATAGTTCTTAATTTTAACTGTAGTATTTCAGACTGCCAAAGTTTTGCTTTAAAATATTCATAAGTTGACATGGAATAATCATATAATCACAAAATCCATTTCTGCTCACAATGCTGTTGTCAAAATAATGAAAATCATGTGTTATTCATAATTTCTAGGATATTTAGACTATAAATGTCTTGTGACATTTTTGCTGGCTCAATAAGATTCCCAGACTCTGGAAAAGTGTTGACCATCATCAGTGATTACATTTGAAGTGATACCCGATATCACCGCAGGTCTGATTGATTGATTGATTTAGTTTATTTTACTTCGTATTTTGTGCCTCTTGGCTAATTTGCGAAGATGGGGATGAGCGATGAAATGATGAAATTGATGAATGGACATTCACAAACAACCAAGCCCGACCGGGATTCGAACCCGGGACCCTTGGCATCGCAGCGTGATGTGCTAACCACTCGGCCACAGGTCTGTTTTGTGTTCATTTGATAACTTCATAAATTTTGTAATATGGCAAGAAGTACTATGGGACTCAAATATTCAGCATTCTCAGAAACCCATTATCAATATATTTTTTTTTCAGACTCTCTTTGGTTT
The DNA here is from genome assembly GCF_977018435.1 of Lepisma saccharinum. NCBI lineage: Eukaryota > Metazoa > Arthropoda > Insecta > Zygentoma > Lepismatidae > Lepisma > Lepisma saccharinum. The sequence continues at coordinate 127,570,069 of NC_139229.1, forward strand.
ATTAAAATACAATGGTGCAGAATATAGGGTAGGATCTGCAATATTTGTGTATCCTGAAGTCTATGGTTTTAGAATAACGCCTGCTGATCCACCTGATTCGCCTAAGGAGAAACAAGATGATGAGGTAGGTTGTGTTAAATTATGGTGTAGTCACCTAATTACCATAATAATCATGTAGTTTGAGTAAAAATTCAGATTAGTTCTAAACACATATCAGTTGTTCTAGTATTTGAGAATCCAGGACTACCATCTAAAATAGATTTTCATAATTTATGATTGCTTCTTATTTATGTTTTTAGAACACTCAAGTTTAAACAATGCATGGTTTGGCATTTTTGTCAGTCTTAATGGCTACAGTTCAGTGTGGAAAATATTAATGGGAAGAAGTAGTTTCAGGTAGTCTTAAGGTGTGAATTATTAGATTGGGGCAAAAATAATTGGTGGTTTTGTGATGTTAAACTTTGATATTTATTATTGTTTGAAATAAATTTTTATTTAAGAGTTCAAGTAATACCATTTAAAGTGTAAAAGTTACTCCACTGACTTATGCCAGTGCTTTTGGTTTTGTTGTTTATGCTTCTTCATTTTAGGACATTTTTCCAATATATGGTTTGTCTTTACATAAAAGAATGATGTAACAGATTAATCAGTACTGTATTTCTATCAGTTTATCTGTTTTACAAACCCAGTACTTTTACTGACATGATATTTCTATTAATAGCATATTCTGTTCATCCTGTGCAGGCCCCTATGGAGTCTGGTGCTTCTATAATTTCAGGGTCAATGATTAAAACTTTTTTTTTTTACATGAAAAATGAAATGCAGTTTCTGACAAATAGAGTTGTAGGATAAACAAACACACAAGATTATCTGTTGTAACAGACAATACATTTCATTCTTTATAGAACTCTTGAAAAGAAATGCATTTGAAATTGTTTTGAAATGTTGAGTAATAAAAACGTTTTGTCACCACAAAGAAAAAATAAAATTTTAATTAGTGCTACATGGTTTTTTTGATCAGGGATTATTCCATGGATCTTGAAATAGGCACAAGTAGCCTAGAATGCTGATGCTCCCATTATATATTTTTTAGCAAAGATATAAGTATCAATCGAAAAACCAATATAACTTATTCATCATTATGATCCAGTTACTGTGTTAGAATGTAAGTATTGAGCACAATGCCAGTGTTTCCTCACACCCATCAAACTCACACTGTGAGTATTTTTAAGGCATCTCTGACATTGCAATCAGCCAAAGGTGATTTAAAAATTATAGTTACTTGTATTTTCTAAATATGTTTATTTCTCTACAACTGTAACAATAGAAAGATTTTTCTATGCCTTATCATATTAGGTGGAGATAATTTATATTATTTTTATTCCCATTAGATCGATGAAGACGTGTATCCAGAGTTCTATCGTAAGAAGTCAGACAATGTCAAAGGCTCAAACATGGAGACACCTGAACCATTTCGAGTTGCTCTTATCACAAGCATATACACTCATGGTTCTAGAGCAGCATCAGGTAGAATGACGTCACCAGATAAAGTATGGATAAAAGTCCAAAAATTGTATCGACCTGAAAACACACATCGTGGCATCCTGGCTTCCCGTCATGCAGACTGGAATATGCTGTATTGGAGCGATGAAGGTGATTTCTAAATTTCAGTAGTTAATTTTAAACTTGCCTGCAAGTGACATTTTATTATTACTGGCCTACTTCCATTAATATATTTGTTAAGACTAACTTAATAAGTTTGGTAATAAAGTATAATTAACATAATCAGGATATACTGATATGAATATTTTACTAGAAATGAGGGATGGACTGGTATGAATTCTTTACCATTACTATATCTACATGAAATTTAACAATACTGATAACTAATAGCCCATTGATGCAATATAAAAAAGCAAATGTTCCATGAAGAACCTGAATCTGTAGAATGTCTATTATTGGTGGCGTGAGGTGCTGAAATGTTGGTAATGGGATTGGTTAAAAGGATACCCATCCTAATCCAGTGGCAGCAATCTTCTCTTGCAGGGGGTGGATGCCTTTATGGCACCTCTGTCTCCCCCAAATGAAAAAATGCTACATTTCTTCTGTCCTCAACATCTCTATCTTTCATCTAAAGTTCTTGATATCCCCCCTACCCTTCCTACATTATTCAACCTCCCATGGCATGAGAGATGGGTGCCGTATGTCCTCTTTTCCCATGTCCTGTCATGTGTGTCGAGTGAAACTGTCATGAACAGGCAAAAGTAATGTGACATGCAATTTTAAAGACTAGTTTAAAACACTGAAGGTATAATTGAAGATTTATGTGGCAGAAAAGTGTGCTAAAATAAAAATGCTGATTTTGAGAAAATTAATGCCAAAAAAGAAACATTTTTTTTAAAAAAAGAAGTAATACCGAAAAATCAAGGTACTAAACGATATCGAAGTAATTGAGAAATTGCTATTTTTAATACTCCAGTGCTGATTCTCTTTCAGAATGCTGTCTACCCATCTCGAGAATTGCAGGGAAGTGTTATGTAGTTTACAGTGAAAACCTGGACATGACTGTGAGCGAGTGGTCACATGGTGGACCTAACAGATTCTACTTCACACAAGCATACAATAGTTCCACGCAAACTTTTGAGGAGCCTCCAGAAAAGGGAAGGAATGTTGGGAAGCAATCAAGGGTAGGAAGATGTGTTTATATGCTAGTCATTTACACATAATAAAATGGCAATTTCAAAGTAGAATTTCACTCAAGCTATCGGAAACAACTTGAGGATTTTGAGAACTATCACAACTCTCATATTCAAGGTGCACATAATTAGACCAGTGCTACCCAAAGTATTATTTTGTTATTTATTATTTATCTTATTTCACAATAACACATTATAACTACAGGAAAACCTCGTTAATATGATATTGGTTAATATGAATTACCCTTTAATCCAAAGTTCATATGTCTTAACTCTTGTTATGACATATGTTTCCCAACTGTGCCTGTCATAAAATTGCCAAAAAAGTGTTCTGTCGGCTGAGTTGGGTTCTCCCTCTTTTCCTGTCAGCAAACGTGTGGTAAGTGGGGGGGGGGGGATGTCAATACTAATTGTTTTGGTCACTATTCTCTTGCTCATGTACTCACAAGGGGCAGATTCTGGGCAAGGGTGGAAGTGAATCCCTCCTCCTTTCCTTTGGCATCTAAACATCTAAAGTGAAGCAACCACTTTTGAATACATTCTTCAAAACGAACATAAACTGTAGGATAAAAAAGAAACAATAAAAAAGTGAGCCTCCCTGATGGTGCAGCAGTAGCTTCGCTGCCTTGTAATCAAGTGGTCCCAGGTTCAATACCCGGTAGAGGCACATAGTGGTTCGGATCCCACTTTAAACTGTAGTTCCAGTCCCGATTAGCCTTACTGTGCATAAAGTGGACTTAAAACACCAAATCAAAAAAGAAAAGAGTACCCCCCCCCCCTTCTCTTCTCCCTACAACAGCTCATTTTCCACCACTGGTGTGCACGGCAATGCGATAATTGCAGAATTCGGGTCCCTCTTTCTTGGTTGCTACTGTCTGCATAGGAGATATTGTCTATATTGTTGTTTGTTGCATGGTAAAACTTAAAGCAAGGATCATTTCTTCTTCACACTGCTGATGAAAGTTTGGTCTTCAACAATTGTGTTATCTTTGAAATGCGGAGGATTTTCTCTTCGGCATACTTCAAACTTCCAGCCGGTCTCATCGTGTTTACGCTGCAGCTGGCACCAGTGTTTCATCTAGTGTCTACAAAACTGTCGCTTGCCAGTAACAACAATGAGTCATTCAGCGCGAAGGAGAAAGCGTCATTGTTTTGAATCTCGCAAAGCTGTTTTGATTTGACGATAACTAAATTAGATCTCCAAAAAGAAAAAAAAACAAGAGTTAAAACAACTTCATGATAATATAATCGCCGCTTTTCTTCGGAACCATTCGCATGCTATAAAAAAATAAATCCCACACTGCTCAATGTAGGAATGGACGCTGAAACATATAAAAAGAAAAGTTTTGACGGGGTGAGTATTTGACCTCCAGAATACTCCTAAATACAACAATAAATCATCGATTAACGTGAGAGAGAATAACAATTCCCCATTTTAATATCTGAAAATGCACAAGTTTCATAATGCTTGTCTTGAGTTCATTTTATACTGATGGACTAATCGGGACTAAATATACAGTTTAAAGTGGAATCCAAAGCTGAGTGATTATCGAGTGCGGCCCTGGTTAATGTATCCTCGGATCCACATTCGGTGCACACAGAACGCAAGTTGCGTGTTTCCTTTTTCAGAGTAGATTACAATGCAAATAAAAGAGTTTGGACTGCTTCCTGGGAAGGGGGAGGGGGGATGAATATGAAGTTGACTGAAGCAAAGAAAATATGATTTTTTTACGAGTTATTTTTAGGCAGCTGAACCAGAACTAAATTTACAGCCCAGATTTTTTTTTCTGGTGCAGAGAAAGGTTGTGTTCTCTCTCTCCCAAGAGATCTTATCTTATCAGTTAATGCTGTAATGAATAATGCTCTAGTAAACCCATATAAAATACAATATTCATTCTGTCCGATTATCTCCCACTTTTGCTGGTGCCAGTGTGACTGCTGTCAAGATTCTTTGACTTTCCATTGCAATAAATGAGATATTGTTTTCAGTTCCATAGGTCTCAGTTCAAACGGATTTCTAATGAACTAGAATTGTAATAATTTCGTGGAAGAGCAACGACTGTGCACAATTGAAAGATAATACCGTTCTTTTAAAATACTTTTTTGGTGAAAACTTTTTCATGTTCTATTTTCCTTCCCACAACCTGTGCATAACAGTTGTATAACTATAAAAGATAAATTGTGTTACCATCTCCTAGGAATCTTTGTGTCCGCGTAACCTCCGTGCCCTCATTTTGTGTAACATTTTTTATAGTTTCTTTAAAACGTACAATATTATTATGTAGTGCATATAAAGCTTATTTTGTGAGCTATTACCAAGTATAAAACATCCATTATGAGGGTAATTTATTTACACCTGAGAAATAGGCACCATCTTGAAAAGTTTGGATAACTTGAAGTCGTTTAATTCGAAGTTGACATTTTTTGGTCCCTTAAATTTCGTATTAACGAGGTTTTCTTGCACAACATTTTGCAGGTTCTCACCTGCATTGTCAAGGAGGATGAAAACTGAGGAAGAATGAAACTAGGATTGAGCCAATACTGGCAACGCTTTCGTGGAGTCTTAATTATCTTGAAAATTGTGCAAAATTCAAATTTTCCATGCCATTTCCTTGCAATCAAGGGGTCCTGGGTTTGATACCCAGTGGAGCCACGTAGTGGTTCAGATCCCAGTATGTCCACACTCAATTAGTCCATCTGTGCATAAAGTGGACTTTTAAAAACTCAAACAAAAATCTTTTTACTAGACATTTGCTTTAAATTATAATAACTATGAACAACAAGTATAATAATAATGCTTAATAGATTACAAAAAAAAATGACACAAGAAATATTTAAGATAACTATACAGGAAAAGTACATTAATCCGACATTGGAAAATATATAACTTTTAATTCAAAGTTGTTTTTATTCCCTGGCCAATAAGATATGATCTCCTTAGCGTATTCAACATACAAATTGAAATACAGTGTTGCATGTAGAGACATATAAGAGTTTGCAAAATAGAAGAAATTAACATTTCAATATGTACTTTAATTTTTTTAGGGCAAAGGAAAAGGCAAGGGTAAAGGAAAGAAGAGTCTTTCTCTAAATGATGTTGAAAAGGAGAGAATAGAGGACTGGCCTCAAATTTCCCACCGACTCAAGTGTTTGGATGTGTTTGCTGGCTGTGGAGGTCTGTCGGAAGGCCTGCGCCAGTCTGAATTGATTGATATTAAATGGGCCATTGAGAGAGATGATGCACCAGCTCATGCCTTCCGCCTTAACAATCCTCAGACAATTGTCTTCACGGAGGATTGTAACCTCCTGTTGAAATTGGTTATGAGTGTAAGTATCAAGATACTCTTTTTTAGTATTTTTTCCTCTCTACTGCTCTTTCTATTTTGTTTGCAAAATATAGATATATATATAGATCCAGTTGTTCTTGTTTATTTTCTTAACAGTAAGCAACACTGTATGAGGGTTGTTCAGAAATATCAGACTGACTTTTGTATAAAATTACAGACTTACTGCTTCGCTGGAGCTGTTCACTCCCTTCCAGTGAATCTCGCAGTGTTGGAAGAATTTCAGCTCCTTTTTCTTGATGGCCTTCAGTGCCAGTCATTTTTTATTTATGACCTCGTATGTCACTATTCAATTGAATGTCTCCTCAATGAAGAAGGGCGGATTTGGACAAATCATACTTTGTTGTGTTCAGCATATCAGGCTATAAGATCATTTCTCGTAGAAAAACCATGTTTCAGTAATTAGAATTAAAAAGAAGTAAAGAAAATTCAACTTTGTTCAACCTTAATTCTAACGTGTTGCATTGCCACCAGAAATGCAAATTATTAAATGTAAAATCTGAGAACATAAAATGTGCTTTTCCACTCTATGCGCTATTTGCTTAGAATTTTGTAACAATTAATTTCAATTTGAAACTGGTAGAGGAATAGTTAATGCTTTAGTTTACACAAACATGCATGCTACACAAAACACAGAAAAAAATATACAAGTACATCCTAATTTCACACATATATAATTCTGGTAACAGTAATTTGCATTAATTATTATGAAGAAATGATAATTACAAGTAAGAGTGGTACAGATTATTGCTATGAAATATGTTTTTGTTTCTCCCCCAGGAGTACCTTTGATTTATGTTGAAAAAGTTTAGAATAATCAGGGTTCCCACACACCTGGAAAACCTGGAAATCTCAGGGAATTTGAAAAAAATACAAATCTCAGGGAAAATCTTGTAATTGATTAATGGTTCCCAATGAAGCAAAACTGAGGGATTACAATATGCTCCTCTCTGTGGATAATCCAAGCTGTTGTAGCATTTCTCTTTCAGCAAGGAACTCGTAGCTATTTGTTTGTCTGTTTCTTGTTTTTAAATGTGATTCCAGGGCTGGTGACCAAGTGTATACCCTCATAAATTTTGCGCTTTTTTAAATTTAATTAACCAATTTCGATCTTTTACATGACGTAAAATATATTTCCAGATGTGGAAAATGCATAATAAAGATAACCTGATGTCTAAAGTTAAACAGTGTTCATCTGATTTCCCTTATTAGGGAGTAGTTTTAAGTTTTTCTTCCTTCTTTTTTTACAAAATAGTAAAAAAATGGAGTGTCCTGTTTATGGAAATATTTATTTTCTGCCATCTTTTGTGTACAATATTGTTGATTGTGTATTTACTGCATTTAACATAGAACAGAATTTTAAATATTTACTTACTAGTGCCATATATGAATTACGTACTGTTCACTAATACTTGTTCATATTTTAAGTTTTTGATCATGTTCAACTATTGTTATAGTCATGTCATGACATGTGAATTTTTACAAGTCTCAGTATCTCACATATGTGTAAAATGGAATTACTTGTAGGACCAGCAGATCTACATTAATATCATGTAGTGAAATAGTTTTCTCAACAGATATGCCAGAATGACATATTTGACAATGTTCCAAACCCCCAAACCTATGTTCCCATTTCTTCATGACTCCCTAGAAAGTGTTGATAGAGATGTAATGGGGAGATTCATATAAAGTGACATCTTGAACAATGCAAAAAATAGTTTTAAATTAATGCAAATTGATGTCAGGAATTCTGACTTGATTCCTTTGACAAAGATTGATATTGGAATTGGTGCCAAAGCTACTTTGCAGCTTATGTTTTTTACTAGCTGCAGAATTTTTTTGCAACCAACAGTAGAGAAGATTGTGGAACGTAGTCCCCATAAGTTCAGGTTGGTGAGAGCCGCTAGTTGTTTAGTTCCGAAGCAAATGACTCAGTTTCCAAAACGATGTGCTCAGCGCATGGAAGACCTGATACAGGAACTTCTCAGGAGAAAGAGAATGAAGGCTGTAACTGGTGATAAAGTAATTCGCCAATTTAAGACATTGTTGCACATTGTCAGTAGTGAAAAGGAATTGAAAGAGAAGTTTTGTAACTTTTCAATCAAAACTGATGCACTAGATTCTTTTTTTACAGGTGTCATGAAGGGCAAGGATGACTTCTCTGAGTTATGGAGGACTGTTAAGTTGGTTTTGATTTTATCACATGACAATGCATATGTGGAAAGTGGGTTTTCTGTAAATAAGCAGGTTTTAATAGAAAACTTGAAAGAAGAGTCTGTTGTGGCTATTCGGCAAGTTTATGATGCAGTGAAAGTGGTACGAGGAGTGTCAAATGTAGAAGTAAGCAAAGATATGATCCAGAGTGTTACAGGTGCACGTATTAGATACAAAGAAGCATTGCAGAAGATGAGAAAGAAATGTGATCACAAAGAAAACAAAAGGAAAGAAATGAAATGTGAAGCAAGTGAGTTCTGTGCTTTACAAGCCAAACAACAAAAGGTGCAAGAAGAAGCAAAGGCTATTGCAGAACAATTAAAAAAAACTTGAAGCTTCTGAGAAGTAAAGTTTCTTAATTTGCTGTATCAGACATTAAGTACATTTCTTGTTTTATATTTCAGTCTCAGTAACTTATTATTCCTTTTTAAATTGGTTCTAATAATTGTCACTTCATTTTTATATGTTTTAAAAATTCCAATAATTTGTTTGTCTTAACTATTCTTGTACACATTACAGATTAATTGATATTGTATCCATTTATAAACATGTATGAAAAGTGTGAAAATATTTCAATGTTCTATATCAGATATGTTAGAAATTGTTTCAGAGTTGTTTAAAGTTCTAGAAAACTGGTCATCTTTGTTCTTAATTACATGCAAAGAAGTGTAATTTTATTTTATTATTGAACTAGTTTTGTTATTTGCATCAGAAAACAACAGTAATAAAGAAGGTGAGGATGCTATGGTTATGAGGGGGAAATGGAGGAGGCCATTGTAAAATTATTGTAGTAATTTACTGTGCATTCAATACTCTGGAAAAATTATGAGGATTCTGGAAATCTCAGGGAAAATGGATTTGGAGTTTGCGTGGGAACCCTGAATAATGCAAGAGATGCTACAAATTTTTAAACTTAATTAATTTAAATTTATTGAAAGGTATTTTTTTGCGGAAACTACACATATGGTGTGTGTTTGTTTTTAGGGAGAAAGGGTAACTGAACGAGGCCAAAAACTACCTCAGAAGGGTGAAGTTGATCTCATATGTGGAGGCCCTCCTTGCCAGGGATTCAGTGGGATGAATAGATTCAGGACATTGAAGTATTCGCTTTTCAAGGTTAGTGAAATTTGGCATAATGTATGCACTTTCCAACTTAAATGTTACAACTTGTACATCTTTGAATGTAAAGTTTTACTTGTCATTTACCTTTAATTTTATCTTGTGTTGTATTCTAATTAAGGATTACTCTCATAACTGTGATTAACAACATATCTACATATAAGATGTAAGCAAGTTACTAAACATATATCCGCAAAACTTACTACCGCTAGGGGTGCTGGTGTAGCTATTTCGTCTGCTTCACACGATGGGTTTGAGCTGCTGTAATAGCGGGAGCCAAACATGATGAGCCTGACCGTTGTCGATATTCAGCCCGTGCGGAAAGTTCATAATTGCATGCATCTGATTTTGGTGTCAATTAGGGTATGCGATGTGTGCCTAACTGAAATCTTTTGGATCCTATGTTGTTGAACTTGAGGCGCCTTGCTAGTCCGGTAGTCGGTTGGGATTTTTTTGCATCCGCTAAGATGCATAGAACATGTACAAGTAAGTTTCGCGGATATATCTTTAGTAACTCGCTTACGTCTTATATTATCAATCGCATTGTTTATTCCCCTCAACATAAATATCTACATAGTTGGGATTTCTTGGGGGGAAATAAATTAATATACAAAATATAAAATTCCAATCATGATAGTCATCGGTACAAGTATTTTTTAAAAAAGCTACTTGTTGCCAGTAAAGTCCCTCTTTTGTATTAAACTTGAGATAAAATGGTTAATTCTCGTTAAAACCCCCACAAAACACTAAACAGCATAATACGAAGCACTTTAAAAGTTTGTCCAATCTTTCGACTCAATCTCAGAGTTCATTATCAGGACTGATCAAGAGATGGCAAACACGACATGGTCGAGGTTCAGATGATGGCTCCGAGATGGAGTCGAAAGCTTGAATAAACTTTTAAAATGTTTCGTATCATGCTGCTTATGTGTTTTCTGGGGTTTTATACAACAATGTTGCCGGCATGTTAAGGTTTTTAATGTCATATGAAATACTTAAATGTTTCTTGTCACAGAATATGTAGTAACCAGAGACCTGCACAATACCCAGAAAAAAACAGTCTGCGAGGAGATGTGCCTACAATAATATGCAACACACACGTCAAGCCCAGGTGTTCGATATCGAGTAAGCGAGCTTCACCTGCCAGGTTTTTCTATTACCTGGGTCTTAAGAAGACCCATGAGAATTGATGTAGTTCTTGCAGGTAGACGCGAGCACTCGTGTCAGTGTTGCCAATGGTCATTATATTTCACTATGCATTTCTGCTAGGTTCAGGTGCCTTGATGTTGTATAACCATTGGCATAGCAATGGGTGGGTTAAGTGGGCGACCACCCTGGGCCTCGCATCCCATGAGGTGATACGAAAAACGTAATAAATGGAAGTGAGAAAGATAGAACATGCTAATTTTTGTGGGCAATAAAATTAAAACCTTTTTATTTATCTGGCTTTATATTCTAGTTTAACGTTATAATTTGACTGAATACATCAAATAAGAGGCAGGCGGGAGCTCTAAGCCTAAGGGGCCCCGAAAAATTCAAAATAATTCTCATTTCTCATGTGAAACATTAACGCAAAAAAAAAATGCTTGGACATTTTTATCCATTTATTATTTTCTTGAATAAAAAGTGCTTTGTCTTGGCTTTATTTGTCTCGTGACCTTGATAGGCTACCCAATTTTAAAATGTTAGCACCTAAAACTGCCACGGAGCAAAGTAGGGGGCATTTGAATGCTTGGTGTTTTAAACTGAAGAAGGGTATGGATAATATTAGCAGTTCTTCCTTTCTTCCTACAACTTCAGATGCAGCTATTGCCCTCTGTAAAGGGCACGAAGATGATTTATTGTTTCAGGAATATGCTTAAATCTGAAATCAAGTGCTTTGGCAAAGTTTCTTCTCCTTGATAGCTCGACACTAGCTTCTCTACTACTGTTCTCTGTATCCTGTACCACCTTCTGTTTGTTTCCTACCCTTCAAGAAACAACCATGAAATATGAACTATCTTTCTCAAAATTGAAACTTAGGAAAAAATTCTGGAAGGTACTGTCGAATGGTATGATTCAACTCAAATGTAGCGGACTCAGTAATCTCACTCTTGAACGAGAAAGGGCAAGATCTAATGTAAAAGTGTCATTCGCTGCCCAGAAGCCAGCTTTCTGTTAGGCAAGGTGGTTCGATTTAAATCAAGATTTAAATTGGGGAATAACATTTTAAAAAATTCACTTTAAGTAAGATTAAAGAATAATGTGCACAAGAAATTGTAGATATCAGAATCACTTTTTGTGAAAGTATATTAATCTCGTAATCATTTAATGGTGTTTATTATGCTCTAAGAAAGGAAATATAGGAAACAAAATATATGTACGGATGGGGTGAGTTCATACGAAAGTAAATGTAATATGTCATCTGGAAAAAAAAACCACTTAAATTTCCCTTGATTTAAAATTCAATAATTTTTATAAGCAAAAATAGCACATTTTTTAAATACAATAATATACAAAATACTAATCATGTTAAACTGTAAATAGTGTCATTTTTTCATTAAACTAAATAAATATGGCAGCTGATATTTACCTATCATTAAAAAAAACAAAAAGTTATTTTAAGTTAAAATTATAAAGTACATCCAGAATTTATTATTTTCACTAAGAAAAGTTACTGAAATTATAATAGTTTCATTAACACACTCAACAAAGCACACCCCCACTCTATCAAGCACCGACATTTTATATGTGTCATTTGATATTTTCTACTTAAGCCATGTGTGATATTTATATCCTACAAACTTTGAAATGAGGAAACAAAGAATGACTCATTAAATAATATATAGGTTATATTTAAAGATTCTTAGTTTGTATTTCTGATTTTTTTTAAAAAAAAGTTTAGCATATTTAAGGATGTTTCAGTTGTCTTAACTGTGTAAAGAACATCTTTAAAAATGTACTACTACTACTACTTTGGTTAATGAAAATTACAGCAGTAGGTTACTGTAGCTCTGCCAAGTGTAAATTTCTGTCACGTACTATTAAATATAATTTTCGTCAGATATTAATTATTATTATAGGCTATAATATAAATATAATTTGCGGACATTTCCTTGAGTGCTGTGTATCGATTCACATTGATATTTCAAACTTAAAGAATGGATGGGGCCTTGCATTCTTATCTCGCCCGGAGCCTCGCGATATGTTGCTAAGCAGCAGTACTTAAGATTTTGTAACTTCTCAAATTTGTGTCATTATAATGTCAAACCAACTACCACATATTTTCCAAATTTGTTTCGAAGGTCTTGAAATAGGTTTGTGTGTCTTGTTCATTTTGTCACTTTTCTGATCTTGAAATCGTAAATAACATTGCCTGCTATTTGCACCCGTGTGAAGATACAAGGTAACAATTATATTTTGCACCATATTACTATCAATGCGGTCTGTAGAACTAGATAACTAGCAACAACATGAGTGAACGACAATTTGTTGAAAGAGATGACAATATTCAAAAACCTTTTATAATGCAAATTCTGATTTCATGTTCCATTTTATGGACCATCGTGACTTAGTGTTCAGGGTGGGAGAGGGGGGGGGGGAATCTTGATCAACTAATTCGGATATTGAATTGGCAAAATTACACCAGACAAAATCTGTTTGATTGATTGATTTGTTTATTTGGTCAATTTATGCACAATAAGGCTAATCAGGACTGGACCTATAGTTTAAAGTGGGATCCGAACCACCATGTGCCTCCACTGGGTATCAAACCCAGGACCCCTTGATTACAAGGTGACGACACTATCACAGCACCATAGGGGAGCACCCCCCACGAAAAGTATAATGTAGAACAACCACCACTCACACAAAGTTCCAAAATATTTATGATGGCACTTTTTGCGAAACTTGGTTCGTACTCCTTTACAGGTGTCAGCAGCGGCAGCAATTAGGGGCAGGGCCGAGAGCAGTGTTGCCAACAGCACGAGAAAAAAACGGGCTAAATCGCACCCAAAATGGAGCTAAAATTCACATCCAAGGGGCTATAGTGGAACCACGAGCAAAACAACCTGCGCAGACCCGCGAGTCCTGTGCACCGTACCCCCGCGAGTAGGGGAGGGGGAGAGTTTACCATTCTTCCTTATGGCCCGAGGTGGAGGGAAGAAGGGAAAGTTGCACGGGGACTTCTCGTCCCAAGGTTTTTTTCCTTGTGGTCGATCTATAGATTTACAAAGGTGCGGCTGCGCACTGAAAAAATGATCTGGTTCTTAATTCTTGGGTGTTTTGGTGCAAAATTTCTGAAACTCAAGAACCACAACTCTTCAACTGTCAAGATGAGGGGCATACGCTCAACTAAATTAAATTTTCTTAACTTAAATAATTTATTTCCCCCGTAAATTGTGGTGCAGTAGATTACACAAAAGCAATACACATTTTCGGCATATTCCTCCTTCATATATATGCACACGTACGTACACTCACACACACACACATCACACACACACGGCCCCACGCACGAACTAGTCTCTGGGCGAGCCTCACTGTTACGAACGATTCGTCGATTCCGCACCGCACTTCTGTGAACTTTCAAGGACCAGATGCAATGCAACTGAACAAAGATTCGCATTTTCTGGAATCGACGTTATCCGTAATTCACCTCGGGCTACACAGCATACCAAAACCAGAAACAAGGGGAAAAAGTGACAATGTGCACTTGCTACCTGCTTCCCAGGAGGGGTCGCAGGACGAGTTTGCAGGTGCAGAGGACGGTGGGTTAAGTGAATTCTTCTTTGCAGTTTACTGAAATACCAAAAAGCATTTCATTACTGAAAGGGCTTGATTTGTAGCAAGATTTCTCTCTGTAGGGCTAAAAAGCCCCTTGGGGCTGAGTACGTACTCAAAAGGGCCAGTTCTGGCCCCAAAAGGGCCAACTTGGCAACACTGGCCGAGAGGGTGCAGTTGCCCCCCCTCCCCACTTTTGCACCATGCTAACCTCCTACCAAGGGAAATTAAACTGTCCTTGCCCCCCCCCCCCCACTTTTGCACCTTGGCCTCCCTAGTTTTCGAACCCAATCGCCGCCACTAGGTGTGAGTGATACAAATGTTTTCTACCAAGGAATAAATGTCTGAAATTTCAAATTGATAAATCTGATGAACATTTTAAGTGCTCCTTGACCAGTTTAGAATCTAAAAGTTGGCAACGGTGACTGCGTGTCTCATGTATCTGGAGACGATGCAAAACCGGAATGAGCGTTCGCTGAAGATAAGCGAGCTTCGTCTTGCAAGCCCTTCCAGTTACCCGTGTGCTTTCGATGCTTGACTGGTCAAAACCCTGGTCTATAGTTTTACCGCCCGCTTGCCAGCCAGGCGGGCCTAGTAAGCGATTCTGACCGATGTGCAGCTCTCTGGTAGTAACCGAAATGTACATTTTTACGTGTTACTGAGTTTTACAAGCACGTCATTTGTACATGTAGAAGGATTAATAGAACCTCATTTCTAGTTTAAAGAAATTTGTTTTTTTGATTTTTTTGTGCTTTTTTTTTTTTTTTTTTTTTTTTTTAACATAGGTGCTGCTAGCATCTGAGCATAACTGCTTAATCACTTACCTTCTCTCTTGCAGAATTCCTTGGTTGTGTCATTCCTTAGTTACTGTGATTATTATCGGCCAAGATTCTTCATATTGGAAAACGTGAGAAATTTTGTCTCCTTCAAGCAAAACATGGTTCTAAAATTGACATTACGCTGTTTATTACGAATGGGTTATCAGTGCACATTTGGCATTCTGCAAGCTGGGAATTATGGAGTGCCTCAGACTAGAAGACGGTTAGTAATTACTGCTGCCATATGTTCTTTTGCAATATATATATATTTTGCATGAATGCAACCACACCTCCAGGCCTGAACAAGGCCACCCAGTAACGCCCCTCATCCCCTATCCTCACCCTCACCACCACCTTTACCCAACCAACCCTCCCCCCCCACCACCACTCACAGTTTTCGACAAGCCAGGCGGAAGAACCATTTTTTTTGTGGTACTGTCAACACTTTTTTTTCCTTCGGGACCTGGCAACACTGCAAGTCATGCTTACTCTTCCCTCTAGTCACTTAGTTATACAACGTCTCTCTACTCCTGAAGATGTGATATACCATCACAAAAATTTGATTTTTTTTCTTTGTCCGGTGAGTGTTTCCTCTCTCCTCTTTCACTTTTTATTTAGCCCTTGTGGCCCTCCTTCCTTTTATCCTATATATATATACACCGATGATGCTATGAAATTAGCGAAAATTTTGAATTTTTCTACTGTCCGGTGAGTGTTTCCTTTTACCTTCTTTGATTTCTACTTAGCCCTTTTGGCCCTCCTTGCTTTTATCCATTATATATATATATATATATATATATATATATATATATACAGGAAAACCTCGTTAATACGAAGTTCAAGGGACCAAAAAATGTCAACTTCGTATTAAACGACTTCGAGTTATCCAAACTTTTCAAGATGGCGCCTGTTTTCAGGTGTAAATAAAGTAGAGTATAAATTAGCCCCACAAAGGATATTTTATACTTGGTGGTAGCTCAGAAAATAAGCTTTATATGTACTATATAATAATATTGTACGTTTTAAAGGAAGTGTAAAAAATGTTACACAAAATGAGAACACGGAGCTTAACGCGGACACAAAGATTACAAGGAGTCGGTTAACACCATTTATCCTGCCTAGTTATACAACCGGTTATGCACGGGATGCATGTTGTGGCAATAAGTCTTATAAAAAACTGTATTTTCTTTTAATTGTGCAAAGTTGTTGCTCTTCCACGAAATTCTTAGTTCATAAGAAACCCGTTTGCACGGAGACCTACGGAAAAGAAAACAATCTCGTTTATTGCAAGAAGTGGGTCTTGACAGTAGTCACACGCGAGCAAGAGACGGGAGATAATCAAACAGAATGAATATTGGATTTTATGTACTAGAACATTGTCCGTTACAGGATTAACTGGTAAGAGAAGATTCTCTTGGGAGAGAACACAACCTTTCCCTGGAACAAAACAAAACAAAAAAATCGGGCCTGTAAATTTCATTCTGGTTCGGCTGTCTAAAACACATCGTAAAAAAAAGTCACGTATTCTTTGCTTCAGTTAACTTCATATTCGCCCCCCTCCCCTTTTTCAGGGAGCAGTCCAAACTCTTCCTCAACTTGCATTGTAATCAACTCTGAAAAAGTAAACACACAACTTGCGATGTTTGCACCCAATGTGTATCCTAGGACACATTAAACAGTGCCGCACTCGATAATCACTCTGGTTTGGATCCCACTTTAAACTGTATATTTAGTCCCGCTTAGTTCAGCATTCAGCAGTAAAAAATGAACTAAAAACAAGTTTTACGAAACTTGAAACTTGCGTATTATTCAGATTAATCGACAATTTATTGTAGGATTCAGGAGTATTCTGGAGGTCAAACACTCGTTCCGCCAAAACTTTTCCTCTCGTATTCCTACATTGAGCATTGCGGTTTTTTTTTTTAACAGCAGCACGCTAATGGTTCTGAAGAAAAGCGGGGATTATATGGCTTTGGGAGATTCAAAACAATGAAGCAATGAAGCTTATTCCTTCCCACTGGATGAGTCATTGCAGTTATCAGCAAGCGAGAGCTTTCCAGACGCTAGACTAAACACTGGCGCCAGCTGCAGGGTAAACACAATGAGACCGGCTGGAAGTTAGAGCAGCAGGTGGCAGAAGGTAAATCATCGGCATTTTAAAGATAAGGCAGTTGTCGAAGACCGAACTTCTATCAGCAGTGTGAAAAATCACATTACCATGCACACCAGTGGCGGATAATGAGCTGTTGTAGGAAAAGGAAGGGGGTCAGTTTTCTTTTACTTATCATGCGGTTTTTGTTCGTTTTAAAGAAGGTTTTCAGAACTGTTTCCTTTTTATTAGACGCCAAAGGAGCCGGTGTGCGCACACGAGCAAGAATATCGTGGCCGAAACACTTAGCAACGGACCCCCCCCCCCCCCCCCCCAACGTGTGCTGATAGATAAAGGGGAGAAGTCACTCAGACAACAAAACACTGTTTTGGCAAATTTTATGACCGGCACAGTTTGGAAACGTATGAAGCGGGGAAACTGGAGTTGCAACATACGTAAGATCGATGTCAACTTTTGCGGGAAACCTAGATGACAACGCATTAAGCGGGTTGACGATCTTTAGTTGGCCTATGCGGCTTTGATTATCTGTAACAGTTTCCCTTTTTTTATGAAGGTCTACAGGGCACAAAGAACACGCTTTTAATGAAAGTGGTTACCGGAAGTTGTCTGCTACCAGGCCAAAAGTTGCTCGCTCACGGGAAATTGCTGTATCTCGAGCTCAGAGCTAGACAGATTGGTGAGACTTCCAGGCGCCACGCGTCTTGTATTTTGGAACATTCGTGCGATCTTATCTTGCATTTCTCATCTGGCACTGGTGAATATTTCCAAGGTGGCGCATTCAGCGGGGAAAGAGCTTGACCTCCCATGCACATTGACAAAGAATGTCAATGTCCAGCGGGCATTTCGGGCTGCTTCCCTCGAGTTGTCAGCAGCTCTTAGGACAAGGAAACATGTCAAGGTCAAGTTAAAATAACGTCCAAGCTCTCTCCACATTCGATCTTCTCTTGTCGACTTACGCAGGTGTCTACTTCGAATTAAGCGAAACCAGTTTTGCGGAAGGGTCTTGTAAACAACTTCGTATTAAAAATTATCCGTATTTCGATTTATCCGTACTGAAATACATTATAAATCCTATCTTATCGGCTGGGGAATGGGAAGAACTTCGGATTAAAGGGTACTTCGTATTAACCAATATCGTATTAACGAGGTTTTCCTGTACATACACACAAATAATGAAGGAGACAGTAAACACTTACCACAAGATAAGGGGTGTGTGTGTGTGTGTGTGTGTGTGTGTGTGTGTGTGGGTGTGTGTGTGGGTGGGTGGGTGGGTGGAGAGAGAGTTAGTTTTGTGTGTGACGTGAGTGAGTGGGAGGGAGAGTTAAAATTCGTAGCATTTTCCTTGTCAATCTAGGAAGAGGAACTGATTTCAAACAGGATGTAATCTGAAAGGGAATTCCATGAATTGTGCAGAAATTTTTATCACCGAGAATTACATGTGAATTCTGTGTGGATTTTCATCATTCATATGAAAAATTCTAGTACTCAGTAACACTGCACAATACATTTAAAATAAATATCCATAAACCTTCAGAGCTAGCTTTTATAGTTGTTTATCACTCGTTTGTGGGTCTAACCTTGTATACGAGGACTTTATTTTGAGCATGTCTTTGCACTGACTAGGATCTCCCACATAAAAGATAGGATGATTTTATAGTTCAGTGTCATTTTTACAATTAGTTTGAATGTCGATGTACATGGAGGATTGGTCCGAAAATAATTTTTGTGAGTCTCTAATGCAGAGGACTTTTTTTTTTTTTTTGTTTTTTGAAAGCAAATATATTATCAATACGAACATGCATATCTATAATTTTCCATCAGCATTGAGACACTTATCACATTTGTGTGCTGCATTTGTTTAGAACAGCTGTTAGCATAAAACTGCACACACTGCTTAGATTACCAAGTGCATTTGTGCATTATTTTGTTCCAGAAGAAGTGACTTAAGTGATTAAATCCAATCAAGATAATTTGGAAATAAAAATGAAAGCTTTTTTTTTAACTTTGTCTTTCTCTTGTCTAATCCTAGGTTAATCATCCTTGCTGCAGCCCCAGGGGAAAAGCTGCCTCAGTATCCAGAGCCTACACATGTGTTCAGCCCTAGAGCTTGCCAGTTGTCTGTGGTGATAGATGATACAAAGGTAGGGAACTGTCTTATGTATGCAGAGCCTTAATTGATGCCAAGCTTTATTTTTCTGGTTTGATCTCAAGTTTTGTGTACAATATGAACAATTTCATTTGGTTTTGTGCCCCACTCTGTGGAAAAAGTGGATTTTTTTTAGTTAAGTGGCAGCTATTTTATTATATTTATTTTAGGGATGGTACTCTATCAGTATCGGCCAGTATGGGCATATCTGTTTATCGGTAAAATTACCGATCTGATATACGTATCTATAAATATCTTACAATTCAGAGCAATATTGCACCATTTTGTTATAATTTTTAAAGTAAAAATCCAAATATGCAGCTTCTTTTGCATTGCATAAGCGTGGTTCATCTGGTAACATACAGTTTGTAAGAAGGTAATGAACCATTTGGAATTTTATATTGAACTGGTAGAATATCAGTTATTGGTATCTGTAAATTTTATATCTGTGCTTTATCTGTATTGGCCAAAATTTCATATTGACCCATGCCTAATTTACTTATTTTGAAAGCATAGTTGCAATGTAATATTTGAATTCTAATGCATAACTATTCTGATTTTTTTTAAATTCATACAAATGGTTCATTCACCTGCTCAATTAATGCATGTTAGCAGGTGATGTTAAGGCTCTGCTGGACCTTTAGCCGCCGCCAAGCCAGCTGTGATATTTCAAAATCTGAAAAATTACATCAGCTTAGAATTCCTTCTAGAGCATTGACGTGAATTTTTGTGTTTGCTTTTGCTGCTATCTACATATCAATAGTTTCATGTTTATATAAGTCTATTAAAAGGTAAAAAAAAAGGTAAAGTGAAGGCGTATAGGGGGTGTGGGGGTAACGCCCCACACTTTCTTGATCCGGTCGTGAGTGGGGGTGATGTGATCAGCATCACGCCCCTGACCACCTTTACCCCCCAGGGTTTCCCCCAGGTACCCATGTTATTCGACGCTGGGTGGGCGCCGGGGCCGCTTCCATCGTTAGAAAAGTTCCTGGATTTGAACCGGCTGGGGATCAAACCCGGGACCTTTAGCATGGTAGTCAGACACGTTACCGACTGAGCCACCGCGGCCACCACATAAGTCTATTAAACTATTGATAATGTCTAGATAACAGCAAAAGCAAACCACTCGAAAATTCACGTCAATGCTCTACAAGGAATTCTAAGGTGGTGTAATTTTTCAGATTTTGGAATATAACGGTGGTTTTTTGCAAGGAGGAAAAACATCTGCCCTAGTGGCGGCCAAAGGTCCAGCTTTGCTTAGAAAACAAATTCCATATTTTGAAGGGTATGTTAGTAAACCAGAGTATATTCATATTTTATGTTTAATATTATGGGAATAGACAATTTGATACTGAAGATGGGTTTTCTGTTTGCAGTTCACAACAAATTGTAACTGGATAAAGTCTGCACCTTTCAGAACAATAACGGTGCGTGATGCTCTGTCAGATCTACCACCAATCAAAAATGGATGGAAGAAAGATGAGGCGGATTATGCTGATGAACCACAGACTCACTTTCAAAGATTGGTACATGTGTTTCTTTTTCTTCTTTTATCTAATGTAACCATAAAAATTGTACAACCACAACATGTTTCATGGGTAGGCTTTGAATTTGTGATGGGGCCTGGGGATTCCCCCCCCCCCAGTAGTCTAGACCCAAATATCCTAGCCAATAGTGATAAATTTTCATCCCTGCCATGGATGATTTTCTCCTCTAGGAACTAGCACCATTATAGTTCATTGTTTTCAGGCAGGCTACTCTAATAGTCAATTCCTGCCAATCTTCTTGGTAGAGTGGTTAGCTCTGTGCTATGACTCCAGAGGTCCTGGGTTTGAATCCTAACCTGGGCATACCTGAACACCTGGGTGTTCTTTGTGAGTTTCCTTTCATCATAGTGTCAGTCATTCCTGATTGTCGCAGTCAGCCAATAGTGTCAGAAAAGTGACATTAATAACAAAAACCAAATGAAATTAAATACTTGACTAGTACTTCTTTTTGTGTGCATATATACAGGTGAACCTGGGTTATACATGTGTCAAGATGAAGAGAAAAATACGTATAACTGAGAATTACTTAAAAGGTAAAAAAGGTAAAGTGTTCCCCTGTGCATAGCACCACGCCATGAAGGCGTATAGGGGGTGTGGGGGTAACGCCCCACACTTTCTTGATCCGGTCGTGAGTGGGGGTGATGTGATCAGCATCACGCCCCTGACCGCCTTTACCCCCCAGGGTTTCCCCCAGGTACCCATGTTATTCGATGCTGGGTGGGCACCGGGGCCGCTTCCACCGTTAGAAAAGTTCCCGGATTTGAACCGGCCGAGGATCGAACTGAGAATTACTTGCAAATCAGATTTAGATACCATGTCATATTATTTTTAAAATACTGTAATTGTATCTATTTCGAGGAGCAAGATATAATACCAATTATTCTATTGCTATAGCTTTTGTTTTCAACATATCACCACTGACTGGTAGAGGTGCAGCACGTTTTTGCTGAAATCAGGTAAGAGGTGCTTCTTTAAAAACTGCATATTTTCCCACTTTTTGATGGCTGCATTTTATTGATTTAGTACCAATTTTTAAAAATTACTCTAATATAGCATTTCTTTTACTTATGACTGCAAAGTGTGGTATAAGCGATGCCTAAATCTGCAGCTATTTCAGTTTTTATGTGGATTAGCACCCACTTCCCTTATACATTTTACTTTCTGGTCAAGTGCATAATATTTTCTCTTTCTGTTCTCAATGTTCTCAGTTGCTACTGGTCAGTGAATGTTCTCAGAATGAACTACTATTCTGTTTTTGTTATGGAACACAGCCAACATCAGCTATCGGCATCTTTTTAACATGTGTACTTTCGTATTGCGATTACGTGCAAAAAAAAATGCATCTCATGTTCTGAATAACTGCAGCAAATTTTTCTCCTCTTATTTCATGCTGCACCGCCTCTCCTTGCCTTCTGTGTGATACCGACGTGCTGCACTCGTCTTTCTTGCAACTCGAGACCGACCGATGCTATGCCCGGTTATCCTGTTTTGTATTTGAAACTTGCATTGTTTTTGTAACAAGAAGAAATGTACACTTCTGTAACATTGTTGTACCTTGGTTATGTCCAAATCAATGGTATTTTATGAAAATTATCACCTATATCACCAAATTATGTATAAGTGCATTACATACAAATAAGGTTTAATTAACACGTTTTTAAATTATATTTATCTGAGACCTACAGTAATTTACGTATAAAACAATTACGCATAAAGCAGTGTCAACTCTGTGTGTGTGTGTGTGTGTAGTGTGTAGTGTGTGTGTGTGTGTAGTGTAGTGTAGTGTAGTGGCTCTGCAAACAATAATAATATAAATTATAAACATGGTGAGGCGTAATGTGCGAGAAGGAATTCCGTCCTTGGATATTGCTTACTTTTTTCCTACAATATGAAATGCAAACTTAGTAAATTTTCACGCAAAGTACTATCTCAAATAATTTAGCGGTTCTGCAGTTTTTATTGTAGAGCTGCTGCACCTGTATTCTATTACTACAACTTCTATTACTATAACCTACAATGCATGCTGCAAACTAGAGATTTTTTCTCTCTGGAATTGGCAACACTGCTTGCAGCCTCCCCCACCCCATCTACTGCAAATGTCGCCAATTTCACAACAGGGAAGTATCATTGGAGGTCGTTGGCCCTCATGAACACCACATTGCTGCCCCCCCCCCCCCCCAAGTCAGCGCACAGTATCAATCGTAAACAGCACAGCGAGGGCGGGTAAACATACATGCTTAGCGCTTAGGACCAATTAACTAGCATAAAAAACACAAAAACACTTTCCCCATGTTTCCCTTCGCGATTTTCAGCTGGAGGAAAAGATATCATGATATATTACGCTTTCGTGGCACAAGTGCTTGACCTCGAACTTGAAGTATTATTAAAAGACAACATGCTATACGTTACTAACGTTCGTTCTCTTGTTGAGATAAATACATGTTCTTGTTGTTATAGTTAGTAATATTAATAATCATAATTATCATAAGAAAACATTGAGCCGCCCTCCGTGGCTGAGTGGTTATAGCACAGCGCGCTACGATGACACAGGTCCCGTGTTCGAATCCCGGCCTGAGTATGTGTTCTTTCTGAGTGTTCCTTCATCATATCATCACTCATTATCTTCGCGATTAGCTAAATGTGGAAGAAATGCGAAGTTAAATAAACCAAATCAATCGAACAATTAAGAAAAATTTTGAAATTATTAGAAACTACACACACAATGCTTCATTTATTTCTTCACATATACGTATTATGTAGGTATGGTGTATATTTTTAGCATTACCTCGAGCGAATGTTGGAAATGCACAACAACATTCTCTGCCATGGGAATCGCTATAACTTTTTTTGTATGTGCGGGCAGTAAAAACAAAAATAAAATAGCAATTATGCTGATAGCTGATGCCCAATACCCTCCTTAAACCACGCCACCAGTTAACCCTGATATCAATCATATATGTACTTTTTTAAACAAATTCTCAGCACAGCTATATCTTACGATCTTCACATGTGAACTTTCGCATGTGTTTACTGAACATGGCTACGCGTCTGCTCGACAGCTGCTGCTATTTTCCGGCTCGTAATTGCATTCGATGCATGAGGTTTACAGCGGCAGAGTGACTTTGAGTGTCAGCTAATCAAGTACGTACGACGCAACACAAGTAGAGGTCACTTGAAGGGCAACATATATATTTATTTGAGTGTTTTATAACCATATTACAATTTCTGCGTTTGTAAATAAACTTGTTTTTATGTGATAATTAGGAATGAGTCCAACTGATTCCAATGTATCAGCCAATACCAGTGATATTAATTGGTATGGGAAAGTATCAGTTGGAATTTGACTACACCTACACCTCCAATTTTCTGACTGTTCTTATAAAATGAATATTCTAAAACCTCCCGACTAAAGAGAGCCCAGTCAACTCCAGTATGGAACGACGAAATTTCAGCCTCTTCATGCAAAATGCATAATTTTCTTTTTTTTTAGGAACAACATTGTGGGGAGAAATGACTTCTGATAGTTCCCATGGAAAACTTGCATATTAATATTTATTAACACTTTTGAATTACTTTAGATCATTACAATTGGTATCAGTGGGAGCCAGTATGAATATCGGCATTGGTATTAGCTCAGTCCTAGTAATAATAGAAATTCTTCACAGATTGCAATTCCTTCTTAACTCTTTTAAAAATGACTGTTAATTTGTGAATTTTAGATGAGAGGAAACCAGTACAATCCCCTTCTCAGAGACCACAGCTGCAAGGAGATGCCTCCAATTGTTGAAGCAAGAGTAAGCTACATTCCTAAAGCTGCAGGATCAGACTGGAGAGATTTGCCTAACCTTGCTGTGCGACTTAGTGATGGAACATACACAAAAAAATTGTAAGTTTCTTCTTCACACGAAACCTTATCAGTTCAATACAAGCTGGGCCAGCCTGATTTATTTTAAATACTTAATAGGTAGGGACATTGAATTTTCATGATGTGCGAAAATGTGAAATGTGAATAAGTAATATAATTTTCATGCAACTAATGGCATCCCCAGTGATGAAATATACAGGGATCAAGGCTGTGTGTTTGCATTGTAGGTTTGTGACAGAAGATATGAATGTCAAGCTGCATAACCTTTCTCAAACTCTATCGCAGTTGGCAGTTACATGCATCGAATTTTACAGTATTAGGGCCAAACTCACAATCTATAAATACATCATCCCAAAACAAGGTGTATAAAAAAACCATGATTTTTTTATTTAATTATACCAGCTGTATCAGCATCGGTGAGTATCGGTTCATTTTCTTATACTGATACCAAAGATTTTAAGTGGCTAGAAGAACGGGCAAAGGCAACAGCTCATCTCAACATTTGACCTTTTAAATTTCGTTCACCCTTCCTTGTGACATATTGGGAGACCAGCACAGGAAGTTCCATAGATTTTCCTAGAAACACTGGATAAAACCCCACCCCCCTGGGAAGCAGATGGCAAGATCAAAGGCATGGGTAAGTGCAAGCTGAACCTAAACGTGACTACGAAGGCATGTAACTGCTTAGTTAAAGCGTTGGGAAATAGGAGCGATTGCAGAATACAGAGAATGTCTCCAATTTCGTTAATATTTGGTATACAACTAATTTTGGCCTTCCAATCACGAATCTGTTGTAAAAATGCGGGGGTCACATGTGGAAATCGGGGGAAAAAGCCGATATAAGTCGATTTTTTTTTTTAGAGCTCTATCTCATTGTCTTACGAACAAAATTTTAACAGCTTGCCTAACCTAACCTAACCTTACCTGAAATGGTTCATGGGGCTACCCGTAAATGGTTTGTGCTGATCAGAAGGCAAAAATTAGTTAATCTACCAAATATTAACGATATTCAAGATACTTTCTTACCGTAACCTTACCGGAAAAAGTTTCATGGGTATATCAGTTAAATCTTTTTCCAAGAAGCGCATATTCTAACAAAATATAAGTTTTGTACCACTAGCTTCCTCACTGTGCAAAATGCCATTTTTGTAGAAGAACACTCAAACACTGTTGCCAAAACTACCTCTAATCAAAGTCCGCAGTCCACATGCTCTTCTACCTCGTCGTTCTCACTGTCATCTTCCTCATTCTCCTCGGAGGTTGTGGGATTGTATATCATCCCGGCTAGTTTGAAAAATTCCAACGTGGGATCACATCCTAACTGAATGCACCTTTTCAGGAACATATATTTTGCTAGGTAACCGGAAAAGGAAAGTTTTTTTTGTTCCAGACAAATTCAAAGTGGCTTTAGCCTTCCTCCATGTTGACTCAATACTGTTTGTGCGAGCCCCAGTCTCCTTATCACTGTGATTTACCTTCAGGGGCTCATAACCTTCTTCCGTAAGCGTGTCGTATGCCTTCCAGCAGTTGGAAATGATAGTTGTACCTGGCAGAATCCATTCCTTAATCAAAGATATCAAAGTGTCTGCGTCCCTTTTCTCAATTGTTACCAGGAAATACCGTCCGCTTCCTCTTTTGATACCTCCAAAAACCCATTGTCCCTCCACACGATGACCGTGATGGTACTTCCTTTTTCCGAACTTAGATTCGTCAATCTCGACGACTTTTCCTACACCTCCAATTTTCTGACTGTTCTTATAAAATGAATATTCTAAAACCTCCCGACTAAAGGAAGCCCAGTCAACTCCAGTATGGAATGACGAAATTTCAGCCTCTTCACAAATAATATGCAAGGGACAATTGGAGACCTACAGTCACATGAAAATGCAAACCTGTAGAAGGGTGAAAAATGTTCCTTTCCTCAAGGACACTGAGTAATTACATGGCTTTTTTTTTCTTTCTGTAAACAACAGTTGCAGAACACTTTCATGCATAGTTATCAATCAGGGTGGCAACAGACCTGGAAAACCTGGAAAAGTCAGGGAGTTAAAGAGGTCAAAAAAGTCAGGGAATTTTGTCTTGATTGACAAATGTTTCTTTGTTGAAGTATAGATGCAATGCGATGTGATGTAATGAACCTGCCAGACATTTGATGTAGAAGAAGTCGTAATAAGCGCTGCACTTAAGTGGCAAATCATCTTGCCAGCCTTTGGCGTAAACGTTTAGTTCTCTATTATGCTTTGGACACAACCACGGTATCAGAAACATGTGATGGAAGGTGAGGAGGTGGGGGAGGAGAAATTTCCAGTGAGGCAGACACAATTGATGAACCTATAAATGTCACATTGAAAATCTATTGACATTTGTTTTCTTGTCTATGGGAGCTATAAGGGGTCGGACCAGTCAACCAGAAGAGTGCACCCATTCTGGCACCCTCTGACAGATGTCCAACACTGTAGTAGGGCATTGTGTGGACAATCTGAAGGAACATTGAAAAATCTGACTAATGTAAAGATTCTCTCGGGCCATTGACCAGGTGAGTTGTGGAAAGGATTCCAAGCTTTTGAGAGCTAACATAGAGGGTAGAAGTTCCTGAAGATGAGAGTGAAGTTTGCTCTCAAAAGCTTGGAATCTTTTCCACAACTCACTTGGTCCATAGCCTGAGAATCATTTCATCAATCGTCGCCAGGAAATCTTCAATCTTAAATCTGACTAATATTGCGAAAAAATGTCTCACTACAGCATAAAAATGCATGCATGGCACTCTTATGCATCCGATTTTTTGCCTGATGTAGTACAGCATTTCCTCGGAAAAACTTTCAGGCTCAATCCTAAAGACATACCATTTTTGTCAGTAATCAATGTTCCTCTGCCAGCTCTACTGAATTTTCACTTTTGGTGTACTGTTATTGAATTTAACAGGCTGAAGCTTTATTTGGAGGGCGGTCCAGAAAGTACATTCCAATTAGCCATAAATTGAAATACAAACTTCGGTAATAATTGACATTTTATTGTCTTAATTACAGTGATCCATAACTTACTTTTCGACATATTCACCACCGTTCTTCAGGTATTTGTTGTGGTATGGCACTAAATTTTGTATGCCCATGTCATGTGTACAGCGGAACCATCTGTACAGCAGCGTTACTGTCAAAATGTATGTCCTGCCAGAAACTGCTTCAGCTGAAGGAAGAGATGAAAGTTGTAGCACGTGAGGTCAGGGTTCCCACTTAAAGTGATGCAAAAGAGCTCACTTATGGTCAAGTGTGAGGGGTCGTGCATGAGGCATCTGCCTCCCATGAATGGTCTGCATCATCGTCTGACCATACTGTCACTAATGGCTAGAGGCATGCAAATTTAGTTTTTGACGAAAACACGAAATATGAAATAACATGCTGTAATGTTCATTTCTCATGCTTCTGAAAGGTCTGGGGTGCATTTTTCTACCCTGTTTTGTCACGAAATAATGCAAACTGAACTGCAAAATGCGAAATTGACTCTTAAACACGAAATTTACCGTTTATATACCGACATGACACTTTCTGAAGTCTGAAGTATCCTGTGAGTTATGCAATTCACTGAAAATTGATTAATTCTGCTGTAAATATTTGAGAAGCTAAAGTGGACTCCTTTACACAGGAATAAACTTAATACTCTGGTAACTACATAAATGTGCTATTAGAAGGGATAAGTTTATTTTATGTAATAAGTGCAGTTTTTAAATCAAATTTAGGATTATATTCACAATTTTAAAACCAAAATGTCATTTTATATAGCACTTTTGATGTGATTATTCACCGCTATAACACCGAAATTTTATTTATTTACCACTTTTGAACCCAAAATAGGCTCTGTTTTTGTACCGAAATTTTGCTTTTTTATTTACCAAAAATATGTGCCTCTACTAATGCAGGGTTGTTACATGACTGGAAAACAGGGAAAAGTCAGGGAATTTGATTGCTCAGGGAATAGTCAGGGAATTTTGCATATTTTCTGGAATTTACGGGCATTTTGGAGTTGCAGGAGAATCAGTTACAAAATGAACGAACGGTTAATTTCCACTTCCGAATTCGGTTCTTGTGATTCCAGTCCCCCCCAAAAGATTCAGTTCAAAAATTTGTTCCTCGTGTCATTATGACTTCTAGTTTGTTACGTACAAAATTATGGTTCCTTTGCATTTCAATTCTATATTTATTTACTCTCGGATCTAGGTTCTTGGATCTGTTCATTTTGCGACTCGTTCTTGTGAACCTGGGGAGGCGTGAGATTTTTCCTTAGAGAACAAGCTACTCAAGACAAAATCGACGCACCAGCCATCCTCAGAATTTCTTGCGGATAAAATGTTGCTTTAGCTTTGTGTGTGGTGAGGAAATTTTCTTTCTTCAAGAACACACCCGTTCGGAACCCATTCTCTTTTGATACGTGAAGCGGAGCAGGTTGGTGTTCAGACAGTTCATTGGTTTTGGATCTGCAATAAAGCTTGTAGAGCAAAATTTCACGTAACTGACTGTGGTTGACGTAACACTGGATGGGTGCGGATGCCGAGTAAAAACAAAGGGACTCACTACTTCGTTCCCCCAGTGAACCTGTTCTAGTCCTTCGTTTGCGACCCGTTTAGAAGCAACCTGATCAACTAGTTCATTTGCTCGTTGTCGTACTTTTTACATTGCAGAAATTTGTTACACCCGAGAAATTAGTGATTTTATGCAGTATCAGTGACGTCATTATTCGAATATGCACGTGTTTTGTGCATGTAGAACGAATTTATTTTTTAAATACTGGAATACCAAATGCAAAATTTGTCCTGGAAAACCTGGAAAAGTCACATTTCTGCTTGTCTGTAGCCACCCTGTCAATGCATGTACGGTTTTTGTACAATTTCGAAACATGCCCGAGTGGACACATGGTCAAAATGCCAAAGTCCGTCAATTTTTTCCATCCTCCTCCACACTCCACTTAAGTAACTGTTGGACATTAAAAATGTTATGACTCCTCTTTTCCACGATGCTTCAACAATTAATGATCTTAATACTCTGCAATAACAAAGGAACAGTGTGGCAACGCTGTAGATAGCGTAACGAATGCCGAACGTCACTTGTTCATATCATCAAACATGGTTGTTATCTGTTTGTATGGAGAACGATAGCGGTTATCAAAAACGTAATTTTCCAACATATATAGAAGTAAGTGTACAATTTTTACACGTGACCCCCACATCTGAACCCTAGATACGTTACGGGAACTGCATATTTAGTGAGTATGGGATGTATGAAAGGAATTGTAGACATTCTCTATATTGTGCAATCATACTGGGGAATAAACCATTCATTGCCAATTCTTGCTTGAAGCTCGTGGTGGTAAGATAGGTGGATGTTTTTAACCCCCCGCCTCACTAATGCCGGATCAGGTAGTTGCGGAGTTCTTGGAAAAGAGGGACGAAGGTCACTGTGAAATTAGCTTTGTTTTATCTACGTTCAAGCACGAAGGGGATTCAGCAATTTATACTTACCCTCTTCACTTCTGTCTTTCGTGTGACTGCCGGTATCGGCCAATGTTGGCTATAGAGCGACCACAAGGAAAAGAACCTTCGGAGAAAAGTCTCTGCGCAGCTTTCTCTTCTTCCTTTCAACTCTGGCCATAAGGAAGCATGCTCTCCACTCTGTCCCTTCCCTCAACGTGGGAGTGTGGTGCACAGGAGTTGCAGGTCTGTGCAGGATTTTGTGCATGTGGTTCCACTATATTTATTTGCACCAAAAGCCAGTGCCCATTGCGGAGTGGTTAGCACATCGCGCTACTACACCAGGGTTCAAATCCCGGACTGGGCATGGATATTTGGAAGTGTCCATTCATCAATTCCATCACATCATCACTCATCCCCATCTTCGCAAATTAGCCAAAAGTGGCACAAAAAGCGAAGTAAAATAAAGCAAATTAATCAATCAATCAATCATTTCCGATAATCATTTTGGGACATGCTCTATAGTAATGGTGCAGGATGCAAAATGTGTTAGTAATGGTACACAAATTTGGGTGGAAATGACAACTATGGCTAAGGGAAACAACATTTGAATAGGAGGTTAGCGGAAAGGTTTTGACCGAGCATGCAAGAATTCAACGAATAGGGGTCAGGCGCTGTTGTCAGTTCTTCATCCCTGTTTACTGCAGAGGAGCGGAGAGGGGGAAAGTTTGCCATTTCGTGCTGTGATATTGTGGCAGGGCTACAGCCTGGACTTGGGCAGCGAATACACAGAATGTAGCAAATTACAGAACTCATCATTTCTCATGACATCCAGTTTGGCATGGCAGAGGGCTCATCCTTTTCCTAGTTGGCATTCCATATAATAAGTGTAATTCTTATTTCAAATAATCTAGAAGAATAAAAGTGATAATACTAATACATTTCTGATGTTTTTTCCTGCAGGCAGTATTTGTACCATGATAAGAAGAATGGAAAATCTTCCACTGGTGCTTTCCGTGGTGTTTGTTCATGTGCTACAGGTAGTTCATGTGATCCAATGGACAAACAGTTTGGCACGTTGATCCCATGGTGCTTACCACACACTGGAAATAGGCATAATAACTGGGCAGGACTGTATGGGCGATTGGGATGGGATGGTTTCTTTGGTACAACTATCACTAACCCCGAGCCAATGGGAAAGCAGGTAGTTATCTCCTATTTTATTTGTAATAATATTATTGATGATGCTTTGATACTTTAAAGTGTCTGACTCAGAAATGTAAATTTTAAATATAAAATATAACTTATGTATCATGTGCCTGCATGATTATGAAAGATAATATAAGTATCTTACTGTTTTATTGGTATATCTGGCAGATTTTGTATTTGGTTTCTGTATGTTAATTAATTTGTTTCAGATTTTATCATATAATAATTGCAACAAAAATGCCAAGTCTGATATTGGGCTGGTGAAAACTCCAAATTTTGTTATCTCTTCGTTCCCCTCCCTTTTATTTTTCCTCTTTGATATAATTATTTTTTTGTTGTATTGTAATATATTACTTGTAATATTTAAATTTCTTAAACCGGACCCTGTGGTAGAGTGCTTAGCACATCGCACTGCGACAACAAGGGTCTCGGATTCGAATCCCACTCGGGCTTGGTTGTTTGTGAATGTCCATTCATCAATTTCATCATTTCATCACTCATCCCCATCTTCGCACATTAGCCAAGAGGCACAAAACGCGAAGTAAAATAAACTAAATCAATCAATCAATTAAATTTCTTAAACTAACATTAAAAACAAATATAAAATGTTGTAAATTCAATTCATTATTCATTAAGTTTCATTTTCAAGTTTGGAAGAGCTGCAGTTTTGTCATGCAATATTTT
The DNA here is from genome assembly GCF_977018435.1 of Lepisma saccharinum. Lineage (NCBI taxonomy): Eukaryota > Metazoa > Arthropoda > Insecta > Zygentoma > Lepismatidae > Lepisma > Lepisma saccharinum. The sequence continues at coordinate 127,602,040 of NC_139229.1, forward strand.
TTATAACAACAAGTGCCATACTGAGTTTAACGAGTCTTCATGTTTGTTCAGGTTAATTTTGTTAATAAAATGAACAATTCTTTTGTACTCAATTCTATGTTTTCTTTTCCTAAGTGGTTTTGGCATCAGAGACTGTTAGATTTGATTGATTTAGTTTATTTTACTTCGTGTTTTGTGCCTCTTGGCTAATTTTCAAAGATGGGTGGATGAGAGATGAAATTGATGAATGGACGTTCACAAACAACCAAGCCCGAGCGGGATTCGAACCTGAGATCCTTGGCGTCACAGTGCGATGTGCTAACCACTCAGCCACAGGGTCTGGCAGAGACTGTTAGAGAATGGCTATTTTTAAAGTGCTAAACCAGTATAGACATCAAGGCATCTGTTGAAATGTACAGGGGATGGACACTGCAAAGGAAAGTGTAATTTGTCCTGAGTTGGCATCACTGACCCATCATGCATTGCAATGGGCATTTATCATCACCATGATTTCCCATTGCATGTAGTGCCTGAATCGGTGCAGTATGAACTTTTGTGTGCAACGTTTCCAAGGTAAAACTACAAAATTGGAGACCTGTTGGATTTCCAAAGAGGGGATTGTTGGGGTGCATTTAACTGTTCCATTAGTAACGAAGACTGCCACTTTATATGGTATAGCAAAGGGGACAGTGTCGAAGGTTATGGCGACATACATAAATCGTGGCAAGACAAAATCAGCGAAGAGAAATAGCTGACAAGAGCCAACCCTAGCTGGCAGGGATCACCGAGCATTAAAGAGGATTGTCACAATGAACCATAGAACGAACTACAGCAGCAAAGCCTACATCCTACTGTCAGACATGGAGGCAGATCCTTGATGGTTTGGGCAGTGATCTCCTGTTGGCTCCATCATTTCTCTGCAAGGTAAAATTACGGCCAGTAAATGTGGATATTTTAGGAGAACCAGGTACATCCTATGACACAGCTGTTGTTCCCCTAACAAAGATGCAGTCTTTCATGATGATAATGTGCCTATTCACGCTGCCAGAGCTGTTCAGATGAACTTCAACACCTTTCCTGGCCAGTGCAATCACCAGACCTCAACATTATTGAACCACTGTAGTCTGTTTTAGAGGATCAAGTACAACACAGATTTCCTCCACAGTCATCTCTGCAGCAACTGCATGATATGCTTCTGGAAGAATGGTACAATATTCCATTAGAGACTATTCAGGGCTTGTACGACACGATTCCACGATGAATCCAAGCTGTCCTAAAGATTAAAGTGCACTGTATGACTTCTTCAAGTGTTTCCATTAATCTGCCCCCCCCCTTTCCTCCCTTTCTGTACATAAAATAAACTAATGAAGGACTAAAATTAAACAGTCCGACTCAGTTGTTAGCATATGCAGATGATGTAGACTTACTGGGGATGATATAAATACAATTAAGAATAATGCTATTTTTTTTTTAAATGTAGTTAAAGAGAGAGGTTTGGAAGTTAGCAAAGAGAAAATTAAATATATGCTTACAGGCTAAAACCAAGTGTTAGGTAATAATCAAAATTTAATTATTGATAACTCGTTTGAATCAGTTTCCAAATTCAAGTACTTAGGGGTAATGCTAACAAATGAAAATGATGTTAGAGGAAATAAAAAGCAGATTTAATTCAGGAAATGTGTGTTACTTTTCTGTTCATAAACTTTTATCTTCTCACATAATACTTAAGAAACTAAAAGTTAAAATATAGAGAACCATAATTTTACCTGTAGTATTATATGGATGTGAATCTTGGTCTCTTACATTGGGAGTATTTGAAAATGAGATCCTTAGGGAAATATTTGGACCTAAAAGGGATGAGGAGACAGGTGAGTGAGGAAGGTTATATAATTTAGAATTGCATAATTTGTATTCATATCTAAATATTATTAGAATAATTAAATCAAGAAGACTTAGGTGGGCAATCCATGTGGCACAAATGGGACAGGAAAGAGGAGTTTACAGGATTCTTGTACATATTGATTCCAGCCAATATTTTCCTGGAGTTCGAGTTCCCTGCAAATATCCTTGAAATTATGCAAAATGATTGTCATTAATTTGGTGCTGAAACTGAATTGTTAGCAGGAATTACCATAATTTTGAATTAATCAGATATGACTGTAACCACAAATGGTTGCAATTTGTACCTAATGAAATGTGGAGTAGGGTAGTATTCAATTATGTGTGTTCCATTTAATTTGTTTAGTTTACATGTCTTAGTCTTTAAGCATGACTTTTTCTTGTAAAGTTGATCATTTTACTCATATCTATCAGTAATCATTTTCATGCTTCAGGAGCCTAAGATTTTTGTCAGCATAGCAATATAGAGAAAGCCTGTTAAGATTCAATTAAGGGGTAAAATTATTGTTTAAATACAGTAAAAATGGACTTCACATAAAGGAAACTTGTGCTTTCTCAAGAATTCATGTATCAAACAATATTCATTTAATTTTGCTTATTGTTCATATGGTATTAATGTTTAGCATAAAATCATATTTCTTATTTAGGGAAGAGTTCTACATCCAGAGCAATGTCGGCTTGTCAGTGTGAGAGAATGTGCTAGATCTCAGGGATTTCCAGATACATATCGTTTTTATGGAAATGTTGTGGAGAAACACAGACAGGTATAAAAAAATTACTATTTCTATATTTTAGTGAAGGTGATTATTCTGCGTATTAAGTTATTTTATTAATTTACAATTTATGATGGGGGGGGGGGACTTCATATTTTAGTGCATTTTCCCTCCAAATTGAGGCAATTCTACTGGTAGTCTTGGTGTTATTATAATGGGAATTTCACACCAAACTATAAAAAATTTTTTGTAATGTTGCTTGAGAATTAAACTTATAAAATAAATGCAACCTTCACACAAGAATGTCATTCTGCACATGTTGCTTGTCGCTTGGACCAGGCTACTGCTGCCTTTTTTTTTCTCCCCGCATCACAGTATCTACTGACTGGGAATTATTAGTACTGGTAATTCTTCATGTATTGTTCAGGGATTTTTCTTCATGAGCATGAAAAGTTATGGCACCTAATAATCCAAGCCTCATGAAATTCAGAGTGGAACCCCGACTTTACGTTCTAGGTTTTTACATTTTCCCTCATTATACATTCAATCTTCATGGTCCCAATAGAACAAAATGCTATAAAATTTTCCCGGATTTTTCACTTATCTGCATTTGAAGTTCTTTCACATTGGTCCCCTGAAAAATGTAAAATCAAGGGTCCACTGTATTGTGATGTATATTTATCAAGATTTTATATGATAAAAAATAAACAGGAATGTCACCAATCCTCATTTTGTCAATGTGTCTTGCCAAGCTGACTTTACAGTGTCTAGTAGACACAGAAAACCATGTGGTGACATGAAGTCAAAGTTTTCAATCTATTTAGCGCTTTCACTTGTTTGGTCATACAGAACTTTGGGAGAGGGACGTCATGGTTCGATGCATGTCAGCTCACAGCAGCAAGAGAAGCCTTATGTTGTATCAGCCTACTTGAGTTTTTGGCATATGTACTGCATCAGTTATGTACAAGTGTGTTATTGATTTTGTACACATTTAATCACATTAAAGGATTTGTGTAGAACACACTCATGTTACTTGGATTGGATTGATTTGGTGTTTTAAGTCCACTTTATGCACAGTAAGGCTAATCGGGACTGGACCTACAGATTAAGGTGTGATCTGAACCAGTATGTACAAGGGTCATTCAAGGTTGACCAGGATTTTCGTACGTAAAAAATCGATGAATAGCCAGATCATGATGAAACGTGCGGGTGACGTAATGTATTCCTTCTCGAGTAACTAGCGCCCGGCATGACGTATTTCGCGCATGCACAGCAGTTGCAGCGAACATGGCAGCAAGCAGTGTGTCTGTGGCTGTGGAGCAGCGGTGTGTAATCAAATTTCTCGTGAAGGAGAAAGTGAAACCAGCTGAGATTTTCAGATGATTGCAAGCACAGTATGGTGAACAAACGATGTCGCGGACAAGAGTGTACGAATGGTGTGAGCAGTTTCGCAAAGGATGGGAGCTGGTGACAAATGAAGCGCATGGACACATTCGCCCGACTGCAGTCACACCAGTGAATATCGCACGTGTTGAGCAAATGATTCTTGAGAACCGGCGAGTAACAGTGCGGGATATTGCTGCCGAGGTGAATATCAGTGTCGGGAGTGTCTGCCAGCTGACGTTCGATCAGAAGTGGACACGCAGGACGGTCTGTGAACAGCTTCTGAATCGGTTTCGAGCAGAAGGTGATGAATTGTTGCAATCCATCATCACGTGTGATGAAACATGGTTGCACAATTCAACCCCAGAGACCAAAATATGCAGCATGGAGTGGCGGCATAAAGGTTCCCCACCCCCCAAGAAAAGCAAAACGCAGATGTCCGCTGGAAAGATCATGGCAAGTGTCTTCTGGGACATGAAGGGCATTATCCATGTGGATTTTCTGGACAAAGGGAGCACGATTAATGCCCAGTATTACTCCACATTGTTGAGTGGTGCTGTACAAAAGTCCATTCGCAAGAAAAGACCTGGGATGTTGTCTGGAAATGTCATTCTTCTCCATGACAATGCCTGCCCTCACACGGCCAATGTGACAACAACTCCTCTGGCCGACATGCGCTGGGAAGTTCTGCCCCATCCCCCCTACAGTCTGGATTTAGCCCCCAGTGATTATCATTTGTTTGCACCCCTTAAAGACAATCTGGGAGGGAAGAAATTCACGACAGACGAAGCACTGCGGAGCGATGTCCTCCAGTGGCTACGACAACAACCAAGTTCTTTCTACGCCAAAGGAATTCGGGAGCTGCCATAACGATGGCAACGGTGCCTCGGCGTGCACGGAGAATACTTTGAAAAACTGACATAGTTTGGTGTTTCTTCTGCTACCTATTTCCTCTGCAGAAATAAAAGTCCCGGTCAACCTTGAACGACCCTTGTACCTCCACCAGGTATCGAACCTGACACTCATGGTACTGTATCCGCAAGATCCAGCACTATGATGAACAAACTAACATGGTGAATGCCCCATATTGGTAATCACATACTGTTATTCATCTTCACATTAGGGTGGAATCAGACTTTGCTGCAGTTGGAAGATTATTGAAACTGTTTTAATTTTCTTAAATATTATTTTGTGTAAGTAATAACATTTTGTATTTTCATCAACAATGAAATATGCATATCCCTATCTACAGAGGTAGAAAAATACAAGGTGCCCAGTCGCCATGGTACCTGAAAATTTTCACTTGGTGCCTGAATTTTCAAATTCAGCTCTATTTTTTTAATATTTTTGAAATTTTATGGAAATGTTATGGAAATTTCCATTATCTTTTTTTAAATATAGTAACTAGTACAGTACATATTTTTTAATGTGTGTGTGTTTTCTGTAACACGTGTACCATTAAATCGGAATCATAAATATGCCATCATAAATTTTTGCATTGTTGCTAGCCGAATTTTAAAATCTTCAGCGATTTGGTAGAATGTATTGCGTAGTTATACATGCTGTTACCAATAGAGCCATGTAAATAGAGGTCTGTATGAACTCCACTCCAGTGCAAGAATTAATTACTTTTAATCCAGTCTTGTAATAATTACTAAATTTTATGTTTTAAGGTTGTTTTTAGTTGGATTCATGGCTTTGTTAGGCCGTATTTGAATAATGACTAAATATTTTTTTTAAAAAAATGCTGGTGCCTGAATTACTTTTAGTTTTGTCTACTTCTGCCTATCTATCCACCTATCAATAATGGTAGAACTGTTTATTGATGAAATTACAAATAATTCCTTTAATCTGCATCCCTCTACATTAGTGGTGTTGTCTTTACACAGGGTGTTCTGAACCCTTTGGAAAGGCCACACCACAAACCAGGGAATCCATCTGGTTCAATGGTGACAGCAGCTAATAAGCTGGTTGTTCATCATATGGCATTGCAAAAGGAGTGTGAATCCTGCTATGCCTAACTAAAACAAAACAATGACTGCCGCCATCTCTTGATCACTTATTTCTATTATAGATCTTACATGCTGGAAATGAAAAAAAAAAAACAGTTACAGTCAACTCTCGATTCTACAACCCTTTTCCTGGGAACCGTGAAAAATTTGGGAAAAAGTTGAAAAATTGAAGGAAATCGGCCGAAAAATAAGTTTTTTGCACTCATTTTATTCACTCTCATTCCCTTCACAAGTACTCTACCGCTCGCAAATGGGTCTGATCAAAAAATAGACACCACCACACCAAGCTTGGGTGATATCCAATAGCACTTGACCTCTAGCCTCCCCTCCCCCAAGTGTGCCAATGTTACCCTGCACCCGGTGGGTGCTACCCAACATGCTAGGCTTGTTTTGCAATTGTGATTTAGCTTTCTCTTGGATACGCGAGAAGAGAAGATTGAATGTGCTTGGATGTTATTTTAAATCGACCTTGACTTGTTTCCTTGTCCTAAGAGCTGCTGACAACTGAATGATGGGGGGGGGGGGGGGCACCACCTTGAGAATTAAGAGATAAGATCGCAGGAATGTTCCAAAATACAGATGCGTGGTGCCTGGAAGTCTGGACCGTCTGTCCAGCTCTGACCTAGATTTCAGCAGGTCCCTGTGAGTGAGCAACTCTTGGCCTTGTAGCAGACAACTTCCGGTAACCGGTTTCATTCAAAGCACGTTCTTTGTTCCCTGTA